>NC_135784.1:49234660-49834660 GCF_051106095.1 Pogona vitticeps | reverse complement strand
TTATCTCAAAAATCTTTGGAGAAACTCAGTGCAAATCCAACCAGAGTATGATTGTATCTTTCATGTCATTTTATTTGAAAATTTTCCTTGCAAATTTACTATGCATGCATCATTTTGGTTATATCCATTAAGTCTGGCAGCATAACACCTGACTCTTCCACTCTGATTAGAAGTGCCTTGGGCTAGCCATGTGTTCAATTAGAGATGGAAGAAGAAGTTCCTTGGCCCTACTCTTTGGGGTATGTGTGTCTGTGTCCCTTCTACCCTTACTGTACTCAATAGTCTGATACTCTGTGCGTTCAGTACATATTCATTGCAAACATATTGCATTGAACAAGGTAGCAGGTGAAGAGCATGAGACAGAACAGTGACAGCCCCAAGCTCTTTGGCTGGAAAGCAATTCAGTCAGCAAAACATTTTTGCATCAGACAGATGGATGGAGCTTCCAGTGCTGCTCTTAAGGTCTCAATCAAACAATACTTGCTGTCAACATTTGTTTTACAGATGGTAGGACAGACCTGCAAAAAACGTACACTTTCTTGATACAGAGTGACAGGCAGATGGATGCCTCTTTATTGCTTCATGTTTCTATCCAAGAGAACATGACCCTGCCATGGCATTTGCATCCCATCCCATTCAGCCGGTCGACTCAGCACTCGTTGGGCAGATTCATACAATCGCATAATCCACATGATGATTGCAGTTGGGAAGTGATAGGCTTAATATGAAACATTCATCATATGCCTTTAGCACACAGTGACAGAAGAAACATTATCCCACAAGTACAGATAGATTTCACAATGGGTCTGTGTGATCTGAACATACTGTACAAGTGGATGCCCCCAAAAATCCAGTTGGATTTTATAGTGTTATGGTTGGCGGATGGAATCCATTATAGGGAATCTTTCTAAACAACCACTCTCATATATATGTTTTTTTTAAAAAATCCTCAATATGATTGTTTAAACTTGTTGCATCTGAAGTCAGAATAACTATGATGGTGTCTAGATTGTTCCTGAAAAGAGTTTTGGGATCCAAAGTTTACTGGAATACTATAGGATTCCACTCTCGTGAATAAGAGTGTCATAGGTATGTTTTCTCTTGTGTGCTTTCAAACCTGCCAGATGTAGTGGAGTACATTCTTCAAACAGAAAAGATTCCAGGTTGAGTCCCTTGTATCTGCAAATAGGGCTAGGAAAGACACCACTCCAAAACCCAAGAACTACATGGTCCAATGGCACCACCTGGTGTAAGGCGACTTTCTATATTCCTATGTTGACCTGCACTTTTAATATATCTGGGAGTGAAAGAGAGTAGTGCTTTATAGGTCACTTTATTTCTCATCCTGTTCCCACCATGAAGAGCTTTTAACAACACTTTAGACATAAAATGATTGATGAAGAAATTACTTACAAGTAAATTCTATGAAATTTAATTTAACCTAACCCTGGGATCCGTGGACATAGGATGGCAGCATCCATGCTATACCTAGTTCATTATTATTCTGCCTGTACATACTTACCTCTGACATCACATTAATTCTGTGAGGCTTTTGAACAGAAATGTACAAGATTACACTGTTCATCTTGAAACAAGTGAATGCTTTTAAGAGGAGTTTCTATGCATTCTAGAATTGTCTGTTATGTGGTATTCAAAAGGAGACATATAGCTGTGTATGTGACCTAGACCCAAGCATACACATGCTACTTGAGCATAGCTAACTGCAAGAAACAGAACTTGAGTCTTTCCAGTGAATATGGACGATATTTTATAAGAATAGCAATGTCATACAATAGCAATCTGCATATTAATTATTTCTGTTTGGGATTGTCTGATTCACCGTGAGTTTTTTTTCCCCTTCTCAGTGAACTCTGTTACAGTGTGCATGTTTTCAGCATCACCAAATTAAATGCCTCTGTTTAGTCAAAAGGGGACCTCCATCCCTTGCTGTTTAGGGAAGGAGACTAATCCATTACTGCTTAACTGATATTTTAGTAATTCTTCAGTAATCGTGTATGAGTGCTGCTTGCCACAAAGCAACAGGACAGAATGGAAATAGAATAGAATATCCCTATGAATGTTTTAATTGCTTTATTGAGGTCTATTATTTGCATCAATGAGGGACAAGGCACATGTGGCACTCCAGATGTTGCTAGACTGCAATTTCCATAATCTCTCACAATTGGCCATTACTGGCTTGGGCTGGTGGAACCTCAACTACTAAAGAGAACATATAGAGTCATTTTGTGACCTTAAGGAAATAACTGAGAAATAACTATATAGTAATGATACAGATACAGATATAGATGTAGATATAAATATTTCCATAGCGTTGTGAAATAGTACCATAAAAGCATGGGGAAGGGGAGGAGGAACCTGGCTTTTGCTTCTTGGAAGTTGTGATTTTTAGTTTGGTGCAGGAATCTCACAGTGCATGATTAAGATGGAGGGATAGAGAAGGGGATATGCTTCCTCTCTTTTGTGGTGTTTTGCTAGTGTTTTAATAGAGCTTTTCTGGAGTTTGCTAACAGTTTTATTTGGCAGCAGCACATAGCCTCAATAAAAAAAGTTCCTGGTGCTTATTTTTCTTATGTGTTTGTTTTTCTGTGTCTGTGGCAGTCCTGATCTCTCCAGCAGAGATAAGGCAATGATTTTTCATTCTTAAAGGCTCCCACTCTCCATATTACACGGCTCTCAAAGAGTTCTCCAGGGTAAAAAGGAGCCCTAGAGAACCTTAGAAAATGAAAAGGTAAGAATAGGAAACTCTAAATTAAACATTTGTGGTGCCTGATCTGGATTATATTGTATAACTTTATACAACAGGATTTTACATAACCTGTGACTTGTGTAACTTCAAACTGAATTTTGATGGGTCAGTCATGAGGCAATCAGTCCACGTTATGCCCCATGACTTCTAATAGGATTCTGACCACAAAGTCTGAATGAAAACAACCATACATACATCAAGAGATAATGCAGAAAAGTAGGACATATATTAATCTTTCAACTTATTAGAGTAAATGTCTTTACAAATGCCAAGCAGAAATAACTGCTGAGCATGTTGTTGTTTAGTCGTTAAGTCGTGTCCAACTCTTCATGACCCCATGGCCAGACCCTCCTGTCTTCCACTGCCTCCTGATCAAACTCATGTTGGTAGCTTCGATGACACTCTCCAGCCATCTCATCCTCTGTCGTCCCCTTCTCCTCTTGTCTTCACACTTTCTCAACATCAGGGTCTTTTCCAGGGAATCTTCTCTTCTCATGAGAGGGCCAAAGAATTGAAGGCTCAGCTTCAGGATCTGTCCTTCCAGTGAGTACTCAGGGTTGGTTTCCCTCAGAATGGATAGGTTTGATCTCCTTGCAGTCCAGGGGACTCTCAAAAGTCTTCACCAGAACCATAATTCAAAAGTATCAATTCTTTGGCAGTCAGCCTTCTTTGTGGTCTAGCTCTCACTTCTATATATCGCTACTGGAAAAGCCATAGCTTTAACTACGTGGACCTTTGTCAGCATACCAGACTACAATTGGGCAGGTGAATTTACCTCAGAATAGGCTACTACCTTGGCAGATTCTCTGCACTCAAATGAAAGGAGTTTTTAATGGTTATATTGCTGTGTCAATGAACACTCGGTTTTCCAAATTTTGCTTTAGAATCAGGACTAAATTTGGGTCAGTTCATATCAAAATTTGTCCAGAAAAAAATCAGGGCTTGTTCAGAATTATGGAACTAAGCTCCAAACCTAATCATGTTGAAGAACGTTAACACATATGCTCTGTATTTTATTTTCACATCAAATGAAATGTTTACATTTAATTATAAGAAAAAACTCTCTGTAAATTGACATTTGTGACAATTCAAATTCCAAGTATAGTTATGCACAGGGTAAAAGATAGTAGTCAAACATACCATCACCTTCTATTCAATATACACAAAATCTCCAGAGATGTAAAGAGATATAAGGATTCTATGCATAGTGTGCTTCATTACATATTTTTCTAGCAGGTTTTCACAAAGCCGGCATGTATGTTTCATGGAAATCTTTGTCACCTTTACAATAAATCGTAGTTTCTTCTTCTTTGATTTGGTTCCAGAAACACTTATAATGGGACTGGAGGGCACTGATTTGTCCCAGAGCACTGATATTTCTTGATAGCTTAAGTCCTATTCAGTGAGCTTTGGCAGTAATGAGTAAGGTTAATGGGACCATCCTCCCTATCCCAAGACTCCTGAGAATAAGGGTTTGTTTGAGGGGTTGTTTTTTTCCAGTCCCACTGTTCACCAGTTTTGGCCCAGTGGTGGAACACAGTTTGGACTGGGTTCATTTCAGTGGTATCTCAGGAAGACAGGAAAGAGCCCAAAACCAGTCATACTGCAGAGCAATGTTGTCCTGGATTGCTGCAATTAAATCTAGGATTCAAAGGTTTGGAAAGGTAGCTTTCTATTTTTTTAAAAAAGCACAACACTATTACAGTGGAGGGAACAGAAGGAGAAACTCTCAAGACCTTATAAGGAAAGAAATGAAGACACTGAGTTGTCACGGATTTGGCGACATTAGAAACGCAGAGTTATTGAAGACACAAGTTCTTCTTTGTTACAAGACGGTTGTATTTACAAGTATTTACAGATATTAACAGGCAGGCATCTCAACAGCATGGTAGGAACTCTTTATACAATCGGGCATAATGCATGGCAGCAAGTGGTAGAGGAGGAAGAGAAAGACACAAAGACACAGTCCACTTATATACATGTACATGGCATTTTTAGTCCAATGATAAGACAGATAACTTCATCCTTTGCACCTGGTCTTCTTCTGGTTTCAAGACATTGCAACATCTCAAGAGTGATTCAGCATTCTCACATCTGTGCACAATGGCAGCTCATTAATGAAACACTTATACATGTTCAGGCCTACAAAATTTCTATATTCTGACATGAGTTGGCCTGAAGTGATGGCAACAGAGGATACCGGTAAATTCATCTCACCACCACCACCATGACATACAATGGTGTCTCCTGAGACATTCTGTTGGGATGGGTCTCTCAGTGATGTCAATGAAGCTGCATTCCATAGTATTTTTCTTAGCTAGCCTGCAAGGCAAGGGCAGTAGCATCTTGCATCAGTTCTGGACCCAGCCCAGAAGGTTTTCAACTGGCCATATCCTAAACATCCACACTCTGAGCAAAATGTAAGCATGGAACACTAATTTGTGGATAGTATGAACATACGTGTGAGCTCCACACAATCCCTGTATAATTGATAGCCCCAATCATATGAAGTATGTGTTTGTGCATGCATGTGTTTCTACACACACACACACACACACACACACACACACACACACACACACACACACACACACACACACCCCTCTCTACCAAGTGTGTGCATGTTAAATGTCAGAGCTCGCGCAGTAATATAGATGTCCACCTCCATATGTGCCTTGTATGCCTGGGACCTGAATACAGAGTTTCATTCATTCTACATTTTTAACAACAATTATTATTTGGGGCATAATACTATGAAGACAGCAAAGCTGCTTCTCTAATCTGGATGGGCCTTTGACCTACAGTATGTTAATAACATGTGGAGATGTAAGCATATGAGTACAAGGAAAAAATGCAATCCTCTCCTTGTCAGCAAAAATGGCAAGGAATTTCCTGGTGTTCTTGGTAGAATTCTCACATTGACAAGAATGATGTTTCATACAAAACTGCTGAGTTTGCCCAGTTCTGTTAATTAGAGAAATTGTCTGAAACTAAAAATGACAGGGGCATTGTTTAAGAATTTGAAGTACTAGATTGTTTGTTTGTTGATTTATAGTCTTTCTTGATAATTGGCTGGTCCTTCTGTGTTTTATGTGTGTGTGTATACTTTGTTTCTGAAATAAAAAAATAAAAAGTCACATTGTTCATAAATTACAGAAACTTTTAGGTGAAGGCAAGGAATTTCATGGGGCTTTGAATTTCTTTACCGAGGCATCTCATTGTGATGAGACAACCTAAACCAATGAGCATCAAGAATTTAATTTGCATTCTAGCCATTTCTATGTGTAGACGATCTCACTCATTAAAAAACAACCACAGAAAAGTACTTATAAATATTTCATGTACTCATTAAGGAAGTACATGAAATGTTCATTAAGGAAGCATGAAAATAGTGTCTTACAGGTGATGGCAGAAGAATGGTGATGCCATAGTTTCCTTGTCATCTACCTCTGGTTTCTGTTGTTGGTCCCCAGGGTTTTTTCAGATCTCCCCTCTTCATTGTATAAAATTGTTTGGCCTTGGACAGGGAGATCCAATTTCAATATCAAAAGGAGACCATCTGAGACCATCCCAAGCCTTCCTGTCATGACCCTGTAATGTATGAAAAGACTCAGCAGCCTCCAACTATCATATTATATTTCTTCCCCTCTGGAAATTATAGGATTGAAATTTAATAATAATAGCAACAGCAGCAGCAACAGAAAATGCCCAAAGAGGACACATGAAAAATGGCACCCATCTCTCCTTTCTCATCCTCATGCCACCAGACCAGTCTTGTCTGGAGTCACTTTGAGCCTCTTCATCGTGGTCCACTCCAGTACTGAAGCCTAGCATTTCTCAAGCATTTGGATGGCCTCCACTGCAGGAGATATAGAGTTGTGTGTCATCAACATACTGATGACGCCTTACTCTGAATCTCCTGATGACCTCCCCCAGAGGCTTAACATAGATGTTAATATTGGGATATTAACAATATCAGGGATATTGACAACCCCTGAGGCAACCCACAATTGAGAGTCCAGGAGGTCGACAAATTATCTCCAAGCTGAACTCTCTGGACACAGTCCTCAAGGAAGGACCAGAGCCAGCTTGATGCTAGGCCCCCAATCCCAGTCTCCAAGAGCCTCTCCAGAAGGATACCATGGCCAACAACATCAAAAACTGCTGAGAGACCAAGAACCAGCAGAGTACAATGACCCTTGTCAGCCTCCCTTAAAATGACATTGTGCAGTGCAATCAGGCTTGTCTCAGTACTCGTATGCAGCCTGAATCCAGACTGAAATGGGATAAGACAATCCTGCTCCTCCAGGTATGTCCCAAGCTGATTAGCCACCATCTGCTTGATCACCTTGCCCATAAAAGGTATGTTGGTAATTGGACAAAAATCCATCACCAGCTGTGGTCAACTGATGATAGGTCAAATGATAGTTTCTTTTACATAGGAGGGAAGAACTCCCTCCTTCAGTGAAGAGTTGATAATGTTCATGACCCAATCCACCACAACCCCATTGGCAGCTTTTATTAGCCAAGCTGGGCAAGGGTCGAGCATAGAGGTGGTAGGTCTGCTTCTTTGAAGCCAACTAGCACCCTGGACACTTCCTCTGGTGTTGCAGAGTCAAACTGAACCAAGCAGGCAGACATAGAGGGTGCAGTAATGGTTGTCCTGCAGTCAGCTAAGCTGCTGGTGGAGTCGACATCCGCATGGATGGCCTCAATTCTGGATCTAAAAAAGCCTTCTAATTGATCACTAGAAAAGTCAAAGTGAGGCCGTGACTGACCAGAGTTGGTCAGGTCATGAACCACCTGGAAGAGTTCCGCTTGTCAGTCCGTGGCCTCGCAATAATCCTGATCTTAAAGGACGTTTTTGCCACCTTTAAGGTGTTGCCATACCTACTTGTCATATTCTTAATAGCAGCTAAATTTGGTGCTGACTGGTCCCTCCTCCACCTACTTTCCATCTGTCTCCTTGTGGACTTCATAGCTCACAGGCTCTTGATATACCGAGGGACAGTGTGAGCTCTGAAGTAGAGACAGCATTTGGGCCCAATTGTGTCAACCACCTAAGTTATCTCTGAATACCATTGGTCAACCTGGGCTTCAACAGGATAGCCTCCCAAAACTATTCTGGGTCAAAAAGCCTGAGAGGGTGGACAAATTTCACAGATCCATAGTCCCAGTGTAGAGGGGGTCACAGTGGACAGGTTAAAACTCAGCAGGAAGTGATTTTTCTGTGACAGTGGATGGGAAATATTCCACACCCTCAGGTCACTTTCAGTCTGTGTCGTCAGGAACACCAGGTTGATAGTGTGGCCCACTTTATACAGGGGGCCAATGACATGCTGGAATATTTCATGCCTGTCATGGAATCCTTGAACATCAGGGCTGGTCTCGACAGTTCAGACTTGGCATGGATGTTGAAGTCTCTACCTATCTGTAACCTGGGAGTTTGAATTATTAATTTGGACCACAATATTCATAGACTCATTGTGGAACCAGCAACTCTGAAGACTTCTAAATCATGCCTCTACACCTTAAATATCATAAAGACTCTTTTGGGCAGAAGGAGGTTTGTGTTGTGTTGACTGAACATAAAATAGCTATTTGAGGCAAGGTGGTCAAATCAATCCAACTGTGCTCCCTGTCAATTGCACTCCCATTTATAATTCTTGGGACAGTTTCTGGAGAGTTTGACTGACATGACATAATTGATGCTGACCAAGAGGCATTCAGGATGCTGGAGGCAATCTCTTCATTCTGTTGCTACTCCACCAGCGCATTTCATTGTTGTGACTTATCAATGACTAACTGTGCTATGGAATATGATACCCACTGTCACTGCATAAATGGTGTCACCCAATGTAGCTTCATTGGGACTCTTTATTTTGCTTGCTTGTAAAGTGTATTCATAGTTGCATGGCACTTAACTGCTGCATTTCATGAAGGTTCACAAACATCAGGTGACAACACAGAATGCTTGACCCATAATGTGAGTTGCTCGGGGAGAGCAGGGCAAACCAATGCTTAGGAGACTCCTACATTAATTTTCTACTTTTCTTAGGACACAGGATCATGTCTTTTCCACTACCAGAACTCTCCAAGTCTTACTTTACACTTGATCTCTATCACAGGATTATTGTGAGAATAAATGTCAGCCCATGTATGGCAGACGTGTGCTGTTTGGAAGAGGTGTGGAAAATATATAATAAACAGATATTCATCTGAGTTACTACTATTGCTCAGCTATCTGTCATCCCTTGATCTTCTGGAATGAAAGCTGCTGCTCTGAAGCAAAATGTGGCACTTCAGAAAACCCTAATTCAGTTAGAGGGCCACTTCAGGCTTTGTTTCACTTTAGATCAATTCAGAAACAAGCACCTCCACTTTGCTCTGTGAATAATTTCTGAATCCAAAGCATATCCCTATTACCAATTAAGTCAAGTCACCAAATATTAATTCATATTTACCATTTGAAATCTGCCTTGCTTCCTCCCTGGTGTGTTTTTAAAAGCTCTTAAAAATATTCTTGTTTCATCAGGCCTTTCATAATGTGCCAAATTAAAATCCGAGTGCACTAGACTTTTATTTAGTTGCTTCCTCTTTAATCTTTTAATAATGGTTTATATGTTTCAAATGTCTTAATCTGCTTTATTAATTAATTAAATCTGTTATTGACTTTATGTTGGCACTGATTATGTTATGTTCTTGTTTTCTGTTATTGTTCTTTCATTGTTAACCACCCAGAGTAACCACTGGATTAGATGGGCAGTATAAAAATCAAATCAAATCAATCAATCATATTTGAATTCATGAAACCATTTGTTTTTGTTGTGTACTGACAAGTTCCAGCTGATGGTGACCCTATGAATTAGTGAGCACCAAAAGGTCTTCTCATTGACAGCCCTGCTCTTACAAACTAGAGATCAGTTTCCTCATTAGACTCATTACAGCCAATGGGAGTTAAAACAGTTATTATTAACAAGTCCCATTCATTACTAGTGGGCTTCTATCTACAGATCTACTCTAGGATGGATTGAAATTGGATCTAGCATAATGCAAGTATGTTAGGCTCTTGAACCATCACTCAATCATCCAAGATTGCTCAGCATGTGTTCCTGAACTCAGCTCATTCAATTGTTTAAATTAATATTGTGGCTAAATGGAAGTCTTCCACCAGTTTTTAATTATATGATTGCATAATTTTGTTTGTGCCTGGGGGTGGAGGGGGTCTGTGAGGCAGTCTTACTTTTTCAATTTATTTTAAAATGAATGAATGAAAAGAAATCTCCTCTCATCTCATGAAAACTTTCCCACTTCTCTGGCTCTGAAAGGAAGCTTTGGCAGCTGACCTTATTTCACCAAGCAATCTATCATCAAAGCAACACAGGAGTGGTAGTATATTACAGTGGAGCAGATGAAGTATTCCGCTAATATATAATAAAAGTAGTGTCATTTTTATGATGTATTTTCTGTAGTAGAAGCTATCCAGCATAAATACTTTCTAGAGGCTGGAATCCTTCAAGGTTAATTTAAAATAAATATTTATGTTGTGAATTCCTCTTAGAACCAAGAAAAGATAAATTACTTACACTGTATGTTAAAAGGAAGCCATTCGGTTTTTCTAGGTTTGTTAAGCACATAACACAGGATCCAGCAAAGGTTAAGCACTTTTAAGTGTCATTGAACTCAATGGAGAAGTGTTTAAACATACATAAACTTCCCTTTAAAACAAGACTATTTAGAATTATTTATTTCAGTTGGGTCACAGTCTCAAAAAGCTCAAATCAGACATTCGTAGTCCTAAATAAAGTTTTCCCATCTCAATATGAGTTCCAGTTGTACATACTATCCTGGATCATCCTCAATTAGTAATAAAACAAGTTTATTTTCAAACAAAAAAGTTAAACAAAAAATAAACAACAACTCCTTAACATGAGGCACCATAAGATAGTAGGCTGCTTTCTTTTGCTTTGCATTGGTCTTGAAAAGAATATTCACACTTTTGTGAATTATTTTTGTGCATTTTGCTAAAATGTGTTACTGAAATATGCAATATTTTTGCCTATGAGTAAAAGTAGTATCATTAAGAGGATTGTTTGTGTCTTTGTGAGCAATTCACCTGGCCTTTTATGATTACTGTGTAATGGACCTAGCTTTATAAAAAAGAAATATATAATAGTTTTTCACAGAGATGGGTGTTTTATACACATTTCAGAAATGATGAAAAAAATATGTCATTCTGGAAGTGAGAATTCTTGTGGGGGTAAGTAAAATCCTCCAGATGTTGACCCACTGCCTGGAAAGGTGGTCAGGTTCAAGTAAAATCTCAACAATAGAGAGATGTCTCCACAATTCTGATGTGAGATATCCTTTTCCTAGTCATGGTCCATCAACTGCCATTACACATAAAGCCTTCCAGATGAAGAAGCAAGACAGTTTTTAAAAGAAAAGGGGAAGGGATATGCATCCAGAGTACTAGTATCAACAACCAGCACCACCTTTAAAATTGAGGGAGGCAGGGGTTAAACTGATTCGTACCCTCTTCCTGAAATCAGCCACCAGTTACAAGTGGTGCCCTCTACACATAAACATCGATTTAGTCCAGTAAATCAGTAAGCAAAAGGTCTAACATTCTGCTTGGTCTGACAGTTTCTTGAGGACAGCAGAAACTAAAATATTGGAAGAAAAATTTTCTAAACAGGACTTAATTAGTTAGAAAATATTACAGAATTACCTTGGCTATGAAGACATGTACCACAGGTAGGATCTGCAACTAGTAGGAAGTATTCATCACTTGTGTTCACTGATCCAACCAGTTGTTCATCCACACATCTAAGATGCACCATGATTTTCCTTCTTCCATCATTTGTTTCCCAACTCTCATTCAGTGGGTAGTCGAATTCAACATCCACTTGATGATGAATAGTCCTTATTTGGTAGTTCTGTGGCTTTCTCCCTTTTGTCAGCCTCAGGGTTCTTCCAAGCCACCCTACTTTTCTACATGAGCCTCGTGGCGCAGTGGTTAAAACGCTGTACTGCAGCTAGAACTGTGCTCACGACCTGGGGTTCAAATCCCAGGTAGCCGGCTCAAGGTTGACTCAGCCTTCCATCCTTCCGAGGTCGGTAAAATGAGTACCCAGCTTGCTGGGGGGGCAATGTGTAGCCTGTATAATTAAATTGTAAATCGCCCGGAGAGTGCTTGTAGCGCTATGGGGCGGTATATAAGTCCAATAAATAAATAAATAAATATCGCCATTTTAGCTAAGACGGATGGGCACTCAGAGCAGGTTTCCAATTAGCATATTAAATGCTCTGTAGAGCCTCTGTTTAAGTTTTGCTTCCTGCTGAGTAAGGAAAAGCAATCCCTCAGCAGGGCTATGCATCTCTGTGAGGAAACTATGCATGTTCTAGATATTAGGAAGTCACAGCATGAACAGGAGGTGGTAGATGAGATCATGAGGAAGCTTGTTATGATCAAAGAAGAATCCAGTGTCAAAAAGATCAGAGACAGAGCAGTGTTTAATGAGGTCAGAATCAATGGAAGAAGAACAATAGGTTGGAACCAAGAGGTAAGCTCTGAGTCAAAAAGAAACAAAGAAGAAACAAGACTAAAAGTCAACATTCCCCAGCCACAAAAATGAAAAGTGTGCAGAGTGAAGGAATACCGTCTTCATATTTCAAACAAGAAAGTAAAGAAACTAACTGTTGAAACTGAATCAGACCCTTAAAACTGCCCACTGCCTTCAGCAGTGGGCATATGAGAAGGGAAAAGGCTATTGTATGAAAGAATAGGTAGTTCTACATAAGCAAAAGTTTAAAAAGTGAACCACATTTCCAGAACTATAAGAAAGTGGAATGAATGGGGTAGCAAAGATTAAGCAATATGCTCAGTGTGATATAGATGTCCGCTAAAGATAGTAGGCAGAACTCCCAATCTGAGAAAATATACAAAGAAGGTGTTTTAGTAATGTGATTTTGCAATAAATATTTTTGGAAACAATGTGAGAGCTTTCTTGAGTCCCTTTACAGGGAGAAAGCAAGGGTAGAAATCAAGTCAAATCAATCAGTAGTAAAATCTTATGGGGGACCTTGAAAATTATGGCAATAGACTGAATGCCCGGCCAAGCCAAATGAAATGTAGAGCTGCCAGACTGTGAAAAACAGAGAAAGGAAATGGAGGCTGCACCCTCCTCCTCTCGTCTTCTTCTTCTACTTGAATAACAAAATGGAGGATTAGGGGGCATGTCATTTGGGAGGCAAGATGAGAACTGTACAGTTTCTTTCAAATAAGACCAGAGAAATTACACCCAGTGTCACCCAGTGATTAACTAATATAATGACACTCTCTACTTGGACAGACTCTATGAAAGACTGCGATAGAAGTTCAACAATAGAATATTTAAAATAATTGAAATAACTAGATATAAGAACAAAATTGGACTAAGGATTGGAATAGGAAAAGGAAAAGGAAAAGAAGGTAGCCAACCAGTCATCCAATAACAGAACACAATAAAAGATGGAACTGTCAGAATGATCAAGGAAGTAAGGACAGGTGTCCCCTGTGAACACACATGCAGACACTCACATTTAGAGTATGGAGGGACCTCACTTGAGGTCATACATGATTCTATATACATTTTGTGATAAAATATCACATAAGAGAAAAAATCATGTTACTATGGGACAGATGATTGTACTAGATCAGCTTTGTGTGATGCAAGCTAGGATGAAAAAATTATCTGCTAAATTCCTTGTTTTTATCAGTTTACCTGGCTCAAAACAAGAAGCATTTCCTCCTCACGGTCTATCATTTGTGCAAAATTTCTCTAGTGTCCTTTCCATGTAAAAAATAAAGTATGCACTCATCTGCATTGAACAGGAGGTTGGACTTGATGACCTTAAAGGCCCCTTCCAACTTCACTATTCTATGATTCTATGATAAGTACAGCTGATGGTTGAGAAAGATGTAAAAAACCCATCTAGTGCTTCAAATTCTGAAACGAAACAGCAGTCATCCTTGTTTTGTCTAATGCAAAATTATTTGTAATAGTACAAATTTTGCCAATTGTGCTCAAAATTATGCTAAAATAAATTATTTGAACAGCATATTGCTCCCCCCCAGGCAGAAATTCTACAGAGAATATGAAGGAATTCCTTAACAAATTTGCCAACACAGAAAAGAATTTTAAAACTCTTTATCTTTTCCTGTTAGGACAATGACAGACAAGGATTTGCAGCTCCAAATGCAGGCCATTCTCATAATACACTTTTAAACAAATGTGCTCCATAGCCAGTGTTCAAGCCACCCAATGTAGCAAGAACTCTTAAATATGAACCCAACTTGTTGAATTGCCAGTTTAATATTTATGTTATAAGATCAAGTACTTGCCTAGAAAATATGTATTATGCAACAATGTTTATTTACAAATTAAATGGTTTCTGAACTTGCACATCACACAAACACTGACCTTTACAGAAAATGGAACAACAGATTCTGTTTGTTTTTAGCAGTAAAAAGATGGAAGTTGATGATGCCTGAAAAACATACAACTATAAAGCTGAGATTTAAAATGGAGCACATTTTTAGCTAAGCATTTATTCTTTTGTATGATATACAAACACTAACATTAATGACATTTTTTTTAATATAATGAACATAAAATTCTGGTTGGCAGTCAAGAGTACTCTCCAGATAAGTAAGGCAATTTTCCTTGTAATTTTTCTCCTTGTTGTCAAACTTGTCACATAGTCCATTGCCTTTTCAATGAGCTGTAATGGGAATATTCAGGCCCCTGCCACTCCCTGGTACATAAATTCTGGATGCAATCATTCTGTTTAATACCTTCTGTTTGTAATATTCTTTATCAAATAAACGGTGTGTTCCAATGGTTTTGATGGTGATGTACAAGTATTTACATCCATATGCATATGGGGGAAGGTGGTATTTTAATTTTACTGAGGCAAGTGATTAGTAAATAGTGAGCAGAGAAAAATGAGTCCTTGCATTGCAGATTTACTTTTGACAAACTTTTATTTTGTTTCCTTGACATCTGCTAGTCAACCCTATTTTCTTCGAGAATCAATACAATTAACAGGCCTTTACTCTGAGAGCTGGAGGAAGAAAAACGTGGTTTATCCATTTATCTTGAGATGATAAATCAAGTTCGTTTGCAATGAATTATGCTACCCTAGACAACAAACTATGGCAAGTTCTTAAAGAAATGGGAGTGCCTGACCACTTTATCTGTCTCCTGAGAAACCTATATGTGGGACAGGAAGCAACAGTTAGAACTGGTCATGGAACAACTGAGTGGTTCAAAATTGGGAAAGGAGTACGGCAAGGCTGTATATTGTCCCCCAGCTTATTTAACTTATATGCAGAATACATCATGCGGAAGGCTGGACTGGAAGAAACCCAAGCCGGAATTAAGATTGCCGGAAGAAATATCAACAACCTCCGATATGCAGATGATACCACTCTGATGGCAGAAAGTGAGGAGGAATTAAAGAACCTTGTAATGAGAGTGAAAGAGGAGAGTGCAAAAAATGGTCTGAAACTCAACATCAAAAAAACTAAGATCATGGCCACTGGTCCCATCACCTCCTGGGAAATAGAAGGGGAAGATATGGAGGCAGTGTCAAATTTTATCTTCCTGGGCTCCATGATCACTGCAGATGGAGACAGCAGCCCTGAAATTAAAAGACGCCTTCTTCTTGGGAGGAAAGCGATGACAAATCTTGACAGCATCTTGAAAAGCAGAGACATCACCTTGCCAACAAAAGTCCGAATAGTCAAAGCTATGGTTTTCCCTGTCGTGATGTATTTAAGTGAGAGCTGGACCATAAAGAAAGCAGACCGCCGAAGAATTGATGCCTTTGAATTGTGGTGCTGGAGGAGGCTCTTGAGAATCCCCTGGACTGCAAAGAGAACAAACCTATCAATTCTAAAGGAAATCAACCCTGAGTGCTCACTGGAAGGACAGATCCTGAAGCTGAGGCTCCAGTACTTTGGCCATCTCATGAGAAGAAAAGAGTCCTTGGAAAAAACCTTGATGTTAGGAAGGTGTGATGGCAAGAGGAGAAGGGGACGACCGAGGATGAGATGGCTGGACAGTGTCTGCGAAGCAACCAACATGAACCTGACACAACTCCGGGAGGCAGTAGAAGACAGGAGGGCCTGGCGTGCTCTGGTCAATGGGGTCACGAACAGTCGGACACGACTAAACGACTAAACACACACACACACAGACTGTTGTACCAAACTAGGATGGTTCATAAAATACCTATGCAGAGTCACACTCTTATTAAAAAATGTATGCACACACCATAGACTGTTTTACTTGTCCTTGTCAGGCCAAGGACAAGTATAAGTCAAAGACAATGGTAGAGAAGAAATAACCTTGAGTCTCAAAGTGAGCCAAGCCCCTAAGAGAAAAGGACAAGAATAAGCAACCCCTATCAAAATTACATGGAAGACATGACTACCCCAGCCAAAGAGTCATCTGGCAGGATAGCCCTTCTATAGAGAGGCCAGATGATTAGATCAATTTCCTTTGTTTTTGTACTACAAGAATTGACTGGAGGTTGCCTTAGAACTTCTGCAGTTTTGTAAACAATCTGGCCATTTCTATGTCCATTGTTCCTGGATTAGCCTTAATTGATCTCTGAGCATTCAGAGATTATGGCTCAAAGATAGGTAGACATTTAACAATCAATGCTGAATGCTGGCTGATAAAAGAAAAAGAAATCTACAGTATATGCTTTCGGATGTTGTAGAAGCTCAGGAAGCTTCAACTTTAGTATCTACTAGTAAAGTGTCAAGCACACTGTTCATGCTGATATTTTGTCTCATTTTTCTCTTTAAATTTCTCCTGTTGTTCTTTTTAAAATCCTTCCCCTTGTTTCTCCCCCCCTCTACTCTCAGACCACGCAAGGGAGTATAGCAGAATCCCTTTTAATTCTATTGACAGAATCTAACAAAAACATGAAAGAAATCTGAGGAAATAAGTGACTCTTCCTCCTTCAGACGCTTCCCATCAAATGGGGGCAAAGCATCCATGCTATGAATCAAAATCTGGACTGCTCAAATTGGATTTCCCTTCCCCTGTGAGCCAGTAAGGATAAATTATCATCATGTCTCATTATCTTTTGTAGTTTGACATATAGAGAGAAATAAATCGTCATAAAAAGGGGGGAAAAATTATGAAGGAATATTTCATCCTAAAGAAGAAGACCCTTTTCCACTTTGGATGTCCATCATGAATCTGAAGCACTTTGCTGGTCATTGGAAAAATGCAGTTGGAAGAGTGATTTAGTTTTCCTGCAAGTTTTCAGTCTAATTAATTTAAGGACACACTTGGATACTTAATCAAACCAACTTGCCCTACAAACTTTGCAGAACGATGGAAGGCAAATTCAATTATTTTAGGAACTGCAGTCAATCTCCTTGAAGTAGTGGACATAATTCCCTCTGAACAGAGATGGTTGGATCCACGCCTAAAACTCAGTGGGGCATGATAATCATGAGTAACTTGCTGTGCGTTCTACAGTATTAATTTTATTTTTTTCTGCTCCCAGCTTGACCAAACATGCATCCAAGCCCCTTCACTCCGTGGGCAATTAACCCAGGTAAAAGTGCACAGGATATTAAGGCATTCGAACTATATCAAAAGCTATGGGTCCTTTTAAGGAGAAAGGTGGGGTAAAAAATATTTAAAATTAAATAAATAATTAAATAAATAAATATTAAAGCTTCTTCACAAAGACTTCGGAAGGTTCCTTCTTAATCTCACTGGAGATAATACAGAAAAGGGAAATTTTATACAGTACTATTTTATTGCTACCATATGCATAATTGGAGAAAGAGGAAGCAGGTGAATCAGTCTATCTCTCGTCCATTTCTGTTTTGCATGTATTTGCTGATAAATACATTACATTCCATTTTCACAATGTCTTAATGTGGAGAAATATGCAGAAAAATAACATGTTCTATAACATCAGACTATCCGTGTCACGCAGGGGATTTCTATACTTGCCAGAGTATAAGGTGGAATTTGTGGCTCTTAACTGCCATCAAGTCGCTTTAGACTTATGGAATCCCTGTGAATAAGTGATCTCCAAAATTCTCAGCATCAGCAAATTCAAGGTTGCAGTTTTCTTTATAAAATCAATTCATATTTCATTTGGTCTCCTCCTTTTCTTTGGTTAT
This sequence comes from Pogona vitticeps, assembly GCF_051106095.1. Lineage (NCBI taxonomy): Eukaryota > Metazoa > Chordata > Lepidosauria > Squamata > Agamidae > Pogona > Pogona vitticeps. The sequence goes on along the minus strand of NC_135784.1, from coordinate 49,816,688 downwards.
CTAAATTTCTCTTGAATGCTTCCATGTTTGAGCACTCACCACCTCTCAAGGTAATTAATTCCATTGCCATATTGCTCTAATAATTAGGATGTTTTTTCCTGATAGTCAACCAAAATCTGGCTTCCTGCAACTTCATTCCATTGTTGCATGTCCTGCACTCTAGGATGATTGAGAACAGATCTTGTCCCTCATGTGAATGACAACCTTTCAAGTATTTGAAAAATGTTATCATATCTGCCCTCAGTCTTCTTTTCTCAAGGCTAAACATGCCGAGTTCTTTCTTTCCTCACATGGCTTGGTTTCCAGCCCTGATCATCCTTGTTGTCCTCCTCTGAACTTGTTCAAATTTGTCAGCATCCTTCTTGAAGTGCAATGTCCAGAAGTGGATGCAGTACTCAAGATGAGGACTAACCAGTGCCAAATAGAAGGAAACTGGTACTTTGCAGAATTTTGAGACTATACTTCTGTTAATGCAGCCTAAAATAACATTTTCCTTTTTTTTTGCAGCCACATTGCACTGTTGGCTCATATTCAGCTTGTTATTTACAACAATTCCAAGATCCTACTCACTCGTAGCATTGCTGAGTCAAGTTGCCCCCACCTTGTAACTGTATGTTTGCCCCCTGCCAGGTGTAGAACTTTGCACTTATTCCTCTTAAGTTTAATTCTGTTGTTTTCAGACCAGTACTTGAGCCTATCAAGATATTTTTGAAATTTGTTTTTGTCTTCTAGAATTTAGGTTCTTAAACTGAGCTGTGGACCTCTGGAGTGCTTCAATGCCTTCACAGGGGGAGAAAGAAAGAAAGAAAGAAAGAAAGAAAGAAAGAAAGAAAGAAAGAAAGAAAGAAAGAAAGAAAGAAAGAAAGAAAGAAAGAAAGAAAGAAAGAAAGGAATTGTAGAAAAAAATCTTCATTTCCATTGCTTGTTTGTATAAAATTTGGCTTTTTTAACCTATCACCTCTATTAAAAATAAAAGTAAAAATTGATTATGAAAATAGCTGTTTGATAGCAGCTGTTTGATATTTCTGCACATGGTCAGAACATGCAAGTGAATTATGCTGATTGGCCGAGAGACAGCACAGGACATTTCTTGCTATTGTGCAGACAGCCAGAATCCACAGGAAGAGTCAGAGTCAGTCAGTGTGGTATTATTATTATTTTAAATTTATACGGAATAATTCCAATAAAAATATTATAATAGGAGTGTGTGCATTAACAGATTAACTTATTTCTCCCTTCTCTCCAAATCTGAAGACCCTTCATGAGAAACTTTAAATAACAATTTGATACACTTCAGGGTTTTAAATCTCGAGCTAGGTCTTGGAGTTTCATGGCAACAGAAGATATTCATTCATTCATTCATTCATTCATTCATTCATTCATTCATTCATTCATTCATTCATTCATTCATTCATTCATTCATTTATTTTATTTTATTTTATTTTATTTTATTTTATTTTATTTTATTTTATTAAATAAAATAAATTAAAGGGGGTCCATGGTAAAGAAAAGGTTAAGAACCACTGTCTTTGGGAGAGCATTTATGCGTGGAAGATTCAAAAGGTTAGAAAAGGTCTGATCTGAACAAAAGTTTTCAGCATCTTAATCATGTTATGGGTACATTCACTGTCAGGCAGATCTGTCTGTACAGGAATTATATGTCAAAAGACTCTTGAGCCAAGAGCACAGCTTGGGAAAGTCGATGTTTTTCATTAGAAATCTATGCTTCTCCAAGCCAGCATTGCTAGCTGAAGGAATTCTCACAAATGTATTCTCCAGAAAGTAACTTTTTCAAGACGTGGGTGAAAGGTAATTGATAGAATGTGAATATGAATATCAGCTGAAGGCTTTCACTTTAGTGAAAGATGGGAATGTTTCTCTTCCCATTTATCTATCTTAGATTCATGATGGCATTTTCTGTGTAACTTGTGTAACATTTAAGTAAAGAAAGCATCAGATGTAATGGGGGAATTTAAATCCAATCAGTTGTAACATTGAAAATGTTACAAATAACATAATGGAAGGATATATTTCTAAGTTTAGCCTTTTTGATGGGGCAGGGTGGGGATCGGCTGCACATTTTACTGTTCAGGGTAAAAGATAAGACCATTGCACCAGAGTTTCATGTGTGATTTATTATGTTGAAAGAAAGAAGGAAGGAAAGACATAAACAAAACACAAAGAAGCTGTTCTAGAATAATAATATTTTTCTGATCATTCTTTCCTTCTTTTCTTTTTGAGACATAGTAAGAACCAGGAAGGAAATACTTCTTATTGCGTGATCACTGTGTGTGGGGGGTGGGTGGGTGTGGGTGTGGGTGAGTGTGTGTGTGTTGAAAATTAAAATAAACCATAAAAATTGTCATAGTTTCTGTTACATATAGAGTGGTAGTGATTTCCATAGCTGTTGGATAAAAGAGTATTTTTATAAAACCTAAGTTCTAATTTACAGTGCATAACTAATATTTCCTGTTCATAAACTGGGAGAAATATTAAGAGTATTATTATGAATTAAAGATGGGGACAAAATGCAACTTGCTTCATTAATGATGAATTGTGACTTGAGGAACAATGAATGAATTCATCTTTTTCTTTTTTTCTCTTCTCTTTTGCTTTCCCTCAAGAGGAACAGAAGCAGGGATCAAAGCAATCCTGCAGTCCCTTGATCCCTGCTTTCACCCGCCACTTGCTAAGTCCAGCAGGGCTTAGCAAAAGGAGGGGGAAAGCAGGGATCAAAATGATCCTGTAGAGCTTTGATCCCCCCTTTCACCCTTTACTTGCTGAGCCCCCGGGGCTTAGAAAATGAGTGGGAAAGCAACCCTGCCATGCTTTGCTCCCTTTCCCGCTCCTTTTGCTAAGCCCCCCATAGTTTGGTAAGAAGGAGGAAAGCAAGTATCAAAGTGATCCCGCAGTGGCTGGGGGATCCCTTTGATTCCTTCCCTCATTTTTTTATGCTGCGCAGGCATAGGAAGAGGAGGAAAGGGGAACCAAGCCATCCCCCAGCCCTGTGTGTGGGATTCCCTTCGGGCACAATTTAGCAAGCTGCCCAAAGGGAAAAGCCCTATCTGCTTATGCCCCTGAGGAACAGCTGATCCTCAAGGGAATAAGCAGATAGGGAATGAAGGGATAAATATATATCACTGCTTCGTATTTGTTGGGGTCTCTGGACCCCAAGAATATGAAGCAACGAAATGTAATGAATCAGGGATATTTAATGAATATCCTGATTTATTTTTATATTCATCCCCATGTCTATTATGAATTGATGGATAGCTCTGTTGTTTCAATATCTGGTTGTGGAGCCAGATACTAGGTGTTCAGTTCCCCCACGATGCCTCCTTGATAGGGGCTGGCCCCTATGATCCATAGGATCTATTCCATCCCTATAGTTTTAATATTATTCTGAGATCATTAACTGAAATGAAGTTTATAATTTTATAGGCCCTTGCTTGGTAGAAAATTCCATTAAATGGAATACAGCTGGTTTTTGAGAAGACAAAACACTGCTTTTTAGCCAATCAAGACAAAGTGCAGCAGGTGAGACATACTCCCTTGTCAGTGGTTTCGTTCCACTGAATGAAATAAATATTTCTTTCCTGGTATTCATTGCAAATGTACTGGAGTCAGGAAATGCCTCACAAAACAAGAAATTTGTGTTTTGTTTCAATAAATCTCTATTTTTATTTTGTTTTGCTTTTTTCTGGCTATGGGTTGTTTTAAGTGGAGCAAACTTGATTGTACACATGCAAATTCTCCTTCTCCAGCATTCCTTTAATACCCCAGAATGCACTGTAATTCTTATTGGGATCAGAAACTACCCCATAATTGACACAACATGTTTTTAATCTTAGGGTACAGCTCCAGGGCTGTCAGCTGAAGTGTCTACCTACTGCAGTGCACTGACTTGAAAGCATCTGAGGGCTATTTTTTCATGCTACACCACTTATTGATGGATGTCCATCTATCTTTCATATAAACAATAGTCTGATCTGGGCACAGAAGGCTCTGAAAGAAATGCTAGTTTTGAGAAATGAAGAGTGTCAGTATTGCAGAGAGATAATGCGGCAGAAGGTCAAGGTTGACAAATCAATGCCTGGCTAATGCCTCAAACACATTCCCTACAGTGTTCGTCCAGGAGAGATAAACGAGGAATCTGTCATTCAACTCTATTCTAAACAATGGGCCAATTTAAAAGTAGAGGGGATCATAATCGGAATCAATTTATTTCAGACTATACAGTCACAATACGATAAATCTCTATTTTTGGGTAAGCACACCAGTAATGGAATTGAAGATTTAAGGGAAGAAAATTGCAACAGGATTTTTTATATATATTCAATCATGTTTTATGTAACAAAATACTGGTGTCAGGAACTCCTCTCTCAGCTCACCAGCAAAACATTTGTTCTTGATCTTCTCTGAAGTACCGGAGTTTGCCAAGCCTAAATATTCCTCATCTCCCATGCAGATCTGGAGTTCTTAACTTGGCTAATTCACATTCCTATGGCACAATTTAATGTACATGAAAATCAATTTCTAGGAAGATTAAAGCAGGGGTTGGATCAGGGATAACAATATGAAAGAAGCAGCTGGAAGGTGAGAGCTAAATGAGAGGGCCTTGATGTTATTGCTCATGTATTACATGATATAAACCTTTAGAATACGGCAATAACTATTTATCCATTGCTTCAAATGGATGCCCCAGTTTCATGTCTGGAAATAGTACTATATTTTTCATGCTGTTGTGGTGAACTCACTGAAATTATCGTCTTTTCTAATTTTTGAGAAATTATTCTGGGATATTTCCTTCAAGCTAGAGTATGATGTTAGGGAACAAGGCCCAATACAGCTGAAGACTGCAACCTAACATGACTGTTTCTGGGATCCATTGGCTAATCATCCTAAATTGTTTGACACTTAAAACATTTGGTCACCAAAAGAAATGCCACAGGACTATCAGCAAGTCACCATTTTTCAAGAACAGACTACATGTTCTTCCAAATTGCCAGAAATTTTTTTGGAACAGCTGGAAGGGAGCCCATGGGTCATCAGGTTCAATCCCTGTCTGAAATACAGAGCTAGGCAAGTCTGACAGATGGCTATCTAACTTCCAGCATGTAATAGGCCTTTGATCACTTGAAAGGGCTCCACCAGACAATTTTGTGTGGACACAATGGTGGCAGAGAAGAATGGCCATCCTGTGAGCCATAGCCCATCTTTAGTCGGATTCACTCTGAGGTGTTTTTGTTTTGTTTTTTTGCCATTGTCACTCTAGTCTCTAACTCAATCGTGTCAGCACACCCAGGTCCCCTGTCGACCAGCAGGCCAGTTTGACTCTACTTCATGGAAGGAGATGCTTCAGAGTGATCGTTTCAATAGCCGTAGCTATTTCCCCATTCCAGAAGTCAGCCAGGACTTTGACAGAATTGGCTGCCAAGATAAGAAACTCCCCAAGAGCTGTCAGGGAACTATTGGATTCCATCAGCTTCCTGGGGGAGATCATCAGATAATTAGTCCCCCACCAGTGCAGGGGCTCCACCAGGTAATGATCTGTACATGACAATAAACTGCAGAGAGTTTGCTATACCTTCACCACTAATATCTGCCTCAGTACTGAAACTAAGTCTGAAGTGTGTCCTGCAACAATGGTGGGACTAGATAAAACTTGGGACAAATCCATGGTCCACGGAAGACAGGAAGTCCTGAGCCAATCCTGGCAAAGCTGCCTTAGCCTCGACTGGGAGATGAGACACCTGGTGAGGAAGATGAAATCATGATAGAACACTGCAACTTTCCCTCCAGATATTGCCTGCCACTACACAGAGAAACCTAGTGGACAAAGCTGAGTGAGATTAACATCCCCAGCTTCATCCAGAGCTTTGTAGTGCAACACAGGTCAGCCTGATCATCTAGAATCAGGTCCTAGATAGCTATTGTTTTCCACTAATCGAACAGGCATTTCAAAGCAATATTTTCAACTAGGGGACGGGGACTGACACTAAGGCTATTGAAACTATTTAAATTTAGGGACAGCTTAGGGGCAACCAGTACCTGTTTTAAGGAGACCTCTTATATAGTGAAATTTTTAATGTAACTAATAGGAAAAAAATGGGAGAGCATTTATAACATCAGGCAAGCACTCTGCATACAGATGTTTAACATATTGTTTAAAACTAATAAAATAAAAGGGAAGCACAGGCCCTAAACTGACAAACAGCACAATACAATCTTAGAACTGCAGAGCTGGAAGGGATGCTATAGAACAGTGGTCTCCAACTTTGGGCCTCCAGATGTTCTTGGACTTCAACTCCCAGAAACCCTGGCCAGCAGAAATGGTGATGAAGGCTTCTGGGAGTTGTAGTCAAAGAACATCTGGGGACCCATGGTTGGGGACCACTGCTATAGATCATCAAATCCAGCCCGTCAAGAAGGTACAGTGGGAAATCAAACTCCCAACCTTTGGCTCTGCCATCAGATACTTAAATCCTTGAGCTATCCAGCAGTTCAGTCTATGTATCATATTGCTATTTCACAGAGTTGATTCCCACAGAACTTTGTGACTGAGGAATCATACCTGCATACAAAGCCTGTTTGTGTCCCAAAAACCAATTGGAAAACAAAGTACACTAATAAGCAAAGTATGAGAGATGTGAAAAGCCCCAGCTTGTTTTTTCAGCATTACAGGAGTTTCCTTTACTAATACCTTACCTTCTGGTTGTAATCCTATTTTCTCGTAGAGGTGATCTCAGGACCTGTTGCATGTGCCAGTCCTCACATATTGCATGTGCCAGAAAAAAAATGGTGTGTTTTTCCCCTAGATGGTAATGAAACTGGAGTTCAAAATGAACTCAAGTACCAAATTTGGCTTTAGGAAACCTTGGTTGCATTGCAATTTCAACACATGCCAATATTGCTCTTTGCTTGATTAACATCTAACCTTTCTTCAGAAGCACATACTGTACACACATTTTGAAATTCTTGATGGTCCTATATTAGTATGGGTTGTGTTTTAATTCTCCCCTTCCCCAGCTTTGGGGGACACATCGTTTTCTATCCCTTATCCTGGAGAGTTTGGCTAGCAAATTTGGTTCTACTTGTTCTCTGTTTAACCTTCCTTCCAATCCTAATTGATACTGATAACCGGAAGACCACCCAAGGGGTTTCATGGTTAGTTATCTTTCTAGTTAGTAGTCTATTTGGGGAGTTATTCCTGGGAATTAACAAGGGTAATAAGGGTTTCAGGATGCCCATGTCTTCTAGATCTGGAATACTTATGACTTGTAGATTTCACAGGGAATTTGCACATGGAGGAATTCTGAACACTTTCTTAAGTCTCTAGTTAAGACAGTCTCCACTCACACACCACAGAGAGAAAAAGAAAAATGATACTGCGAAATCTTAGGGAGTTCAAAATTGGCTCGTACCCAATTAGGCTTTATGTGCATCTTGGTGTCAATGCACTTTTAAGGCATGCCAACTTTTTCTGCTCTCACTGAATAGATTGTATTGCTTTGCAAGCCTGTATAGTACAGTGGTTAAAAGGTGAATGCCCACATTCAAACATTGGCTCTGCCAGGAATACTTTGTATGGCCTTTGGCAAGACTTTATCCGGTACAATCCTGTTTGGAAGTAGGCCAATGGAACTCAAATGAATTTTCTTTCAAATATGCATGGCTTGGTTTCAAATGTTTTGCTGAAGTGCAAAGCATACGAACTCAAAATAAGATCTAAATGAAATAAATGGGAGTTACTACAGCCTAACTACATCTTACATACAGACATGTACTGAAAACCACATATTCTTAAAGGGTCATGTAGAAAAGGAACAATTTGTAAAGAAAGTGACCTAAAATGTACATGTGTGATAGTAGGCTTGGAAACAACTAGTAAAAATATGTAACTACAAGGTACTTGTTTTGATTGTTGTTGATTTGTCGTTAAGTCATGTCTGACTCTTTGTGACCCCATGGACCAGAGCATGCCAGGCCCTCCTGTCTTCCACTACCTCCTGTAGTTGGGTCAAATTCATGTTGGCCGCTTCAATGACACTGTCCAACCATCTCATCCTCTGTCGTCCCCTTCTCCTCTTGCCTTCACACTTTCCCAACACCAGGGTCTTTTCCAAGGAGTCTTCTCTTCTCATGAGATGGCCAAAGTATTGGAGCCTCAGCTTCCGGATCTGTCCTTCCAGTGAGAACTCAGGGTTGATTTCCTTCAGAATGGATAGTTTTGTTCTCTTTGCAGTCCAGGGGACTCTCAAGAGCCTCCTCCAGCACCACAATTCAAAAGCATCAATTCTTCGGCGGTCGGCCTTCTTTATGGTCCAGCTCTCACTTCCATACATCACTACTGGAAAAACCATAGCTCTGACTATGTGGATCTTTGTCGGCAAGGTGATGTCTCTGCTTTTTAAGATACTGTCAAGGTTTGTCATCGCTTTCCTCCCAAGAAGAAGGTGTCTTTTAATTCTGTGGCTGCTGTCACCATCTGTAGTGATCAGGGAGCCCAAGAAGGTAAAATCTGTCACTGCCTCCATATCTTCCCCTTCTATTTGCCAGGAGGTGATGGTACCAGTGGCCATTTCTTAGTTTTTTTGAAGTTGAGCTTCATACCATTTTTAGTGCTCTCCTCTTTCACCCTCATTAAGAGGTTCTTTAATTCCTCCTCACTTTCTGCCATAAGTGTGGTATCATCTGCATATCGGAGGTTGTTGATATTTCTTCCGGCAATCTTGATTCCGGCTTGGGATTCCTCCAGTCTGGCCTTTCTCATGATGTATTCTGCATATAAGTTAAATAAGCAGGGGGACAATATACAGCCTTGTCCAATCAGTGTTTCCATATCCAGTTCTAACTGTTGCTTCTTGTCCTACGTATAGGTTTCTCAGGAGACAGATAAAGTGGTCAGGCACTCCCATTTCTTTAAGAACTTGCCATAGTTTGTTTGTGGTCGACACAGTCAAAGGCTTTTGCATAGTCAATGAAGCAGAAGTCAATGTTCTTCTACTTTATCCAGATGTTCTGGGTAATGATGGCTTAAAGTCTCATTATTGTGAAAGTGAAGGAAGAAGTGGAAACTATGTCAAAATATATTTCACTCAGTTTTAAAAGTATGTTAAAGGGACATTTTTGAAGACATTTTAAGTCAGTGGGCATTCTAAACCATTTTAAACACACATTATTAGACACTTTGGTCGCATTACATAAACTATGTGCCCAGTACTGACCAGCAGCCCATGTAAGTAAACTGTCTTGTGACTGTTATCCCTAAAATTAACAAAATAGAAGTTTACTTTTTAAAATACAAAAGAATAAAAAGGTTCACTGCTACAAAGCTTTACCATACATCCAGAAACCTTTTTACTCTACTTCTTGTATAGTGTAAACACATTCAGTTGTTGGTGTTGACGGAGATGTTTTTATACAAGTTCCAATGAAAACACAATGCTTTTCACAGCTTCCTCATAATGACAGATCACTCTCAGCATCAGCTGATAGCACTGCTTTTTTCCCCTTTCTCTCCAATCTGACAAAAACCTCACAGTGTGGAGGGGAAATGTTCTTATCTTTAATTTTGTCTTCTGAGAAATATTGGCAAAAAGAGAGAAGAAAATATTAGGAAGCCTGGGAAGAGATGAGAAGTTTTAAAAGTGATACTCTTTTTTGTTAATTTGTTTATTTATTATTCACATTTCAAAATCAACATACAACATCAATTTTGTAACATCAGTACAAACATTCAGCCAGGTACAGCACATACCTGGAACAAAGCTTATTGCTCGTGGAGTTATTCTACAATGTTGAGTTTATAATGTATCCTGCCAAAATCTCAGATAGTGTCCTTCTGGTTTGGGTTCTTAAATATAGAATTTAGTTAAGCATCATCATGAAACAGCAATATCAGTTTCAGAAACCTTTATTAGGCATGTACAGAATAACAAATTAACAGGTAAATCAAAATTAAGATTAGGCAAAATATAAATGAGATCTTTGTTCCATTATATAATTGTTCCTGAGTAGCTCTGCTTTTACGTGCATGTTCTATTTGGTCGATTAACTCCCTGGTTGCTCAGTCGTGAATTTAAACCTTGTAGTATGTAGTCTCATTGGATTTTGCTCTTTTCCTCATTAGGACACCGTTAAGAAAGAGCGCCACCCTAGTGGTAGTCTCTGTGTCCGTTGATGACAACAGATAGAGCAAAATGTTATTCGGGCTAACTCCTGGGGGCCCCATGAGTAATGGAGTAATATAATTTGCCCTCAGGTCCTTGTAACTAGGGCAGCTGCATATTAGGTGCTCCAAGGTTTCGGGGGTGTTCCAAGTACAGTCTCGGCACCAGGTTGAGCTTACATTGTGAGAAAATGAAGCAGCCAGCTCTTGTGTTGGCATGACATTGCATCTTGCTAGAGTAAAAGCATGTCGCAGCTGGGGATTTTCCAGGAAAGCCAAGCACCTGGGCATCTGTCCAATTGTAAATGGTAGTTCGAAAAAAAGAGAAGAGCGTATTCTGGTGGCAGCTGCAATGTGGTTTTGTCTTTCAATGTCCATCAGCCGTAGTACCAATAGTTTACAGGCGTTATCAAGGTTAGCGTTGCCCAAGCATTCGGAGGAGAGACCTATAGACTGAGTTTTTTTGTAAAAAAGTCAGAGAGCTGAGCAAATGAACGAATCACTTAGCAGGGCTTCAATAAAAGGGGACTGATCGGCCTTGAAAAGAATAACAAGCCAAAACTTGCAGAATCTGACCCAAGCCACATACTCTAGGCTCAACTGGCCTGCCTCTAACCGCAGAGTGGTATAAGCTACACAGTGAGCTATGCCAAAAAGTTTGTATAGGAACACCGATAGAATGCGTTCCACCTCATAATTGAGGGCTGGCATCCAAAGTTGAATGGCATAAAGAAGATGTGGGGTGACCTTGGTGTTAAAAACTTTTAACACCGCGGGTATATAGAAATCGCCTTGTACTAAGGTGAAGCGAAGAATGGATTGAGCCAGAAGTTTGGCTGATTTGATGACTTTCGAACGTTGCTGTGTCCAGGTGAGTCTATAGGAAAAGGTCAAGCCTAGGTAGTTAAAGAATTTGACTTGTTGGATAGGCTTGCCATTAAATGACCAGAATCGAGGTGTCCACCTTTTCTCGAAAACCAAGATTTTTGATTTGTCAAAGTTTAGTTGTAGTAGGTTGGACTCCAAGTACTCTATGGTGGCAAGTACCAGACGGCTTAAGCCGATTTTTGTTCTAGAAATCAGGACCATGTCATCTGCGTAGAGGAGCAAGTAGACTGGGGTGTTGTTAACTTTAGGGCAATGGGAGTCAATGTCAGCCAGATGAGGTGATTAGGCCATTCAAGAAAAGATTAAACAGGGTGGGAGCGAGCACGCAACCCTGTTTTACTCCCCTGGTGGTGGTAATATTTTCAGTAAGATTGCCTTGATCATCATACCTAACTTGGCAGGATGTGAAACAGCAATATCCACCTCACCATTCTGCTCTTTTCTGACTGAGACTTTTCTCTTCTTTTTGCCATAGTCCCTGCTGGGCAAGAAGGATGCCAGAGGTGCAGTTGGAGCCTCTTCGCTGGGTAGAAAGTCCCGGGCAGGTTTTTCTGCTAGAAAAAAGAGGGGTCTGGTTCTGGAAGAATGAGACTAAAAAGTGAATGCTAACAACTGGATTTCTAACTGAATCTCTCACCTTCCTGTATTCCCTAGTTTACTGCTATTTCCCCCCAGTCTAGTATGAATTAAGAGCGCAGGCAAATAAAAGAACAAGAAATAAAAACTTATTTTAATTCAGTATGAGCATTGTCCTCCATCAAGCTCAACTTGTATTCCTGTCTTAAAATCAATCTAGACAGGACCTTGATATCAATAGGATACATATTGCTTTAGTTAAAACCTGGAAATATATTTGAAAGATACCTATGCTAGTATGCACTGACTTCTCTTCTTTGTCTTTTACAGAATAGACTTTCATGCATTCTCACATAGTTAGCTGCCTAGAATCATAAGTAAATATAATTTAGATCAAAGAGATTTATTCCCACTATTAGAATCTCAGATGTCCACACCTTCTGTTTACTGTAGTCCAAATAGTGTTCTTTTCCATTTTAAAATAATGTGATAATAGTGTTTTCAATAAAGAATGTGACAGGCCTCTGAATATTTGACACTGATGAATACATACTACAAACTCCAGTTATTGCTTCTAATTTCTAGTTATAAAGTAATGTATAACTTTATTCTAGTTACTTCTGAAAGCAATTAGCTGCACTACATATTTCTTTGCAACTGCAAGATTTTTCTTCCTTCTTGTTTTTCTGCTTGCAAAAGTAATTCTTTGCTTGTGGTTGTTGTGGGTTTTTTGGGCTGTTTGGCCGTGTTCTGAAGGTTGTTCTTCCTAACGTTTCACCAGTGTCTGTGGCCGGCATCTTCAGAGACTGGTGAAACGTTAGGAAGAACAACCTTCAGAACATGGCCAAAGAGCCCGCAAAACCCACAACAACCATTAGATCCGGGCTGTGAAAGCCTTCGCGAATACAATTCTTTGCTTGCATGTCAGGAACATCCTGCATTGTTATTATTGATGCGCTAGAAAATTCAGAGAAATATTCTTCAGTTCCCTTTCATGATGTATTTTGATACTGTACCTTGAAAACATTCCTAAGAATACACGAAAACAAAACAAAAAAAGCAAAGTGTGCTGCTTATATATTGCCCAATAGGGCTTGAAGTTCTCTCTGGCTAGTTTACAGTTTAATTATGCAGGCTCCATATTGCCCCCATCCCCAAGACAGGTACTCGATTTGCCAACTTTGGGAAGATGAAAGACTGAGTCAACCCTGAGCCAGCTACCTGAGCCCGAGATAAAACTCGGGTCATGAGCAGACTCTTTAGTGCAATTTAACCACTGCACCACAAGGCACTTAAGGATGGAAAAAAGCAAATATTTCCATTGCAATTTAGCCTTGCTAAAAGTACAACATACAACCTGAAATATCCATCTCAAATTGCCTATAAAGTTGCCTTAAACTGCCCTTGGCAAGATAACTAGAAAATTTTTGTTATTGCTATTTTCCCCTGTGGTAATTCTTAGCAACTACTCATTGCAATAGTATGAAATGCAACTTCCAAATTCATTGCAAAGTATCGGTTTTGACCTATAAAGCCCTAAACAGCTCAGGACCCACCTGTCTTAAATACTGTATCTCCCTTTACGAGCCTGCCTGGGATTTTTAAGATAATGGGGAGGCCTTTCTCTCAGTCTCATCACACTCACAGATGTGGTTGGTAGGTATACAGGAGAAGGCCCCCTCTGTTGCTGCTCCCAGACTCTGGAACTCTCTCCCATGGGAAACCAGGCTGGCCCCTTCTTGCTCTCCTTTTGCAAGCAAGTGAAGACCTTTCTCATCAGGCAGACTTTCCCTTAGTGACTGGTTTAAAAATGGAATAGTTTGTATTTTTGGTCTTTTTAAATCTTTTATCTAATATTTTAATGTTAATTTAATTCTCCTTTAGTATTTTAAATATACATATAACTTACGGTTTTAGCTTTAAAATATTGTCTTTAATGATATAAACTGTCTTGAGTCCTTTTTAAGGGGGAAGGTGAGGTAAAAACAATTTAAAATATCAATCAATTAATCAATCTTTGTTAGACCTTTTTTTCTCAAATCCAGGCTCAAATCCTGTTGTGCAAATTTACGCCAGGTTGATGTCAGCCATAGCCATAGCCATGCCATGGCCATTTCAGGGCAGAAAAAAAAACTTTGATGTGCTCCCACTCTTCTTTTTTGGCCAGGCATCGGGAGCGACAGAATAGGAAGGGACAACACTTCAAAGCTGAAAAATCACCACCATCGTCCCAGTTCCACTGCTGTCAACTTTCTGGCTTTAAATTGCTTCTGCCTTTTTCCTTGGCTCCCAAAGTAGGGGAAAGGGTGAAGAGTGTGATAAGGGCAATGTTACAGAGGCTATAGAAGACTAAGCATGAGCCTTTCTCTCCAGCTCCTTCACACTACTGCAGACATCCCTGAACAAAAACCCTCTTCTGTCTTTTTGTTTCAGGATTATGAATAGGCTAAAATAGCATAGAGGGCAGAAGCTAATTCTCTGCTACAGAACTTAGGTTTCATCTAATCCAACTTCATTCATTCATTCATTCATTCATTCATTCATTCATTCATTTACTTACTTACTTACTTACTTACTTACTTACTTACTTACTTACTTACTTACTTACTTACTTACTTACTTACTTACTTACTTACTTACTTACTTACTTACTTACTTACTTACTGATTGATTGATTTGATTTGATTTATACCCCACCCATCTGGCCTATAAGACCACTCTAGGCAGCTTCCAAACATTTGAATAGATTAATGAGACAACATGGACAGAGAGGTAGGAATCCAGGATGGAGCTACCTGGCAACCTTACTTCTGCTGCAAAAGTAAGGAAACATTGGAATGTGAAGGTGAACTATTTCTGTGCATTTTCAGAGCAAACTATGTCTGACCTACTAAAATAAATGTATGCTGACTTTTAAATGCTTGTAATAACAATATTAGAAACTGCCAAAGTCCTACAAAGTCTTGCAATTAATTTTCTGGTCAAAGTGAAGTCTGGAGATACTTATAGCAGAGTTCAGAGTTACTCTAACCTATTGAAAACATTGTGCCTGCACTAAGCATTAGTATGGATGGGTGGAGGAAGCAAGTGATTGCTATTATTAGATTAGTCTAACAATGCTCTGGACTATATTTCAGATAAGTGGAATAAAAGCTTTATTGTTCCATTCAGTGTTGGATCAGTGCCCTCTACTGTTTCTTTTTTTAAATATTCAGGCTACTGTGAAACAGCTCAATGCCTGAATTTTTCACTGCAGAATGATGGAGTTTGGGTTCATAGTTGAACACTGCTCAAGTATTCTTGTAAAATCATAATCATAAATACTGTCAGTGTATTGTCAAACAGTCAGCAACAACAGATCCTTCCCACTTGTATTTAGAAAATAAAGACACAAGTAATTCTGAAAACAAAGGTTTTCTGAGATTCTTCTGATCCATGATTAAAATAAATTGAACACAATCTATTTTTGCACTGATATCTGTACTTGATCACAGTGTTCAAAATCCCATAGTCATGTCAACAGTATAAAATCTCTTACTACATCTAGAAGTATTCAATTTTAGTCAGAAACTACAAAGCATAGTGTGAGTGTTCAGATATCCATGAGTTTCACTGCTAGTCACTGGCATGACTTTATGACATAATTAGTTATTCATTTTAAGAAACTTCTTTTTCCTCAGATCTCCATCCATCTGAAAATGTGTACTATATCTGTTGTAAAGGTTTGTGAAGAGATCATCACCACTGAGCTGTATGAATTTTTTTGTCTTTGCTGGAGGGAAGCTGGAGTAATACAGGACATGAAGGATGCAAACATCATCACACTGTAGAAGAACAAAGGCGACAGGGGCGACTGCAGTAACTACCGTGGCGTCTCTCTTCTCAGCATTGTAGGGAAGCTGCTTGCCTGTCTTGTGCTGAAGAGACTCCAGGTGTTTGCAGACAGAGTCTATCCAGAATCACAGTGTGGATTTCAAGCCAATAAGTCCACCACTGACATGGTATTTTCCCTCAGACAGTTGCAGGAGAGATGTAGGGAACAACGACAGCTACTCTTTGTGGCCTTCATAGATCTTACAAAGTTGTTTGATTTAGTTAGCAAATCGAACACCTTTGATTTTTAAAAATACTTTCCAAGACTGGACGTCCACCTCGACTCCTAAACATCATCAGGTCCTTTCATGGGGAAATGAAAGGCACTGTAGTTTTTGATTGCTCAACATCAGGTCCCTTTGACATTCAAAGCGGAATGAAATGCATGCTGGACTTCCTCTTTGCTGATGATGCAGCTGTTGTCACCCATTCTGCTGAAGAACGTCAACAACATAGGAACCATTTTAGTAAGGCTAATTTGGGACTAACAATCAGCCTGATGAAAACACAAGTCATGGGCCAGGTTGTGGACTCATCTCCTTTTATTACCATCTCCACACAAGAACTGGAGGTTGTTCATGATTTTGTGTACCTTGGCTCAACGATCTCTGTGGATGTCGAGCTGCATTGGCAAAGCAGCTACCATGTTCTCTAGACTCACAAAGATAGTATGGCTTAATAAGAAGCTGAGGGCATATACCAAGATCCAGGTCTATAAAGCCTGTGTCCTGAGTTCAGTCCTGTACTGCAGTGAGTCCTGGACCCTTTGTGCATGGCAGGAGATGAAGCTGAACACGTTCCATATGCATAGTCTCCAACATATCTTTTTCAGCATCCTGGAGAAATACATATGTCATTCTTACGTGTGAAAGGATCTTCTGTTGCATTGCACACATAGCTGGACACGGTATCACAAAGTTGTTCTTCATGGTATGGGTTTAATCCACTTTATCTTGAAAGATAAGGTGGATTAAATTCCCTTCACGGATTGCTGCCTTGTCGTGGTGAAGGGGTTTGAATAATTCAGAGAAGCTATGGGCTATGCCATTCAGGGATACCCAAGATGGACAGGTCATAGTGGAGAGTTCTGACTAAACACGATCCACCTGGAACAGGAATTGGCAAGCCACTCCAGTATCTTTGCCAAGAAAACTCCATGGATAGAAAACAAAAGGCTAAAAGATAGGATGCTGGAAGATGAGCCCCTCAGGTCAGAAGGAATCCAACATGCAACTGAGGAAGAGTAGAGGACAAGTAGCTCCAGAGCTAATGAAATGATTGGGCCAAAGCCAAAAGGATGCTCAGCTGCGGACATGCATGGAAGTAAAAGGAAAGTCTGATGCTGCAAAGAAAAATACCGCATAGGAACCTGGAATGTAAGATCTATGAACTTTGGTAAACTGGATGTGGTCAAACAGGAGATGGCAAGAATAAACATTGACATCCTGGGCGTGAGTGAACTAAAATGGACGGAAATGGGTGAATTCAATTCAGACGGTTACTATATCTACTAGTGTGGGCAAGAATCCCATAGAAGAAATGGAGTAGCCCTCATAGTCAACAAAAGAGTGGGAAAAGCTGTACTGGGATACAATCTCAAAAACGATAGCATGATTTCAATACACACCTTTCAACATCACAGTAATCCAAGTTTCTGGATGAAGTGTGTGAGGTGCCTCACCTCAACATTTCAGTGATTTCGGACTGCTTTGGTCACAAAGTGCACAAATCCAGTACCAGCTCCAGCTTGAAAAAAAGCAACCAGATGGCATGTCCTCCTACCTAAGCCCTTGCCCCCATCATTATCTATCCCTTTTTATCTTCAACCAACCAAATCACCCATCCTCTTTAACCAACTACTGTAGACCTACAATGGCCTTCATGCATCTTTCCTTTTCTCTCTTTTAAAGAACAACTTTTTCACCTTCATCGGTTTAGCTGACAAAAAGCTACAAAGCTCCCATTCTAGTGGGGTTTTTTTTGTTTTGTTTCTGTATTTTGTTTTGTTTGTTTTTTGGAAGTGTGGGATTTTTTCTCAGAAAGCACAGGTCTCAGTATGGGAGCAAGAAACAATTGGAATGAAATCAACATGGCAATAGCAACATGTTATTTTTCTTTTAAGGGAAGGATTTTTCTTTTATTGGAAAGAAAAGAAACCAACCCAGAGACAGTCAAGGCTCTGCTTTGGAAGAATTATCACAGTGGAGGAGAGTTGTCTGATACTCCTCTGAGTGCAACATGCTACTTGGAGGGGATGTAACCTCTTAAAAAATATTTAATTCAGCTGAGTGTGTGGGGAAATCCTTAGACTTGGTATGTCTAGCAGGGGCTGGGGCTGTAAACATTCATTTCAGAAAGACAGACTGAACTGGAGAGAAAAGGAATTTCCATTTCTCTGCAAACAAATGCTAGCTCCTTCTCACCTTGCTTTAGGTAACAGAATTTTAATATGTGTGTGCAGAAGGGTCAATGGAAAGGGGAATCTTTGCCATAATAGCTTGTACTTGTACATATTTTTGTATTCTATTTAAGGTCCCTAAAATGTAGCCTCTGGAATTCAGGGCCTCAGATCCTTAGAGATATACTGTATGTATATGCATATATCTACTGTATATGTAAACTGTCAGGGGGACAGTGATGCTCTGAGATTTAATCCATGGTATTTTGGATTGAGGAGAGTTTGTAAGACTTTTTTTTCCCACAAGCTACTTCTGCTCTATCAGTACATGGAAATTTGCGGTAGGGCTATATATTTATATAGTATCAAGTTTGGATATATTTTTTAAAAAATAAATTATAGATGTTCCTTTTGTTATTTGACTTGAAACTTAATTGTGTTTGCAGTGGTCTCTCTTAAACCCTAGCCCACTGAGCCAAGAGAGTTGCAGATAAACACCAACTAAATTCCCTGACAATGCCTTTGGCATCAGTCTGCAGCATTATGCCAGAGCTCAATGATATTGCAGTTGAATTGTATTATTTCTTATAAAATTTCTTACTTTGTTTAACACATTCCTACTCAATTTAGAATGCTTTAGGTGTATATTTTTGTACAGTATATCCAAGATGCTGCAGCTTGTCTGCTAATGGAGCTGTATTTGGGGGGGGGGGACTAAAATTCCTTGTGAAAACAGCTTCACTAGCTGCCGACCCATTCCCAGGCACAATTCAATTATTATCTATATATTAGCTTACTGAACCAATATCTCAGTACTGGTATTATTATTTTTTTCATGTTCTTAATATGCAGTATACCATCTTTCCCTCAGACAAAGCCTGAAGTTTAACCTTCTTGTTATCACTCCAGATTCTGCAGACATCCAAATCTGCTTCTATTTGGTTTCCAGGCTGCTTCTAAAAAGACACCCCATTATAATTAGTTAGGAATCTCTTCCATCCTCCTAAATAACCCATTTGCCCCCAGGATGCACTAATTTAATGATGGGTAGCTTTCATAACCATTTTGGCTGGGTATAATTAGACGTCCCACCTGAAAGCTACCAACTGAAATGTGAAGGGAAGATGCTCCATGGGGGTTCTCTTCTTTTCTCTTCCCAGTGTGCTGACTCAACCCGTTTGCTCTCACCACTCAGAAATCCCTGCCATGTCTAATCTAATACTCAGAAAAAAACTACTCTTGTGTTATTTTACACTAGGGGAATTATCAGATCACAACCCCTGATCTAGTATCTACAACACATCTGTGTACACACTGAAACACTGGCGCTTACCCCTATGAACAAAGGAATCAGGGAAAAAAACTAGTATATTACTGTTCCACCTCCAAGTTTTTGCTTCTAGCTGTGTGCTAATAAAAGGACTCAAATTTTCCAAAACTGAATGTGAAGTGGAACATCTCATCACAGGACCCCTGCTGGAATAAAATCCGTCTTCAGCTGTAAATTCCAGCTGATCAAAATCATGAAGGTTGCACAGGCTGAGTCTTGAAGGGAGATTTTATGTCACACTTGGCCAAAAGCGCTCCAGGCCCCAAGCCTGCGCTGCGGTCAAGAAATGCATGCTTAGCTGAGCAGAACTCCAGAACATAACTCACAGATGCTCCCTTTGGAAAAGACACATGATAGATGAGGCTGTTCTTACCCAGATCAGCCTTGAGGTTTGGCATGGGAAAGGTCTGCTGCAGCAGTCAGAAACTCTCTCTTCCTTCACAACTGTTCAGATCTTTCCCCACATCTAGCACTGTCCTTTCCCTTTACTGCCTATCAAGTCAACGCTGAAGCATGAATACTCACTTTGTCTACGGAAGTGGATCCCGAGCTTGGGTCCCAGATGTTCTTGGACTAAAACACCCAGAAGCCTTCACCACGAGCTACACTGGCCAGGATTTCTGTGAGTTGTAGTCCAAGAACATTTGGGGACTCAAGGTTGCCAACCACAGGTCTAGGGTAGAAACAGAATCACGGGTAAACCATGATGAAAGAGGGCTTTTCTTAACCCTGAGTCTGTCTCTTGACCATACTGAGCCTAACATAAGTCCCAAATCACCTAACATGGTTTGCAAATTTGCTTGCTTTATTTTTTATCATTCTTCCATCTTAAGTCTGATTTCATAAACACAGAAGTTTATTTAAATCATGCACAGGTCTTGAATATTAATGTGCTTTCAGCTCTAATCATAGGGTATCTAGAACCACTAGTTCTTCCTCAAAATAAGCACATCCCGCAGAAATCCCAGCTTGACCATTTTATATGTTTCCCTTTCTGCACACCTCCTCAGCTTTCTCCTTCACACCTTTCCCAGTTCCCTTTAAAACCTTTCTATTCCTTCAGATAGACTATCATTTGCTTGTTCACATTTCTATGACAAATCAGCAGAACTTCCAGAGTGGTTTACATAACAAAGATAACACATGGTTACTGCTTGGATTGGTGTGGATAACCTTTCCAGAGCCCCTAACCACCTAATCCAAAGGGATTCAGAACCCTTTCCAACTCTGTCATGCTTGACTCTTGTGGAATTTTTTCCACCTTGTGTGCTGCTTCAAGTAGGGGTGACTGGATGGGCCTTTCTCAGCTGGGGTGACCATCAATGTATCTAGCACTAACCAGTAGCTCCCTCCTATCTCCTATCCACCTCTCTGGTCAGAGTCTCTCTTTGCCTCTCCAGAGTTTATTGAACGTAGTTAGTGAGTCTATCGAGGCCTGTTTCTGCAAGCAGTCCTGTTTGCTCTTAGTTTGCTGTTTGGGCTGCTCAACTTTAAGTAATGAAACATCTTTATTCTTTCTCCTATGAATGTCTCAGTTATTCAGACTGTAAGTGCCAGGAAAAAGAGGTGGACTAATCTCAGGAACTTGAAGCTAATTCTGCTCTGTAAACCCATGCACTTCTGCTGTGAAATTAAAAACTGTAACAGACTCCACAAACATTTGTTTCTTCTTGCTTATTTTGATCGTTATTCTGTCTTTTGAGAGGGATGACTTCACTTCATCCCCTTCAACAGCAGATACTGGAGAGGCAGGCAGAGAAGCAGTAACAAGATGTTAGAGAAGATGGCTCTGTTGGAACATCTGAGGCTCCTAAGCTATGTCATCATGTAGGACTGAAAACGTTCCACCACTAGTACAGATACAGGCTTTAATGGCCAATCTAGGCAGTTTTTTACACAGGGCTCAAGGGTGGGAGTGGAAACGGATACCACTATTTTCTCTGCCTCAGATATCAAAATCGATTTGATTCACCCTGAATAATGTGGGTTCTCTTTATTCTAACCCCCTGAGGCGATTCAGGAAGGGAGGGGACTTAAATTTGCTCCTGTCCCCACAGTCTTTAGGAAGTTTAGCAAGAGCTAAGGCAAAACTACAGAACTCTGCGATTTTAAAAGATTAGGCTTCTGGATGTTTCTGAGACCCACCTCTGCTTTGAATATGCATTGTTGAAGTTTGTGCAGACCCAAAGGCTGGTTGCAGTTCTTTTCTCACTCCCCACTCCTTCAGTTCACAGGGCAGGGAGTTCATTTTCCTTATAGGAATTTGTTTCCTTTTTCAATCCAAGCCATCGGGAAGGAGATACAGAGGCATACAGAGAAGACTCCCATTTCCTTAACTACTCTGAAATGTAAACTTTTATAACTTTGGGCTCAGCCAGCAAAGGTGCTGAACTACATAGAATGCTGAGAGGGAGCAGATTGTGTGGTGTGAGCTGCCTCATTTAGAGCATGAATTTTGCTTTTCAGCAGAAATATGTGAGGTGAGCCTGGGGCAGGACTGGCAGTAATCAGTCTCTGCACTAAAATTACAGAAAGTGTTGCAAGAAGGAGAAAATGGAAAGGGAAAGAAAGAGAGCCAGAGTGAGAATCCATCTCTGGATAAACCAGCACGGACAAACGAGGAGGACAGATATAGTCCTCATGCTGATGGGAGGCAAAAATATTAAAGTCTAAGAGGAACTGCTATAAATACTGTGAGATAATTACACCATCTGAATGACCAGAGAAAAGGTTAAAATTAGCAGGTAATTGGAGAATAATCTGAAAGACAAATGCCACAATACAGCTTTTATATTGTCCATTGAATTCGCAAATACATAATTCAGTAAGGACCTTGAGAGTTGAAGAATGTGCTGTCCAGAGCTGAGGAAACTGCATTGGAAAAAGAAATTCATTGCTTTACTCCGAACATCTTGGCAACCATGTATTGCTACTCCAGTCCCTCAATTGTTTGTGGTATAGCAATGTATGTACTCTACCAAAACCCATAAAAATATTAGGGAAATAATCTCAGGTTCCCTCTAGTAGCCAATTCTGATATCAGAATATTTATTAAATTACAAAAGCAAAAACGATTTAAGTGGAGCTATCAGCTTAGGGCATGCCATGAAGATCAGAGTCACTGGAGAGGAGGATAATGCTGAGAAAGATAGAGAGCAGCAGTAAAAGATAAAGATCAAATATGATGTGGCTTGACTCAATGAAAGAAACCATGGCTTTGAACAGGCTGTTAACAACAGAACCTTTTGGAGGTCACTGATCAATAAGGTTGCTATTAATAAGAAGTGATTTGCAGAGTACTTCCTTGCTATTAAAAATGATAAAATAGCATGAAACCATAAATCCTTTCAAATATCCTTCCAAAGGAAATTTTAAAAGTAAAAATAATTGTGATTAATAGTGATATTACTCATTGACCAAAAAGGAACTTGATTCAGTTAACTACCTCAAACAAGTAGTTTGTTATATAGTGCCAACAGTTTTTGAATGTTCAGTTACAGTTAGTTCTCAGTATCTGTCCAAACAAAGTGCCCATTTTTGACTGTCCTTTATGTGCCATCATGCAGCTTGCAATCCATATGGCTTGATGAGGACATGGCTAGTTACCTTGTTAAGTGTCTTCCTTGTTTGATATTGACTGTTTCCTTATCTCCAAATATGGTCAATATTGGCCAAAATCCTCTTACTTGATTACGTATATCTTTGTAAGGCAAATGGCATAATTTTCAGTGCCCATGGGAATTCTCATGCACAACACAGTTAAGTGGGTACGCAGACATCCAAGAATCCCAGTGGGAACTTGCTAACCTCTAGCGAGATAGACAGAGAAAGTAACACTGCTTGTGATTCACATTCAAAGCACGGTGGTGAAAATCCTCCTGTGTAGTTATGCTTGTGGATAGCAAAGGCGTCATTTGAGGTCCAGTAAAGAAAAGCTGCCCTTTACTGCAACACTAAAACATTATCAAGTCTTTCTGCTGGCAGAGAAAGAGGCACTCGAGAAAACAGTGGAGAGATAAGGCAGCTGAGAGAGTCAACCTCAAGTTAAAATTGAAAGGTGGAAGTAGGCAGCTGGGGTTTAACATCCCTGCTCAGGGAGCTGTAGGCATCCTTCAGTCTCAAGAGACTATGTTAACATGCTCTGAATAGAGGTCTTGGAACAGTGTGTGGCTGAGAATCCCAATTCGGGAGTGACAATTCCTTCCACGCTGAAGACAAATACAATCTGTCCCTTGTCCAGCTCCCTGATTTGGCTGGTTTCGGTACTGCCTCTTTGCCTTGGCCTGCTGAACAAGTGTCTCTTCACGTTGGGAGAGGCCATGCTGCACCACCTGCCTCCAGGCTGAGTGCTCAGATGTCAAGAGAGCCCAGGGAGCCACCCTATGCTTGTGTGATGGATGAGCAAGGGCAGCAATAACTTTTAATGTAAGGAATTATAGGGCAGGGTGCTGTTGATAAGACAGACAAGGGTTTTGTACAGCAATACATGTTGGTGGTGGGGTTGCAGGAAAGCAGTTTCTTTTTTTCCAATGAAAGCAGGTATTTAGTAAATTGCCCAAAAAAAAAAATCATCAGTTACTCATAGTGCCACGAAAATTCATATTAGTCAGGCCAGAAGTCAAACTTCCTATGTTTACAAATCTTGAATGTGTAATGAGCCCTGACATAGGTCAATTATTGCTTCATGAATGTGCAACAATGATCTTGTGCTGGCAGAGCAAATCAACATTCTATAAGGCAATTCTGAAAATGGGGCCAGTCCAAATTTGTAACTTTAAACTATTACAGCTGTTTTCTTAAGAACAGCACCAAATTTCACACAGTTGTAGCATATAGCCTGCTCTTGCTATCTGTCAAATTTGGAGAGGTTTGGGCAAGGGAAGTTTAAATATAAAGCTGTTTTACCCCCTGGTTCAACAATAGATGAACATAAATGTCCCCAGATTTAAAGCAGGTTGCATAAATTTCAAAGTTCAATCTTGTTTATCTTGAAAGAGGATGACTGATCCCACCCATTCTTTTTATTTGGAAAGAATCCGAGTTGCTGGGGCTGAAACAGTGATCTTCAAAAAAGGCCTTTCAAATGGGAAAAAGACACTTTGTTATAAGCATGCATGTTACAGACTAGCCAGCAGGAGCTTTACAAAATGGTACATTGTATACATTAGTAGGCAGGGAGAAGGGAGATATTTAGAGAGAAAGGTCAAAACTGAAAAGACAGGTACAGTATTCTTTAAAGAACAAGTTTGCTTTAAAGAAAGTAATGGAGTGATGGTACTTCAGAAAGGGAAATATTTTGCCATGTATCTTCAGTCAGTAAACATCATTTCAGAATTTCTGTGACCAAACAGACTCTTCACATAAGTTTTTATGGTTTATTTATTTATTTAAAATATTTTTACCTCACAAAGCATCACCAAAAACATATTTGAAGTATTAAGACACAAAAATTCTTTTCAGAGAGGAAAGTTTTCAAAGAGGAAATCAGCTTGAGATCTGGAACAATCAGAACTTTTGACCCTGTCAATCAGGACCCAATTAGCTGACTTTTAGAGCTATTTTTAACTCTTTCCTAGCCAAACAGGCTTATCAAATCATGCTTGCATTGCAGATTCTGTGTCTGGAAATCCAAAAAGAATATAAAACATTTTTTTAAAATACTGGAAATAAATTAATATACATATAAAAATGAATACAGAATAAATATTCAGAAGCTCACAAGTTTTAATTGTGAAATTGCTGTTTGGTTTTTGTTTTCTGGCTGGGGATGGCCTTTCTTGATGTTAAGCATAGCTTTGGTGACTATATTCTGTCATAGTCCCCTATCATACCATTGCCAAAGAGACACCAGTCCCAGAACTGGAGTGTTTTTTTCATCAGTTAACCACTTCTTACCAAAACACAAAGCAATTGTCAGTGCTGTTTTTCAACATATTCTCTACATATTTATTGCTTGGAATGCCAAAGTGATCAAAATGCATAGAAGAAATGATAGTGAACAGAAGAGGCTATCCTGTTTAGACCGTCATGACTGCTCACATGGATTTGTACACTTTCAGGTTGTGCTTTGGTTTGTAAAGTTCTGTCTCATTTATCTTGCTGGCAACACAAGCACAATACTGTGCAACACTATCAGGCTATTTCCTAGCATTTTGAGTTGTGGATACAGAAGCACAATATCATACATTCAAGGAAGGATCAAGAGCATAGCTAACAACCTCCTGACTTTAAAAAGTGCCAGATGTGCCAGAGGGCTGTATTATGCCCCCAAACTGTTGTGAGCTTGCTGTAAGACCAACCATGGGCAAAATGGTAATTTGAACTAACTGGAGAGTAAGAAATAGCTTTAAAAATGTAAACCAAGCAAAACCAGTATAGTTAAAACAGCTCATGTTACATATGCAAGCTCTGTTTTGTGTCTGAGATACAGCACATTTTTCTTCATTTTCTTCTTTATAAATGGCATATGGAAATTCAATTCCTATTTGGGAAAAATCTGCCAAAGAAGTCAAAACCTATAATCCTCCCTATCATAGCAATTTTCAAGACAGCATCCCCTAAAGGAAGATGTGGAGCGAAATTGGGAGCTATTTTTCCTTTTCACAGAGACAAGGTTGACATGCACTGTATTTATTAAAAATGCCAAAGCAAGCAGCGTTAGTCACACATCATCCTCACCTCACCTTAATGTCTTTTCGGTAAAGCACAATGAATGCACTTTCAACATCTCTAGAGGAAGCAATCACTATGTCGATGTCATCTAAATGGCAAGTATGGGAGGGGGAAGAGGAGCAGTACACTGAAACAGCTCAAAATCTTTAGATCATCATTATAAATTAAACCTTTCTCATTTATATGATAAACCCACACAAAAACTCAGATATTCTGGAAAATCCATTTCTTGGAAGAGCCTGAGGAGGAAAGAAAAGAAACTTCTGCAATAATGAGTGTGTCAGCCTTCAAGCCTGTCAGATTCTTTCTCCTTGCTAAATAAATGCAGATACCACAGGATGTCAATAGTGCAAAAGGCCATGTTCTCAGGCAGGCTTGGAATTGGACTAAAAGTAGATTCTCCTACACTGCATGTGGCCAAATTGAGGACCTTGGACCAAAAACTCCTGTGGCCTTTAGCTTAATTTATAACCTTCGATAAGCAATGGATTCAGATGTCTTTCAAGAGCCATTCACCCCGTTTCTCAGCCCACTTGATAAGGAAGGACAGGAGAGGATGCCAGAAAGAGAGGGAAAGAGAGCAAAGAGAAGAAAAGTGAGATAACAGAAAGGAAGGGTGAAAGGAGTGATCATGCCTACTTTTGGCTGTTTTGCCACTAAACCTCTCCATCAAGCTGCTTTTTCACTTAGCTACTCAGATTTCAAGATCCTTTTTGATAAGCTAAATAGATTTTTTTGAGAGAGATAAAAGCAAGCAGGACAGGATATTTCAGTGGAAAAGCAGCTGAACAGTGAAACTCTCTACCATGTCTTCTTACCTCTTTACTTTTCTGACAGTATTAGATCTTTTCAGTGGCATACGCTGCATCAAATAGATGTGTAAATGAAGCCCATGTCTATTGCCCAATGAACAATCACAAAACAAGACATGTTGAATAAAAGACACATTAAGTGATTTTTCATCAGTTTGGGGAGTATCTCTGCAACCCTTGCTTCCCAACAAAATAATAACCATACTTTTCAGCTTCACCTGAGAGGGGGGTATTGGGATGACCTAATGAGGTATTATAATAGATTAATTTGTAATTAGACCATAAGGGACAGATTCAAAAAGAATGGGACAGAATTGTCCTGAGAGAAGCTATGGTGATGTTCAAAGGAAGGAATTAGATTAGGCATTTTTCAGTCTTGAGAGACTATGGTAATGTGCTCTGAACAGAGGTCTTGGAACAGCCTCTATTGCGGCTGAGAATGCCAATTCGAGAGTGACAATCCCTTCCACACTGAAGACAAATACAATCTGTCCCCTGTCCAGCTCCCTGATTTTGCTGATTTTGGGGCCGCCTCTTTTCTCGGCCTGCTGAATAAGGGTCTCTTCAAAATGGGAGATGCCATGCTGCACCGCCTGCCTCCAGGCTGAACACTCAGATGTCAAGGTTTCCCATCTGTTGAGGTCCATTCCTAAGGCCTTCAGATCCTGCTTGCAGATATTCTTGTATTGCAGCTGTGGTCTCCCTGTGGGGCAATTTCCCTGCACTATTTCTCCATACAGGAGATCTTTTGGAATCTGACCATCAGTTATTCTCACAACATGCCCAAACCAACATAGACGTCACTGTTTCAGTAATGTATATATGCTAAAAATTCCAGCTCGATCTAGGACTACTCTATTTGGAACTTTGTCCTGCCAGGTGATACCAAAAATACATTGGAGGCAAGTGGGAGACCACAACTCTGATACTAGGACATCTGTGATGGGATCTGAAGGCCTTAGGAATGGACCTCAAGAGATGGGAAACCCTGACATCTGAACATTCAGTCTGGAGGCAGGTGTTGCATCACGGCCCCTCCAAATTTGAAGAGACCCTTGTCCAGCAGGCCGAGGCAAAAAGGCAGTCATGAAAGCAGCAAAACCAGGGAGCTGGACAGGGGACAGATTGGATTTGTCTTCAGTGTGAAAGGGATTGTCACTCTTGAATTGGCCTCCTCAGCCACACTAGACGCTGTTCCAAGTCCTCCATACAGAGCACATTACCATAGTCTCTCAAGACTGAATGATGCGTAGTCATTTCCCTTTCTTAAGGTCAGTAGAGAGAGAAGGAGAAAGAGAACAAGACAGGAGGATTGCTCTTATAGATGCTAACAACCCAATGAATTATTGAAAAGTACATGAACTGGATCTGGAAGGTGGGCAATTATCTTTCTACAAGGCTCTGTTTCATAAATGCTCTCACAAATAGTCAAATTCTCTGAGAATTTCATTTTCACTCCAAGGAAAATTTTTCTGTTCTTTCTGATTTACCAAGGTAGAGAAACCAGGTGACAACTTATTTCTATGACAGTGGTTCCCCATGCTGATTTTGTGCATCTTTAGGCTATGACCCACTTTCTGATTAGTGACAGTGAATGATGACAGGGTGCAGGATGAGTGTGGAGATCACTTGCAAATGGTCTGTGTCTGAACTGCATACAGAAAGCAGGTGGCTATGTGGTTCATAAAACACATTCTAAAATCTGTACTGAGGTTTCGGGGCTCCCTTCTCAGAGTCTGCAGGTCCTTTTTTGCTTTAAAACCTAAGACACCATGCAGCTGATATGACTCTGAAATCAAGTCATTCACATGCTTCTCCTGCCTGTGAGTTTATTTTATATATAAACAACAGTTCACCCTTTTGCTTGGCCCGGTAAAAGCATTCCCACAATACAGATTTTGTCTTTCAGCTCCACAGGGGTATAGCTCATTCAGTCAGCATCTAAGGGCCGACAGAAAGATTTCTGCAGTTTCCATGCATCTGTAAAAACGAAGCCCTGCGTCATGGATGCAAGTTATGGATTGATGCATCTGAGGGTCCTTGGAGCTCAACTGCAACTCCTTTCACTCGTAGCAGAGCTAGGAATGATGGGAATTTTAATTCTGTCATGGTGTACTCTGGAATTTATTTCTACTTATCTTTAAGTCAGTTTAACACTACAAACAATTGCTTCCTTATGGTAATCCTTATGAAATAACAGAAATCAATGTCTTGATTCCAGAACCAGTTTCAATACCTACATTTGGGGGGGGGGGGTGAGAGAGAGAGAGGAGCGAACCCAAACTCTGCTTCCTTCTAAGATATCCCATCTTCCTCTGTGTGCTGAAATATATCAGACGAATGCACAGAAGAGGGAGCCATATGTTTTACTTGTTCCCTTCATTAAATCTTATAGCTCAAAAAAAACATTTTAAAGGAGAATGCCACATTAAGTTTTCACAGTACTATATTTGGGGCTGTTAAGAAAGAGCCTTATTAAACACTTCCTCCTGCACTGGGAAAGAAAAAGAAAGATATGCCAACCTTTTGAGAATCAGCATGACATGTTAATGAATTATTCATGCTCAGCTCTGCAAGATGGGCAAATTCCTTGCCAAGACTAACACAGCAAGGGGTGTTATAAAACTGAAATGCGTGTGTGTGGGAAGCTGATGGAGACGATTTCAAGGAGATGATCTCAGCTGAGAAACTTTAGCCATTTAAAGCATCTTCAGAACTCAGAACTTGTTGCATTTTTTTTAAAGGCCATATTTGCTACTACAAAGGGAAGTAAATTCTGACTTGATACATTCCATATGGTAAATGAGCAAACACCAAGGAGGTGACAAGATTCTCCTCTTCCTTCTTTTCTTTTTTGTTGGCCAATAATGGGTTTTGTGCATCCCTCAGGCAGCATGCGCATGCACACACATGCACACACACACGCACATGCACACGCACACACACACAGACACACAGACACACACACACACACACACACCCAAGGACCTGCCGATACACTGTAAAGTGTCTCTCACTGACCCCCTCTGTCCTTTTGCGAAAGTCTGTTGAGCATGCTGTAGTCCCAGACTACCACTCCTTCCTTCACAGGAGCACATTTTCGTGCCTTCCCTCTCCATCTCCTTTTCTCTCTCTTTCTCTGCACACATCTTTGCTCTACCTTCATGTCCACAACTTCTTTATTCTTTTTTGGATTGTCTCTATTGACTAGCTCTTGTTAATCTTCCTTCTCACATCTATCACCATGCCCTCACCCCTTTCTGAATCCATGGCCTGCTTCTTTCATTTGCTTCTTCTGCTCCTTCTGGCTTTGTCTGACAGGCAGATCCAATCCTTTCTTCCTCAGTGATAGTGTCAGCCTCATTAGAAACCTTCACAGTTCCTTTCCTACCTCTTTGGACTTAAATTTTTTGTGCCGACAACATCTTCCATATTCTGTCTATATTTAAACAGGTCTACACTTTCACACACATGGTGGGAAGTGGTACATATAATGCAAGTATGAAGGAGATCTTGGCAAACCTTAAGCCCTAAATGATACTGAATTTGGTAGATCAATGGATCAAACTGTTAGAACTTAGTTATGTTCTTCAGGGCTCTGTCTCCTTTCTGGAGAAATCTGAGTGAAATGAAAAGCAATTGTATGGCAGAGGTAGTATTTGGGTTACACTGTTCTCTTATTGTAAGAGTGGGGTTTTGGTTGACCCATCTAAATGGCTCCAAAATGAACAACCACAAAAGAATGGCACTATTGTTGAAATTTAAAGGAAGAGTAAAAACCACCAAGCCGGAGTTTAAGTGATGAAATCTAATTTTCTGTCTCTTAAATAAAAACAAACACTCTTTCCAGTCCCATCTGGTCATCACAGGTACTTGGCAATATGGGCAATACAGTTTACCTTTAAAGGAAACTTGCAAAGTTCCATGTTGCTTTCTATGAAATGTCAACACACACTACTTTCTCAAGAAGGCATTGGAAGCTCATTGACCTTGGCTAGATGGACATTTGGTAGGAAAAGACCTAAAACTCCTTGAAGGTTTTCGGCTAAATATGGGGATATTTTTATGCATGGGGAGTCTTTCTGTTAAAATTAGGCCATCATTAGACTAAATGATCATATGATGTTAAGAATATCAGAATAAAAGCTAATACACATCTTGCTTTTAAAAAGCTAGGTGTTAAACCTGCTTCAAAGTTATTCCTTATGAAAAGGAACCAAATCAGATAAACAAAAAGATGACTTCAACCTTCTGTGCCAGGCTTGGAAGATTTGTGTGTTGAGTCAAATCTCACTGCTGCTATCCAGTAGAAGGAACACAATGAAAATTGACAGTCATGTGAATTAAAGCCTTTGAGTTTCACCCATATTTATAAGGATTTGATGCTTTGAAGCTATGCTCCATAAATTAATAAAGCTTCTGCCATCGATGGTCCACCGTACTGAGCACAAAGAGACAAAGCCTGAAGAAAAGACTTCTTTTTTAAAGAAGAAGGAGAACTTAAGAGCATAGCTAGTAAGAATAAATAAATACTAAACACATTTTTGTTTGTTTGTTTGTTTGTTTAGTCGTGTCCGACTCTTTGTGACCCCATTGACCAGAGCACACCAGGCCCTCCTGTCTTCCACTGCTTCCCGGAGTTGGGTCAAATTCATGTTGACACTGTCCAACCATCTCGTCCTCTGTCATCCCCTTCTCCTCCTGCCTTCACACTTTCCTAACATCAGGGTCTTTTCCAGGGAGTCTTCTCTTCTAATTAGATGGCCAAAGTATTGGAGCCTCAGCTTCCGGATCTGTCCTTCCAGTGAGAACTCAGGGCTGATTTCCTTTAGAATGGATAGGTTTGTTCTCTTTGCAGTCCAGGGGACTCTCAAGAGCCTCCTCCTCAATTCAAAAGCATCAATTCTTTGGCAGTCCAGCTCTCACTTCCATACATCACTATTACTTACACATATTACTTACCTGCAATATAAAACACACATTACTTACCTGAACAGATGCGACTTCCTATTCTGAACTTCATAATGCTTCAGAAGAAAACACATAGAATGGCAATAGAAATAATAAAAAAGAGGTGAAAATAGTCATCAACACCCTGAAAACTATATTACTGTTCTTGTTATGTGTTATCAAGTCAGAATCGACTTACAGCAATGCTAAAAGGGCTTTCAGGGTAAATGGCCTCAATTTTAAGGAGTGGTTTTGCCAGTTCTATACCTCCAGTAAGTTTCCATGGCCAAGCAGGGAATCAAACCCAGTTCTCCTAATTTCTAGTCTGTCACATCCTCTACACCAGACTGGGTTACAGAGATATGAATATAGGTACATAGGCTTATAAGCATGCCTAGCATGCCAAAGAAGATGGTTGCATATTCTTTAGTTGATTTGAAAATTAATTGAAAACTATGTCATTGCACACAAAACGGCCAGTTCTCCTCACAATTTCATTTCTGAAGGTCTGTTTTGTTACTCAAGTGCAAGAGTAGGTGATACTTTTATAGACCACTAAAAAAATCGTCATAAAATCTGTGGACTTTCATAGATCAGGACTACCCATTTTGTCAGATGTGTACCAGTGAGAAGAACCTAAAGTCCAAAAGGTCTTAACAAGATGTCCAAAACTTCTTGGCAAGATGGATTTCACCAAGCATGTCATTCTTAGATGTAAGTCAGGTGAGATGTAAGTTGTTGTTTTTGCATTCAGTGTCCCTTTGGAAGCACTGCAGAAATAGCAAGAAAGTAATGAAATATATTCACAGTGCTGAGATGTTCTCTGAGATTTCCAAAGAGCTCTTTAAAAAGATCTTAAAAATTGTCTGGAGAGCATAACCCAAGTGGCTCTGTTATGCTTGCTACCTGAAATTTTGCAACACCCTGCTGTGACTGAACAGTCATGACCTCAAATCCCTTGAACAGTCTGATTGGACATAAGCACAGTGCCAACTGTGATGAATTCATCAGAGAGACACAAAAGAAGCAGATTTTCTTAAGAAATAATAGGCAGACATAAAATAAATAAATAAAATAAAATAAAATAAAATAAAATAAAATAAATGGATGTAAAAGACCATATCCCTTGGAATGTCATGTCCTTTGATTATTGTTCTCAGGACTATTATTGCCATTAACTTTTAACTCAGGAAAAGCCAGTAACTGGTACAAGAATGAGCATACTTTCTATCTAAGATATAAAATAAGTCACCAAGCTAATCAGATGCTTTCCACAAGTTCATTTCATCATTCTAAGAAGGACTCTGCAGTTGCTGGTAAGATTCTGTCACCGGAACTTGCTTTGTGGCTTAGCAGACAAAAGTCCCTATCTAATCCTGTGTGATCCACCTAGCTTCTCCAAAAGCATGCATGAAGACATTCTTTCTATTTTTAATAACACTCATGTATAGAAATTATTTCTGGTTTCACTTTTGCTCAGTTAGCGGTTTTCTGACTCATTTGCTTTTATGAATAAAATTTTTGCATCTTGGCTGCCTCTCAATTTATATTTCTTAATTACCCCTCTTGGCCAGAAATCCCCTCCCCCATTTGAACTCCCATCTTGCCAACATTTTTCCATCAGTTTGTAAAGAAAACTGGTCCAACATCATACTTTGTCTCCCAACGTGTTCACTTCAGCAGCAAGCATAGCCTTCATCTCTGCCCCACAATTAAGATAGTTTAGGGGACTACGGTCAGTCAGCAGAGAAGCCAGAGAACACTGAAGTTGAACAGAAAAATATTGATAATGGTTGTTGTGGGTTTTTCGGCCTCTTTGGCCATGTTCTGAAGGTTGTTCTTCCTAACGTTTCGCCAGTCTCTGTGGCTGGAATCTTCAAAGGACTGGAGTAGGAAGATGCCGGCCACAGAGACTGGCAAAACATCAGGAAGAACAACCTTCAGAATATGGCCAAAGAGGCCGAAAAACCCACAACAACCATTAGATCCCGAGCGTGAAAGCCTTCGCGAATACAAAATATTTATAAGCTTGCCAATGTGAAGAGTAGATCTGATTTATCTTCATGCATGGAAGGACAAACACACAGAAGTCACTTCTCTTTATTTTTTGTTTATGTGCTACCAGGCTTTGTGTATATGGAGTGTCTTCTGAAGGGGCTCAAAATTGGTACCTGACAGTGCCCAGAATCCTATTGGTGCTTGGATGAAGGAAACTGTGTAAGTCCAGTGGGCAAATTGCAGCCCATTAACAAGTTGAATGAATATGCACAACTAGACAATGAAGTTTTATTCAAGGTATACCTGGAAATTTATAATTAAAATGTATGACAGTAGTTGCACTAGGGTTTGACTGAGCAATATTTCAGCATGTGCTTTCAGTTCAAGGATGTGTGAAGTAATCATAAACTAGGAAGTGTTTAACTTTCTAAGCATGTCTCTTTTGGGATTCTGCGGAGACCATGGGGCAGAGCAAAGAGCTAAAGGGTCATGCAATATGATTTGGAGTGGGGAAACAGCAAGAAAGACAAAAACTGGTGTTAATGGAACTGGTGCTCATTGAATTGAGAATATGATCTTTAACATAGAACTGAACCTTTCTTGCCTTTGCTGCCAGAGGCACATAGATATAAATAACCAGGGCCTGCACTGTAGCTCATCGCCACTAATTTCACTTCAAAGGAAGAAGACAGGTTGGATGAAAGAGAAAGAATAAATACTATAAAATTTAAAGTTTTTTTCCATTGTTTTCAATAGGCTATGGTTGTTGTGTGTTTTTTGAGTAAACCTACTAGCTGAGCTTATGGATGGCAAAAGAGAGACATGAGAAAGGGAGAAAATTTCAGGTGAATTTCTGAATAGTGTGAATGAAGAGCAGACTGCCTACATTGGCAATTTAAGCAAGAATCAAAGAGGACCACACCCATTGTCTTTTTAAAACCTTTTACTCACTCCCTGCTCAGCTCACTGACAAGATTGCGACTTAGAGATGGATTTTTTTAAAAAAATTATTGTTTACACTAGTACCTCAGTTTATGAATTTAATGCATTCTACGGGACGTTACGTAATGTGAAAAATTCATAAACCGAAACGTGGATTGCCACAGGAATGGGGGCAGCGATATAAACCTCCAGGCACAATGCATCCTGGGGAAACTATCTTCATACTCTGAAAAAGAAACGTAAACCGAGACATTATTTTCAATGGATTTTGCTTTGTAAACCAAAAATTATGTTAACTGAGGCATTCGTAAACTGAGGTACTACTGTACTACAAATCCCATAATTGTCTATTCTGGGAGTTTTCCCTGACCAACACACAGCTTACAGATACTAAATGTGTCTCACCTAAGAGAAAGGGTTATTCTGGAAGACTTTGGGACTAGCTAGGCCTAGCTCAACCCAAGCTTCCTCTTCTAGGCCTGGTGATAATTGGCACCTTTCTTTCTGAACAGGAATCAAGGGTTCAGAAATCCCATCTCCAGGCTCTGCTGTCTGTCTGGGAGAATGAATAAACATGGGATTTGTAGTAGAAGGAATCCCGTTTTTGGGGGGGCTCTATTTTGAAGAATGGGGAAAAATAGGCAATATGTTGAAGTAAAAGTGTCCGTTGCAGCCTGTGACAGACTGTCCAGAAACTCTGTGCTCCTAATTGTATCTCATCCCCCCTTAAAAAAACCCTCTGGGGGATGGTGCTGTAGCTGCACTATTTATTCCATGACCCAGCCTTGCCATTTGCATATATATAAATAATTTGCAGTATATATAAACAATTCTAGTTGAATATATCAATGGGGCAAGTACTTGGCTGTGGAGCCAATGCTTAAGAGTTCAATTTCCTGATGTACTTCCCAGGAGAACAGCCAAGCTGAGTAACCCTGGATAACTTGCACAGTTCTAGAGTGCCCCAGAAGAAGAGGGTGGTAAACCCCTCCTGGGCCCTCTATAGTTAGAAAGCCTCCAGAAAAATTTGCTGTAAGTCATAATCAACCTGATGGCACACCATTATTAATTAGATAAGCAGCAAAAACAGCAATAGATAATGGAAGAAAACTGCCAAAACATATTGGCTTAAATCCAGTTGTTAGTCACAATTGGAGCAGGCTTGTGAGAGTTTCACAAATCCCTACTTACGAAAGTCCCATTGATTTAATGATTCTCTCTCTTCTTCCTATGTACCACGTCACTCCAGGACTCTGAACTCACCCTTTCTCAGGACTCTGTATGAGCTGGAGACTAGTATTGACAACCTACATTTCAGTGCTTAGATGTGTGTTGTTGGCTTGTAAATAGTTTGGGAGGGACAAGGGTACCTCAAGGGACAAGGAACCTTCTACAACATCTGCCCACTCAGACATCTGTTCATCTACGGATGCTCTCCTCTGGATTCTTCCACCAGGTGAAGTCAGGTTGATGTTCATCAGAGGATGTGTTTAGTAGCAGTATCCCATTTTGCGGCTATTTTCTCTTCAAGAAGACAACTTTCATTCAATGTCTTTTCAACACCAGGCAATGTTTAACTGCCTGATGCAGCAGAGCACATGAACGGCTTGATTAGCTTTTGCTTATTTCCCCCTCCATTTCTGTCTTTTCCTCTTTTTTATATATACAGTCTTGTGATTTTATACAGATTTTTTTACCATTTTCTTTCACACTGACACGTGGGCTTCCTAAAACTAAAAATCCTTTTAACAAAGTAAGTAAACAATAAATGTAAATGTATTGATTAAAGGGGACAATAGTTTAGCAGCTGTATTCCGTTCTTCTGAACAGCACTGCTTCAACAAAAGCTATCAGGAAAAAGCTGGAAAAAGAAACTGACAGGAACTGTTGTTCAGAACAATTGGTTGTGTTAAAAATGGCCCTTAGTTACCATCTGCTAAGATGTGGTACAGGACAAATAAGGAAACAGTCACCATGAATGTTTATTTATATAGAATCTGGTGTATTGAACTTCTTGTAGAGACTTTTTCAATTGCCTTCTAATGTCCCCACATTTATCCAAGCATGTACTTCCAACTGTTTCTATGCTGCTTCCTAATTTCCCAAATACAACATGATTGAATGTTCCTTTCTATTTCAACAGGGCCTTTTGTGCTCAACATTTGTTTTCTCTACGATTGACAAATGATCTTCTAATGCAGCTGCATTGGAAGGCTTCCTCAGTTAGTGTAGGACTTTCTTTTTTGTCAGCTTCTTAAGTGGTTGTTTCACTATATAGGGATCATAAAGCTGCATTTCGTTTTATGTTACTTACTGAGCACAGCTATAGTTTTGCTTTTGCTTTTCCAGTTGACCTTGCCTGCAGAAGTTCACTTTGGAGACATAGGTATATGCAGGAGAAAAAGGAGCAAGAATGGTCTTCGTTTTCAGTATTTCATTCACATGGAGGATCTAATTTATTTCACTACATGATGTTTCCATATAGACTTGACAGCTCTCTGAGCTTGTCCTTCACATTATTGCAATGGCATGGAGGAAAGTGGAGGGGGGGGGGGCTTGTTTGCTTATTCCAAACCTTGAACCTGTTGCTGCTTTGGACTGCAGCCCACATGTTCCATGACCAGGTATCTTGTTGGCTGAAGGATTCTGAGAGTACGAAAAAGTAGTACAGTGGTGCTTCTCAAGACGATTTTAATTTGTTCCACGAAAAGAGTCATCTTCCTATGGGAACCTCACAAGACAAATGAAATTTATTTGTCTTGTGAGGCATCAGGCTCGGAAAAAAAGTCTTGTGAAGCACAGCCATAGGAAAAAAACGTCTTGGGAGGCACCATAGGGCATCGCAAAAACTAATCATCTTGCGGGTTTTTCGTCCCCTGAGGCAATCGTCTTGCGAGGCACCACTGTACTTCTAGGTTCTGCCTTAACCTGCCACTACCCACTTTTACCCATATGGACAATGGGATCAGAGGGGAATGAAGAAGACAGTCTGTTCTACACCTGTAGGCTTTTCATCTACCTAAGAACCCAAATTTTTCAGAGTTCTAAATCATCCATTTTCAACCTTTTTATGGCCAGGGCCATAAACACAATATAAAAGAAATATAGGCGAAATCATGATTGTGTAATGATTATGTTTTTATCTTTGAATTTTTTGGTCTATGACTGTATAATAAAACTTAACTATGATTGTATAAGTTGCACAATGAACCTTATAAAGTGGTATGTGAAGAATTGTTCCCAATCTGTGCCCCCCTTCAAATGTGCCAGGGGGCCCCAGGAGGCCGTATGGTCCCAGTTGAGAATGGCTGCTATAAAGCATACTTTAGAGACTTTAGAGACATAGAACAGGCTATCCTCTTCAGACTTTTTCTCAGGCCATCAATACCAGCAGGGTGGGCTTACCAGGACACAAAAGGCCACAACACACACTTATGTCCCTACTTTCCCCCTGGAATGACTGGAAGTATGCAGATGATGAATAGCCACATATGACTTATTTGTTTCTTTCTCAGTGTTTTGCTCATTGGAAAGAAATAACTATGAAACAAAGCAAACTACAGAGCAAAGCAAGCTAACGTGGAAGCTGTAGAAAATGACAAATAGGGGGGAAAGCTATACAAAATAGGTCAGTAAGAGTCAAAATTTAGGAAAATAGACACATTATTCAGAGTTCGGGCAAAACATTCGCTCCTTGCCCTATATTCTACTCATTATGAAAAACTGACACTTATTTCCCATACACATTGCAGCATTTGTGGGCCACCACGGATGAAAGATAACATCAGAGTAGCTGTGTAGGAATCTGTTTTATAAACAAGTTGCATTGCATGCTTATAACAAACAAAATGGCTTCTCCTCTAGACCTTGTTAGTCTGAATGAGCTTTTCCCTTCAAAAGAAGTGGCACCTCAGGCAAAGAAAGAGATGTGTTCCTTTTCTGAAAGGGATTTTAATTTGTGATAAAATTGCCCTTACTGGCTAGGTAATTAATGAAACTATATGGCAGGCAGTTACAATTCGGTTGTAAAACCATCCCCATCTCTTATTTATGTGAAAATGCCTTGATAGAAAGATTTGTAATGTCATTTCTGGAGGTGTTACACGTGTGACAGCATGGATTCTAAAGAAGTAATAGTTCCTTTTATCTTCTAGATATATCTGCTGTAATTTGGCCTCACTAAAATTCATGTCATAGCAGACCAAAGTTCCTGCTAAAAACAAACAGCATAAAACTTGGTAACATATCTGGCAAACACGAGAAAAAGAAACCTGGGAACCGTATGGTCCAACATTGACTTAATATACTGTAACAGATAAAACTTTTATGTTTTATCTTGGACGCATAAGATATCTATTCAGCTTTTGACAGATTTGTTAAAGCCGCTGCATTGGCCAGAAGATGCGTCAAACAGAAATAGGGACTATACATGCACATTACTCTGTTTTCTTGGACAGAACATGTTTCACAAAACTGCATGAGATACAACTAACTTTCTTATTTAATGTAATAGTTCTAATTGATTGACTGCCTTTCTTTGTGATTAATTAGCCAATTAAAAGGAACATACTATTGTCATAATACACAAGCTATTTAGTGGCAATGACAGTTTCTCTGAACAAATACTGGGGACAAATCATTCATTGTTTGAAGAATCATTCCAAGTACAGCTGAGTGAAAAGATTATTACAGCTCTGCCTTCATTACTCCAGTTAGAATTTACATTTGGAGATCTGACATTAATAGACTAATCAATTAGGTATGCTAAAGGGACTTGAAAATGTGTTCTCTTCTGCCTCTTCATATTATCATATATGTTGCTAAAGCTGGATAATTTCCCCCATGCAAACATTTTAATTGGTTTATTTTAGGGATGTGCTTTTGATTTGCAATGTATCCAAATAAGAAAGTGAAGTGGAATTATTTGTCAATTTCTAAACCAATCTAAAATTAAACTGGGGTTCACCTTATGATTTGCCTTTACCATCTCTGACTTGTATTATTGTGCTTGGCAAAAGCTTTTGTTACAATTGATCGACAAAAGAAATAGAATTCAATTTTCCACCTGTTCCACCCACAACAACCAGAGTGAGCTGAGAATTTCCAATCTTCACCTTTATTGTGCAGCATTTCAGCAGCAACAAATGATACAAATAACACATAATTCTGGAGCAGATGCTTGAGTTGGCCTTGAAATAGGCAGCATCTAAATACGTAACATCAGAGCTTTACCCTTTTTTACAGGAAAAGTGTGTCCTTAAAATCTATCACTAATCCCTACTTAACTTTGGATTTTATACTGCTGGAGAAATATATTCATTCCTTCCATCCTTCCAAGGTCATTAAATTGAGTATCCAGCTTGCTGGGGAAGAGGGGGCAATGTGTAGCCTGTATAATTAAATTGTAAACTGCCCAGAGAGTGCTTTAAGCACTATGGGGCAGCATAGAAGCAATCCCCCTG
The DNA here is from genome assembly GCF_051106095.1 of Pogona vitticeps. NCBI lineage: Eukaryota > Metazoa > Chordata > Lepidosauria > Squamata > Agamidae > Pogona > Pogona vitticeps. The sequence goes on along the minus strand of NC_135784.1, from coordinate 49,776,616 downwards.
GTCAGCTGGGTTCTCGGTTTGTTGACCTCAGAATTATGGGAGGCTGAGTCAACCTTGAGCTGGCTACCTGGGATTGAACCTGGGTCTTGGGCAGTATTTTGGCTGCAGTACTGCAGGTTAACCACTGCACTATGAGGCACCATCTCAGTCTTTGATCAGGTGGGTTCACTCTGCTGAGATGGGGGAAAGGGGGGAGAATGGAAAGGGAGGGAGAGGGGGACAAGGGTTAGAGGGAAAGGTGAAAAGGAAAATAAAAAAGGAAAAGAAAGGGTGAGGGTGGAAAGGAACAGGGACAAGTGTCTGAGGCATGGATGGATGGGTGGGCAGGCAGGTGAGGGGACAGGCGAGAAGGTGGGCAGGTGGGAAAGTGAGGGGAGCAACCATGTGGATAAGGTGGTAAGCAAGGGGGGGGCAACCAGGCAGGCAAAGAGATGATTGGGCAGGTGAAGGGATGACTGGCCAGGCAAGGTGGCAGGCAAGTGAGGGGTTGATTGGGCAGGCAAAGGGGCAATCACCCAATCGTGGGGCAGAAATGCTCTCAAGCACTTGGGGAAGCAAGTGAGGGGAGCAACTGGGCAGGAAATGGGGTGGCTAGGCAGGCAAAGTGCCCAGTTAGCCCCAAGTAAAATGTATACCAAACCTGATGGTACAAATAAAATAAATAAATACGTACATTTGGGCTGAGTGGGGGGGGAATCGTAATAAAATTATTGGTTTACTGATCCTGTTACATTTACATCTCATGCTTCCTGAAGGGGAACTCAAAGTGGCATGAACTCTCCTCTCCATTTTGTCAACACAACAACCCTGTGAGTTGTCAGGCTTGGGGAGAAGAAATAGGGCTATGGTCAGCCAATGGGTTTCATGGTCATGTGATGATTTGAACCCGGGTCTCCTGAGTTCTAGTACAATATGCGGCATCTCTCAGGCTCTCCACTGCAGATCCACCCAGTATAGATCCACACTGGAAACTACATTTGTTATGCAAATAAATAAAACATGGACTCAAGAAGGAGGTCTAATTGTAAGATCTTTCCTCTTATTAATAAGACCCTCAGGTGGTGAACTTCTACAGTAATGGAAACTACAGGCAGACTAGAACTATTCAGTAATAGTGCTGGCTGATTAATTGGAAAGGCTATTATAAAGGCAGAGAATTCTCAAGCCAGCAGTTTTATGTTCTCATTATTTAGGGCTTCCTTGTATGTACAATACTCAGCTGAATGAACTTCTCCCCTGGAAGAATTAGAAGTGTTATGGAAAGATAATGCCCATGAAACACTCTCATTGGCCATTTGCCAGAGAGTCAGGTATTAGTGATCTCTTAGGAGTATAGCAGTTCTCTGTGACCCAAATATTAATGTCTCCTATGCAAAACAAAAGTTAATGGACACTACTGCTTTAGATAAGGATATGTCCCTAACATAGTTGTATGCTGTCTGTGGTGCCCCAGCCTCCCTAAGGAGTGCTTGGTCAGAGAGTTCCACAGGCCACTTACCTACCACCTTTGTGCTAAGGCAAGTCCCAAGACCTCAGCAGTGCGTAGCGCAAGCCCCTTGAACAAGTCTGACCTTAAAAGAACACTTTACTTTTACCCAGTACTTTGCAAGTACAGACACATGGGCTTTGTGATTCATTAGAACTCTCAACAGCTCAGTTAGGTAGGACTCTTAAAGATAGCTAGTTTGTGGCCCTCTCCACACCCTAGATTTAGCCAGACCCTGATGTTCAAGAGACCAGTCCTTTGTAAGAACTTTTTATAATTAGTTTTTATTAGAAAAATAGAATTTCATGGAATCAGTTTATATTGCTCAAGCTTTAGCATAAAGAACATATTCAAAGATCATTACAGTTAAAATAACTAATCTCCATTAAAATAATAAACACTACTAAGCTGGGCTAAGGTGGGCTAGCCCCACCCCCTTCTTTCTCTCCAATTACATTATTTCTCCTTCAAGCCACATACTCAAACCATCAAGTTCTTCCTCTCTCCCATCATCATGGAATCAAACTTCTCCCATATAACCCATCATCCATTTTCTACATTCACTAACTCCTCCCTTCTTCTTGATACTTCATGACTGTTCACCAATTAGCCTCAAGAGGCTGTAACACCTTCCTCCTCCCTCAATTCCCATGAGATCCAAGTGTTTTATCTTTTCTCCAATGTTGAGTTTGGCATGTTGAGTCTTCCACGGGCCTCTTTGATCCAACCTTCAGCTTTATCTCAAACCACGCTGTACATGTCAGAAAAACACTCTCATAGCACTTAGAAAAACGCATTCCAATGTCTCTCAAATCATCTTCACACATCTGTCCGACTCCATCTTACATTTCTCTGACTACATATCCCACACTACTTCAACTCCATCACACTATCTATCATTAGAACATTTTGTCAATATGCAATGATGCTGAACATGTACGCTTCAAAAACACCCAATTATTTATAATGAAAATTGATCAATAATGTTTCTACCCATGTAGATCAATTTGTCCTCTTGAGATGGGCACCTGGGAAAGCCTCCAGTACCTGACTCTGCACTGGATCAATGGGAATTGGGGTTAATGTTATGAAGGGTTATTGGACTCAGTAAGAAACAAGATAAAAATGGGTCTGAGATGTATCAAAGCTTCAGAAATATTCGGTATCCATGCTGGCGCATAGCATAACAATGTGAACTTAAAGTTAATGAACATCATCCGAAGTCTAAATTCCACTGAAATCAGCAAAACTTGAGCATGCAACTTAAGTTCCATTACTTTTACCTATAACTTTTGCTTTTATTTATTTCTAGGGTTGTGCATGGTTCCTCTGATTTGATTGAGAGGCTGATCTGATACTTCGTTTCAATTCTCCTTCAGTCCAGAATAATTGGCTCTGGGCCACAAACGTTGATCATGTCAGAAGTTCAGATTTCCGGCTCTCCCCTTGACTTGCATCGAAAAGTAAAATGGCTATAACTTTTCCTTATCACTACTGATCTTTAGGCCCAAATTGTTATAGGCAGAGGAGAACAGATCAAGACATCTTTACATATCCAGAAGTGTGGCTGCATTAAGAGCACATACACCAGCAAATAAAAGCCTATGCACTGTGCAAAATGAAATTTTAGTTATGGCCTCAGGAAGAGGTGACTCAGTCTCTAATGATAAAAGACCCAGCCCCCATGAAGTTCCCACACGTTCATACCCACATCTTTGCAAAGTCTTGGTTTGAAAATTCCATGCCCAGGGCTGGTCCTATGGCAAACTGCCATTCTCTGATTTTTCAATTCCTTTTCTCCCTCTCCAGTCTTTCTCTCTCTTTTCTGGGCTTCTTGCTCCACAGTGTCAATCCAGTGGTGTGGCTTACATATTGGCTGGCTCTGCCACTCCTGCTCCACCTCTTTCCTGGAGACCTTTAACTGGACCCATTCCTCAGTCTAGGTATCTTCTTTTACTGTTGCAGCTATTCTTTTCCTCAACTTGCCTCCTCCTCCTCTCTCTCCAAGCAACTCTCTAGCTCTCTCACCTCCTGCTTTTTCTCTTGCTCTCCCTCCTCCATCCTTAAATCCTACTCTTTTCTTGCAAAAAGCCCTGCTCCTAACAGTTCTTCTTTTTCTGGGTCTTCTCCTTCTTCCAATGATAATTCAGCCATGCCCTGTAATTCCTGGACCACTACCAAGGGTGTCCGGGCATCATTTTACCTGCATGCTTGAGAGGACGGGTAAATTGAGACCCTGTCCTTGTTCTCTGATGGAATGCCAAAAAAATTTCATATTTGTTGAGCAAGATGAACAATTTTGAAGTTCCTCATCTTGCTGTACAAAAGTGAGATAAGTAAAGATGTATATCCTCAGATGTAAACCTTATTGTCCTGTGTATTTTCCCCACATCTACAATATGTTTAAGTTGTACATAGTTTTACCTAGATTCTGAAAGTTGCCCCACAGTGTGGATTTCGAACTGATAGATCCACCACTGACATGGTATTCTCCCTCAGACAGTTGCAGGAGAAATGCAGGGAACAACAACAGCCACTCTTTGTGGCCTTCATAGACCTCACAAAGACCTTTGATTTGGTTAGCAGGGATGGCCTTTTTAAAATACTTCCCAAGATTGGATGTCCACTTCGACTCCTTAACATCATCGGGTCCTTTCATGAGAAAATGAAGGGCACTGTAGTTTTTGATGGCTCAACATCAGATCCCTTTGACATCCGAAGTGGAGTGAAACAGGTCTGTGTCCTCACACTAACCCTTTTTGGGATCTTTTTTGCTATCCTGCTGAAGCACGCCGTTGGAACTGCAACAGAAGGTGTCTATCTCCGAACTAGATCAGGTGGAAAGCTCTTTAATCTCTCTAGATAGACAGCGAGGACCAAAGTCCAGCTGAAATGTATGCAGGACTTCCTCTTCATCGATGATGCAGACAATGCTGCCCACTCTTCTGAAGACCTCCAACAACTCATGAATAATTTTAGCAAGGCCTGCCAAGACTTTGGACTAACAATCAGCCTGAAGAAAACACAAGTCATGGGCCAGGGCACGGAATCACCTCCCTCCATTACCATCTCCACACAAGAATTGGATCTCTGACACTCTCTCACTATATGTTGAGCTGAATAAACACATTGCCAAAGTAGCTACCATATTCTCTAGATTCACAAAGAGAGTTTGGCTCAATAAGAAGTTGACAGCATATACCAGGATCCAGCTCTATAGAGCCTGTGTCCTGAGCACACTCCTGTACTGCAGTGAGTCCTGGGCCCTTTGTGCACAGCAGGAGAGGAAGCTGAACACGTTCCATATGTGTTGTCTCTGATGCATTTTTGGTATCACCTGGCAGGACAAAGTTCCAAATAGAGTAGTCCTAGAACGAGTTGGAATTTTTAGCATGTATACCTTAGTGAAACAGTGACATCTACGTTGGCTTAGGCATGTTGTAAGAATGGATGGTGGTTGGATTCCAAAAGATCTCCAGTGTGGAGAATTAGTGCAGGGAAATCGCCCAAGAGGGGGATAACAGCTGCGATACAAGGATATCTGCAAGTGGGATCTGAAGGCCTTAGAAATGGACCTCAACAGATGGGAAACCTTGACATCAGAGCATTCAGCCTCGAGGCAGGTGGTGCATTATGGCCTCTCCCATGTTGAAGAAACACTTGTTCAGCAGGCTGAGACAAAGAGGCAGTCCTGAAACCAGCCAAATCAGAAAGCTGGACAGGGGACAGATTGGATTTGTCTTCAGTGTAGAAGGGATTGTCACTCTCAAATTGGCCTTCTCAGCCACACTAGACGCTGTTACAAGTCCTCGATACAAAGCATATTCCCATAGTCTCTAGATACCGAAGGATGCCTTTTTAAAAAAGTAAGTTTACTCTGTTCAGTTCAGGGCCCCTAATGAGTGACTTCCAAAACATCATCCTTTTAATTGCCCCACTCAGCTCTTCAAACTTAAGTCTGTGCCTTCCTTGATAGAGTTTAACTTGGATTCTTGCCTTGAGAGTAGAGGGCTGGATTCAAGGGCCTTTTGAACTGTTCCAACTTAATTATTCTATAATTCTATGAGTCGATGTACCCATTTCTTTTTTAGTTTACCACATTTCTTGCTGCCTGCCACTTTTCCTAGCATTACTGTGGTTTCCAGAAGGACTTGTCTTCTCATGATGGGTTATTTCTAACATTTATTTTGGTACTTAATTTTCCCATTAAATGTAGCACATTTCATCATCATAGTGAAGAACTACTAATGTCTGCACTGTATTGTATTATAATAATTTTCCGTCTCTTCTCTACCCAGTGACATAGTGGTAAATTTGGAAGTTCAGCCTCCCTTCCCCAATGCAAGAGAATACTGTACAAAAATGCAGAGTACTGGATTGGTCCATATTAAGAAGTAAGGAACTGGACTTCGGTAAAGTTAGGAAATTCAGTCAGGAGATTGTTCCTGAGAAACTGTGCAGATTGCTCAGAGGAAACAGAGCAGCTTGGGCAAGCAGGAAATGTCACTTTTCCTGCTTCTAAGAAAGGACCTTGTGAGCCTTAGTGCCACTATCTTATTGTGCATACTCCATTGTTTTTCTATTCTTAAAGCAACATCTGATCATTTTCTCGGTATCCCTTCCCCACTCTGCTTCATATCTGTTTGATGAAGAGATACAGAATAGCCAAACCTTGCTCATTATTTTGTCACACTTGTGATTAATTCCAATAAAGTTACTAGCCAAGTTTCCTTTTGGTTGTAATAAAGCCATATTTCATCACTGTTCAGGGCCTCTCTTTTCTTTTTACTGAGTATTCACAATTATACAAAGGTATGTACCAAGGTATGGTTCATCGGGCCATGAAGAATCGGACACGACTTAACGACTAAGCAACAACAACAATGTACCATTCTTTGTTTTATTTCTGTGCCTCTAGTACCAAACCTTTTGTGGTAGCCAGTCTTTGACTGGATAAGTGAGCTCTTAGGAAACAGTATTCATTTCTGGAATCGTGCATGTGTTGGAAAATAAACATCAGCACTGCTTTCCAAAGATTCATAACTTTATTTTGTAGTTGCAATTCTGTCTGAGGTGCTAAACATTTATTCTGCAGATCACAATTTCTCCGTTATATCACAACATCATTTATTTTCTCAGAGCCACTTTTCTTTTTTGCTCCTTAAGTACATACAGCATTGAGAGACTGGTGGGTTTGAGGAGCAAAATGGCCCCCTTGCATGCTGCCACTGGCAGTAAAATGGATTTGATAGGCAGTGGCATTCCAAAACCTGCATACAGAAACTGGATTTGAGTCATGCCAATCATTTGCTGTTCAGCAATTCTCAATGTACCGACATCAAACAGTGACATCCATCTATCCCAGTACTGTACAGAAATTATAGCATCAAAATGACTGTTCTTCCTAGATAAAGGTGAAGTATATATCATAAAGGTGCACAGCAGAAGCTGGATCACAGTCAGAATGTGCCCTTTCACATCATGAGTATCCACAGGGGGGAACTATAATGAGGACGTGATAGAATGACATCCTTCAGCACAATGGTGAAAAGGAGGAGTTATATCAACAACAAATGCCCCTGCCCACAGGATTAGACTTCTGTAGATCATGGGAAGGAGGAAAATGCTGGCACAACACACATATCAAATTAACTGTGATGTGTAGGAAAAGACAGCGGAGTTGTGCTGACATTATGTCAAAGAGATTTTTCATACTGCTGGACCTGAATTGACAAATACTTCTGGCCAAATCTAGAAATATTTTTGAAAACTGGATGGGCAAGAAAACCTCCCTCAGCTTATGTAGAAGTTTCACACAAAGCCTGAAATCACATTCATTATGAAGTGCTTTCAGTGTTTTCATTATCTCATTATACAATGCTTTGACCTCAGAAACATCACACAGCTCACTTAACTGCACTTATAGCACCTATTATATAATGTATTTATCTCACTCACCCTTAGAACAATCTTGTTCTGGAATAAGAAGTTCAATTTAGGGTCTAAGTTTAATATCATTCATTCAGACACATTGTGTAAATGGCAAAGCAGGCAAATTTGCCTGCAGCTGTTGGGATCTGATAGTTCTTTGCTTGGTTTCACTACACAATTGCTTCCATTTTCTGCCATAATTTTGGAATTTGTCTTTTCTTCCAACAATTATTAAAGAGTTGAAGGAGCCACCACATTGTTTTTTGTCCCAAATGTTTATTTTCCTCAGTTTAGATATCAATGAATCCCACTGCTTTGTTATTCCTATATCTTCTGATGGCTTCTTCAAGTTTCACCAATATGATTCTGAATATCTCTTTGAAGTTTTATTTTTTTTAATTATGCATTGATTAATATTTCTTGCCAAGAGCAATTGGTGTGCTATTTGGTTTGGGGTTATATTTTCAAACAATGTATTTTTGTTTGAGTCATTATCCGGTCTTTTCAGAAATCTCCATGTTTTCTAGCAGCTTCTTGCCATGACAAGCTGTTACAGTGTCGATCCAGTGAGTTCTTTTTGTTTCTGAAAGAGTCAAGAAGATCAGATTTCTTCCAGCCTCAAGCTCATCTTCACAAAAAGGATTTTCTTCGAAGCATGAAATATAATCTAATTATTGGGCATATGTTTCCTGAGCTTACTTCTGGGATATAGTCATTCTAGCTCCCCCTTGAAATGGAGGCGCGGGAAATTCTAAAATGGAAATTACAGATTGATCATCGTTCTCTGGTTGAGTGGCAATCTGAAACACAGTTGCATCTATAGATGAAGTTCAGATGGCTAAGTAGATTTGACATAGGATGGGCTGTGCAGGAACGTTAATAAGAGGACATTTTGGAGGTCACTCATTTATTGAGTTTGCATAAGTTGAAGGTGACTTGGCAGCACATAACAAAAACAGCTGCAGCACAAAGCAAAAGTGTGCTGCTTATATATTTTCCTGATGCGCTGAAAGTACTCTCTGGGTAGTTTACACTTTTATTATGCAGGCTACATACTGCCTCTCCACCTCCCAGCAAGCCGGGTACTCAATTTACCAAGCTTAGGAGGATAGAAGGCTGAGTCAACATTGAACTTGCTATCAGAGATCATTGGGATCAAACTCAGGTTTTAGCTGAGTCTTGACTGCAGTACTTCAACCATTCCACGATGAAGCGCCTCTCAACCATATCTCTAACAGAGCTTTTGTGGAATATACTTCATCAGAAATATTCTTCAGAAACACAGTACTCTGTTTCTGAAGAAGTGGATCATAACCCACAGAAGCTCACACTAGAATAAATTTATTAATGTCAAAATAACACTGTTTTTTGTTGTCAGCATTTAAAAGACATGATTGAGACTCGGATGTGTGTTGTTTGGCTGAATATCAAAACACTAAGCAAATCAGGACTATGTATATGTCCCCGTGGTGACCACACAGGGGGGAGTTGAGTAGTAACCTCACCCATGCTAAATCTGTTGTTCCTGCTTTAAAAATCTTAAAATAAAAAAAGATAAAATATTCAAAGATTATTAATTATAAAATACAGAGGGAACAGTTGTAGGAGCACTCCCCCCAAAGAGGCAATCCAGTTAAAAATACACAAAGGTGCAATCCACTTTAAAAACAAACACAATGCAATTAAAAATGTGGGGAAAGGAAATCAAAACTATCAATATAATAATAATAATAATCTTTGAACTGCAGAACTGGAAGGGACTCTATGGATCATTGTCAGGGAGGCACATTGGGGAATCGAATTCCCAGCCTCTGACTCTGCATCCAGATACTTAAACCACTGAGTTATTGAGCAGTATCTTGAATATTGAAAGGGAAATATTCCACTTTTGACAGGAAGACATTGAACTAGTGCCCAAAGAAAAGGGGTTTGATGGCTCCATTCTCCCAATAAAGCTGAAGACCTGCCTTGCACATACCAGTTCTGAGGATGGTCTTTGTGTGAGGTCATCATGTTGTACCAGCTGCTCTCCAAATTCATCCATTCATTTAAACTTCAGTGTGAAGTGAGGGGCTTTCGTCTGGACATTATATTCTCAAATAATATTTTTTTTCATCCTTCTTTTTAAAAAGTTAGAGCATTAAGACTCTCTCTGTGTGTGCCTCCTTGTACAGACAGATGAATCTACATTCCTGGATTAGTATGCCTAATCTGTATTAGCTAGTTTGTGTTTTGGGGATTGTCAGTGCTTCAGTTGGCGCAGTACAGCACTAACGCAGTCAGTCCTCTGCTCACAACCTGAACTCTTTCCCAACAGGTTCAGTTAGCTGTGTCAAGACTGACTCATCCTTCCAAGATTGGTAAAATGAGTGCTCAGCTAGCTGAGGAACAAAATGTTGTAATTATGTTGTAAACCACCACGAGAGTACTCTAGCACTATGGGGTGGCATATAAGTCAAAATAGCAGCGACAACAACAATTATTTAACCTGAAATAAAGTTTATGTTTGTAGATAATTTTATGTGTTTTAACTCTGATTTTAGGCTACTTTGGTTATTTTTGATCCCCGTTAGCTAATTAGTGCAAGAGTTCTCTCAAGAAATAAGAGTGCAATTAGTCAGTACTTTCTAAGTCTCGCAACTCAGGGCTCTAGGATTTAGTGACAGGATAAGAATCAACCTTGGGATATTTATGACTTATGCAGAGGTTTGGTGGGGACAATGGGCTCATGACAACAGTGACAGCCAAGTGTGTAATAACCTAAGGTTGTCTATTGCTCAGCTTGTCCCAATAACCCTTGCTTTTGAGGTTTAATGTGAACTTTAAATTCTAGATTCCCATATATTTCCCCATTTCCCAATTCCCAATAGTTAAATCTATTTCTTGTCTCTTTATTGACTCCTGTCATTCTGCAGGATGCCTGGAATACTCCCTAGGGAGATGGGTAAATCTGTCAGTTTTGCTTTGTTCCATATGAAAATTCTGATTTTAAAAAGTGGAACAAAAATTGCTATTTGCCCTTAGATTCTGCTACCCACACTGGTGTATTTTTGTGGATGCTTTTCAGTAAACCAGCTAAATTAGCCCAACATAAATGAATTTATCTATTTAGTATGTCTGACTCCCTCAGCCCAGTTTCTTGCTAAAATGACCTGGTTGACATTGCATTGCTAAATGTTTCAACTTTCTTTCTCTACCTGTTAACAGCCTAATACATGCTGTGGTTATTCGCCAGATTACATATTATTGTCCTGAATGAAGCCAACTGGAGAGGAGAGTTCTGAAACAGCAGGGTTAGCAACTTGTTGCAGATGGCCATGAAAGAAAATGTGTCATTAATTTTCAAAGCATTGTAAGAAAAGATAAGCAACATAATTGAAACATTTTAATTTCCCTTCACATTAGTCTCCAAACCCCTCAGTTTTAGTACTTTGAATTTACATTCTTTCTGCAGGGATTTCTCGTAAGCATTCAGCTTACGTTCTTTGATTTTTCCATCTGTTGACAACCATTATGCAAAGAAAAGTGCTCATGTTTGTGCCATTAATTATGTTCTAATTCTGTAGATCCAAATGGTGAACTACCTGAGTGCTTAGCTCCTAACAACCAAATATGGTTGCATATCTCAGTGGAACTTACTGAAGCCAGTCTGTTAGGAATGTTATTTCCTTCATTCCTTCCTTCAGGGCCCTGCAAAGTTCACTTTTCTTGTTACATCCAATCTACTGAACGGAAACACTAATTTTTCATACAAGCCTAGATGTTTGGCCCATAAACTGTGGACTGACTGTTCTTTGGTGTGGGAAATCCATTGGGTTCCCTTCAGCTCACCCAGGATTTCAGTGTCACCATGAAGATTTGGCAGACAATCAGGTTCCCACCAAAAATTTGGAGGCAACTTCAGGGACTCTCTGTAAAATGATAGGAGTGCATGTTGCCACCCAAATGAGGGAGCATGTTGCTCCCTCACACCCCAATTTAAAAGAAAGACTCATCGCATGATCTAGGGGGTATGGGACAGTTTTGTCTTTTTTTGAGAGTGTGCCAGCACCCCCATTATTTTAATAATTAAGAAATAATTATCTTAGAGCTTCTCTTCTTCCTGAAGAGGCCCTTATATGTAAAAAATTTTCAAACATAATGTTGTAATGATTTTAATGACAGCAGCAGTGCCACAAAGCTTAGCTGTGGAGGTCACAGGAAATGGTGAAAGAAGAGGACAGAAAAATGGCCTTGGAGACTTCATGTGGCTGCTAGGCCATATGTTGCGTCACCTTAGATTCCAAGTGGAAATGAAGGCTTGTCAAATGACATGCCAGAAACCATGGACAGGAGGTTGTGTTAAGTAGATCTCAAGCTATGCAAGCATATTTTCTGAGACAGTGGTTCCCAACCTTGAGTCGCCAGGTGTTTTTGGACTAAGACTCCCTAACGTCTTCAAAACTAGTTGTGCTGGCCAGGATTTTTGGGAGTTGTAGTCAAAGTACAATCTGGGGTCCCAAGGTTGGGAACTGCTCTTCTGGGAGATAGACCTTGTGCAAAATAATAATAATAATAATAATAATAATAATAATAATAATAATAATAATAATAATAATAATAATAATAATAATAATAATAATAATAATAATAATAATAATAATGAAGTGTACTTATGTGCCTGAATAACCTAGAAAACCACTGAAGGCTGAATTATAATTTATCAAGTATAAATGTTATCAGAAGAATCCTTCTAAAAAACTACATCTTGCAATTTGAGATTAGGTGTAATATTATCTTCACTCTTACATTTTCCTCAGATGAAAATGACCAACTTCTTGTTTCATTTCCTCACCATGGGGGGAACAGTTGTACAGACCACTTACAAAAGAACTACTACATGTGGATTTTAACTCAGAGTGTATGTGTGTAGAGCATGCATGTGTACACACACGTACACACACAGAGTACACAATAGTTTTTTTAAAAAAAAAACAATCCTTTGTGCTGCTGTGAAATGCTGAACAAAAAATGAAAAAAAAAGCCTCATTTTAATGAACATTAATTTCTTAATTTTAAATACATTTTAAGTCGAAGTTTCACTATGTGCAATGTCTTAGCCTCCTAGGAGAAAGGATAAAAGTTTTTTGGGTGATTGAAAAGAAACACCAGATTCTTCAGTGCAACAATGAGTCTTTGAGCTTGTATTACCATATATCTTGCAACATTTGTAAAATAATTTAAGAACAGTTCTAAGGGGTTAAATGAAAATTCTGTATGTCCAGCATCTCTTGTCACACAGTAGCCAATAAGAACACCTGTGGGAATTCAGAAGCAGGAAGTGGAGACAACAGGGCTCTTTCACTGACATCTGGCTTTGGTTTCCCAAAATTCTGACGGGAAGTAAAACAGGGACCATAAAGCTAAACGTTCTTCTTATGCATCAGGCAGGTATTAGAAAATGGCATAGCTTCTGGACAGACAAGATCTGTGTGGGCTTCATATTTATCCTTGTCAGGTCTTCTGTCTTTTCCTGTCTTTCCTTCTGTTTCTCTGTTCTGCATAGTCTTTATCATGACATGAATTGGTTGAAGTTGGCTTTTATGGTAAAGGTTCCCCTTGACATTTTAGTCAGTCATGTTCAAGTCTAGGGAGCGGTGCTCATCTCCGTTTCCAAACCATAGAGCCAACGTCTGTCTGAAGACAGTTTCCGTGGTCACATGGCCAGCGCAGCTATACATGGAACGCTGTTTACCTTCCCACCGAGGTGGTACCTATTTATCTACTCGCCCAGAGAGCTTTGGGCAGTGTGGGCGGCATATAAATTAAATAAATAAATAAATAAATAAATAAGTAAATAAATAAATAAATAAATAAATAAATAAATAAATAAATAAATAAATAAATAAATAAATGTACATGCTTTCGAACTGCTAGGTTGGCGAGGAGCTGGGACAAAGCGACAGGAGCTCACTCCGTCGTGTGGATTCAATCTCACGACTGCTGGTCTTCTGACCCTGCAGCACACAAAGGCTTCTGCGGTTTAGCCCGCAGTGCCACCACGTCCCTTGAAGTTGGCTTTTGGGCAATGCTTAATATCTTTTGTGCTTGTTTTCTTCTATTCTTTCATTACAAGTTTGGTGGAAGAGCAGGAATGCGTACAGCAACATTTCATTATCATTCTTTTGAAAGGTGCCTCCTTCATTTTCTTTCATTTTGGAATATTTTTGTATACAGATTCTTCTGTTTTATACAAGAAATTTCATTCCTTGTACAGTGGTGCCCCACATAACGGGCATCCCGTTTAACGATGAATCCTCATAGCGATGGTTTTTTGCAATCGTTTTTGCGATCGCATTGCGATGTTTTAAATGGTAAAACATTGCTTTGCCATAATCGGTAAGCTGTTCTGCCTATCAATTTTTGGATAGCGATGTTTTCCTAACAGGTGATTGGCGGTTCCAAAATGGCCACCCGCAGTGTTTTCGCGCCCATTCTTCGCTTACCGGGCAGCGAAAATGGCAGCCGTATGGAGGATTTTCGCAGAACGGTGAGTTTTTTGCCCATAGGAATGCATTAAACATGTTTTAATGCATTCCTATGGGCTTTTTTGTTCCGCATAGCAACGAATCTGTATAGCGACGATTTTTCTGGAACGGATTATCGTCGCTATGCGGGGCACCACTGTATTTGTTTTCTGGCACTCCAAACATCCTAAAGAATCTAAAGAACACTTCAACTGATTAATTTAGAAATAAAATTCATTATCATTTGCAGTCCTACTAATAACACACTTCAAACACAAGGTTATTTATTCATTGAGTAGGAATTCCTTGCAACTAACTTATCTTGAAGCATACAGAGCTAGATGTACAGTATCTGGGAGAAATAATGTGATGTGTCAAAATGTCCTCACTTCATCCCAGCTACCAATTGCTGCCCCATTGCATGTCCTGACAATACTGAATTTATGAAGCAGCAACGACCTGCCGTGTAAGGAAAGATTACGGTGAGTTTTACTACAATGAGAGAAGGTCCCTGCTGGTAAGACCCTGCTGTGCCTGGTGGAACTGAAGAACTGACAATGAGAAGAGTTCCTGATGGGGAGTCAATAAGAGAGGAAAATTAATCGTGGGTGGAAAAGAGTCTTTGAGAGTTACCTTAGGGATAAAGAAAGACGAGGGAGAGAGAGAGAAAATCAGAATTGATTTGAACCTATTGTTTCAAAGTGGAAGCAATTCAGGAGACACAACAACCTCATTTATACTCAACTGGGTTCTAAAGACAGACAATGAGGAAATTGTTATGGTCTTCCTTAGCTGCACAGAGCATTAGGAACCAGCAGTAGCAGAAGGAATCTGTATAACGGCATGCAGGGACCATTTGTCACTTGATGGGGGTTTTGTAAGCTAGTTATGAGGTGGTTCAATAAATAATTATCTTGCATTTGTGTCATTATTGTTATTGCTGTGAGTCTCTTATATTTGGGATCGTATGTGTGGGCAACATGCAGAGTACTAAAGACCAAGACTGCCAGAAGACTCTGTCATGTGATCCTTGGATAAACCATTCACTACTCTTTTTAAACAGTGATTTCCAGGTTCTTCCCGCACGTCTCAGGACCAAACTAGTCAATACAGTTCATGTATCATTAGCAAGAGTGCACAGTTTGCTTATTCTGACAGGATCTTGCCTTGATCTGCATTTGGCAAATTAGCCTGTTTTTGTTTTGTAATTTTGTAATGACAAGGAGATTGCACCACTTCGCCTGTGTGTCTGAGGTCTGTCTCAGAGAGGTAGGGTTGAAAGATTTGCATGCCCAACAAGGTAACATGGACCAAGGCTGAATTAGGCATTTCTCTAAAATCCTTAATTCATTTGCGCCTAGAAACTGATGGAAGAGCAACCAGCACATTGAGCCTTTAAAGATGTTTTGATAGGAGGGATTTAGAGTGAATGTCAATCACTTAGAGTAACCAGTTGTTTCCCTCTCTACTTCAGCTTCTATTTCCCACCATTTTACCTCAGTCAGTCTGTCAGGATTCGGTGTCAGTTTTAGAAATGAGTATGTGAATATGTTAAAGTTCAGAAATGTTAGAAACATGTTAGTAATGGCAGTGTTTTGAATATAACTGTAGCCAGTAAGCTTAGTGAACCAAACAATGAAGCCATCAAGTCAATATACCATGACATGTTTCATTTGGTATTTTGACAGGAAGAATTTTATAAGTAAAGTGAAACTTTTTTGTTTTCTAATCCAGAGTCTCTAACCATTTATATTGAGACTGTATGTCACTTAAAATAAAGTGAGGTCAAATCTACTAAATCTGACTGAAAGAGGTAGTATGACTGAGGTAGACGTGTAAATTAATCTTATTAATCTGATTTGCGGGTCTCTGTCTGGACTGCTACATAGCTGTAGATGTTTTTTATTTATTTTGTTTTTGTTTTTGAACCAGAAATTTTTCACCTGTTCTGCCCCAACAAAAATATTTCATCCCAATTCCACATGCTAAAACCTAAGCCTTCGGTCTGCTGCATTTGACCTAAAGCTTAGAAAGTCATTTGCCCTTTGGGCTGAATTATAATCTGAGAAACAGTTGAGGAGTGGTAATCTACCAATTGACGAGCTTAAAGCCTGAAGAGACACATATGATTCACAGGTTGCCTGGTAGTCCCTATGGGCATTGCTGTTCCACCCAGGTCCCCAGACACAGTTTCCTTTTATTATCAGTTATATATGTGGTTCCAAATCCAGAAGCACCGAAGAGCACAATTCCCCTATAAAGCAAACTCAGCTGAAATGTCTTGTTTTGGCACAAAAAGGAAGTAGAGAAAAACTACAATTAATTCTTTCCTATGCCAATGTTTTTCTACCACGTGTATAAAACAGTTTATTCCTATGCATGTCTGTACAGGTTTATGTTCCATTTCTGCCTACTGGATTATATGCCATTACTTTCTTGACAATAACCCCTTTGTTTTCCCTGAATCTCCCACCATTCAACTTCATTCTACAACAAAGCTTCTTAAACTATGAGGTTGTGTAACTGAATGTGGGAATCACAAAAAATCCACGGCTCCCACCATCTCCTTGCAAGCAGCAGCAGCAGTCTCAACTCTGCCACCCAGACACGGACTTCTCTGTAGCATCTCTGCATGTCCACAATGAGGACCAGTGCTCGCCTGGGGCCAGAGTTTGCATGGTTAGCCTTCTCTGGCTCCCTTGCCCTCTTCTTGTCCCTCATTGTAGCATTTGCCACAGACCTGCCCTTGGGTCACCTATATATCCGGGGCCCACATAAAAGTTTCTCAGGTTCTGTGAGAGGAAAAAGTTTAACAAGCCCTGTTCTAGAGCACTGAGGGACTTCAAAGGGCACTGGGCACACTCTTCTTTGATTTATAGTGGTGCCTCGCTAGACAGTTAACCCGCATGACCATTTTTTCGCTAGACATTGACTTTTTGTGATTGCTATAGTGATTCACAAAACAGTGATTCCTATGGGGGAATTTCGCTGGACAATGTTTGGTCCCTTCTTTGCAGACCGATTTTCGCTAGACATCGATTTTGACAGCTCCTTCCGTGCTCGCAAAACGGGTGTTTTCAGGACCTAAGCTTCACAAGACAGCTATTTAAACAGCTGATTGGCAGTTCGCGAAGCGGCTTTCCTATGGCCGATCTTCGCTAGACAACTACGATTCTTCCCCATTGGAATGCATTAAACAGGTTTCAATGCATTCCAATAGGGAAATGCTTTTTGCTAGACAATGATTTTGATAAACAGCGTTTTCAGTGGAACAGATTATCATCATCTAGCGAGGCACCACTGTATTCTTAAAAGGTAAAGCATGGAGTTTGCGCTTCTTTACATTCACTGTTCTTTCTCTACTACCACAACCTTCCTGTTGAATCTAAAATTACTGATGCTACAGCCATGGTACAGACTTTGAAGATTTGATTAAGAGAAAGGACTTTGCCTGCTTGCAGAAGAACTGCAAATATTGGTCCAGCCTGACTCCTTGTAGGAGGGAGTTCCAAAGTCTTGGAGCAGCAACAGAGAAGGACCTCTGCCATGTCAGACCCAAGCCATTTAGATTAGAGCCAGGATTTTGAATTGTTCCTGGAAACAGATTGTCAGCCAGTGGAGCTGCTGTAAAAGCAGGGTTACGTGATCCCCGTGACCAGCCCCAGTTAACAATCTGGCTGCTGCATTTTGGGCCTACTGAAGTTTCCTAACCCTTTCTAGAGGCAGCCCCAAGTGCTATAGTAACATAAAATGTGTTATAGTAATTCAGCTAGGATATAGCTAAAACATGTGTCACTGTGGCCAGTTCAGACCCCTGCAGGAATAAATGCAGCTGGCACACTAGTTTTAATTGTGAAAAAGCACTCCTTGCCACTGCCAAAACCTGGGCATCAAGGCTCAGAGACAAGTTCAGGAGCACCCACAACCTGTATTTTAGAGGAAATACAACTCCATCCAGCACAAGCTGCATCCCTTGATTTGACTTTTGAGTAACCAGGAGCGCCTGTGTCTCAGCTGGATTAAATAAAAGATAAAGAAACCTAAAGAAATTCAGCAGGTTTCTCATACCATCCCCAAAGAACCCCAGACCAAACTAAAATCCTGTCCCTTCACAAGGAAAATAGAATGCAGCCCTTTTCAGCCCACTGTTGCTATTTGTTAGTATATTCCGCACTGTGAGTACTCAATTAACTCTTCAATCTTTTATTTATAATCCATCCCTAGAGAACCTGCTGAAGCCATGGTAATTGCCTTGCATCTGGATGAGAAGTGGTTGGCTGATCAAAAAGGGAGTTGGTTGCTGGGATTTTCCTTTGCTTGGTGTCACTTTGTGAATGGTAGTGAGCACAGGAGGGTATCCTGTAGATCATCCTGACTCAATGCCATTATTGTTGTCAACAATGAGGCTACCTTTTGCTATATAAAGCTTGGCATCCTTTGTCCTGCTGAGAAAATGGGTTGTGCAACAATATTTGGTGCTGCTCTGAAGCCCAGTTTCAAAGTTAAAATGTGCTGCCCTTATTTATAGAATTGCCACATAGAATGTCAATTTGCTCAGTCAGCACAAGATCATTGCTGCACTCTCACGCGGCAATCGTTCTGATTTCACAGTACTTTCAGGTGATATATTTGTTTAATGTTAGTCTTTATACCATGCTGGGCTTGAACTAAGTTAATGTGTTTATTAGCAATAATTAGCAGAGTCTTGGGCATTATTGTAAATTGCTAGTGCATTGTGACACTTTGAATAGCTTAGCAGTTTTTGGATACATATTTTCATAAATTGCTACTTAGGGGAAGATAAATGTGCAGAATGATATGTACCTGAGTTTAATTTCTGCACATAAAGCAATTGTTTTATGAAAAGGCTTTTAAAAGATACAGTGAAGATACATTTAATTATTCTATAAGTGGTCTTAAAAAATGACTGTAAGCTTTAAGTAGTGAGTTAGTCACCATGTGTCCAACCATCTGCAGAAAGGCATCACAATTTTTTTATAACAGGGAAATAAATGGTGTAACTAGTATTATCAAGAGGAAATAGTGGTCAATCCTATGCCATTGTTTTTATGGGAGCTCACAGGATCCCAGGTTGTTCAAATGAGTTGGGAAGACAAAACAACACCACAAATAAGCAGTATTATTTCAAAGGTGTTGACTCTTTTCTTGCTGGATTTTTTAGTTCCAAAATATCTAGAACATTTGTTAAACCTGCTTTAGTTTTTCAAGGCTATTAACTATACAATGTACTACTGTAATGCATCTTCCCTGCATCTTCCTCATGCATTCAGTTTCACTGTAACTATACTGCTGTAACAAGAGCTTTGATGCACTCTGGAAAAATATTAACGGTACTGCCCTATATGCTTTGGACATGCATTATAATAGTACACGTTTATACATATCATCTCAGAAGTAAGCCCAATTTGGTAAAAAGGTATAGGTTAACAGCTTCAATATTTAGATGTTTTCCTAAATCCAGTATCACCAGTCTACTAGGTACATGGACCTCTGTCTTCAGTTAGTTCAAGTTGTTTTTCCAGCTTGTTTCTGGATGCCAGATAGACTGAGAAAGTAGCACTGAATTCCTTTCTTCTCATAATTGAGATAATAAGCCCTAAAAATTGATAGATTTCACCACAATGGAAAATACCGATTAATTGTTGACATAATTGAGTCTTTATGGAGTAATTGCACACAATTATCATCTCCCCACTGTCAGATTTATTCTAGTAATTGACTGCATCGCCTAGGAATTACAGACACAAACCTTGATTATTGGGTCAATTAACCTTAAAGCATCCTGTCTTTGCTTCAAGAGATGCTTTAGCTTCACAGGCAGTTGTCAAACTTACCAAGAATATTGCTCATTGATTCACATATTCATGGGCTGCTTCATGAACTCCATTGTAACTTTATTTAATAGCCTGTGCCTGGGTTTGGGAAAGCAGTGTTGGCAACCATTATGTGGCTGCTTCGAGTTTCCTGAAACATCTTTTCCTCTTTGCTCCTCATAGGCAAAATGTCTCATAAAATCTGTATTCTGTAACAAACATCTTGCCAATAGTATTTACTGATGGAAATGCTGTGTTAAAAGAAATATCACTGACAATAAATCTCAACATTGTAACAGAATATACGAAACTAGGGGAAGTCAACTTATTTTTAGGTGGCCACATAGATGTTGTCAGAATTCAGTTCTCATCATTACCATTGCCTATGCTAGCCAGGGCTGGTGGACATTATAGTCCAGCCACAAGGTGACTACCCTGGATTAAAATAACATTTTATTTTATTTTATTTATAAATGTTTGCTCACATGTTCTTCAATCATCTAGGGGAAAATAGACTTCTCATATGACTACAGACAACCCCCTAAGGAGCATATGGCATTTGGGAAGGGAGTTCTACAGGCCACAAATCTACCACTTTATGCTGAGGCAAGTCCTCAACCTTCAGCAGTGCATAGCATCTCTGCCTTGAACAAGCCTGACCCTTAAAGAATACTTTACTCAGCACTTTGTGAGTACTGCAACATGTGTCTTGTTTCCTTAGAACTCACAACAGCTCATTTAAATAGAATTTCTCTGTGGTAGCTAATCAACGCTCTTTCATGGATTGCTGCCTTGTCGTGGCGAAGGGGCTTGAGTAACTCAGAGAAGCTATGGGCTATGCCGTGCAGGGACACCCAAGACGGACAGGACATAGTGGAGAGTTCCGACTAAACGCAATCCACCTGGAGTAGGAAATGGCAAGCCACTCCAGTATCTTTGCCAAGAACGCCCCATGATCAGAAACAAAAGGCTAAAAGATATGACGCTGGAAGATGGGCCCCTCAGGTCGGAAGGCGTCCAACATGCTACTGAGGAAGAGCGGAGGACAAGTACAAGTAGCTCCAGAGCTAATGAAGTGGCTGGGCCAAAGCCGAAAGGACGCTCAGCTGTGGACGTGCCTGGAAGTGAAAGGAAAATCCAATGCTGCAAAGAAAAATACTGCATAGGAACCTGGAATGTAAGATCTATGAACACTGGGAAGCTGGAGGTGGTCAAACAGGAGATGGCAAGAATAAACATCGACATCCTGGGCATCAGTGAACTAAAATGGACAGGAATGGGCGAATTCAGCTCAGATGATTATCATATCTACTATTGTGGGCAAGAATCCTGTAGAAGGAATGGAATAGCCCTCATAGTCAACAAAAGAGTGGGAAAAGCTGTAATGGGATACAATCTCAAAAATGATAGAATGATGTCAATACGAATCCAAGGCAGACCATTCAACATCACAATAATCCAAGTTTATGCACCAACCAGCATTGCTGAGGAGACTGAAATTGAACAATTCTATGAAGATTTACAACACCTTCTAGAACTGACACCAAAGAAAGATGTTCTTCTCATTCTAGGGGACTGGAATGCTAAAGTAGGGAGCCAAGAGATAAAAGGAACAACAGGGAAGTTTGGCCTTGGAGTTCAGAACGAAGCAGGACAAAGGCTAATAGAGTTTTGTCAAGAGAATAAGCTGGTCATCACAAACACTCTTTTCCAACAACACAAGAGGCGACTCTATACATGGAAATCACCAGATGGGCAATATCGAAATCAGATTGATTATATTCTCTGCAGCCAAAGATGGAGAAGTTCTATACAGTCAGCAAAAACAAGACCTGGAGCTGACTGTGGTTCTGATCATCAGCTTCTCATAGCAAAATTCAAGCTTAGACTGAAGAGAGTAGGAAAAACCACTGGGCCACTCAGGTATAATCTAAACCAAATCCCTTATGAATACACAGTGGAAGTAAAGAACAGATTTAAGGAACTAGATTTGGTGGACAGAGTGCCTGAAGAACTTTGGATAGAGGCTCGTAACATTGTCCAGGAGGCAGCAACGAAAACCATCCCAAAGAAAAGGAAATGCAAGAAAGCAAAGTGGCTGTCCAACGAGGCCTTAGAAATAGCAGAGAGGAGAAGGGAAGCAAAATGCAAGGGAGATAGGGAAAGTTACAGAAAGTTGAATGCAGACTTCCAAAGAATAGCAAGGAGAGACAAGAGGGCCTTCTTAAATAAACAATGCAAAGAAATAGAGGAAGATAACAGAAAAGGAAAGACCAGAGATCTGTTCAGGAAAATTGGACATATTAGAGGAACATTTTGCGCAAAGATGAACATGATAAAAGACAAAAATGGGAGGGACCTAACAGAAGCAGAAGACGTCAAGAAGAGGTGGCAAGAATACACAGAGGAATTATATCAGAAAGATTTGGATATCCCGGACAACCCAGACAATGTAGTTGCTGACCTTGAGCCAGACATCCTGGAGAGCGAAGTCAAGTGGGCCTTCAAAAGCCTGGCTAACAACAAGGCCAGTGGAGGTGATGGCATTCCAGTGGAACTATTTAAAATCTTGAAAGATGATGCTGTTAAGGTGCTACATTCAATATGCCAGCAAGTTTGGAAAACTCAACAGTGGCCAGAGGATTGGAAAAGATCAGTCTACATCCCAATCCCAAAGAAAGGCAGTGCCAAAGAATGCTCCAACTACCGTACAATTGCACTCATTTCGCACGCTAGCAAGGTTATGCTCAAAATCCTACAAGGTAGGCTTCAGCAGTATGTGGACCGAGAACTCCCAGAAGTACAAGCTGGATTCCGAAGAGGCAGAGGAACTCGAGACCAAATTGCTAACTTGCGCTGGATTATGGAGAAAGCCAGAGAGTTCCAGAAAAATATCTACTTCTGCTTCATTGACTATGCAAAAGCCTTTGACTGTGTGGACCACAGCAAACTATGGCAAGTTCTTAAAGAAATGGGAGTGCCTGACCACTTGATCTGTCTCCTGAGAAACCTATATGTGGGACAGGAAGCAACAGTTAGAACTGGTCATGGAACAACTGAGTGGTTCAAAATTGGGAAAGGAGTACGGCAAGGCTGTATATTGTCCCCCAGCTTATTTAACTTATATGCAGAACACATCATGCGGAAGGCTGGACTGGAAGAAACCCAAGCCGGAATTAAGATTGCCGGAAGAAATATCAACAACCTCCGATATGCAGATGATACCACTCTGATGGCAGAAAGTGAGGAGGAATTAAAGAACCTTGTAATGAGAGTGAAAGAGGAAAGTGCAAAAAACGGTCTGAAACTCAACATCAAAAAAACTAAGATCATGGCCACTGGTCCCATCACCTCCTGGGAAATAGAAGGGGAAGATATGGAGGCAGTGTCAAATTTTATCTTCCTGGGCTCCATGATCACTGCAGATGGAGACAGCAGCCCTGAAATTAAAAGACGCCTTCTTCTTGGGAGGAAAGCGATGACAAATCTTGACAGCATCTTGAAAAGCAGAGACATCACCTTGCCAACAAAAGTCCGAATAGTCAAAGCTATGGTTTTTCCTGTCGTGATGTATGGAAGTGAGAGCTGGACCATAAAGAAAGCAGACCGCTGAAGAATTGATGCCTTTGAATTGTGGTGCTGGAGGAGGCTCTTGAGAATCCCCTGGACTGCAAGGAGAACAAACCTATCAGTTCTAAAGGAAATCAACCCTGAATGCTCACTTGAAGGACAGATCCTGAAGCTGAGGCTCCAGTACTTTGGCCATCTCATGAGAAGAAAAGAGTCCTTGGAAAAAACCTTGATGTTAGGAAGGTGTGATGGCAAGAGGAGAAGGGGACGACCGAGGATGAGATGGCTGGACAGTGTCTGCGAAGCAACCAACATGAACCTGACACAACTCCGGGAGGCAGTAGAAGACAGGAGGGCTTGGCGTGCTCTGGTCCATGGGGTCACGAAGAGTCGGACACGACTAAACGACTAAACACACACACAGCTAATCAACAACCTTTATCATTCCTCTGGATTTAGCCAAACCCTGCTGATCGAAGACACTAGTCCTCAGTTGGAATTTTTATAATTGTTTTTTACTAATAAAATATAGTTTCATATTGTTTGCTTAAGCATTAGCATAAAGACGTGTTCAAAGGATTGCCATAGTTAAATACAACTACTTCCCATTAAAATAATAAACACTAGAAAAAGCTGAGCTAAGGTGGGCTAGCACTACCTCCTTCTTTCCTTATTATGCCACATTCTTTTCCTTTCAGCAGCATAACACAAACCATCTCTCAGGAAAAAGCTTTTTTTCCACAAAATGGTGTTCTCTCAGACATAACCCATCATCCATTTTCTACATTCCTCGGACCTCCTTCTTCTTCATGGCTGTAAACCAATTAACTCAAAGAGGCGTAACTGTCCACTCCGCCTCCAATTCTCATGGTGATGCAGGTGTGTTATCTCCATTCCAATTAGATGGGAATTTGTTGGGTCTTTGCACTGGGGCCTCTTCAACCTTACCTCTTATCAGGATTTACTCTGTACCAGCCTGGTTGTAAATTAGGAAAAACAGCCTCTCAGCATTTACCACATTCCCATGTCTTCAATTTCTTTTGCTTTGAAACCTAACAGACTTCATTTTCTCTCATTCTCATTGACTACAAGTCCCACTCTCCTTCAATATCATGACCAGGTGCTACTTACAATTTAGATATCATTCTTATACCAGTACACAGGTGCACTTACGGAGACTGCACCTTGTAGCAATTTTTATCCAGTTTTATTTTGCTGATTAGGGGAGTTGAGTGTACACATTAAGGTGATGGGGAACAGACTGAATGAGTATCAGAATGAATGCAGCTTCTGATGGCTTGTTTATGTTCTTTTAACTGGGATGCACATTCTTAATCTGTTGCTAAGTGTAATCAACAATGGTTATACTTTTTAATTTTTGGTGCCACTATTTTTGAGCTTTGATTGGACCCTCAGAAAGGCAATTGTTTGTAGGGATAGACAGGAATTCGATTTCAGATTTTAACCAAAACCTCCGAAGTTTGAATGCAGGAGAAAGTGGAATTGATAGACTTGCTTTAGGAAATGGGTGAGAATTGTCTTTAATTTTATTTTTTAAATCAGTAATACATCTCACACATCAGAATTCTCTTCATGGAGAGCAGCAGATGTGACTTGTTGGTAGTGGCTTATGGGGTATTTGTGTGTGACCCAACAGATATCTTGAACAACAACTATGCAGAGTGGGGCAGGGAGAAGATACTGGAAAACCACAGTCCCAGGAACCAAACACCAGAACAACATTCTGCCAACTTTTTTTCCAGACAATTTATTCCAGTTGCAGGATTGCAAGTATGCTTCTTAAGGTGAACTCAAAGATGGCTACAAGTGGCTTCTGGGGATATGGTTTAATGCTTCACCCTGGTGACATGTGGTTGGAACTTCTACCCAGTTATTCAGATAGAGGGCATCCAATTACTTTGTATATATCTCTCCCTGCACATACATTCATGCACACATGCATGTGCACGCAGAGACACACACACTCTCTGACTGTTTTTAAAACACAAGTTTCCTGTTTGTCTGAGAGGGTGGGGGAAAGGCCACAAAGAGACATAGCAATCTCCATCATTAATTGGAGAAGCCAATTAAAGAAAAATATATAAATGAGTGTCCCAAAAGTGGTGGACTGCAAACTGAGAACAACCTCTGCACTCACTAGAATACAAAACAAGAAAATATAGCTACACTGTATACAATAAGCTACACAACAAGATGTTTTTATGCACCTTACTGACTAGGAATATTTATTTGGCATAAACATGGTGGTCTTTAAGGTACTATAAAACTCCTTATCAATTTTACTGGAACAGACATGCCTACCTTCCTGGAAATAAACATGTGTCCTGATATTGTTACTTTATAGTTATTTGAAGACTGTGTGAATGTTAGCTCAGAAGATTACCAATTCTACCACAGATCAAGCAATCTAGATTCACGATGAGAACAACACCACAGACAGAATATGCTATATTTTGGTCAAGGATAGTCCTTTAACACAGCACAGGCCTTTAACAGGCTAACATTTTCTACCCTGTTGTGAAGCTGGCATATCATCCATCATGTGTTCATTGGTCCACAGCTCTGCAGTGATGTGGACATGACATCCTTCAGGTTGTTTTGGAAGATGTATCACTCTTGTCTTCCTGTCTGCCTTTAGCTTCAAGAAGATTTGAAAAGTTCTCTCTCTCTCTCTCTCTTCCACTGTTCTACATGTGAGAAGTGGGGGGGATAGGAGGGACAGACACATTCTAGAATGACAAAAGCCTTCTTCAGATATTTTAATAATCATGTGGAAGATTAAATTAGGGGACAGGGTTGGATGTATATGCATGAGTTCCAGCCCCAACCATTGCCAAGCACTTCTAAGTAAATTACACCTGCACACATTGAAAGTGAATGTCTACAGAGGGGTTCTCTTTGTCTACTTCTGAATCTCTCTCCCTTCAAACTGAACACAGTTGTAGAATTCCCTTGAGCAGGACCCATAAAAGGTTGTAGAAGATCACAAAGGTCACTAGAATGCCCAGGAACATATGGCCATGGAGCTTACATGCATGCTCAACGTTGCCATCTCCAGGTCTGGTCTTACATATGATTGCACCAACATCTGAAAGAGGTTATAGAGAAGTGCTGGATTACACAGATACACAACAGAAACATAGTAATAATATGAAAGCCCTATTCAGGCGTTGTTGTTTTTTTTAAAGAGATCATTATGAATGTATGAGCTTCCTTGCCCATCCCCTGCCTTTCACTGTCTCAGTAGGAAAGCAAATTGTCT
The DNA here is from genome assembly GCF_051106095.1 of Pogona vitticeps. Lineage (NCBI taxonomy): Eukaryota > Metazoa > Chordata > Lepidosauria > Squamata > Agamidae > Pogona > Pogona vitticeps. The sequence goes on along the minus strand of NC_135784.1, from coordinate 49,750,006 downwards.
GAACTAGAAAGCTTTTCCAATCCTGGAGTCTTCTCATACTATAGGACAACCTGAAGATACACCATGAGTGGGAGGCTGTTTCCTCTTCAAACTGTTCCTCATTTGGAGAAAGCCTCAGCTGGGGGTGAGGTGGGGTTAGAACTGTTTTGCTGCTTGTGTTTTCAAAGCAATCTCTTTTGGAGTTCCTTAATAGGCTAAACTCTTACAATTGTCTGCTATGGAGAGGGATCAGTTTACTGTTTTCTAATGGCATGTAAATTTCAAGAAGTAAGCATGGGAAGTACTAGCCTCATTTGTCATGCTTGTATAGTGAAAGCAAATAAAATGTATTATACAGTGGTCAAAATCTTATTGCACAACTACACACACACATGTCAAGGTTGATGTGTGGTGGTTTCACTAGCGCTAAGGTAGAAGTATTATCCTTGAAGCAATTCCACTAGTAAATTGTCCTGGGAACATGCAGTCAGTTGCACAGTTCTAGAGTACAATTCCTTACACCTGTGTAACATTACATTATACTGTATGAACAGGGTACTTGTCTCTGTGTTAACGAGGAGCTGTTCCCCTTAAGTATTATGTACTGCATGTAGGACTGAGGAAGTACAATCCCTAATATAGCATTTCCCCCTTAGTTACCCAGTACCCCTCATGAAATTCTGAATATCATTATACCTGCAGGCCACTTCTGGTTATTTTAGGAGTGTTTACACTTGGAACATTCACTTCCACTCCCCAAAAAATCCACATCAAATAACAGCAGTCAGATTGGTATCTGACCCATCAGGAGAAAATGAGATGTTAAGAGGACTGTGTATTCCCTGCTATTAACTTTTTCCTTCTCCCTAAGTGGGGTTTCTTGAGAGACACAACCACCAGCAATCAGACTTATAAAGCAAACCTGAGTTTATTTTCCAATCACAAAATAGAAAACTCTAAATGTAAGGTATGTAGGAAAGAAAAATCATGTGCTATGCTAGCAAACAAAGGAAGTTGTCTCCTTTACTTCTTTTGAAGTCCTTACACAGGATTGTATGAGCCCAGTTTGTAGTCGTTGGCCATTATCCAACTGCTAGTCTTAAATAAAGTAAACCCATTGATGCAATGGGATTTACAGAAATATGAATTTTCCATTTAGTTCAGTTGGTCCACTATCTGAGACAAGTAATAGGGCACTAATTTTAAATAGATTTCACCTTGTATTTCAGCTTTCATTGGTTCTCATCTCTGGGTTTTAGGAAGCCACAGACCATGTGATAGCATTATGCATCTGAATTTCTTCAAGTTCTGTATCTGAAGGTGGCAGTAGCATTTTTATTCTCAGTCCAGTGGAGCACATGATTGTGAGTTTTTTTCCCTTCCCATTTTGATACTGAGAAAAGTGGAAATCTCGTTATACCTGGGAAACGAATAGTAATCACAACATTTCTAATGCCCTTGAGACCTTCCTGAAAGGTTAATAGTACATTTCCACTCTGCTTTTGTATCAGCTCTAATGGAGTGGGTGTGTTGCACATAAGCACACATATATGTTCGTTCATGTAGGTGAAGATGTTTGCTCTGGTGTATAGAATTGGTCAACGGCTACAGTGAATAGGAAATAACACATGCAACAAGAACAGTGGAGGCAAAATGGAGATTGAGCCAGTTATAGTTAATTGGATGTGAGCATCCTGTCATCAATTTTTCGTCAGTCTCGGACATTTGATGGCATGGTCTGCAACTGACAATTGTCTACTAATCTGATTTTACACCCCCCCTCCTTTTTCACACTGCAGATCACCTGCTATTTGCAGAGGAACACAGAATTAGTGAAGTTCATTCTTCAGGCCTTTAATTTTGGACCCAATCTAGGACCTTTTTAAGCCCCTTCCTCTTAACGTGTAGGTTCACAAGGAATGGCCTTAAGAGAATGGCTTGCTGTTTGGGACCTGCCCCTCCCCTTTGTAAAAGAAGGGAGTCAAACATCCCTGTGAGGATTTCAGAGTCTGGGGAAATTTACTGCAATGTTCTAAAGAAAAACAACAAGAAAAAGAGAATAATTTCCATGCATTTACTATCTCAGAATGATATTTTAGGGTTTTTTTCTTTAAAAACTTTTTAAGGATAACAAACTACATAAGTGAACAATTGAACAAATGAAAAGCTTCAGTTTAAATGTGAAATGTTTCCACAGATCAGGCTAACGTTTACAGCCAGTCTGAATCCACAATCACAAATGCCCTTTTCTGATTCAGAGTATTTCTTTTATCTGATGGCATGATGAGCAGTGAAAGAGAATGACAAAAGTGCAGCACACACTCCCACTAATTCTCAAGCAGTAGCTTAGTTCATTTATTACTGTGGCTGTAGGTCACCTTTTAAAAAACAAGAAAATATGCATCTTTACTTACTGCATTTGTAGTTAAGTTCCTCCACTTTGGGGGACTGCCCTGCTCCCTCTGCTGAGTGGGGCTATGGATTTCTCAAAGTCTTCCATGTTGACAATATCCCATGGTTCCACCTCTGGGGGGGATGCAGTTTGGTCATGAAATGCCACAGAAATGAGCAGAGATTGTGAGGGACACTGTTTGAGACAAGCCAGCCTCATGTCCTATCCTGTGGGTATGTTTTGCAGTCAAAGAAAACCCTTTGGCAAGATGCATTTATGTCCTATTCTGTGCCATGGAAACATATCAAAAGCCTGGTGGGAGGGCTGGGAGGATTTCAGGTTTCTAAATCTAAATTTTGTTAGCAAAACTACTGTCGTATGTGAGCAATCATTTATATTTTTTAGTCAACATTTGAAAAAAAAAAACCTCAGTAGCTGCAAGTGACTCCTTTTCCATTCTCACCAGATTGCATATTTATATGATTTGTGTGATCTAAATACATAAATGGAATTCTGTAGCTTCTCTAATATCAAGAGTTAGCTCCTTGCCAGCTTTAATAATTAAGGCATTCAGTACACAGAGGTACCACAGTTTTCAGTTTCTTAGAAAAGCCATTCTCAACGGGAACCATATGGGCCCCTCTGGCACATTTAAAAGGGGCCATGGACTGTTGCCAGAAGAATCAATGAGATGGCATAGGACACTGAAGAGTAATTGGTCGGTTCAGTCCAATCCAAAACTTGAGAAGAGCTCCTAAAAGGGCTGTGATTTTAAAAAAAAAGCCATTGAGATAGATTATTTTAGAATTTGACATTTAAAAACATTGTCCATCTTTTTCTTTGGCTAATCTTAGACATTATACTCTCCATTACAGGAAATGTTGGAGCCAAACTACATATTACATTTGTGTCTAGGTGTTTTAAACCAGCGGCTACAATTGATCATAGTCTAGGAGCACATTTTGAGTTTCTGCACAGCTAGAAAACATGTTCAGCTTTTTCTAATATATCACAACCTGTTTCTGCTGTTAATTCAAAAACCAAAATAAATTAAAGCTTTCTCCCATCACACATGTACAAAAATGTGAATTTGTATTTAAAATATTTTGGTCTTCAAATAACCCCAATGGACATATACTCTCACTTTCTCTTTTTAAACAAGAGGATCATAGATAAATTGCTCAACTGGTGCCAGGAGAACGCTTTTTGATATCCCTCACTGGAAGGACAGATCCTGAAGCAGACGCTCCAGTAGTTTGGCCATCTCATGAGAAGAAAAGAGTCCTTGGAAAAAACCCTGATGTTAGGAAAGTGTGACGGCAAGAGGAGAAGGGGACAACAGAGGATGAGATGACTGGACAGTATCTGCGAAGCAGCCAACATGAATTTGACACAACTCCGGGAGGCAGTGGAAGATAGGAGGGCCTGGCGTGCTCTGGTCCATGGGGTTACGAAGAGTCAGACACGACTAAATGACTAAACGACGACGACAATATTCATAAACACACACACACACACACACACACCCCTACTTCTTCACAGATTTACTTAGATTTTTGGCTACAGATGTCCACAGGAAAAATGACCAACCTCTATGTAACTACTCTACCGGATCCAGTAGGCAGAAAGGGGATTTATGATAAATGGATATCAAAATATTCTTTGATGTCAGCGTAGACTTTTGAAGAGTACATCAAGTCAAATTTTTATTAGCAAAGTTGAAATTCATGTAGAATGAAAATATTTTTTTAAAAAACCATACATATACATAGGCATGATACAAACAGCACCTACAATACAAACACATTTTTCTAAGCCATAATAAAGTTCCACTAACACTGAGTTTGAAAAGTAACAGGATGGATGAGTAATCATGCTGCTATCTCCTTCCTCAAAAGTAACATTTAAAAACAACAACAACTATGCTTTGGCTGTGACCAATCCAGTCCAAAAGTTGAAAAAATATATATAGAAGATTACAGATTTGGAGAGTTAAGGATGTTGCTGACACATAAACAAATTGTTAATGGTTATGACTTTTCTGTGCAATCCTGTACATGTATTTACCTACCTAGAAGGAAGCCCTATTGACCTCAATTTGGTTCTACCTGCAATATACTTGGGAGTAGGTATACACAGAACTGCAGTATGAATGGCAGGTTAACCGTGCAGTTTTTCCACATGCTTCTGCAGTAACAAGTCCCATTGTGGTCAATAAGGCTTGGTCCAGGTTAAATCCACAAGAAGGTTGAAGTGCTAGAATTTAAGACATTTTAAAACAGGTATTAAATAGTAAGCTAAGTAACTGGAAAACTCAGGAGAATGACAAGAAAGGTTTATGCACCTTGTTTACCATTTCCCTCGGCAATGGGACACTATCTTATGAAAAAGAGCTCCAAAGTAAAAACTGCTGAAATCTTGTTGCTCCTCATAGTAAATTGCATAAAAATAGGTCAATTTAATCAGTGGGGATTTGATGAGTCAACTCATCTATAAGCATAATTGATTTAAATGGCTCTACTCTGATCATTACTTACTACATTAAGGTAACTAGACTAGGCCCATATGATTTAATAAAACTTGCCGAGGAGCTGAATTGCCAAACTTCCATTGATTCAATTGGCTTATTCTAGTTGCAACTTACTACATGAAGCTATAGCATCCTAAATCCTTTGATATTATCTGCTACAATATCACTGTTTTTGCTGTGACTATTCTTTTGTTGAAATGTTTTCAAGTACAATATTTACAAATACAGCAAAACAAAAGGTAATTGTTTCCTCTTTCAGTAAGAGAGAGTAACTTACAATTACATATGTATAGCCTTATAATATTGTCAGCTTCATGGGATTGCATGTGAAGCTACCAGCCACTCCACCCAGAAGTCCTGCAGATCTTTGCCTGTTCAGCATGAAGAGCTGTGTAGGCACTGGATGTGCTTACGGTGCCTGTGCAGACCTTCGCACTGAACACACGGATGTCTGTAGGATTCCCAGGCAGGTGGGAGGCATGAAGGGTAGGACTTACATCTCTTTCACTGGTTGAGCCCTATACACATAACAAGCAGAATGTCTGAATAGGGCTCAAGTTGCACTGCACCTTATTCCAGTGATAGTGGTAGCATGTCAGAACAAGCTCTGGTTTGAATATACTCTCTTCTTTCATGAAGCCGATCACACATATCAATCCCACATGAAACCAACAGTTTGGTGGTAGATTTATTACGTATAAAAATGAAATAAAAATTAGTTGTGAACTGCAGATATTTTCCCATTTGCAGAGAACTGTGGATACACATGAATATGATGCAGCAATGCGTTGCTTGTGCAAAGTCATCCAAGGTTATCATCAGGTCCCGTCACCTTTTAGTCCATAATATGATGTTAAAAATAACCAACTGGTCTTATGACAAATATGGGGTGAATCTACCCCATCTACCCCATACCCTCATGCTACAACTAGAGCATGAGTACCATTCAGTGCTGACACTGGAATCCAATGGCGTTAGCAAAAAATGGAGAAGGACTGCTCTTTTACATAAAGTGGATGTATGACTATTCAGTAGATATCAGTGACAGTGTCCAACACATGGGCTGCAGCATTGTGTTGTGCAGTGGCAGCCCCTGTGTTTTTCCTTACCACCACATCCTCCTTCACTGAAGTAGCCCACTCATGCCCCACCTGATCAGCTACCACTGTCACCGGCATACTTGCTGCCTCACAAATTTTGATATTTTTTCCTTCCCTTTTCTTCTTATCTTTCAAGCAATTTCCCTAGTTTTGGCACAAATAACAGACTCTATAAAATTGCTGTTAAGTTGGAATTGACTTGATGCCACATGGTTATGATTATAAATGCTAAAGTTCTCTTTGATCTTGCAGATGAGACACTCTTGAGATACTGGACCTGAACTAGCCCAAAATCTATTGTTGCCTGAGATGGTGTAATAAATGACATCCTTCTTCCCCAAGTCAAGGTGCGTAGTCAAAGTTAGCCAAATCAGTCTGCCACCTCTAACAGAAAACTGTCTAAATTCCTCTCCCTGGTAGTAAGAAATTTTAAAAAATATTCCTTTGAATAACTAGCAATTTGCTTTCTGTCTAAGAAACACAAATTTGTTATCTAAAGTGGCCAGTGATGTGTGCCTAATGGTATGGCCAGCTCCGTTTTCTACATGTAAACCCACCAGGTCCTTTTTTCACTCTTTTCCGACTATTTCTATGTACAGGATCCATTGCTAGTGTGAACTGAGATGTAAATGGATACAGACAGCAGGAACAGCCAGTGTTAATTTAAGATTTTACACCAGCCATGATCATTAGAATAATTACTTGATGCTTCTGGCTCAGTCTGAATACAATGCTCCAGCTGCTGCTGAGCCAAACTTCAGCAGCGCGGCTTGCCTTTGCCTCCCTCCTTGGATAGCACGAGACTTTTGGTATCACGAGATTAGCATAGGAGGAGAGGGGGGAACATTACTTTATTTAAGAACCGTAACCACCACCACCCGTCCTCTTCCTTTGCTGGCACCCACCTGGCCGCCCTTTATTCTACTGTGAGCTTATCTGGTTGCCTATGGGGCAGGATAGGAATTTTTGACCCGTATCCTGATTGGCATTTTAGTGGATTTTTTGCTTATTCCACACTGGAACAGGCGCACTGGATGTTTAAAGGTGGAAAATTGGTCACACTGGTGGATAGTGCGGATATAACAGGTCTTGTTGGCGAGTCCCATTTGCAAACTCAGGTAAGATATAGCCCATCTGACCTCTCACCACTGAGGATCGTGCGATTACAGTGCTTGGGGGGAAAGATGCGTTGGGGCCACACCTGGACCAACAGTCAACAAGGAGAAGCTGGCTTGAGGCCTGGGGTGGGCAAATTGGGGTCGGCCAGGTTCTCACAGTCTTTAAGACTGAGAGAACTTGGGGCTAGGAACTCGCCCATTTGTTGCTTAAGGGGTCCTCTGAGACCTTTGTGCTTCAACCTGATTTCGCACTATGGAAGGACCCCCCTTTGCCAAAAGATTATATTTAATAAAGTGTGGCCCGTGATTAACCCATAATTCTTGTCTCATGTCTTCATTCCAGGGTTGGGAGGGCAATTCAGTTTATCTTGTTAATGAGCACACAGTTCCATGTCTAGTTACTGTATAGTTGTGAACATGACAAAAATGAAAACACAAAGTATCAGTTTATTTGCTTACCATGTGAAGTATCAAATATTATTGAAGTTGCACTGAGAGGCTTCTCATTACTCCCATTTTTAAGATAATAGTATCATTGTCATCTTAAATAGGAAACAGAACGTCTCTGCAAAAAAAATCAAACTCTATTTTCTAGATTCCTTGTTTTACCAATTAAATTTACATTGTAAAATATTAATATTTTGTTTTCACAATATAGGTTTCTCAAAAGAATTATATATTTCATGAGTAAGTATGTTTAAAAGGTTTTCAATTTGTTTTAAAAGGTGCTAGTGAGTGTCATCTGGAGGATAATGGCATTGCTTGGCCTTCTTCTTCAAGTACACTTTTCATTATTGTCCAATGGATGCATACTTGTAACAGGTCAATGCAGATTTGGGCATTTTTGACATTTTGAGTATTTTAGCTATCAGGCATCACTCTTAAGGGGTAAGAAATAAAAGCATTTATAGAGGGAGTAGAACACAAAAAGGACACTGAAGTATTGGCAAAGACTATTTTAAAAGCTGGAGCATATTCTTTCTTTCTTTCTTTCTTTCTTTCTTTCTTTCTTTCTTTCTTTCTTTCTTTCTTTCTTTCTTTCTTTCTTTCTTTCTTTCTTTCTTTCTTTCTTCCTTCCTTCCTTCCTTCCTTCCTTCCTTCCTTCCTTCCTTCCTTTCCTTTCCTTTCCTTTCCTTTCCTTTCCTTTCCTTTCCTTTCCTTTCCTTTCCTTTCCTTTCCTTTCCTTTCCTGTGATGATCAATATGAGGTTCTTACAGCCCAGTGCAGTTTTTTTTTTTGTCCAACATGGGTTCTTAAGAAAAGATGGATGCTTCAGATTTGCATTATTTACTAAATCTGATTGTTAGTCCCAATGAGGTAATAAGTATAAAACAATTAGACTGAAGTTAATGCTTATGTAAATCTAATTGATTCAATATGTCTACTCTAGTGGGGATAACAACTGGATGTAATCCTTTGTTGTCTCACATAGAACTGGGACTTAGAGTAGGACCTGATTACAATTCTCCAACTTTCAATTAATGTAGGTCTGAGTTAGAAAAACAACCCTGCAGTGCAATGGGCTGTTTTCCTGATTCAGATGTGCAGTAATGGAAAGTTCCTGACAGTTCTAAGCAGTAGGAAATAAATTATTTTTCCCCTCCAACAAAAGCATGCCAAGAAATCAAGTTTGCTGGAACTCTGCCTTCTCACATATGGTTTACAGTACAGAGACAGATTTTTTCTTTATTGACAGCATCTAGAAATTTTTCTATCATAGAATAGCTTAGTTTTTCTTTTTTAAAAGACTGTATTTTATGGCCTATTTACTCTTATCTTAGAATCTGGTAGATATTGTGTTAAAGTTTGGGAAACACAGAATTATAGAATCACAGAATAATTGAGTTGGAAGAGGCCTTATAAGGCCATAAAGTCCAAACTACACAATATGAATTTAAGAAGGTAAAACCTTAGAACAGAGTAGGAAGTCCACTTTTCCCTTTCACTTCAGTAAGTGTTAAGTGGGGAAATTGCTGACAAGTTAAGGAATGTAGCCCTCTGGCTATATTATGTGCAGAAGGCCTGTAATAGAATATGTATAACAGGGCTGGCTCCAGGTTTTACAAGGACCATGAGCAAGATGTTCCCCTCTTCCCTGAGCAGGCATCCCCTCCACTATGAACACTATTCATTTCCCAATTGGGCTCAGACGGAAAGGATAAAGGCAAGTGGAGACGCCTTCTTTCCTGTTAGTTTAATTCATTAAGTGCATACTGTGTCCATCTGTCAATATATGCATACAGGTGGATTCTGTCACTCTTCAGATGCTTGCATATGACAGATGAGAGCATAGCTTATGAAGGTAAAAAGCTCAACCAGATGCCTGGCAAGGGGCCATCTGCTGGAACAGGCTCAATTACACCAACCTCTAATGCTAGTCCTGAATCAGAGAGGCGTCCCAGAGCTCAGAAATGTTTCTTATTTGGAATACATTTCCTAGGATTACCCAGCCATCATTATCAGAAGCAACTGAAGTAATAATTTTAGAAGTAACCTTTTCAAGCTCTGGTATCTCTTCTAGGTTTTGGACTCGCTCAGAGAAGTCAGCTTCACACATTGACTGCTGGTGGACCAGATGAGACACAAGCTACTTTCCACATGGAAAGCAGATGGAGTTATTTGCATCTGGCCAGTTCCCTGGCCACCCCACATAAAGCAATTGATACTTTGCATGTGCTCAAAGACAAGATGAATGGTGGTATCTCCAGATCTAGTAGAAATGTTTCAGATTCCCTTCATTTTATACTAAGGTTTTAGCACTTTACGCTTATAGTATGACGATCTAAAATAGCTCCTTAGTAAGCTCTGGATAAAATGCTCTAACAATCTGCTTGAAGCAATAGGGACCTGTGATGCAGTCTCAAGGGATAACCTGCTTAATTGAACTGCATCTATAAACGAGTTAAAAGAGAATCAAAGTAATGAAAAAAATTTATTTGCACATGCTCATAATAAAAAATGCATGGAGCAGGTTTATCAGCAAATTCTTGCCTAGGATAAGGCTGAGGAGCAAATTAATATTGTTTTCACACAAAATACTGAGGCTTGTTCATCTCAGAACAGTTTTTCAAGCAACAGCCTCCAATATAACTTTAATTAAGACAACTTATATGTATCATTCAAGTAACTCTGGATAATTGTTGCTTCTTATATCCAATATAGTACTTTGTGTACTGTGTGTACTGAAAGGTCACATATAAAAGGCTTTCTCAGAAAATACATTTGCTCTGATTCAACACAATGTAAATAGGAACCCATATGAATGTTAAAATAGTCATGAAGACTTCAAAGGAAGAGTTTTACAAAAGATGATGGGAGAGAGGAATTTGTTAGAAATATTTCTCAACACATTTTATAGGCGAAAGTGTTCCTATTCAAAGAAATCCAACCCGCAGGAGAAACTCAGTAGCTACTCAATGAATAATGCTGTGCTACCATTGTATCTGTCTGCAGATAAACCAGGTATGGGTGGACCTGAATAAATCAATGTGAACATAATATGTACAACAATTCACAACTGGTATTTCTCCATACTAATATACAGGTAGGGCGCTGCTACACTGAACATGCTTTTGAAGATAGCACTCTCCATAAAAAAAGAATTCATTTTATATTTCATGGGTGAGAGACAGGAGATCTATTTGTATTAACTAGAGCTCCAGGTCTCTGAATCAGCCATATACTGTCCACAACCATAGGAAGGTTATTGCAGCTGATTGCATAAAGAAAGAGTGCCAGCTAGTGGGGAAAAGAGATAGAAGTTACAGTAGCTTTGAAAACAGCTTTTTTTTGTAGATAGATCATTCTGTCTTCCTAAGATGCTGCCAGTGACACAGAGTACAATTTCAAAAACCAATGGGATGATTCCTTCGGGATATTAAATAATGTCTCATATGGAATGCAGTTTTCACTTACAATGTCTTCCTGTATGCAAGTGTTGCTGCTTTCCCTGTCTGGTGTCTGTGATACCTGTAATACTGAGGCTATATCAGATTATTGGGGAACTTTGGGTGTGTTGGAAGAATATATACAGAGGAACAGAAACAAGACAAGAAAAGGGTTCTAGTTAAGACCCTGTTTTACTATGTACAGTGTGCCAAATAAGTATTAAAATGCCCTGCACCAGTAGTGTTTCTGATACAAGATGGCATACTGCTACCCTGTAGGTCACTGCTCAAACACTAACAGCAGCCACCTTTAGCAAGATGAGGTGCATTATAGGAAAAGTTCAGAGGTATTGTGCAGCACACAACTGACTACTAGAGCTAATGTAGTGAAGGAAGGACTGGAAATTATTTTCTTGAATGAGACCCCAAAAAAGCATTGGCTAAGATGGGGCAGTTTTGCCAGTGCAATCTTACAGCTCAAATGCAGTGTTGCCAACTAAGACAATGGGGCTCTCTTTTACTGCTGGTAGCCCACCACACTGCACCCAAACCTGCCCTTTGGGAGAAATTTTGAGGGTGCACAACATGGGGGCTATGGAAGGCAAAATGAGTCATTGGCTGACGTCCTTTTTGGTGCCCCGGCTGAAATCTGTTTTTTTAGCAGAACAGCCCAGTTGCTCTTTATATCCAATAAACATTCATAATAGGATTACATCAGGAAAAATAGGCCCACTGTCCAAACTAGAGACACAGTAGTAGTAATATGATGTTAGTGTAAATTGTTTGATTGCTGCTATAGCCACACATAGCTATAGACCTGGGCTGTAAGAAACACAGAAGGTATCATGTCCCCATATATATATATATATATACATTCACAAACATATATAACACGGAAGTAGCTGAGGTTTTGGTCAGACTGAGTGGCATGTGTCGTATCAAATTTTAGTTCTGAGTCACATTTTAATGGGATGGAAATGCCTGTGGCATAAAGAAGAGTTTCACAAATCAGCTCTGAAGTCAGCTCCCTATTTCTACTAAGGCTGAATGCTGAGGTCTTGAACTTTTTTTTGCAGCCTATTTCTGACTTGGATGATATCTGATGACTAGTAAAGATAAATATGGTGACTTGAAATGAATGATTCATGCTAATATTTTATGCATGGAGAGGAAAAGTTGCTGTAGAACTCCCGATGCTTTCAGCTGATGCTTTCTCCTTACATCCGGTATAAGCGCCAATAAATGAACCATCTTCACTGAACATTCTGTGGTCCCCTTCTCCATAATCCACCAAACTGTCAGCGCTTTCTGCAGCCTTAATGTCCATGTTCAGAGACCGCAGGCTTCCTTTGAGAGGCTTTTCATCACTGTCGCTAGAAAAAATAATGGGGAGAACACTTATGAGAAGCATGAATGTGCATCAGGGAAAGAGCAATTAGGAATCTTGTATAGGGGATTCAAACTTACAAGAGGCCGCATAGGGCATAAAATGAGATATTTGAAAAAGTCAGTCAGTCTAATTTAGAGCAAAATCAATCACAATTTAAGGCCTGCAGGCCGAGGCAAAGACACAGTCCCGAAACCAGCAAAATCAGGGAGGGGACAGGTTGTATTTGTCTTCACTGTGGAAGGGATTGTCACTCTCGAATTGGCCTTCTCAGCCACACAAGACACTGCCCCAAGACCTCTATTCAGAGCACGTTACCGCAGTCTCTTGAGACTGAAGGATGCCAACTGAACTGAACTGATTTTAATGTACTTTAATGTGCCTTTAAAATATACTAGCAATTAACTATATTTGTGGTCAAGGTAATTGGAATGTAGTATTCATTCATTCATTCATTATATTTATACCCAGCCCATCTAGACAATGGTCTACTCTGGGCGGCATAGCAGGATTGTTTTTGGCATCAGACATCATGCCAACCATTGGCCAATGGGAGATATCCTCAAAATTAATCCAAAAAGAAAATTCAAAAGTGCAAGATGGTTTTGTGTTGAAGGTTTTCCAAGTCTAGCCTGCTATTGGGTTCTTCCACAGAGGTAACACTGTTCTTCAGGAGCACTGTATAAACTTACTGTTCATAACAGACTAGACAGAAATAAAAGTTCACAGATCCTCACTAAGGTTCCATTAATGAAAAGATTCCTTCTGTTCATGGGTGGGACTGAGTTCCTCCAGGGGATCTAGTGGCAGAAGGAGAATGGCAATTTTTGCTAATTTTCTTTTTTCCTGCATCCTAACCATTTTCTCAGAGGTTCCTTCACCTCTCCAGGTTCATCAAAATAATTCTGCTCAGGAGTACTCCTAGGAGAAGCAAACTCAGGGTCCTAGCCATAGAATCTTCTAAGTCTGCTTGTCCTGTCATACCAAAGATTACTAGGTAGAAATAATTTTTTTATATTTTACCTACTTTGTTCTCATTAGCTGCAGACACTTCAGTTATTACACTGTGGCTGAAGATTGTGTAAGCCAAAAATACTTCCCTTGTCCTATTGTAATTTAATTAACATAGTTTGCTCTAAGAGGCTGTTGCTACTAATTGATAGGAAGAATTACACTGGGCAGGCATCAATAGAATGAAGTACAGTGTTATTTAATTTCATATTGGACTCCAAAGAATAGGTCTGAGTACCATAAAAACATGAAAACAAAGTAATACGCAGATTGCATATTACTTATCTAATGTAATGGAAGCAGGAGTGTATTATTTCACTTCTTCCATGCTTCTTTTTCTTGGCATAATTTTTTTCAATTACACTTTTGCCTTTGTGGTTTCACAGTGCTGTGCCCTCTCCTTATCTTCTAGTCTACAGAACATTAATTTTATAAGAAAGTATAGCAAGTATTCTTGCATGATACCCACACTGCTATTAAATTGTGCAATATAAACATCCACATGGAAAAATTGACAGTTCCTTTTCTAATAGATCAACATTAGAGAACCTTGGGTTCTCTGATATATTTCAAATGTCTTCCATAATCCCTTGTTCTTTCTCATGCTGATTGAGGTTTCTGGGAGGTGAAGTCCAGAATATCTGAAAGACCACAGGTTCCTGAATTAATGATGAAAATGACAGCCTTGATGGCAAATAGTCGACAATTCTCATCTAGCTTTGAACCAGTTACTAGCAAGCATTTATAGTATAGTATACTTCGGTACTAAATTGGCACTAAAAGCTGGCATTCTGCTCATTTTAATTAGAGCACAGATGTCTACACAGAAGGTAAGAATGGATCAGGATAAATGATGTGGTAAGGATGAAGACTGTTAGAAGGAACAGTTAAGGCAGGAAGGCGAGCTGAGTATTTCATCTGGAAAGAAACCTACATGGCTTGCTTACCTTTCTAATTATCTGTCCCATTAGAAAGCATTAAAACTGAATATATATGAAGTTATGTAGGACTAAATATTTTTCTCTCTCTTATAGGACATCATTTGGGTGCAGTAAAAAAAACTGTTCAGCTCTTTCATACACAATCAGGACAGAGTCATATACTCTTTATACACAGGTCTGACATATTTCAATATATAGCTGAATTGCCAGTATAATGTTCCTTTATTTGGGTGCAAGGATGTTGCGAAAGAGTGACTGCCAACAATTACATGATAAATTCCAGTTGGATACTATAAAGCTCTTCCATTATGTAGATGCTATGGGTTGTGTTCTTGTTTTCTGTGTACTTAAGAGGAAATCCCCATAGCAAAACATTTCTCCAGTTATGAGAAACAAGACCTGAGTACTAAATTTGTATGCAAGGACTTCACTATGTAAAATGGGCCATGGATGGGAAATGGCAATGTTACTTCTCTGTTTGATAACTAACTGAGATGGCCTAAGACTGTAATCTTCATCTCATTATAAGGTCACTATCTAGATATTTAAAACATTTTGTGTAAGAGACATACTAAATTTGAACACTACTGCACACACAATTTCCCTACAACAAAATGTGCATACATTCTGGTATTTGAAATATATTTATATAACAATATAATTCCAAGACATTTCATTTCAAAACTTGCAAATTATTGTTGCTTTTTGTGTTGCAATTAAAAAGGTATCCCATGGACTAGTTTGTGTTATTCATTGTTATAAAAACCAGTGTGTCTCACTAACCTGTATTCACCAAAGATTTCATCCTTTATGGATTGGCCTTCTGGATCTGGATGCAAATCTTCTTTTTCTTTCACTGCACACATAAAAATGTGATTCAGTTTTTCAAATTTTTAAAAAGTCATTTTTCACTCAAGTATGAACTGGAAAAGAACTTAAGTCATCATTATCAGTGAAAATAGAATAAATATTTCAAGGTATTTCCAAAAGATACCATTTTAAAAGAAGGGGAACTAGTGTAGTGGACTAAACTCCAACTGTGGTATTCAAATAAACCCCTACCACTGCTGATTTATATGCTGCTTTAACCTGGTTAACTCTTTCAATCTCATCTGCTACAGGACACTTATTACAAAAACAAAAAACAATGGTATAGATAAACTTTTGTAACAGGCGTTTAAAGATGGTGGTGGTGCAAGTTTAAAAGAGCAATCACTCCAATCATCTTCATGACAACCATCTTGTGAAGATCTGCATGTGTTAAAAATCAGAAACACCAACTCTATATTGCACTTTCTACATAGTCTCCACACAACATTTTATTCGGTATTTGAAGAGGTCATGCCAAAAGCATAAATCAATTGCCTATGTATGTAGCTGTTTAATTTAACTATAATGATGAGAGAGTTAGACTGAGCAGAACTTGCAATGTGAAATCTCCCCTTGAAAGGTTTTGCCTCTATATCCTTCCAATTCCTCGGGGATGGGCTAACTTGTCATGGGAGCTAGCACTCTCTTGTTTCCTTGGAGAAGAGGAAGAGACTTAACAGATATCAAGGTGGTCTCACTTTCAGGTCTGAAAATTCTAGCTGAAAGTGGCACCTGCAGCAACATTTTCATCTTTGGTCCTTCAGATGTTTCAAATTGGTAACCTTTGGCCATCCTCACTGGGGCAAGTTGAAGTCCAGTCACTGGAACACTAAAGGTTAAGAATCACTGTTGCAGAGGTTCACCATTGTAGAGGAAATGCTATTTTGCAGATATAGGAAAATTGGGCCACAACTTGCTGGATAGCATTGGCCATGCTGGCTAAGGTATTCTTATAATTGTAGATTTATTTATTTATTTTAAAAAGCAAAATTTCCGTATCCAGTATTTTCTTACAGGAAGAATGATCTAAATGATCTGTCTTCTGGGTGGGAGCCAGGCAAAGGTTGTGCATCAGGTTTGAGAGCATTGGTTTTGATTACCTGAATATTTTCCTCCTTTGTTCCTTTTCACAAAGCAGACTGTGAGCAACAATAAGGTAAGCAAAGCAATGGCCCCCATCAGTCCAATAAACCAGCCTTGTGTAGAGATTCGTTCATAAATTCCAACATAAGCTTTGAATGAAAAAAATATATATACATAAGAAAAGAAGGCTACCTAAATTATGATATTTAGAAAGATATAATTTTAAAACTGATCATGTGTGGGTTAATATACTTATCATACTTTAAAATATAGCAGAACAAATTTCAACATTCAAGAAAGAGCAGATATGGGGATAAATATTTACACTGAAAGCAAAGGAAGGAAGAGTCTGCAACACACATTATTGATAGGTGGAGAGGAGTTCCATGATAACATTTGATTAAAGAGGTTCATGCCAAATAGGAAAGTCAATATGGAATTCAAGAAAGCCTGTCATGCAGAAGCAGTTTGCATAATAGAGATAGAGTTAAAAAGTGTATAGCACATGCAAGTGCTCAGCTAGCTGCATTGGAAATGAAACTATTAAGTGATCCACCCTCTTGTGATTGCTAAACCTGAACATAAGACATGTTTTAATTATTTCATTTTTCTCTTTGAAGACAATGTCCTAGAGTGAGCTTCTCAAATAATTCATTCTAGAGCAGTGGCGGGGTAGTGGTACGTTTGGTACTTCAAATGTTTGGGACTACGCCTTCCACAATTCTTTGCCCCTGGCCATGCTGAGTAGATCTGGTGGAGGTTGTGAGTCAAAGCATCAGAGCCTAAATCCAATTAATTCCAGTTAGAGTAGACCTATTGAATTAATGGGATTTATGTTAAGTGTTGATTTACAATTCAGCTGTTGATTCAATACACTTACTCCAGTTGGGTCAAGCAGTGAGATTTTAGAACTAAATGGTTCCTATTTCTGTTTTGGAATAAACATGGAATAGTCCACTGGCTCTCATCAATATCAGCCTGATCCAGAGGGCTACACATGAATTATCCTAGGAAACTCATGCTTTGGCATGAGTTCTCTTGGGAGAACTGTACATGTAGAGAAAACTATATGCAAGAAAAAACATTAGGAACTTCTGAAGAAAAATTATTGATAATATGTGTACTATAGCCCCAATCATTAAGCAGTATGGTGGCCACAGAACTGATGATACCATTGTTAAAATTCTATCTGGCTGAAACAAAGAAGTGATAAAACTGCCCAACTGCAAGGAAAAATGTACTGATTTCTAAATTATCTATGAATATCTCCAGAATGTCTCCTTAAGACTACCCAGTTTGCCTACATTTTCAGAATTTAATTAATAAATCAAAATGACACAAAATGTACACAAGGGCTATTCAGAAATTTGCACAGACTAATTTCTTTTTTTTCTATAATTAATAAATGAGCTAAATTTTGGGCTGTCCTTTCCCTTATATTCTCACTTTCAGATCCTAAGAAAGTGCACTGCTGTTATACATTACCAGTCAATGTTTTAAGTTTTGATTGACCATGCCTGGTGTCTTTCAATAATAATAATTAGTTCTGACATAGGGCTATACTTTCTTGGTTTTTCTAGATAGAGAGTATTCAGAAGTGGTTTAACATTCTGTTCTTTTGGGACTTTGCTACTGCTCAAGGCCACAGGGAGGAAGAGCAGGGAATTGCAATCCTGACTTTTGCCTCCACAGTCAGATACTCAACTCATTGAGCTACCTCATCCATTTCTAATAGCTGGCTATATTTTCCAAAAAAAAAAAAAAAAAAAATCTTTGCCAAAATATTGCTAGATTATCTGTACTTAAGCACTCCAGTACTGGAGTTGCCTTGATTTCTTATCCAGCCCTCTTTTCCTCCTTAGCACATTAGCATATATCTACACCTTCAACAGCAGGTTGCACAGTCACTTCACATTCTCTGACTTCTGGCTATGTATCTCATACTGGTAACAATAATCTAGCGGAGGTACAATAGTGGTAGAAAGGGACTAATTAAGAAAGCACTTGCATTTGTTACACAGATGTCAGGCACTCCTGAGATTCTAAATTTGAATGAATCAGGTGATGGTTAAATGCCCAGGGCCTGGCGTGGCTTTAGGGAATGGTCATGGAATTGTGAATTTATGGATTTTTGCTTCTGTTGAAATCAGCAGAAAACACCTCACTGAAATAATATAACACAGGGGGTTCAGATTTACCAGATATAATTACATAATATTTTCAGATACAGCAAAATAAAAATTGCTGGAGTTTGCTTTTACAAAAAAATAAAAAATAAAAATAAAGCTCATCTTAGATGCCATAAGAATATCTCACCTCTCCCCCTTGTCTCAATTACATCTGCAGAAATACTATTATTATCAACCCAATGCTTAGTCACTAGTCGAACTGTGTATGCAGTTCCAGGCTCAAGTGCCTCAAGTGGCTGAGTCTTTGGGGTTGGGTTTACTGCTTCAGAAATCTTCCCGACAGCTTTACCTAAGGAATGTACAGAGTCAAGTCAAATATGTGAATTGTGTTAGGGCCGACTAATGAAACTTCTAAAATGTCTACAGGTAAAAATGACACGTTGAGATTTTTTTTTTCCTTCAGAGAATTAAATAGGCAACTCTAAAACAGCATTTCCAATGGGGATTTTGGAGGAAAGAAAAGGATTATGGTTTTACAAATCTATAGAGAACATAAAACATATGTTATAAATTTTTCTGAATGGAATTAAATCTGGTAAAATAACATAAACATATTCATTATTCATTAAATCTTGAATAACAGTTTTTAATCTTTATGTGCAAGAATGCAGGGGAACAACCTGCATATAAACATCAGCATGAAAAATATAACTGTTATTTTCCACAGCTATGTAACGATCTTTATATTTATATAATTCAATGTAACTTTTATATCCCATAGTTGCAATGTACATTTTTATCTATTAATAAAGGCTATTTTTTCCCCTGTCAGTCAGTTTCTGTTACGTATTCTTTTTTTATCCAACTTCATTGCTGAGTACCACAAAAAAATAGACATGATCCATCTAATAGCCTAAAGTATAGCTCCAATACATGTAATAATTCCTTGGACAAACAAATATGTTTTTGTATCATTGACATAAACTTGCCTCTACTGACTTAAATCTAAGGACATTACTCGAACAAGTGCCTACAATGAGCTTCAGCACTTGAAATCCTGCTGCTTTGATACCCATGAGGAGGGCAGGTGACATAACTTTCAAGGCCTTTCAGTTGTCAGTTAACAAATTCCCCAGGACTCTCAAATGCATGCATGCTTTATGTATTTATTTATTACAGTCAAGTGACCAGCTCGTAAAACATATTACATGGCTAAAATATACAAAATACAAATAAAAGAGTGTACAACAGATAACTAGTTGTGTACTAGTTATAGTATATGGGGAGAGTCAGTTACAGCAGTTTTTATAACCATCCTTTGAACCACTGGATCGTCCAGGGCAAACGGGTTTGGACAGGCTCTTCGGGGTATAGGGAATCCTTCAAACATACTCGTAAGCATTTGTAAACAAATGGAGCCCCTCAAGAAACCTAGTGGCAACTTGTTAACTGCCAGCTAGAAGTGAGTGAATGTTACACTGTTTTCTTTCTGCATATAGAACAAAACAACAGTTCATCTCATTATTGTATTAAGAGTCCATCTTAGGAAATTTTATTCAAAAATGTGATAAAATGCTTCAGCCAATATCCAGTTGTGTCATTCTACCAGAATAAATAACACTGAGTTTGCCAGCCCCTGCTTCTGACATGTGTAAGGGGCAGAATCTCATGCCATTCCATGTATGCTTCTAGTTATATGTGGATTAACACAACTAAAAATAACAACTTAATTTTGACTATTCTTGGAACTAAACACAATGTGTATTTGAAGTGTGTAATGGTATAATGATTTTGGGTATTTTACTTTGATTAGATGTGGAAAAAGGTAAAGGTTCCCCTTGACAATTTTTGTCCAGTCGTGTTTGACTCTAGGGGGCTCATCCCCGTTTCCAACCCATAGAGCCAGCGTTTTGTATACTATCCCACAGTCCACCTCTTGAGCCTTTAGACAGCATTGACTCTTTAGGGAAGCTTTCTAAATAACCTCATATACTTGATTTGCTAAATGCATTTACATATTCTAAGACTGTTTAGAATACAGTGTCTATGCTTATTAATTTACTGTATAGAAAACATATAGCAGAATCTGCAAATGTTTAGCCTCTGATGCTAAAGTAATGATAATTTGTTATGAAACTAGAAAGCGAGCGAATAGAAGCTATGAGAGATTAGCAGTCAGAAGACAACTGAGGGAGAGAGAAAAGAGAGGATTAAAACCACTGTGGACATAGTGAAAAAGGGCAGAATTTGATAAGTTTTTTCCAGGACAACAATTCATCAGATATAAATAGATAGTTAATCATAATACCGCCACAGAGAGTTAGACCAAATATGTTGATTGGTGCATTAAACCAAAATGTGATGCAAAGGGTTTTCAGCAGAATTATAATTACGGTATTGGCCAGAGTAGATTTTGCTATATTAGTTCCATGAAGTTAAAACTGTGTTTTCTAATCAAATCACAAATTAAGATTCAGGTTATTACAAGTCATATATTATTACTTTTTTTCTAAATGTATAACATCAAAATGATAGACTTACTCATAACACTTTTGAAAAGGAAACAAGGCACAAAATAAATTCTACTACATCAATCTCTGTCATACCAAACTAAGCAAGTACTTAGAAATTTTAGCTAGATAGGATTAAAAACCAAATTAAAAGGTATTAAGAAAATACTCCAGTTGGTATATCAAGTATGATAGCAATTTTCACTCCCAAATTCTCAGGCTCATGAGAGCTTACTGCCTACGCAACCAGCTTCAGATGATTGAAGTTACTGCTTTTGGAGAGATCTGTTGCGTGCTGGAAAGTAAATATGTTCCACAGATTGCTTTAGACATCTGGTTTAATCAGGCAATACCCAACTGTGTTTCTGCAATGTCATTTGTTATTATTCTGTCATGGTGGAATATTGGGAAGTTACTAGTATGCTTTTCTGTTTACACCATGACAGTCTTAGTTGATTCGTGTGGATGACTAACAATGGAAAATATTATAGTGACTTTAGCTACCACATAGTTAAAATTCAATGTTGTTTCCTTCCCAGAAGCTAATACCAGAGACTTTTTTCCCCTTTCATTTTCATTAAGGCCATTATTTGTTGATGCTGTTGTTCTGCCTCTTAATACTGCCACCTCTTGAAAGCTTGATGTCTCCACCGGTGCCTTACCAATACAAAGAATTTACAGTTGACATTATGGGGTGAAATGATTGCTTTCCTTTCTCCATTTCTGAGAAGGACTTAATTTTGGTGGAATGGATATGATCTTGGAACTTGTTTTTTTAGTAGCGGTGGAGGAACATGGAGGAACATAGTTTACATGGAGGCAGATTTGTAATGTCTTGTGGTATTCATCTTCTGTCTCTCTAATAGTAAGAGTTAAATGGTAACTTAATTTTGTTTGGGGAGAGTATAGCTTCTTGGGGGAAAATCAATGACCCCAAAGTGTTTTGTAGTTGTTGACTGTTTGCTTTGTATACATATATGGCAGGCAGAATTCTGTCCCCCCCCCCCCCCTTATTCATGGCCATCAGCTACTTTGGCAGGAGAATTCAGGGAGCTGCAGTACAAAAGCAGGTTTCAGAACAATTCTGATTGCTCACCTCTTTGGATTAAGAGGAAGAAGTATTTCAGCTTCTTCCCTGAGTGACTCACAAATGCTTGCTTGTACTGCATTAATTTGTTGTTGCTGCTGCTGTTGCTGCTTTTAGTTGAACTAGAAGACTTACTACTCATGGCTAAACTGCAGTACTGCTGCCCAAACTCTGCTCATGACTCGGGTTCAATCCCAGGTAGCTAGCTTGAGGTTCACTCATCCTTCTATCCTTCCAAAGTCAGTAAATTGAGTACCCAGCTTGCGGGGGTGGGTGGGCAGGGCAATGTGTAACCTACATAATTAAATTATAAACCACCCAGATATTGCTTTAAGTACTATGGGCTGGCATATTAGCAGCATGCTTTGCTTTTAGGAATCTGGATTTTTAAAAAGCACGACTATTCAACCTACCTCCAATCATATATCATCCTACCAACAGATATAGTTATCCAATTTAGATCACAGTATGCCATAAACAGATGTATTGCAGAATGGTTTTGTGGAGTATGTTTGTCAGATGACTCAGTTGAACAAGCCAAACAAAAACATGCTCAGGTTTGTAATTATATGGTAGCAATTAGAATTGTGCTATTTTCTCTCTTTGGACTGCATCTTCCAGTGTCCCTCAGCCAAAGAGACCACAACCATGTTGCCTAGGGAATTTGTAGAATCATAGTAAAAAAACACAGATCTGTCCCAAAAATACACTGATCCTAGTTGGGAGGCACAGACGAAACCTAACACAAAAATAAGATATTTGGCCAGGCATTTAAAGGAATCAGACCCTCTATATGGCTTATCCTAACATATACAAGCTTTTTTGAGAGGCTCACAATCTGGATTTGCGGCCTAAATGAATCTTACCACATCCAGATCAGATAATGGGTTATGTACAAAAAAATACTTGACTCTTTCCATGCCTATATTGCTACTGTATGTTATCAACATCAATGCACTTAGTATATCAATCTTACTTAAATTTTGCCAGCCAGATATCCAGCTGGTTATCCAGTCACTGGAGCACTGAGAAGTGATGAAGCCATTCATCTGATAGCATTTCAGCCAAGTGAGACAGGTATAACGTAGCTTTGCTGAAAGAGACTAGCTAGTAGCTTTTCCCATTGTATTGATGGGGCTCTGCTGAAATTGAAGAGTCTAGCTAGTGGATCATTGTAAATTACAGTTAATGGAGTACCTAAATAACTTATAAAATGATTCTTCCATTGACCACCTCTATGTTAGAAGCTGTTGCCTTCCTTTAGTAGATGATGAGGAATTTTCATAATTTTGTACTTGATGACCATAGCCCAACACAGAGTTTTGCAGTATTCCTTTGAAATAAATTATCTTGAATATACTCATCCACGTTTTAAACTGATACTCTTTTGCTCATTTTTTAAAACAAACCTTTATAAGCTCTGGAATAGTTCCATCCCATGCTAAAAAATTTTAAATCACATTTTTTTCAACCCAAGAGTCAGTGACATGGACTATTCAAAACAATTGCTACGAAACTGGTGACATTTCCTGCTCAAACTGAGCAAATAGAAAGGAATCCATGTGTTCAAGAAATTATCACGGGAACCAATTTTGCAAATACTTCAGGGACAAAACTGTAGAGCTGCAATATCCTCAGCAGACAATCAAAACTACACAGCTCTCTGAAGCCTTAAATGTCAGCCCTTCAGGACTTGGCACAGTTCCCTCTGCTCATGATTAGTGTCAAGGATATGGATTTGAGGGAGGGATAAAGAAAGAAATGAGGAGGGAGAGAGAGAAACACACATATTTCCTCCACATTGAACCTACAGATTTCCTTATGAAAACTGCACTCGCAAAATTATGCTACTTTTCACTTACTACCTTCAGCATTTGTTATGCCTTCCTCTGTGATTGGTTTCCCACAACCTTCTATTGTACAGGCCCTTGCATAGAACTTGTACTTTGTGCTGATGCTGAGATTGGAAAGTCTGAAGCTGAATGTTGAAGGGCTGGTAATATTGATTTCATGTAAAGGGCCAATGTCATCAGTTTCATTAACTGAAAAAAGGGAGAAGCAAAGGAAAGTCTTCGGTTAGAAACCACCATATAAGAGCTGACAAACACACCAGATCACACAACTACAAGCTATTTAAATCACTGTTAATATGTTACAAAAATATACTTTTCTTTTCATACAGATTGATCATTGTTAAAGAAGAAAGAAAAGGAAAAAAAGAAAAATAAGAAACAACTTTTTATATGCAGTTTTTGTTGATATCATATTGTGAATGCCAGCAAAAATGAGTTACAAAACTGGGCAAATATATACAATTATTTCAAGAAGGATGAACTAGTGAAACTTCAGTAATAAATTTGGAATAAATCTGAATAGTGAAAATACCCGACAAAAACTCTCATTCAGGAGCTACTAGCATTTTTGTTTTATCTCTGCAAAATTAGCCTTTTTAAAAAAAGGAAACCATACAACCATCTAAAATGTGTCATGTTAATTATGTATTGACAGCAAAAGTGGTTAAAATGTCATGCATATCCACCCACAATGAAAATCTGCACAAGGACTGGCTTTTTTTTTAAACAAAGTGTCAACAGTCCACTTTACACCTTCAAATTTTTAATAGAACGGCTGTCAGCCTAGTTTCAGGCAATTTATGTAATTCACATAATTACAAAAATTGTGCAAGTGGTACAATTATATTTGTGTGAGCTACATGACTATGTGCAGAAATAGAGAATTTTTTTGTAAAACTTTTTTGTACAAAAAAGAACTTTGGTCAAGAGTGGCAGGAAATGCTCTGACATTCTCCTCCATGAAGAAAATAATTTGTAATTCATCCTTCCTTGCTTGTGAAGACTAGAAAGTGAAATTTAGAACTGCTGGATAGCTCTGAAGTTTAGGTAGCTGGCTGGGGAGCCAGATGATGGCAGCTTGATTCCCCACTTGTGCCTCCTCTACAGGGGTTGGATGATGCACAGGATCCCTTCCAGCTCTGCAGTTCTAAGATGATGATGAAGAAAATCTACCTACTTCATAACTTTAGCTTCTGCATACTAAGCAAATAAAAAGCAATGTTATAATTCTTAGGGAAAAGTCAACTTCATGAAAGCCACAAACTTCACCTGAATTCTGCCATTTTCAGTTACCCTATGTCTTCTCTGTAAATATATGTGAGCTTTTCCTTCAGGTACTGGATAACATTAAATATATGTGAGCTTTTCCTTCAGGTACTGGATAACAATCATAAAATCATAGAAAAGTGAAGTTGGAAGGGGCCTACAAGGTCATCAAATCCAACCCCCTGCTCAATGCAGGAATACAATCAAAGCATATTTGCCAGGTGATTATCTATGTTTTTCTTGAATGCCTCCAGTGCTGGAGCACTCACCAATTCCCAAGGTAACTGGTTCCACTGTCATACTGCTCTAATAATTAGGAAGTCTGGCTTCTTTTAACTTGAGCCCATTGTTGCATGTCCTGCACTCTGGAATGATTGAGAAGAGATCTTGCCCCTGCTCTGTTTGACAGCCTTTCAAATATTTTAAAACTGCTATCATATCACCCCTCAGTCTTCTCTTCTGAAGGCTAAACATACCCAATTCTTTCAGCCTTTCCTCATACAACGCTTGGTTTCCAGCCCCCTGATCATCCTTGTCGCCTTCCTCTGAACTTGTTCCAATTTGTTAGCGTCCTTATTGAATGATGGGCCCCCGATGTATTTTTTGTTTGTTTTGTTTAAACACTATTTGCAAATAGACATTTGTTTACTTACTCATCTGGTACTGTAAAACGTATCCAGTGACAATGCCATTTGGTTTCTTAGGTGGTCCCCATGACAGTGTTACTGAGTCTTTCTCAAAATTCAGTGTTTTCAAAAAGTGTGGCTTTTCTGGGACTGCAAAATACAAAAAGTAGATTAAACTACCAACATGCAAGCTCATTCTATTTAACTTTGGGTAAGAATATAGGATCATTCTATTTGGCTTGATTAACTGTTCCATATAAATGCATGCACTTGCTCAGATGTAACAGACCTTCTTCTCCAACACACTTACAGAGACCCTCCTGGCCTCTTCCCCTTCATCACAAATTTTCCTTGTAGAGAGTAATGTGTGTGCACATTTTCCTTATGGAAAGTAATGTGTCTGCTTATGTGTAGGCGCTCCAGGTGAGCAACCTTCTACAGACATGTCACTCTCTATTTCCAGAAAGGTACGATGAAGGGGAGGGTCTGATTACTCCCCTCTAAGTTTATTGGAGAGAACCAGGTTTTTTTAAAAAAAAAATAACAGTAAGTGAGAGCTGTATACATCACATCAATTTGAACACATATGGCCACATTTTAGAGCTGTGTGCTCATACACATTTGCCCTGAGAATAGGGCGGGCATAGACTGGCATGAAAATTAATGGCAGTGCCAGAAGCAGGCTGCCAATGAACTTCCCAGAGGCCCTTCCCCACATCCTCTGAATGAAAAGATCCTGGTACAATGAGATCTTCTGGCTGTCT
This sequence comes from Pogona vitticeps, assembly GCF_051106095.1. NCBI lineage: Eukaryota > Metazoa > Chordata > Lepidosauria > Squamata > Agamidae > Pogona > Pogona vitticeps. The sequence goes on along the minus strand of NC_135784.1, from coordinate 49,723,473 downwards.
CAAATGTGGAAGTAGAAAAGCTAACTTCAGGCAAATCAGGCCATTTGCTGGACTCTTTATCAGACATTGTTCTGTGCCTCAAAAGAAAAGGTGAAAGAAACCAGACTGGAACTGTCTGCCATTTACCCTCTCCTTCCATAGAACTGATGTTCTTTCTTTCTCTATCGCTTTTCAACCTGAACCTTTATCTTTTTATATATATTTTAATGCTCACTAACAGAAAGGAATATAAGAAAATCAGAAATGTTGTCTGGTGCTGTTTGTTCATGGTGGAAGCACTACTTGCCCAATCACAGTTACAGTAAAATCCTGGATTTCTTGACAGCATTTTGATACTGCTCCATAAGGGAATATGGCTGAGGGATTGTTTAGAAAGGTTAGAGAATCTCCTTTTCTGAGCCAATCCATGTCACTTAATTGAATGGGGGTTGTTTTATGTTAGCATGGCCCAGAAAGCTTCTTCTCCTACGGAATAAATGTATCACTCCCCATCCTTCAGCTAGTATTGTATCTGTGAAATAAGGAAGGATTTTTTTTAATTTCTTGGACTACAAATCTCATAATTCTATATTCTGAGAGTTCCACCTGACTCTCACCCACCTTACAGAGACCTAAACTGCAATACTGCAATCAAGCCTCTGTTCGTGAACTAAGTTTTATTCTAACGGGTTCAGGTAGTTGGCTAAGGTTCACTCAGGTTTCCATCCTTCTGAGGTCGGTAAAATGAGTACCCACCTTGCTGGGCTGGCATAATGTTCTTTGAATTGTAAATTGCCCAGAGAGTGCTTTAGCACCATGAGGCAATATATAGGTTGAAACAACAACCTTCCCAATAAAAGGGAAATGAGGTATTCTTGTATGCTGTAGCCCACAGCAATTCATGAGCCAAGACTTCCAGAGGTTAAAGTCCTTGAGCTTTCTGAAATGAGGAGCAGGTTGGAAAAGCATCCCATCTCTAGAGGGGCAGGTTGGAAAACCATCCGATCCTCTAGAGCAGTGGTCCCCAACCTTGGGCCTCCAGATGTTCTTGGACTTCAGGTCCCAGAAATCCCGGCCAGCAGAGCTGGTGGTGAAGGCTTCTGGGTGTTGTAGTCCAAGAACATCTGGAGGCCCAAGGTTGGAGACAACTGCTCTAGAGGCCTCCCACTACTTATTGGGTGCATTTCTTCAACGTCCACATTATTTGCCAACTGTGACAAAAAAAGACCCCTCTGTCAAATCAGTATAAGCATCAGCCCTTGCCTTGGGCGTGTTGGGCAGAAACAGACTAGTCAGGCTCCAAATGAGCAGCTAGCTAACACTATATAGCTATCAAAAATTCTACAAAAGGTCTAAAAGTGGCTGAGTGCTTGAGGGGTTGAAACTGACCTATCAAAACTGCTGTAGCAAAAGCTGGGGAAATTTCCTGCCTACAAAATAGTACCTTACAGAGAGACTTTGGCTAGACTCCTGTTGTGAACTACAGCACAGATAAAGGAAATGGCATAAACAGACTTCGCAATTTTTTGATTGTTACATACCTGGATGCACAACTGAGTGCAAGATCTGCGCATGTCTGAGTGCAAAATCCAGGTAAAATGACTGTTCATGCCAGTTATGCTGGTGGGGGATGGGGGATTAAGCCATGCAAATCCAATAGAATTCTGGCCAGTAGAAGTTTGAACTCATAAGAACTATGAAACATGTGAAAGACTTGCCTTCTATCTTTACACCAAACTGTATTCAGACTGTATTCTGAATGGGACTCCACAGACCTCCGTATTATCACACTGACTACAACTGTATGTGTTCATGCATTTTTCCTTGGTAATATGGTTTGTGCTCTTTTCAAGCCTGGTTTGTAGTTTTATCTATCTGAGGCTAACAGACTTGATATAATGCACGGGTCATCTAAAACAATCTGAACACACAAATCTTATCTGATTTCGGAAGCAGGGTTAGGCCTGAATAGTACTTGGATTGGAGACCATAAAAAATGTGGTCTCCAAGTAGACCTGAGAAAGAAACTTTTCTGAAACCTAGGAGAGCTGCTGTCAGTCAGAATGAACAATACTGTACAGAGCTAGACAGACAAATGATCTGACTCAATACAAGGCAAATACTATGTTTCTAAGATCTGACTGATGCATGTCCATTATGACCTAGAGATTTCAAGGGAAGGAGAATGATGTAAAATGCATCCACATCAAGCCCAATGACAATAACTATGTGTGAGGCCTGATGGATGCACAATTGAAGCAATCATTTATAAAGCTGGTAATCATTCGTCTGCATCTGTTGGTCCAGCTGGTAAAAGGAACAAAACTATAAACAAACATTTGGGCACAGAGACAGATGAAATCAATGTAAAGATATTAATTTGATAGTTCTGACTATGAGAATGCCTGGGCATACAGAAAATAACCGACACATCACAAAAAGCTGCAGTGAGGTAAAAACAGATATGAATGTTGGCTACTATTTCTGGTTAATCCTTTGCTTTTCTCCTTTATTACCTCCCTCTGGTGTTTGGAATACAGCTGTCCGGCTTTCTGGTCCAGGTCCTTTGGAATTGAATGCCAAAACTGTTAAGTGATATTCACTAAATGGCTCTAGTCCAGGAATCATCCCATCATTACGGTCTCCATTAAATGTCAAGGAGTGTTTCTCTGGGTGATGGTTTTTTCCATCCAGGCGACTCCGTGTTTTCCACCAGCTGACCTGCAATGGGAAGGTCCAATTAAAGGCAGAAACCTTAACTATGACTTATCCTATGAAAGAACCATGATTGGAATCTGAGTGCCAGATTAATGGACAAGAGGAGAGTGGAATGATCATTACCTTATAGCCTCTGAGGTGCCCTCGAACTCTGTCCTTCGGAATTTTAGACCAGATGGCTTTAGCGAGAGTACTGTTGATGGCATGCACAATTACATTGGAAGGAGCAGCTTCAGGGACTGGAAGCAGAGAAAGGTGGCAGCTGGATTAACCACTATATGAATATTTTGAAGGTATGCTTACTGTACATAAAACAAGGTTCAGCGTAATGACCACCCATTTGTCATGCTGGAACACCATCCTGAAGTGTAGGGAGACTGAGGCATCTGTTGTCAGCACAAAGCAGTAATTGTTGAGACTTTAGCTTATTGATCAGGGGTTTCAACAAGGCAGAGTTTCAGCAACTACTGCTTCATGCTGACTACAGATGCTTCACTCTGCCTACACTTGAACTCATTTCCCCCTTAGCATCATTCTCCACAGTCCAGAGCAGCTCTGGGTACTAATCTACATTTAAAACAGTAAATTCCATTTAATTCAAAACCAGCCATCTTTTAGTTTAACCAAATACCTCCTATCAGCAAGCTGTTCATAACTTAGATTTTACAATATCCAAGGTCTTCATCAGTGCTGTATGACTGTGAAGTCAAAACTACAGACTTACACATATTTACTTGGGAGCAGGCCCAAGAGACCTTTAGTAAGATTGTTTTCCTTTCTGAATAAACTAGGATTACATTGGCCCAGATTTTCACTGGACTGTTCTCCAATGTGCATTGTTCTTCCAGAAGTCTAATGGGGGGATCCATCCAGATCAGAGGTGTTCAATCTGAAGTTTGGTACTGGCAGCTGGAGCACTATACTTCACCAACCCAGCTTCCTTATGTTCTCATTTTCTTCTTATCCTTCCCTTTTGGTATCCAGCAGAACTGCTGTGGTGCAGAACTGCTGGCCCCTTTATTTTTCAAAGGTAACTCAAAGTGATGGGAAGAATCTACAACTGAGGCAGCTGCAGCTTATAAATTAAATTCCTTTAAAAAATTAGATTATAATTAATATGTTCTTTAAAGATAAATTAAACCCACAGTTGACCATTTCCTTGAGTATGTCCAGAAATTACTTCAGTTTTTATCCTGCCAATCTAGCAAATTGCTACTCAGGGCGATATATTTTAAAAATGTATTCATAGGCATCCTTCAGTCTCGAGAGACTATGGAGACATGCTCTGAATCGAGGAGTGTCCTCTCCAGAGCATGAAGCCCGGGTAAGGTAATATGGAGGATAGGCTGTTACCCAAGCAGCAGATCCCCCCTCTCCACATTGCTGAAATGGTCCAATGGAAAGGCAAGAGCCAATACAACTGGTTCCAGCAATGTCACAGGAGTTAGCAAAACGCTGCCTTCGGGACTCCAGCTCTGGATTTTGCCTCTAATGTATTATAAAATCAATTATTAAAGACACTGACAGACTATAGCATATACTGCATCATCTTTCTCTTTTACAGCTTCATTCTATACCTCCTACTCAAATGTGAGCTGTACCTGAATTCAGTGGGTCTACTCCTAAATAAGTGGGTAACTCCTATTCATGTGCTATCTTTTCCCTAGAGTTTGCGCTTTGAAGGAACTTGCATAAAACAATGATTGAAAACCTAAAGAAATCTGCCAGGTTTTAAATGATATGGACTTTTCTGCCCATATTATATTTATGTGGAAATCTTTAAACATCTTTTTTCATTGTCTTCTCATCCCTTATGAACTGAAAGCTCTTTGCAGACACCAAGTAATACAATTCAGTTCTCAGAATAAGTAGAGTTAGTTTTAAAGACAACTCAATTCCCCCTATGTTTCTTTTCCTTTCCCTGCTGAACCTTTCCTAATACTCAAAGATCCTGATTGGAAATAGTCCTGTGGCTTTGCTCATCTTTCCTCCCTACATATGACAGCCAATGATCTCTCTCTCTCTCTGCACATGTATGTGTGTGTTCCCCTCTTCCACACTACACTTTATAAAGAGTGATGTGCGGAAGGCACTTGATCAGTGCATGGGGGGCATCTACTTCTCTTGTCATCCTCCTTCTTCTTAAGTTTATATTTTTACATCTCTCCCATTCTATGCTGTCATGTCTTGCTCTGTGAGCTTCACTGAGAAAAGCTCTGAGTGGAAATCTTTATAAACAATTCATGATTTATAACATAATTTTGAAGGTGTGAGTGGGTGAGCTTGGGTACTCATGAAGGGTCTACGTTCTACTTAAACTAGAGTGATTATGTGTAATAGTGACTACATTTGCATATAGCAACAAAAGCAAATTTAGTACATGCAGGTTTAATGCAAAAATACCCCCTTTCCCCCTTGATAAATGCCCTCCTTTTATGATCTTTAACCTCAGTGTTATTGTTGTTTAGTCGTTTGGTCATGTCTGACTCTTCATGACCCCATGGACCGGAGCACGCCAGGCCCTCCTATCTTCCACTGCCTCCCGGAGTTGGGTCAAATTCATGTTGGTTGCTTCGATGACACTGTCCAACCATCTCATCCTCTGTCGTCCCCTTCTCCTCTTGCCTTCACACTTTCCCAACATCAGGGTCTTTTCCAGGGAGTCTTCTCATCTCATGAGATGGCCAAAGTACTGGAGCCTCAGCTTCAGGATCTGTCTTTCCAGTGAGCACTCAGGGCTGATTTCCTTTAGAATTGATAGGTTTGTTCTCCTTGTAGTCCAGGGGACTCTCAAGAGCCTCCTCCAGCACCACAATTCAAAGGCATCAGTTCTTCGGCAGTCAGCTTTCTTTATGGTCCAGCTCTCACTTCTATACATCACTACAAGAAAAACCATAGCCTTGACTATTCGGACTTTTTTTGGCAAGGTGATGTCTCTGCTTTTTAAGATGCTGTCGAGGTTTGTCATTGCTTTCCTCCCAAGAAGCAGGCGTCTTTTAATTTTGTAGCTGCTGTCTCCATCTGCAGTGATCATGGAGCCCAAGAAAGTAAAATCTGTCACTGCCTCAGTGTACCTCTTTTAAATGCACATATTGGTATGGGAATCTGAGTGTATTAACGAAGTTGAGAGCAATACCATCAAGAGAACAGTCTGTACGACTAAGCATGGCCATCCAAGGAAAAGAACAAAGCTGAGACAACCTGACTAAGATGCATCCATCTTCTTCAAGAATTAAAAGTCACATAAGCCAGAGAATTGATAGTTTCAATAAAGTTAAGATAGAAACTCCTGAAGGGCAGCAGCAGTAATGAAAAATGACACTGGCAGAAGATGTTTCATAGGCTACAATACTGACACTTAAGCTAACTCATTAGTACAGAGGTTCCCACCTTTCGTCTATAGTAAGGTAATAATAGTAATAACCTTAGAACGGCAGAGCTAGAACGGATGCTATGGATCATCAAGTCCAGCCTCTCTCAAGGAGGTACAGTGGAAAATTGAGACCTAAACCACTGAGCTTTCCAGATATTCTTGGACTAAAACTCACCACTAGCTGTCCAGGATTTCTGGGAGTGTAGTTCACCAACTGCAGACCTAAGGCTGGGAACCACTGCATTAGTACCACACAAATGAAGGCCTTGGTAAACTAATTCTGAATATTTTAATATTTTGATTTCTAATGAGATAATGCAAGATGAAATAAAAGATAATGCTCTTGAGACTCCCATAGCTGAAGGCACTTAATGAGATACTTGGGAAGAGCTAAGGATAAATATGAGTAGCACTATTTTTAGTGAAGCAATTTGATTAAAGCTGAAAGGAAGTTACACTGGTGATGTGTACAGAGGCAAAAGAAAAACCCAAAGCCGAGTGATACATAGAATTAGGTAAAGGTAAAGGTTCCCCTTGACAATTTTTGTCCAGTGTTTTGTCCGAAGACGATCCAGTGTTTTGTCCGAAGACGATCTCCCGTGGTCACATGGCCAGTGCGACTTAGACACGGAACGCTGTTACCTTCCCACCGAGGTGGTCCCTATTTATCTACGTGCATTTGCATGCTTTCGAACCGCTAGGTTGGCGGGAGCTGGGACAAGTGACAGGTGCTCACTCCGTCACGTGGATTCGATATTATGACTGCTTGGTCTTCTGACCCTGCAGCACAGGCTTCTGCGGTTTAGCCCGCAGCGCCACCACGTCCCTTGCTACATAGAATTAAAACTAGAGAAATTGGCCATATGAATCAAGGTAAACTTGAAATTGTAAAACAAGAAACGGAACACATAAACATCACAGTAGTTGTTGTGAGTGGACTAAAAAGGATTAGAATAGCTCATTTTCAACTACATAATTACAAAGTGTTTTAATCTGGAAATGATCACCTGAGAAGACTTAAGACGTCAATGCCAGGCATAGGTATTTGCGTATCACAGAGACTGAACACAAATGAACCACATTTTTAGCAGGGACCCCATTCACACCTCTGTAACAAATTGTTACAAGGCGACATTTTGCCAGAAGAGAAAATGTATGAAAAATATGTTCTACTTTTTGGGGGCTCAGAATTATATTTCTCTAATATCTGAAATGAACTTCACATGACTCCCGTACTATAATTCCTATTCATATTTAACATCTACTTAATGTCAGCAGGGTGCTGCTATCGAGAGAGATAGAAATTTTCTTCAGTGAATGCAGAAATTATCAGATTCTAGGAAGAGCCTGAGGACAGCAAAAAGTTGGGTCAGAAACAATCCGCAACATTGTGGGTGTCGTGTAGCCCGTTCATTTCTTCACAGTATATTAGGGTGCCTTCTTAAAGAGTCCTGCTAACAAGCTTCATACAGGTAGACTTTTAAACAACATAATAAGCTGTAGGCTGCTCCACAATCAGTCTCCTGCTGCTGAGTGCTAATGTATTGTGCACATTCTACTCATATCAAGAACTTTCAGGTCTCTTATTCTAAAGAACAACAGTGGGTCTTCCCCTTTTTGCAGTCTTAATCCTTAAAGTCTTAATCCTTAAAGCTTTCGGAGTAAGGTGGGGGAGGATTTTTTACCTTTTTAAATAAAGCTGTTTGTAGCCCTGCAGTAAGGGACTTAAAATATTCCATACACACTTGTGGGGGATATGTATGCACACATGCATGCATGTAGACACACGCCACTGTATAAGAAAAATAAAAACTGCTATGTCTCATTTTCACAACAGGTGAGCAGGGGCTCTCAACTTTCCATGTGTTACTCAAGAAACAATTGTATTGCTTGACAGCTGTACACTTGCAATTATTACATTAGGGTTATGACTTTATTTTAAGGTGTATTAAAATCCGCTGTCATAGTTTATGACAGTAGTAGCTGTAATGGGGGAGCAGGGAGGACAATTGAGGTATCATAGACTAATGCAATAATATAATAAAGAACTCCAGGTGGCTGAGATGTGCAAAGCAGTATTTTATATTTTGCAAGTTTTAACAGAAAGATACTGATTAGAAAGAGAGATGTCAACTAGAAGTTTTAAAACTTACACTAAACTAATTTCTCCTTTTACCAAATTCCTTAGGCACAGCTATGTTGCAGAGGAATGTTAATGTGTAACTTCAGTTTAATAAAAATACCACTCTGGTGTGAGTATCAACAGTTTTTATGCCATCTTTTGGATGTTATTTGAGTGTTACGGAAACTAGTAGCAACAATATCATTCCTGCTAATGCAGTGGCTTCCCAATCTTGGGTAACAGGTGTTCTTAGACTGTGATTGCCAGAAGCTTTCATCACTAGTTGTACCGGCCAGGATTTCTGGAAGATGTAGTCCAAGAACATCTAGAGACCTAAGGTTGGGAACCACTGTGCTAACAGAAATATTTCTTGGAGTATAAATGAAGGCAGAGAAGTAAGGAACAAGAAGAGGTGGCCAATGGGAAAAGATCACTGCTTGGTGAAGGAAGTAGGATGTGAATAGGGTATATAATTTAGTCATGACTCCTCACTTTTTGCACTGAAAGAGAACATTTTTGAAAAAAAATGTCTTAAAATATTTTTGCTCTGTTTTACTATGTTCACCAAAAAAAGGTCCATTTCATGGAATGGCAACTGGAAAAAGTTGGTGTATGATGACTTCCATTTATCAGCAATGACCAATGTAAGTTCACTCTTTCTCAGACCTAGAGTGGTCTTAATCGACCAGATAGGCAGGATATAAATAAATAAATAAATAAATAAATAAATAAATAAATAAATAAATAAATAAATAAATAAATAAATAAATAAATAAATAAATAAATAAATAAATAAATAAAGCTAGAATTAATTACATTGAAAACTGTTTGGAGTTTCATTTGTAAATTAGCACTGAAATGGGGTCTTCACTCAAGAAGAAGTAAGGCAAAGAACTATCCATACTTCTTCACATTGCTTTTAAAACTCGTGATTTATGTGGTGGCTGATCCCCCACTGGGATACATTTGAGCTGCAGAAAGCTTTTGTGTGTATATATTTTCTCACCCCTTGGTATTTTACTAATTTACTGGGAGCAGCTCATTTCCTTTTATGACTGAAATGACCTGGCAACAAGACAAATTCATATTTAGATATTCTACATCAAATGGGGACATTTCTAGGTAGCAGAAATGCATACGGCAGGGCGTGTGTGACAAAATCATCTTAATCATTTTAGCCCTCCTCCCACATATGCTGCAAAAATGAAGGATTTTCAGTCACTAAAAGGTGTTGCTTTCACCCAGTGCTATAATGATCTCCACCAATGGTTCTGGGAAAACGCAGGCAATCATGGTGCAGGAGTCAGCCTGGCTCTCACTTGTACAAGTTTGCTCAATCATCAGCATTCTGTTAGAAAACCAACCATATATTATTTCTTTAATATTTTTACCCCTTTACTTACTGTCCTCACTTGAATAGCCAGTTACTAAACTGGGTTCAGGACCAGACCCAAAGTTATTTAGTGCCTGAACTTTGATATCGTAAGGTACAAAGATGGGAGTGTTCTGCAAAACCAAGAAATTTTTTTGCACTGTTTCTTCTTCCCATTCGACTGCATCGTGCTGCTTCCAGTTCACTTTATATTCCAGCCCTGGTCCATTTTGCTCCAAGGGCTTTAACGGCTGCAAATGAAATGGAGAAGGGGGGGGGGGAAAGGAAAACGGATTAGGTTTTGCTACTATAATGAAGGGGCGGAGGGGAATCCAGAGCACAGCAGTTTAAAGGATGGGCGGTTTTACAGAACAGTCAGTAATCATTCTGAAAGGGAGGAAAACATACCCCAAATACTGAACATGAATTTAATATAACTTGGAGAAAGGATATTGCGGCTTTAAAATCATGCCATGTATGAAAGAGATGGATTGAAAGCACACAGATTATTCAATTATATGGTTCTGTATTGGAAACATTATCCCTCAATTTGTAGTAAGTTTGCGTTTGTTGTACCAGGAAAATCAACTCATATGAAAATGTTACCCTTATTTTGTTTACAGCATGGTATATATTTTTAAAAAGCCTAGCAGATCTTATCATTAAAGGAAAAGTATTAAACGTTCAAAAACACTGAGAATTGTTTGGACTGGGTAACTTATTGGATAATAGCTTGTACTATTTTTATAACTTCTTGGAAGCATTCTTGTAGCTGCGCTTTCCTATTTTCTCTCTTAATTAACTAGACAAATCATCTTCCATATTTGTCCTCCTTCCTACACCTGGAATCACAATAATTTTGTGCATAATTTCTTTTAAAAATGTATTACCTCCCATGTCATGTTCATCTCATGTGGTTTAGAACTCTCAATTCTGATATTTTCTGGATTCTTGTCTGGAGCTATGCATCAATAAAACAAAACACACATGAGCCTTTTAAACAACCCATTTTCACCCCTCTCCTCCTTACGCTTCACTTTACTTCATAGTAATTGGATTAACTGCCCTTCCTTATAAAAATGAAACAGAATATGGTTTTCTTGCAGTACAAACACATCATAAACGCACTTAGAACAACTGATAATCATGATTATAATGCAGCAAATGTATCATTTGAAGTATTTTGGCTTATCAGATGTTCTGGCATACAACTCTCATCAGCCCTACCAGGCATGGCCAATAATAAGGGGTTATTGGAATTCTAGTCCAAAATATATAGAATGCCAGAAATTCTCCAATCCTGGATGACATGTTTTGTGTTATTGGGGGGGGGGCATGTGAAAGTAACAACAAAAAGATCATTTCTCATACTGATTTCAATGAGGAGACAAAAGGATTACCTTATGGCAGACATTAGCACATAAGTCCAGCCTAAGGCATTCTTAGATAATATGATCAATTGATATATATAAAGGTGTAGTGAACAAAAATATGCAAAGGATATGGTTTCAGTCATTGTATTTAAGTGTTAGTTTCACAAGGTACCAGATGTTAATGGAATTATTGCAGAGAGATGGCCCTATGGGATTAGGAAAACAGAAGGTGCATCATTAGTATGAAGCATAGAATTGGAAAGCTGGGGACAGCATAAGAGACATGTTAAGAATAATGTTAGGAGAATATAAATGAATAAGCTATTTTGAACAGCTGTTCTTAAAAGCATTTTCAGGGACCTGTTATTTCATGTTATACCAAGAGAAATTGGTAAAATTTGTTCAGAGACCCATGCTGATAAATGACTTGCTATAAATCTTGCAAAATGGTCTATCCAGAAATGATGTCTGCATAAAATAAAAGAAGGTAGGTTCTCTTAAAATTACTACATGAATTCCTGTAAGAATTCCAGTTAATTTAGGAATGCTACCTCCTGTTCTCCTGGAGCAGAGCACTCCTTTTGCAGGAAGACCAGTTGTATATGACTGTAAGGATCTGTGAGGCAGTACATCTCCATAGTAGAGAAGAGAACACTATTTCTTTAATTATTTCACTAGGGCCATTAGTCTTCCTCATATTGCTGTTGTTATGCACTGTGTATTGTGGCTCACATATAAAGTCCTAAACAAGTTGGGACTAGGTTACCTTACTTTAAGGACAGGACTTGGACATTTAATTGAAGAAGAAAGAATATAAGGACATGGTAAAGTCACTAAACAGTAACAGGAGAATGCTTTGAGACACATGCAGTTTAAACAATCACCCTATGCAGGTGTTCTTTCATAGAGAAAATTGGAGTTAGGGACATGGATGCTGTTCCCTGAGAATCACTGTGGACCCAGCAGCATCCCAGATATTTGGACATTAAGCATGAAGGTCTGCTGAGGTCTCAGTAACCACATATAGTTGAACATGACTGAAGAACTCTGAGAAGGCAGGGTCCCCAGTCATGGTACCCTGTAACCACGTTCAGTTCAGCCCCCAGCAGCACTTTATGCTCAACCCACAGTTATCTGCAACGATGCCAGGCACATGCCAGCTATCCATGGCAGACTAATATTTCCTCAAATATTAGTATTGATTCATTTTATTTATGTAAAACATTTATAGCATGCCCTATATCACAGGATATCCAGGTGAGTTACAGAGTTTTACAGAACAATTTAAAAACATGAGATAATTAAAACAATTTAAAATCAATCAATTTAAAACACATGAAAACCATTTCACTTAAACCTGCAACGGCCATGGTTCTCAATACGCAAAGACTCTAATAAAGAAGTATCTGTTGACTCGGCACTGAAATGATGCCAGAATCAGTGCTAACTGAGCCTCCAAGGGGAGGGCTTCCACCAAGAATGCTTAGCAAATAAGCTCCTAATTCTTTACCACTTCCCTTCCAGCCTGTATATTGATATTTAAAACCTTGTACGGTTAGAATTTTCAAAAAACAAGTATGATAGCTATGTCAGTATGCTTTATTACTACGAAGTACTAAAATATGAGAAACAGCAACAATATATACCAGCTGGAGGTGTTTCATATCGCTCTGATGGCTCACTGGCCTGGCTTTTTCCAACAGCATTAACCGTTAAAACACGGAATTGGTAGTTTACATAAGGAGACAATGGCAGAACAACTGTAGTATCATTCCCTGGGAGCCTGATTAATTCATGCCACTTTCTGGGCTCCCACAGGTTCTCTTCAAATTCCACAATAGATTCTGAAAAAGAAAAGAAAACACACACACACACAGAAAAAGACACAAGAAGAAATGCATGTGAATTAGGGAAACAAGTAGCCTTGAAAACAGACTGATGAGAAAGGAAGAAGGATTAATGACAAAGACTCTTTAACAATAAAACCAGTTAAGTACAGCTTCCAGGGTAAAGTTAATCATTTGCTGTCATTTTTATAAAAGGGAAGAATGGCACAAGAATCTTTCATACCATTGATTGGGCTATTGTTACTGCTTCCAGCATTCCAGGACAGCCTAACGCTTCTGTTCTGCTTTTCTGATAGGTGGAGGTTTTGTGGAGGATCAGGTACATCTAAAAAGTTGGGAGGAAATGCAACGTTATCTGTAGTTTAGCAATAGAGTCTTGCTCTCAGCAAGAGACACAGCAGTATTTCAACAATGTTTTATGTTCAAAAGTGACCATACAAAGGAAAAGAAAATGTCTTCCTCCCCCAACAGGGGGCTGTATTAGATTTTCCACAAGAAAATGTCAGGATGGTTTATGACATTAGAACTACAGTAGGAACCCCATATCTGTTGCAGATCGGTTCCAAGCCCTACCCCCCGCAGTTTCTTAAAAACATGGATTACAGCAAACACTATTTTAATAGTGTTTAATAGCGAACACTATAAATAGTATGGTCTCTTGCTCCCACAAGTAGCCAGTTCCATGAACTTCATGTTTAGAAAGATACATTTCTAGTATTCTTAAAAAATATTTTTAATATTTTAGACAGTGTATAAATGAATCAGTGGATACTGATCCCCCAGATGTGGGAGTCCTACTGTATATGCATATACTCTGTACATAAACTCTGTGCATAAAAGTGGAATTGAGGAACAAGGTCAACAGCTAGAATCCCAAATGTCTCTGTGCTCACTTTATCCACACCCTTAATCAAGGACATATTGATGTTTTTACTAAATAAAAGTAGACATGGTCTAGAGGGGTGGGATATAAATTTAATAAATAAATAATAAACAAACAAACAAACAAACACATGAGACATGTTAGCAAAAAGGTGGCATGTGGCATTTTAAAAATTGATGCTATCATTCTGGCATGGTGTTTTGAGGGCTGCAAGAATTCTGTCAGATATATGAATTGTCTAGAAAGCATTACATCAATTTTAATGAGAAAATATCAGACCAGTCCTGCAAATGGCAGACCACTGCAGGTATCCAGCAGGAGAAAGATAACAAATGAATGTGTGGGTTTGCAGTGCTTTGTTGTCATTGTTTTAAAACAGTTACACTATGAAGAGGTAACTCTAGTGTTTCAGAATTCCCAGTTCTTTTAATCTCTCTTTTAAACTATTAGGATGATGATGATGATGATGATGATGATGATGATGATGATGATGATGATGATGATGATGATGATGATGATAATGATGGTGGTGATTCCTGTTCTGCTTTTGCAGGATTAGGTCAAGCAAAAGTAAGCACTTAAGCCTTCAACTCTACACACATTTGGGAGTAAACCTTGCTGAACTGAATGGGATTTATTTCTGAAAAGACATGGTCTGTGCTGAACATTTCACAAGAACCCCATGAGATTTTCAGTTCTGAGACAACAGTGATTCAAAGGCCACAAACAGCTGAGTAAGTGTTTTAATCTGCATTTCTTACATTCATGTTTTCCTACTGTAGGCAATATACTATTTTGGCTTCCACTTTTGTACTGCCTATACAATCCTAATGAAAGAAAGAGGTAGGAAGGGCAGTATCTGCCTTGCAAAAAGAAATTACTAGCTAAACTAGGCTTGGTGACATTACATAGGTTTCAAGGATGCATAGAAAGCACAGATGACAAAGAAGAAAATGGAGCAGAAGCAACTTAGACCAATAAAGACTTGTCTACATGGGCTCTTTTGGAGTGCGCTGGTGTGTGCTAAATAGGGTTGCTTGGGGTCAGCTCAATGTCTGGTGCAATCCTTGCATCCAAACAACCTTCTGGACCTCAATCGACCCTATTTGATCCAGCTCTTTGCACTGTCAATTTGCCATATTCTGAGTGACTTAAGAAGAGAGCAAGGTTCCAAACCCATGTATAGATACTGAAATCTAGATATTTTCACTGCTAAACATGTTAACCCTGCCTGTTTATAGATTGAAGAAATGCAGAAAACACACATAAAAAACAACTGTGTAGAAGATGGTGATCTACACTAACCTCAGTTTATGAGGCCTGAACAGACCTTTTATCTCCTAGTCCACTTTGATATCCCTTTACTAATTTACTTTTATTGTAGTACCATCCTGTATGTGTGTGTGTAATGGGACATAGGACTGTGATGTGCTAATGGGACAAAGGACAGTGAAGGAAATGAATTCAAACAAATCAAGAATGGGTATTTGTGTGTTTAGAGATAAGAGTTAGAAGCAGCCTGGTCGAGAAAAGGCCTATCTAAAGTTGATGCAATCTTGCATTGTCTTCTTCATGCCCAGCTTTCTTATAAAACTGATATAAACACTACAAATCCTAGCAAAAATGTGACACTAATGTGTGGCGAATGTAAGGGTGAAAAATATGCTCTTAGTTTCTCTTCTGTGATAAAATATGTCTCAACACATTTAGATATCCTGTTGTAAAAACTGTCAGCTGTGGAATGAGTGAAAAGACTCGCTTTTCTTTTGCACTGACAATAGCATTAGGAAAAAAAATTATGCAAGAACCTTGTATTTACACAACTTTTTGCACAAAACTAAGATCTTGCACAAAAAGTGGAAAATGCATAAAACTCCTAATTTCACCTGACAAAGAAGCCAATTTTTAAAAAAATTCTGACCTACAGGAGTAAAGCAAACAAAGATTTACACTCTTCAGAGAAATATTCACAGACACACAGTATAGCAAAACTAGTTGATATTTCATTGGAACTCAAAAGTCCTCACAAAGACCATTAAGCAGTGCTCAGATGTTACAATAAGGATTTAAATTGATAGCAAACTTAATTGATAAAGACATGGACAACTTACGGAGGACAGTTATGCGGGAATCATCTGTAGCACTGTCTAGAGATGTACTGCCTATACAGGTATACACTCCCTGGTCTTCTAATTCCACGTTTTGTATAAACAATGTGTCCCTCTCGATAATTATTCTGTAAGGAACAATACAAATTATTCACAATATGAATTATGCACACATGATACAACAATAATAAAAACCGGCCTATTAATCTTTGCCCTCTCACTTTATAAAGCATGAAAGTCGTCCTACAAAAGCAAGCTCAGAAGAATAATTAAGCCAGATTCCACAGAAGCAATGCAAAAGCCACATTTTATGACCAGATTCGTTTCACAAGCAGGGACACACACAGAGCTCTGGTTACTAGCATTAATTTGGAATTAGTTTGAAGCATCCCTAACCTAATTTTATTAATTCCTGTTAGCTATAAAGCAGGAATTTGCTTCATTACAGTATTTTTCTTTGTAGCACTTTAGTTCAAAAGGTAGTATACAATTTTTACTTTTCACTTCAATAGTTTTATGAGGTTTCCAGAGTTATGGTAAATAGGACTGAATTTTGACAATATTTGCATCTTATAAAGCAGAAATAAACAAAATCTCTTACATTAACATAGCTCCCTAGAATCTCATTGATTAAGATGTTATCTATAGGCAAGGTCTTCACAGGTCATTTTATTTTGTATTGTGCACCAATAATTATATTGCAGGCACCATACAAAAAGATGTATGATGTAAAACTGAAGTGTGGTAGGTTTTTTCTTTTTCTTTTTTCTTTCTTTTTTTTCGGAATTTGCTGGGTTGTAGCCATGTTAGTCTGTTATTGAAAGAACAAGAACAAAAAGGCGTGCTACATCTCAAAAGCTAACACACCTTACTTGCAGGAGCTTTTGTAGACTTTAACCCACTTATATCCAACTTAACATTTGTGAGCATTTGTGGGGAGAAAAGCAAGACATTAAAGAGAAAGGAAAGAAAAAACAAGGAAAACACAAAACAAAATAGAGAATGGTATTAGAGGTTGATGCAGAGAAGCAGATTGTGTAAGGTCACAGATCTGTGATACTTTAATCAGTCTGTACAGAATGCTAAAATGAAATCCTGTCAGATATTTGAAAATTATCTTTCTTTTCCCTTCTACAGTAATTTATTTTATTTTATTTTATTTTTTGCTCTAAGCTCTAAGAGATCCTCTTCAGCAGTAGAGCTGCATCAAAGGATTTGTTGGGACTAAGCTTTTTTCTCTTAAAAAAAGGAAAATGAATGAAGACATATTTTCTCTTTCGTTTTTTACTACTACAACTTACAGAAAACCTTAGCCAGCATGGCATGGCCAGAATAGATGCTGCTTTCTGGAAGTTACCTACCAAATGACTTTTCTCATTTTTGGTAAAAACGTTTAATGAATTCACAAGGTAAAATATCTTTTTTTTAACTTGTTCTGACTAAAAAAACGTAAAATACCTTGTCATACAACTTAACTGGGTGATAATTCGCATTTGACAAGTTTTGACAGTTATGTGTTCCATTAAAGCTACATCTCTGATTACAGTATATAGAGAATGTGACATTGACTCAAATGGTTACTTCACCACTAGAGGTCCTTTCATGATCACTTAGAAACCTGCTGGAAACATATGCAGCAATCTATGCTACTGTTTTGAGAAAAGACAATCGCTGCCAATTACACTGCTTTCTTAGGCTTTATGAATTTGTTCAGAACCTTAATAACACCAATAAGAAAGACTATATTGATTTTATTAGAAAAATAATCAGAATCAGATGCAACTGTTAGACTGCAGGGTCTCTGTACAACTACAGACTCTATCTCCACTGATTTCTTTCAATAATGCACTGTAACTTTTCCATTGATTTTGTTTTATACATGGAACTTGTTACTGGCAATTATGTATTTCTGAAAGTTTCTGTTAATTTTCACAGAACCGTGCAATAATGGAGCTGGAAGAGGCCTATAAGGCCATTGAGCCCAACCCTCTGCTCGATGCAGGGATCCAAATCACAGTACATCTGACAGAGGGTTGTCTAATATTCCCTTGATGTGAGCAAAACAGATAACATAAATCATAATTCACAAATGATCCAAGATACAATCAAAGCCAAAGGGCTGTTGCTGGGGTGGGGGGGCATCCATTTGTATTCAAAATGGCCCAGGCTCTATTCCAAGCATCTGCTGGAGAAAATCCATTTTAAACCCTAGAGAGCCAGTATCACCACTGAGCGTTTGACAATATAGGGTTAGAAAGGTCAGTGGTCTGACTCACTCTAATGTACTTATTTATTTATTTAAAATATTTATCTAAAATATTTATATACTGCCTTTCTCCTAATGGATCCAAGGCAGCTTACAATATTAAAATAAGTTAAAAGCAAAATAAAAAAAATTATAAAATTTAAAAATCATCAAACAGATACATTTAAAAACTCACAAATAAGAGCAATATTTTTTAAAACCCACATAAAACGACAGAATAAAATAATCAAACAGGGAGATACGGTCTTTTAGATAGCTTGGGCCCATGGCAGCTGTTTATGTTCCCACTGTTATTCAACCAGTCAACTGATATTAGCAAATAAGTTATAATATGTATGTTTGTTTTTTCACGTGGTGCTCCTCTGCTCTGTATTAAGCTTATGTCATCCCAATTCTGCACCAGTTTGTTATTTTCCCAAGTCTTAGTGAACATTTTAGTGCTAATATATGCAATGTTAAAGTAATTTTCCTTAATGAATTGGACTTCTACCTTATTTTCATCAGTATAAATATTTCTGTGTGGGCTTTCCCCTAATGTGCACATTTTTTGATTAATAGAAAACTAAATAACAAAATTCAGATAAGTATGAATATAGAAATATAACTGCATTTTGGCCTGTACTTCATTTGGGAAGTGCAAATTAGGATAATTCATACTAAAATCCAAACCAATCTGTCCTCCCATCACTATATAACCTGGATTTGTACTCCATCCCAGGACGTGGGAGGTAAAGGTTGCCTTTGGTCTCCCTGAGGAGTATAGAAGTGAGGAGAGGGACTAGGGGTGGAATGCTGCCACTCAGTTGAAGAGTATAGGAGACAGGACACACTCTCTTTATCCCACAGACTTCTCCTTAGTTCTTGGCTTGGCCCACCTGTCCACAGGGTCAGTGTAGCCTGTGGCTGTTCACCAGCAGTCAAGATACACATTTTCATCTTTTCAAGGACATTATGTCACAAGATAATTCTTTGTATCCATTCTTCATTGAGCCTGGGAGAGACTTGTGTTAAACAGGCAGCCATTCTGGAGGCAGTGAGCAGGGAGAGGAGTTAGGATGAACTGTGATTACCACAGACACTTGTTTGGTAGGAAAGGATTCTCAAGACTTTGCATCTCAGGGGGCAGGACCAGGTCAGGAACTAATGGAAAGACTAAAGGGACATATTGTTCCCCCTTGAGTCATGGGATTTAAGGAAGGAGGTTAATAGGAATTTACAAAGCATGATTGACCAGCTGAAAGCTGTTAGCTATAGTTTGCCTGCAGGGCACAGTTAGCTTGAACTACAGCTAACTGAGGAGGAGAGAGGGACAGACCCCATCTCAGCATGAGACTGCTTTGTGACCTCTCCAAACTAATTAAAATGTGGCTCTTCTTAAATGTGGGAAACTGGACTGCATCCTTGGTCTCTGGCCCACTTATTTACAGGGGGTGAGCAATAGCAGAACCATAACCCTGTCACATGAAAAGAGACCAGTGGTTATTCAGAAGTATCCTTTTAAATTCCTACAGGACAAGATCAGTTATGCAAAATTAAAGCAGAATAAAGATAACATGCTATTTTTTTTACCTCCCATCTTCGGTGTCATTCTTGGAAAGTTCTTGTCCATCCTTTCTCCAAGAAATTTTTAAGTCATGTTTCAAATGTGGATCACATTCAGAGTGGCATCTTAATGAAACTGGATGTGATTTCAAAACTTGTGGATTCTTGGGTATAACAGAAATTTTGGTGGCATCTAAGAAATCAAGAAAAACATTCACATACTCTTCTGTCATTTGTGATATTACTGTTTGACAAGAAAAATGCTTTATGGTCTTATCTAGTCATAGAGCAATACAAGATAGATATGGATCCTATTATGCATATCCTAAGACAAGGATGAACACATGTTCCTTAAGAAATTTCTTCAGCCTTTCCTATTGGGCTTATTTTATTGTTGATTGTTGGTTTTCTTTCAGATTCTGTTTTCTGAAAACTACTGTGCAATATTTTTTAACTGTGACAGACTTGGAGTTAGTCTGTTGTGGTCTCCTAATCAGAGCCTGACCAAGAGTTTTTGCTACCTGAATCAAAAAACACTGCCTCCCACACCCAAGTCAAATTGCCTTGTTCTCTATGCTAATCATACTATTTTGGTACATGCAACAGAAAATCTCACAAAAACACTCCCACTTTCTGGTAGCAAAATAGGGGATCTCACATTGTGATCTCACTGCAGCGGGGCCATTACACTACCATCACCTTCCATTGGTAGGACATGAGGTAGAATTCTTGAGAGAATGATGGAGGGGCCTTTTATGAAGCTGTCAACCCCCATCCACAATGCCCATCTACTTACTGTATTTTTCTGTGTATAAGACTATACTTTTGTCTAAAATATTTAGACTAAAAATTGTGGGTCGTCTTATACAGAGAAGTAAGCTGAGGAGAGAACAAGAACAAGTGGAGGGGAAAGCAGGGATCAAAGTGATTCTGCAGCACTTTTATCCTTTTCCCCTACACTTGCTAAACTCCACTTAGATTTCTTAATTTTGGATTAGAAAAGTGATGGGGGCGTCTTATACATGGGGGTGTCTTATACATGGAAAAATATGAGTAAATGTAAAGTTTTACACATTGTACTGCCTCAGCTATTTACATACTGATGGAGGTGTTTCCTAGGATTTCACTTCAGAATTATTAGGTGCAGTTAAACAAACCAAATCTTTAATTGTAACTGACATTCATTTTAAGAATTACCTCTGACAGTTAGAGTAGCCGTGAGACCACGTCTCCCTGCAATATTCTTCACCACACAGGTATAAAACCCAGCGTCTTCCTTCCTTGTGACTCTGATCTCCAAGGTTCCATTTTGATCTGCATCAAGACGTTTCATGCTGTCATCTTTAGTCCTAGCAAGACAACCAGGATCATGCTGATTAAAACAGCATTTTCATAACTGCCTGTTATTAATAATTACTCAAATAAATCAAACCCTTTAAATATAACACTGCAAAAAAGATGGTTTAGAAGTTAAATAGTGACCAAAAAAAACTGTGCAATAAGTGCCCAAACACTAATAAGCACCAATATATTTTTCAAACTGTCAAATCTGCGTGGAAGGATTTATTTCCATAAAACATATTTTGAAACATGTTTGAAGTCACAGGAAAGTCATACTGTAACAGCAGGGTTGCCAGGCCTTAGCTTTCTTGTGAAGTTGAAAAAGAAGCAAGGACATATCATTAAATTAATAAGAACATTTCTTATTTTTGAGAAGAAAATAAGCTTTAACATATAAATGAATACAATTTTTATTAGGATTAGCTGAAGTCACACTTTTAAATTTTTGCTCTGCCTTTCCTAAAGTGAATGCAATGGCAATGTGTAGTTACAGGTGTACAGCATGGTATGAAAGCAGATTGTATTTTACTTGTCCCATATGCTTCTTTGTTACAGATTATCTAAACTTCTGAAGAAGAGGGAGGGGTCTTGGGGCCTCCTATAGGAATGAAAGGTCCTTGGATGCCAATCCATGGATACTCCTCTGTCCTTTCTCTGTATATCCCTGAAATCCTCCATTCCTACTCCGAAATTGTTGCCAGCAGTAGTCCTGCCTCTCATCTGCAAAGTGATCTGTAGGTGTACTGGGGATTGGATGGAGCGTATCCTCCATTTCTCACCTTCAGTAAAGGTGCCTCCCCCCCCCCACTCTCTTCCTAACTCCATTCATGCAGTGGAATTGGAAGTTAGGATCACTCTACTACACTATATCAACACTACAACTAGAAGAATTCAATATCATTTTAAATGTCATGGCAACATCCTACAAAATCCCAAGATTTTTTTCCATACTGAAGTACTTCAAAATTCAAGGATTTCTTGATCATTGAGGACATTAACAAATTCAACCAATTACTTTTTCATCCCCAGTTTTTTCCTTCTTTAAGCATCTATTGTATAAAGCTACACAATGCTTTCAAGTGCATTTTTATGTTCTCCAGTACTATTTTGATTCAATCAAATTGAACTTCTTTACTTTGACTACTGGCCACAACAAATTCCAGGTAATAACAGCTCCAGGACAATTGGCAAACATATTTTGAGTTTTGCCTCAGCCCAGTTTCTAGTGAGGATTCTTGCAGAATGGAATGCTTTTCCATCTGCTATTTTTGTTTCCCCCACATCTTAGAATCATAGATTCATAGAATTTGTAGAGCTGGAAGGATCCTGATAAAGCAGAAAATTCAAACCTAAAGCTTCAATGGAAGATGGCCATCTAGTCTCTGTTCAAAAGCCCCATGTCTGCAGCAGAATGAATGAAGAGTTAATTGTTTGAATTTCAGGATGAATTATACAACCTTTATGTGTATACAATGCTGGAAGGCCTCCAGAACAGCTGTTTTAACTACCAACCCCTCATCTCAGCCCCCTTCTAAATATACATATTAGTTACTAAAACAGAATACTCATATTTAAGTTTGTAGTTAAAACACAAAACTCCTAAACTTGTCACATGCTCTAAACCTATGCCAAACACCCTTGGTAGTTAGGTATCACTATATGCCAAAACCTCTGACCATACACATAGAAAACATGGTTGATAGTCCGAAACCTGTGCCAAACATCTGGGAAACAGCACATATTTGGTTTTTTACATGCTCTATGCTTCACTAGGAGTATGTGTTCTGTGCTTGAGGTGGAGGGATTTGTCAAATGGAACAGCAGGTAAATTTTGTGCAGTGGAACAGCAATACAGGGCTTGTGGCCTGAAACTGTACAGCCAAAATCCAATAGTAGAAACCCACATGATGAAGGACAATCACATTGTAGTTTTCTCCTGCTTCATTTCACAACCAGTATGTGATCAGTCATGTGAAGGTGAGTCAGATGGATGGGAAAGCCACTCAGACAATTGCCCTTAAGTGGCCACTCTGGCCATGTAACTAGTATATATTTGGTCTGGGTTTGTAACAGATAAAAAATGAGGCAAGGTCGAGGAGTTAGAGGAATGCTTTAAGATGATGTTCTAACTGCCTGATTGTTTGGCCCAAAGGACCTTCCACAACAGTGGGGCTCAAAGGATAAAGAAGGCCTCATAGGATGAAGACTCAAGGACACAAAATTTTTCTCTAGATTTCAACAGTCCAAATTAAGTTCTAAGTTAAAAGTTGTGTGTACACTTCAAGAACGGCACAAAGGCCTCTTGGGGATGTAACTGTTTTGGTGTCTTTTCAGAAATAACATTTGCTTTTCATTAATCCATCTAAATTGCTCCTGAGCAAGGAAATCCTCTAAGCAAACTAAGCTCTGTTGACCTTTGTCTTCCTGAAGATAAAGGAAATAGAATACTAGTTCTTGGGGAACCTTATCATTTCCACTGCTAACAAACAATATACAGCTTCATTAACCTTGTCACACGACTGCTTTGAAATCTTTAAAATACAAGTATATTTAAACTAATTTTATTGGCATCTTATTACATTATTTTTAAATAGTTTTTTTTAAAAGAAGCAATGCACGTTTAGATAGGTCCACAGCTAGACATAGTCTGATAGGATTACATACAAAGATCAACCTATGAAAAAGAGGAACAATGAAAAAGAGGTTTACCAAGAGACATCAGGTGGTGGTACTGCAAAAAACTGACAGTACAGGTGGCTTGGATAGCCCACAACTGCAACATACCCTTCACCATCTGGAGTTAATATTTCTGGAGGAATCTCTGAAAAAAAAAAAACAAGAAATATACGGATGGACAAGAAGATGAAAAAAGATTGTAAGAATTATAGACCTGGAACACAAATCCTCATTTGGCTGCTATTGCTTTATTGCTTCTACATTTAATTAGCAGGCTTCTTCTGTGGTGTTTTCTGCAAATTCTATGCAAATTATGGAGACCCTGAAGAGAAAAGAAAAGTTACTTCTTGTCTCCTTAAGCTGAGACAACTAAATCAATGGGAGCTAAGAATTATGCAAGTGTTCTTTATATCCCTACCAAAAGACGTCACCACGTCATATATTTCTCTAAAATAAACTAAAATAACATTATTTGCCTTTTGTACTGGCCAAAATCAACAGGTATTCAGGTCTCATGTATCTGCACTAATGAGATTCAACAGGTGTTACTATTCTCAATATGGGGAAGATCATGCTGTATTTACCTATCATATGTTTAACACATGGAGCCTCTCAGAAATAAAGAGGTGGCAACACCAGTTCAGCACTAATGTGGTTGAGTACACAGAGATTCAAAGCTAGAATATTAAAAAATCAAGGTTTCAAAGCTATGACCCTAGATGGATAAATATATAAGTTTTCCCCAAATCTCAGGCTCTTTCCATCCAAATATAAAGAAACTGGTTTATCTAGCTCATTGTTGCCTATACTGACTAGTGATGGCTCTCCATGGACTCAGACAGGCACATTTTCTAGCCTTTCCTACAGATGCCAAGTTTGGGACTGGATCTATAACCTTCTGCATGTGAAATATGAGTTCTGTCAGTAAGTAGCATCTCTCCATAAAGCAGGTATCACAAGTTGTAAGATGCATACCAAGA
This sequence comes from Pogona vitticeps, assembly GCF_051106095.1. Lineage (NCBI taxonomy): Eukaryota > Metazoa > Chordata > Lepidosauria > Squamata > Agamidae > Pogona > Pogona vitticeps. Next base: position 49,698,893 of record NC_135784.1, on the reverse strand, counting down.
ACATCAATGTTTGCTGTGGCCAAGATGGTGCCATGCTTGTTGGTAGCCTCACACTGGTACACTGCTGAGTCATTTAGCATCAGATCAGTCACACTGATTTCCCTTGTGGAAAACACAGCTCTGCTGGATTTTGTTTCAATATCTGTCAAAAACATAGCCCAGAGCACAACACAAATTGTAAAACTGCACCCAGTTCTTCTTATTATGTTTATATCATTCATTTTACTAAAAACACTGCCCAAGACATTGAAGTCAATTCATATGGAACAATATGGTTTTCCAAATATTCTTTTCCCAAGCTGTATAGCGTTTAATCTCTAATAATAAAAATGTGTGCATGTGGGTGCATGTCTGTCTCCACCATAGTTCTGAGATGTGAAACTGAGACTGAATTTTAGCCTTCACACTAAGGGGACACTGAGGGTATTCATCTCATTTTTATTTCACTTCAAAAATTGAATACTTAACAAATTAAAATCTATTTGTAGCATGCAATATTATTGGTTCGATGACAATAATAGACACTAGGTCTCCTCTAGGAAACCATGAGCTTTGATCCAAATATCTGCAGCTCATGCAGGGTGCAGATAGAACCATCCTTTTTGAGCTTTCATTTCTGACCTTCTAGAGTCACTAGCATAGTCCAAATCAGCTGTGTTACAGTGGGGTCTTGACTTAAGAACGGCTTGGGTTAAGAACATTTTGACTTAAGAACCACTCTCATAGGAAAATATTGACTTGACTTACATACTTAGATTTGAGTTAAGAACTGAAAAAAAACCACGTGGTAGGCAGGGAAAGTGCAAAATTGGAACTTTCAGTTAACTGTTGGCCAGTGAAAAGGGTGCCTGTCTGCTTCCTCACTCCTCCCAGCGTTTAGAGACTGGATTGGGAGACAGTCTTCGGACTGCCTGGTACTGTCCTGCCTGGACTGTATTTTCCCTGCCTTCCCTGAACCTTTCTTGACCTAAGAAACAAAACATCCCCCTCTAGTGGTCGAAGGCGGAATAGCAGCTTCCTATTAGTTTCTATGGACGGAAAAGAGCAGATACGGATCAAATGGTTTTCAATGCATTCCTATGGAAAATGCAGATTTGACCTGAGAACTTTTTGACTTGAGAACCACCTTCCAATACGGATTAAGTTCTCAAGTCAAGACCCCACTGTACTTAGCTGCCTGCTAAAATGCCCTTGTTATGACTTCTAAGCATGCACATTCATGTATCTACCTGAGGGGGGGATACAATGTGCCTAATACATTGGGAGTAAGAAATGAAGGAGAGGGAAATGTTGAATGAGCAGTGAGAGTAGACACAGAGAAAAAACTAGTAAACATGGGGAAAAAGAGAAAGAAAAGGCTATCTTGTGGGTTCTACTAGAATTCTAACAATCTCACTTGGCAACTGTAGAAATTAATTAATTCATTAAGAAGTGTATCTGCATTTTGCAACCTATTAATTTCATGCCTCTTTAATTGTCGTGGCTCTGTTATAAGAAACTCACAGACTGATTTTGAACTAGAAGGTATGTTAGCAAAAGAAAGGCTGAGAACAAAGTTAATTTAATTCTAAAGTGTAGATAGGCACTCAGTGTAATTTTAGTTGAAGGGAATGTAGGGCTTTTTAACTGTATTCTGCTCTTGCTCAACCAAGCTTTTGTAAATAAATCACTTCCCTGCAATTCCTCAGTGGGACACTAGATGGAACCCAAGTGAAAGTGAATTTGCTAAATCCAGAAAGATTCACAACAAGAGGTGCTAACATGGTTAATCCCTCTTCAGAGCTGTTGTGTCTGCAAAATCAACAGGAAAACAGAACCTGCTATTTCTTCCTGATGACCAAATGCCAAACAAAAACAAGCCGTGAAAGCCCTTGTTCCATGCCATTTTCTAGCTGAAAAGCCCACCATCCAACTGCTTTGACTCTGAAACATTTATCAAATATTATAAAGACTTCTTTATTTTGCTTCAAATAAACATTTCTGAAAGTATATTTCAAACTAAGGGCTCAATCATACCTGGCAAAAGAACCCCTGTTATGCCAATTTGGCTGTTTTTTAAAGAACATTTAAATCATTTCATAAATTTCTAAGCACATGATGCACGGTGAAGATCAACTCATTTTCCCGGTCAGTGGTTTATTTCTGGTTTATTTTCCCCATGCCAAGAAGGTGGTTTTAAATTGTACTGATGATGCATCAATGCATTCCTTACCGGTATAGCATGTGTGCATGTTTCTATTGATTCTATTTCCCATCCTCAGTCCCCAGGGAAGGCAGCCGCCATGACTGCCATGTGGCTGCCCTGAGATATATATATATATATTGAAAAGTTTTCGTGGCCAGTATATCAATATATCAATAAACTGAGGTTTTACAGGGACAATTTGTCTGGTTTACTGCTTGACACCTCAGCCTACTGTTTGCCAAATGGCACCGCTACACAGGTGACAGCTGGGACTACAGTGGACCCTCGACTTACAGATGGCTCAACTTACAGACTTTTCGAGTTACAGACTTCTCTGGCTGCAAAATTTAGATTCGACTTGCAGCCTGAGAATCGACTTACAGACCAGAAAAAAAACAAAATGGAATAAAAATAGAAGAAAAACCACTGATTATGGGATTAATCGGTTTTCAGTGCATTGTAGGTCAATGGAGATTCGACTTACAGACTTTTCGACTTGCAGCCACCATTCCAATATGGATTAATTCCTTACGTAGAGGGTCCACTGTACAGTGAGCAATGCACTACTTCCAGAGCCACAAGCACCACAGATCAAATGTTCCCAAATGGGAATCCCTTTCCGCCATATCGATGTACCTATTAGAGTTTTTTTTAAAAATGCCCCAGGAAATATTTGACAAAATAAATTGATTCTATGGTGCAGCAGGCAACAATGTTTCAAATAGAAAGAAATTAATCGATATTGTTTAAAACAACAGGAACATTCCTGCCACTATATATACCACATTACCATGAAAACAAATGTACTGATACAACACAGGTATGGAAAGAATCGGTATAAATGGGATTCTTTTGACAGGTGTAATTTTAAGTGTCAATTAAAAACATAGTTATATGTTCAGGCCTTCCCTCCTGTCAATATTTAACTCTTTTTCTTCTTCTTCTTTCTTTATTTGTTCTATTAGTGTATGTGTCCTGATTGAATGCAGACATCTATGTGTGATATTCTTATGTTTTACTGTATATATTTTTATTGGAAGCCACCCAGAGTGGTCGACCAGGCCAGATGGGCGGGATATAAATAAATAAATAAATAAATAAATAAATAAATAAATAAATAAATAAATAAATAAATAAATAAATAAATAAATAAATAAATAAGTAAGTAAGTAAGTAAGTAAGTAAGTAAGTAAGTAAGTAAATAAGTAAGTAAGTAAGTAAGTAAATAAGTAAATAAATAAATAAATAAATAAATAAATAAATAAATAAATAAATAAATAAATAAATAAATAAATGTAATTAGGCCCTAAATTATCTGCAGAATATTGCAAACCAACAGTTTCCCATTATATGAGAGTCCTGTGAAGTTAGTAGGTAAAGAAGAAAACTGGTTGCAATGACCTGAATAGCCACATAAGAGGCAGAAATGAAGCTTTTCTACATCACTCACTATATTTTCTCCAATAGCTTCTGTAGTACAGCTTAGGAAATCTATTATCAAAGTGCTTTAAAGACTCATTGGCTTTGTACAGAGGCAGTGCTGTGGGTGATGCATGGGTGCATGCTTGTAGATGCATTCCTGCCTTGAAGGGCATACAGCCTTCTTTACACTTTTCAGATCCTATAATGCCCAATTAATAACTGCATTATAGGATTTGTTTAGAAAAAAAACAGTTGTTAAAGGCAATTTTAAACCAATAAAATAGCAGATCAGGGTTGATCTTATACGATCCAGATTTTTCTGTTATTAATAAGAAACATTTTTAATTGACAGGACCAGATAAAACAAACACTTCAAGAAATGGGGAGCCTGCAAATCATTTGCTCTACCTGGGAGTGTTTACACAGCTGCCTGATACTGTTGCACTGCATGAGAGAACCCTGTACTTACCTTTGATGGGAATGCCATTCTTTTTCCACTTGATCGTTGGCTCAGGGTAGCCAATAGCTTGACACAACAAGACAAAGCTTCCACCAACACTGTAAACCCCACTTTCCGGTTTTATCACCCATGTGGGAGGCTCTGTTGAGAAAAGATATGATATGTCAGCTGTTTGGTTGGACAGTGTCTGCGAAGCAACCAACATGAATTTGACACAACTCCGGGAAGCAGTGGAAGATAGGAGGGCCTGGCGTGCTCTGGTCCATGGGGTCATGAAGAGTTGGACACGACTAAACGAATGTCAGCTGCTGCTGTAGGCCAATTAAGGTGCAGAGACACTATTTGCCATGACCATCATTATCACTACCTACATTATAATACAAAAAAAATATGAAAATTACAATTCACCTTACAAAGCTTTAAATGTCTTACCATTTAAAAATGACTGACACAACGTGGTTCAGATTACATTCTGTTTAAGAGATTTGTAGTAGCAGTGACAGAGAAATCTGATTACAATTGGAAGAGGAAGAAGGTCCTTTCCCTAACATGGATTCCATGATGCAAATTATTCCTGAAAGGAGACTTAACCAGGAAGGGCAAAATAAACAACCATTCATACTGTGCTTGAAATCTCCTCTTCCTCTATTGCAAAGACCAATACCTCTGGGGAATAAACTTTGAGGAAGAGACCACTCTCCCGTGCCAGTCCTCCTACAGATTACATACGTACACAAAAAGAGATATGATGGGGGGGGAGGGAAGAGAGGGAGGGAGAGAAACCTGCACTTTAGCCTTAGGAAAAGAAAAGAATGGGGAAGTCAAATAATTATAAATTGATTTAATTAGGAGGGATGTTGACAAGTCTTTGGATCTGAGTCCAAAGTCTGGGTTTTTTATATGCATTCCTGAGTCCCAAGCCCCAAGTCTGAATCCCTACTAAGAACACGCTCCCCCCCCCCAAAAAGGGAAGGGTGGATGGGTCCTGAGTTGCATGTGGAAACCGAGTCATTGGGGGAAAAAGTCCAATTTGAGTCACCAATGTGATTTCAGTCTGACTTGACAGCAAGTCCTGAGACTCAAGTCTGCATCCATTGATTAGCGCCTCATTTATTCAACGAGATCTGTGAAGGGAAATTGTGTGGAAATCTTCCACCTAACCCAAGTTAGGTATTAGCAGTATTAACCTGCATAGAACCACCCAGCAAGGTCCCCCTGTGTAGGCGGAATTGACTACCTTATATCACTGCACACGTGGCTGCCACCACTGTCAATGTGGAGGGCCCTTCCCCATCAACCCCACCCCAGTGCTTCACAACTCTGAAGAGGCGGTAAAAGTAAATTGATCCCTAATCTGTTCTTCTGGCTTCACAGCCCTGTGCTGCAAGCCTTGGTAGCCACCAATAAGGATGAAGGTGCTTGTGTGTGCTTATCATTTCTGTTTCTTAAAAAAATTCCCACATGTGGATAACCTACATATGTCTCCAGCACCCTTTCCTCCTCCTCCTCAGTATTCAGATTACAATTTATCTTTCCCACCAGCAGTTTCCACTCTGTTCCATAAAAGACTGGAGCTGAACTATCCCAAGTTTATAGAGGGAAATAAAGTGCAGGAAAAGCTTAAAGAAAGAAGTAGAGATAGATATTTAAAAAGTGTATTAACAAGTGGAACCCTCCAAGCCTATATAAACAACTGAAAATGAGCCAAAGAGATAGGACAAAGCAATAATAATATTAGGCTGAGCAAAAAAATAAAAAATAAAAATGGGTGAACAGATAAGGATAAATTAGAGGAAAGACTAGAGTAAGATCATAAAGAGTATTACAAGAAACATTTTGTAACCAAGAAATGGAAAAGACAGAACATTCGTGTTTTTGCATCACTTAACCAGCAGATGGCACTCTCTGGCAACAACTGGAGAAAGAAGGCTTTGCACAAACTGAGGCTGTTCAATTTTCAGCTCTGGTTTTATTAAAGGGCAGGGTTCCCACTACCTGCTATCCAAAATTCTTTTTGTTGCATCTTTAGCTCAGATGACATGATTGCAATGTGTTGTTGATGTCTGCAGGAGTTGTCTTTAAAAGAAAAAAGAAAAAAAAAACACAAGGGCTACTTCTATCTAAGATTAGGCCCATAAGATTAAAATGTGCAGGAAAAATGCAACAACTGTGGAGGGCAAAACATTTTATTATCCTCAAAACTTGCATTTGCAATCAAAGTTTGTAATAACCAACACTAAGTCAGAATCCAATCCAAACATAAAATCCGATTTTCAGACCTCACCCACTGACCTGTAAAAATCACCCAGTTGTCTTCTTAATCATCATAATTAAGCTAACAATGCTGGTCTTGTAGTTGTTGTGGGTTTTTCAGGCTCTTTGGCCGTGTTCTGAAGGTTGTTCTTCCTAACATTTCACCAGCCTCTGTGGCCGGCATCTTCAGAGGAGAGCACAGAGTGGTTAGAGGGAACAACCTTCAGAACACGGCCAAAGAGCCCAAAAAACCCACAACAACCATTAGATCCCGGCTGTGAAAGCCTTCGCGAATACAATGCTGGTCTTGTTCACTAGAATAAACACTCACAAACACAGTCAGGAGGTGTCGTAATGATGGAATATGGGAAAAAGAAAGTCTACTCATACTTTCAGACTACAAGTCCCATGTTTCAGTCATGTTCTGGAGTGGCAAAATCACAGAGAGGAGGCAAGAAGAATTGAAAACAGATGCATACATGAAAACACATACATTGTCCCCCATCTTTTCCATTGTAGCTACTTTCACAGTTACCTACTTTCAGATAAATACTGTAATGAGAAGGCTTAGCTGCTAGCTAGATAGCTCAGTGATTTAAGTACCTGGCAATGGAGCCCAGAAGTTGGGAGTTCCTCACTGTGCTTCCTGCAAGTAGAGCCAGCCTGGGTAGCCTTGGGCAAGCTACACAGTTCCAGGACACCCCCAGTAGAAGGGAACAGTAAACCATTTCTGAGTATTCTCTACCAGGATAACCCTGAAAAGGGTTGCCATAAGTCAGAATTGAATTAATGGCACATGATGATGATGAATGACAAGGCTTGTAAAGGTGTTTGGGGAAATTATCAGAGGAGTCAAGGTACTTTTATCTCACCATTACTACCACCTTTAGTCTGACATGTGGTTCATTGCCAGGCAAGTTCCAGAAGAGTCACCTGCAAAGAAGGCCTATGCCCATCTCTAATCTATAACCACTGAGCACTTACAGCATGCTGCATTTCCCCCCAGTTTCTGAAAAGTAGGAAAGATATCCTTATTTTTGATTAAATTTGATCTGAGCACAGATAAAAGGCAAGATAAATAAATTGAGAGTCACAGATTCACATCTGATCTGTTTTGTTTGATCTTTTGTCCAGTGCCATTTTTAATCCTCCTGTATTCTCTAACTAACATTATATTCAACAAAACATGGCTCCTGGCCAAATTGCCCCAACATCTGGTACCTTCTTTTCAGAAATAAGTTGGAAAGAGGATTGTTTTAAAGAAGGCCATGAGCTTTTGAATGTATGTTTTATCTCAAGTTTTTCATCCTATTGGGGGGGGGGACACAGTGGCCACTAACCACCACATTTCTAGATTGCCCAAATGCTTCTCCAGAAGAATGCTGTATCATGAACTAATCTCCTTCGAGGGGAATGGTTGGGGATGGGGAATGGATGCCCCACTGGGAACAGCCTTATTTATTCCTCTCCAGTAGAGATGGGTACAAACCACTGGTTTAGCGGTTCATGCCTGTTTGGACAATGGCTGCACGGTTCTGTGGTTTGGCGTCCCATTTCCTCCATTAAGTGGAGGAAATGGGACGCCAAACCACAGAACTTCCATCCAGCCGCCTAGAGTGGTCGTATAGACCAGATGGGCGGGATACAAATCAAATAAATAAATAAGTGGTTGCTCAGAGGCTGAGCCCAGAGGAGGTGGGGCCAGAAAGCTGAGGTGCTGCCTCCAAGTGAGTGCCCACCAGTAGAAATCTAAATCAATCAATCAATAAATCAATCAATCAAGCGAGCAAGCAAGCATTCAATAAGCACTTGAAGGAAAAGGTAAGAAAAGGACAGCATATTCAGAAAGCAAATGGCAAGCATCAGCAGGTTTCAGGAGAAGGAAGGCAAGTTTAAGTTAATCAATTTGAGGAATCTCTTAAGGGCAAGAGAAGTAGCCCATGCAGTAGTGTTAAGTAGCCTAAGGTGACTCTGGATGCTTCTGAAGAACTGCCAGAGGCAAGGCCATTTTTTAAGTGGACAATCTCCTAGCATAGGCCTTCTGGCAGTTGTAGGATTAGAAGCTGTTTTCTTGGCACACTGCATATTCACTTGTAGGATGTTTAAGCTCTACGCTGGTATAAATAGCTCATTTAAAACTTTTTCCGGGAACCTACCCAGCATGAGTTTATGTGGGTGATTGGATTGGCTGGTGCTTTATAACCACAGGAAAAATTCAGCTTTTAAAAATCTGTTTTCAAAAAAAGATTTCTTAGACAAATCTTTAGCCTTATTTGTAGCTTAAGACTCATTAAGAGGATTATTCCCAAAAAACTGTGAAAGCTTCTATAACGGATTGGCAGCTTCCCATTAACCATTACCTTGTCTTCTATATTTCCATACTGGCCAGACACAACTGGGGTCATAATACCTACCAGATTGATTTCATTGGAATTAATCACATTAAAACAAAAGCACCCCAACTTAATGTTTGAAGTGATTTCTCTCTGGAGCTACTCAGCTCTACAAATGTCCCACACAGTGGTGTCAGAAGCTCAGCAGTCACTGCTCAGGCAGATGTTAGGACACAACTGCTTGAGAATTTGGAATGGCAATGTGCAAATGTGGCCATTTCAAATGTCAAGCTGGTATGCACCTAAGATATTAGAAGTGCCCAATAAAAATGCACAGTGTGTAGGTAACTTCCACTACCAAAAGTGCTGCTGATTGTCACATGATCCTCATGACTATGTAAGGGCCAGGCTTGTCCCCAAACTTTCCAAAACAATAGTCAAATGCAACACTGCACAACCGCGTAAGCAATCTCAAAGAACAAAAAGGCTCTACCAAAAGAAGCAGAAGCAATAACCAGCCATTTAAGATCACCCTGGGCAAACTATATGTTTGTGTGTTCAGAAAGCTACCATGACCTAACAGTGTGGACTCACTGATCTATGCACTTATCTTTTCCTTCTCTAAATCCCCAAGTGGCTTTCTTTTAAAAAATGTTATATCACCGAAGTAAGCAACATGTGGCCTGTAAGCTACCTGCTGCCTTCGAACACAGCTTACATGGCCTCTCCTCCTTACTACCTTTGGCACTGAATAATTTCTGCAGAGAAGGTATTTGCAAAAAAAATTTAATGGCGTGATAACCACAGCATATTATATAAAATCCTAATGTTGTAGTGAGTTCTACATTATATTCTCTTAACAACTTTTCCTTTACATCCTCCCTCCCTCCCTCCCTCCCTCTCTCTCTCTCTCTCTCTTTCTCACACACACACACACACACACACACACACAGAGAGAGAGAGAGAGAGAGAGAGAGAGAGAGAAGTTGCCATGGGAGAAACAGGTAGAGAAAGGGGTACTTAACCCTTTCCTTGCCAGATGGCTTTCCTCTCAAATTCAGACCCTGCCTCAAGCTGCTTTTATCCACACTGGACAAAAGATAAAGAGAACAGGGAATCAATTTTTTGTTAAAAATAGCAGGAAAAGTGAAAACACATTCTGTGTATCTACCTACTCTGATTTGCAGCCTTTAGCAGCTGCTTTTCGTTTTAAAACTCATGTATGCAGTTAGGCTGTACAAAAACAAAACAAAACATATGCACACACAACTTGGAGAATCAAAAGATATAATCTGACCTCTCAGAAAGCATTGCCTTTAGTCTGCAAGACCTGAGCAGGGTTGCTTGTGAGAAGACTTTTCAGAAATCATGAATTTATAGGGTTACCTTAAGTCCAAAACATCTTGGCACATCACACCCATCCATCTACAAAAATCCACACATGTCAGGAATGTATATATAGGAAGACATACATATGACAAAAGCTTTGGATAAAGGAGAGGGGAAATCTGAATCTCCACAGAGCCAATGCTTATCGAATAAACACAGTTCTTCATATATAACCCACAAAGCAATATCTGTTTTGAAATTGCTGTAGGATTTATGTGAGAGGGACCCAGGAGTATGAAGGCTGCTGTTCAAAATGCTTTGTGTTTTCAGCATGCAGACATGACAGAAACTGTTACCAATGATGTGCTTACTTCTCTGTCACCAACGGGAAAGAGAGCAGACAAGGTGCAAACAATGGGGAATATGTGCGTAGTCATTTGCCTCCTGGTTTAATGTATATTTCATCCATGGCCAAGCTCTTAAAAGAAGAGAACAGGAGCAGCACAGCCTGGTTGTAACTTCCCTGTAACTCCAAAGGAATCAATTATCGCCAGTGAGGTCAGCAAAGCTCAGCACACTTACACCCAATGAGTACCAGCCCTAAATGTGTGATGGTGGAGGAGAAAGAAGATGTCAGCTTGTGATTAATGGTAGTGAAATATTATTGCTTGGAAAATGCAAAAGAAAGGAGTTGGGTACCTCTTGTGTGTGCTTGTGTGTCTGTATATGTTGGCATCCTATATGGCCTTCCCTTGGGAAGAAGGACACTTCTTGTGTATGGCATTTGCTTGTGTTTAATAGTTCCCATTGCTCATAAATCTATTCACATTGCTCTCTTCTGGTGCATGCAAGGGAGATGTGGATGAAGCTGCATCTGTGTATCTCCGTGAATAGAGGCTATCATTTTTGTTTGAATCTGCAGCCATAATTCAATGCTGCTTAATTGCTATGACTTCCTTGGCATAGGATTGCTTCTGCAGCTTCTGTAGTTCTTTTGATGGCTTCAGTTTTTCAGACAAAAATTCTTAGCCAGATTGTTAAGATATTCAACAACAGTAGACACACTGCAAGCCATCTGGAATGATTTCTAAGAGTCAGCAATTTGCAGTACTGGAGCAGTTTCATCCCCTGTGCAATTTCACCCCTCCCGCCCACCCTCTGCCAGCCCATCTACCCAGCAACTTCTGTTCAAGATGAGCAATATCAATCAAATGGAAAAGCACAGTAATTCCAGTTTGCTTATTTGCAAGGAAGAAAAAGTGGCACATCAATTTAAAAGGTAACAAGAAAATGAAGCATAAATATTTGAAATACTTATACCTCACCGGATTCCCTCTGATACCAGGGAGATGAGAAAGGAGGGATAAATAATAAAATCAAGTAAGAGACAGATGTGTACAGTTTTAACACTCTCTGTGCTCATTCTCCTCAGTAGCATGTGCAGTTTTATTATGTAGTGTGGCTGTTTAGCCATTTTTGATATATAAAAAAAGTACCTCTGCCTGCACCATGATACACATTTGATCATCTAGCAAGAAATAGAACTTCAGACACACAAGCAAAAGCTTCAGATAACCCTCTTCATATATTTAAGGCACATGGAAGGTTTTCCGAGGTTGAAGAGCTAGCTTTGCCAGCACTATATCCTATGCTAGCCTCATGCCAGATGAGTATAATACAGTTAAAACTGCTATATAGCACTAAATGGTTGCATGCCATCAGCCACACTCTCTAAGGACAGTCTAAGGGTGTGATCAGATTGTGAAAGAGATGCACACACAGGAAACAGTTGTTTTGCCAGGAACAATCTTCTTTAAAGTGACCCTCCCATCCATTGGGGAACCTGCCCTTCTACAGGACCAAAAAGTAGTAGTCCTTCTAAAGGACCAAAATGGTTGAGCGTCAGCACTGATTGAGGTTGGGTTGCACTGCTGTTCACAATACACTGTGTGATGAACACATTAAAAGTAGTAAGATACAACAATCTATTTAAAAACCCTACTAATGCAGCCAGTCACTAAGGAATAGTTTGCCTGAAGGGAAAGGTCTTCATCTGCTTGCAGAAGGACAATCAAGAGGGGGACAGCCTAGTCTCCTGTGGAAGAGAGTTCCAGAGTCTGGGAGCAGCAACAGAGAAGGCCCTCTCCTTTGTCCCGTATGAAGATGGTGAAACCAAGAGAGAGGGCTCTCCTGATGATCTTAACAATCAAGCTTGCTCAGAAAGGGAGATGCAGTCTTTGAGACAGCTTGGGTCCAAGCCAGTTTATTTATTTATTTTGCAGATTTATAGCTTAGAACCAACACTTTGAATTCTGTTTGGAAATTGATCTATAGTCAGTGGAGCTGCTGTAACAGGGGGGTTGTGTGATCCCTCTGACCAGCCCTACTTATCAGTCTGGCTGCTGAGTTTTGGACCCACTGACGTTTCCTGACACTTTCCATAGGCAGCCCCAGGTAGTGTGAGTTACAGTGTGTCACTGTGACCAGATCAGACCTTTCAAGCAGCTGGAGCACTAATTTTAATTGTACAAATGAACTCCTACCTACTGTTGAAACTTGAGACTCAGACACAAATCCAGGAGCACACCCAAGCTTTGCACCTTGAATTTTCAAGGAGAGTGTAACCCCATCCAGTACTGGCTGCACCCATTCACAAGGTTTTAACTTTATTGTAAATAACACTGTTGTGGATCAAAACAATTGACAGATGAATTAATGGAGAGGTATTTTACAACCTTGTGAAATTTCTCAGAGGGGAAAATCTCAAAAAGAGGAATCTCACTGCAAGATGAACAGAATTCTTCCCCTGGCTTCTCACTAAGGGCAAGAAGCTGTGAGATTCACAACCTTCTATCTAACCATGGTACCACATATCTAAGAGGACCTTGATCTCTTACCTGAATATTTGTGACAAATGACAAACATGGTGTGGTCTTTCTGAAGGCTGAAAGAACTCACAAAACAGCACACCAGATTTTTTGTTTGTTTGTTTGTCAAAGGGCCTGTCCAGACTGGCTGTTTTGGGTATGGGGTGGGGTGGGCTTTAAAGAGTCTGTGAGGTCAGGAGAAGGAGCAATGTGCCATTATTACGTGTCTTACACTCTGGATTAATTTCAAACAGATCCTCCCCCTCCTCTATATGACTACCTTTCAAGTATCTGTTAATGGTGACTTTCAGATGGCCAGATATTTAGACATTTGAAGGAGTGACTCTCCCTATTTATATATCTACATCATCCTTAAGATCTGGTAGGGAGACTGTGCCCCACCATTGAGGACAGACAGTATGTAGAGACACAAGAGCATTCTCACAGCTGTAAAATTCGTTCCATTTAGAGGCTCATGATTTCATTTCAGAACTAAATTTTTAAAAAATGATTCTTGACTAAAATATTTGGGGTCTTAAGGACTTTGGCTACAGTGGCTGCAGAGTGTTTTTGCAGCACATACAGTTTCAATAGCTTAAAGTGTTTACATTGTTTCGTGTGTATGAAACAGCTGTACATTTTTCTAAATATTTTCTATACCTGTTCGACAGCTAAATTGTTTTGTATTAGTCTTGATGTACCTTGTCCTGGGATCTTACAATAGAGAGAATTTTAAATCAATCAATCAATCAATCAATCAATCAATCAACCAATCAATCAATCTTCATAACATCACTGAATACAGGGCATTCTCATGGTAGGTACATCACATTATTAACTATATTTCAGCTCAACTAATTTTGAATATATTAGCAATAATTATGCAGGACCAAACAAATTACAATCTGCTGAGTTGATATGTTGGAAGCCCATGTTAAAATTTAATTCCCAGCTGAAATCTGTTAATAAAGCTTTATTTTTGAAAATTCTTACATGAAAATAATTTCCACGAAGGAAATTATGTACACATTGCACAAATACTCCTTGTTCTGAGATTATTAAAACTGGCTTTTTAAAAATCCAGCAGACAAGTGTGGGTACACTCTTCTTTCATTTCCTTTGAGATCAAGAATTCTAGAAGGATACGGTCACTCTCGTCTAGAGTTCCCCTTACTGCCATTTCTCCCACCAAGTCATATCTGTTGGTCAAATCAAGTCAAGGATAGCAAATCTTCCAGTTTCTTTCTCCACTTTTTGTAGGAAAAAATTATCAGCCACACAAACCAGGAATTTCTTGGAAGAGCTATACTTGGAAGAATTTGCCTCCCAACATATATTGGGATAATTGAAATCTCCCATCTCTACTACATCGTGTCTCTTTGAAAACCCTGTAATTTGTTTTTCAGAAGTTTCATCTGCTTCCTCTCTCTGATTGGGTGGTTGGTAGTAGACTCCAATTACCAAGTTTCTCTTTTTTTGCCCCAAATAATTGATCCAGATGCTCTAGATGGAACAGTCACTCTCCTCCTCCTGTATGTCTGTAAAGGAATGTGTATTTTTACATATACTGCAACCCCACCACCCTTTTGATTCTCTCTGTTCTTTTTGATCAGTTTATATCCCTCAATTGCTGTATTCCAGTCATTCCAGCTCTTCATGCTGTGGACAAAGAGATTCTTCCCAGTCCTTGTTAAATTCAAGCCATCTCTTGATAGCAGTCCTTCTTACAGGAAATTTAGCCCATGGTACCAAAAAAACCCAATCCTTCTTGTTGACACCACCTTTGTAGCCAGTCATTCACTCAGAGGATCTTCCTTTCTCTTTCAATTCCTCTTCTGAGCATCAGTAGGATGAAAGGAAAAAAAACTATCTGGGCCCCAAAGTGCTTGAGTTTCCTTCCCAGAGCTTCAAAGTCAGACATGATTTCTCGGTTGCTTCTCTTGGCTGTGTCATTTGTTCCCACATGAACAAGAAGGAAGGGATATATATTTGTAGGTTTTATGAGTGATGGCAATCCTTCCATCACATCCCTTATCCATCCTCCAGGGAGACAGAATACCTGGTGAGTCCATGGATCCTCCTGGCAAATTTCAGTCTCAATTCCACATAGTAGGGAGTCCCCTACTACAACTACTCTCCTCTTCTTCTTTTTGTAGGGTGTGGGTTCAGTGACTGTATTCTGTTGTGCATTTAATATTACAGGATGCAGATATCTTTCAACTGTTGGCTTACATCAGACCTGCACAAGTTGCAGCTCACTAAGGCAAAAATCTTTCTACCAGCAATATGTGGCCTACTAGGCAATTTGATGGACTTCCTGTATTTGCTACTGCCTGATATTCCAAAATATAGACAAATGTCAAGCATAAGGCAGGCATAATGGATAGCAGTGACATACTGCAAGGACCTGAATTCAATTGTTAATCCCAACTAAAGCAGATGTACTGAATCAGTGTTATTTATTTATTTATTTAAAATATTTTTACCCTGACTTTCTCCATAAAAAAATGGAGCTTACATCAAAATGGCTTACATCCTTAAAAGAGACAGCTAAATACAATAAATTATTTAAATAATTATAAAAATATGAATTATTAATGAAAATGTTCAAGAAAAATCATTATTAAAACAGATTAAAATAACAAAATATCAATCATCCCAATTTTAAAACCCAACAAAGTCAGTAAGGGAAAGGTTTCACCTTTCAAAACTTATGCAATGACAGCAAAGATGAGGCCAGCCTGTCCTCCCATCAGAAGGAGTTACTTAGATACTGTTAAATTGCAACTATGCTAGTTGGCACTATTAGAATCTAGCTGTGAATAAATTAAGGGAATTAGAGCAATATGTGGCACAATTGATTTATATTCTGGCATGTAAGAGAAAAAACATCACTGACAGAAAAGATGGAATTGACATACAGTTACAAATTTTACATATATTCTCTCTCTCTCTCTCTCTCTCACACACACACACACTGAGAGAGAGAGAGAGAGAGAGAGAGAGAGAGAGAGAGAATGTTAGCATGACGACATTACCTTCAACACCAACACTGAACTCATGTTTCGCTTCTCCCAGAGCATTTCTGGCAATACACTCATAAATCCCTGCATCATCAGCGGTGACTTGTTCTATCTTCAATAGCTTCCCATAATTCTCAGTGACTCCTCTGTCAACTCTGCCTCTGTCAGCCCTTCGCCACATTAGATGTGGTGTTGGACTGTTGGGAGAAAAGAAAATAAGAAGCAAGATTTATGTTTAAAATGTTACTTTGTTCCCCCTTCTCCAATAAAGCACCTGGACAGCTTATGTAGTTCAGAGTTTATGCATTCATCTTTTTCCATCATATTCCTGACTCCTGTAAATCACTTGTCTATACATACATAGTCATAGACATGCTTCCAGTAAAAGCACAAATAAGAACTGTACTGCTTCTAATGTGTGTTGCTTCATCTTTAAATGGCCAGAAGTGTGTAAAAGATCACTTAATGCCAACAGAGGATAAAGAAACTGATTAGAATATTGCAATGATTGTAGTATGTACATAGGTAGAGACACTTGTTTCATCTCATTCCACAACGTTTTTCTCAGTCATAAATGCACTTAAACATTTCTCTGTGATGACGCCAATCAATTCTGTGCTTGCCCAGCCAGAGCTAATTCTCTAGGCAACTCAATACAGAGGTGACTTTGTTTTTTACAGAATTAATGGGGCACTCTCAAAACCAGACAGACAGAAGTTCAGGGCAGCCTGCTAAGTTAACATCCCAGCTGGCTTTCTTGATGCCAACACTGAACATGGAACGTATGGATGAAAGTCCTGTCTGTTTATTCTGTCCATCTGTTGAGATGGCGATATGCCGAGACTCAGGTTCCTTTCAGTCCAGGTTCCTTAAAGTCATCACTGCTTTCCATTGGCAGAATATTGATGCTACCTATGGCATTTCTCTTCAACAGGAGATAATTTCCTCAGTCTTTTTTTCCTGAAATGTCAGCAGGAGGAAATTATCTTCACATATTTTCTTAAAAGTAACGTATGTCAAAGCTTCATCTTGTCAAACCAAAGCTCTTTGTTGTTATTTGGCAACTTCAAAATGGAAAGTACATTTGGCAATATCTCTCTATGTAGTCTTCAACCACTGTCATCATCAACAACAATTAAGATCAGATTTTGATCTATTCTTCCTCGGCTCCAAGGTTCTAAATCAATGGTTCCCAACCTTGGATCTCTGGATATTCTTGGACTGCAACTCTCAGACATCCTGGACAGCACAGTTAATGGTGAAGGCTTCTGGGAGATTGAGTTCAAGAACATCTGGGGGCTCAAGGTTGGGAACCATTATCCCAAACGAAGCAGCTTGCTTCATTATGTCGGACAACAGATCTGACCTGCCCCAAGTATAATACATGCTTAATTCATACATGCACTGTCTGGAAGTTACACTTTCTACTTATCCTTTTATTTTTTAAAAAAGGAAAATTTAAAAAAACAGGCAGACTCACAGTCCTTCAGCAATGCATTCCAGAAATAAATCAGTTCCTTTCATGACAGTCACTTCCGAACGATGGCCAGAAGTTTCAGGGATAACTAGTCTCGGCTTTCTTTCTTTGAACAAATTTGCTGAAAAGGCAGGGGGGGAAAGCTCTTGAAATAAGATGATCTAAATTCTTCTTAATGTTATCCATCTCATAACCTTTAAAATCTTATTGTTATTTTTTTTGTGGCTTATGTATTAAAAATAGACTGGATCTGTCATAATTTCTCACTTATGTTTGAATATGTGTTGGGACATACACATCTAACCACTAAAAGCTATATACCACAATGTATAGTTTTAATATAAAGATACATTTTAGGAACATGTGATTTTCAATTTGTGCCATAAACCAGATATCTGCTGCAGCACAGGTGAGTTCTCATTAGGTACCTCTACTATCAGTGCAAGCAAAAAGTGACAGCAGAATTCTATGACATGGTGGGCTCCTGCTCTGGTGTTCCTGTTCTGTACACACTTTTTTTTGTAAGGAGATGAGGAAGGAGATGAAGTCAGGGAAATGATGTATCATGGATTATAGCTTTGGGGTTGGAAAACAGCATTGTTCTTCCAGACTTCAGGGTTTCCCTATTATCATATGTGCAGACCAGTTTAGATATCTCAAGGCTGCCCAAGACAGTCCCAGTTTGTGTAAAGAGGGTAAAAATGTCTATGCAGACAAATCAGGCACACATTGAGGGAAGTTTTAGCTCAGGATTGAGACCAGCACTGGAATAGTTACAGTACACAAAGGCAAGACACAAGCCCTTTGTCATTCTTTGCAGAGGTAGCAGATCCCTGGAGTGTCTTGTCCACTTTTCATCACTGCATAGCTAATCAGTCATTTTCTGGGAGGAGTTACAGAGCAGATTGCTGTGCTCCTGCTGCTAATAATGGTGAGAAAGCAGCAATTTTGCTCAGGATTTCTGTGGATATGGGTGGCTTGTGAACCAAACAGCGAGAAAATTAACTCTCAAATTGCAAGTTAACAATCTTCTCTGTTTAGTAACAAGCTGTCTCTGAATGTTGTCCATTCTGCTGAAGAGCTCCAGCAATTTATGAATCATTTTAGTAAGGCCTGCCAAGATTTTGGATTAACAATCAGCCTGAAGAGAACACAAATCATGGGCCAGGGCATGGACTCCCCTCCCTCTATTACCATCTCTACACAAGAATTGGAAGTTGTTCATGATTTCATGTACCTTGGCTCAATGATCTCTAACATTCTATCCCTAGATGTTGAGCTGGATAAAAGCATTGGCAAAGCAGTTACCATGTTCTCAAGACTCACAAAGAGAGTATGGCTTAATAGGAAGCAAGATCCAGGTCAATAACCCTGAGTACACTCCTGTACTGCAGTGTCCTGGACCTTTTGCACATGGCAGGAGAGGAAGTTGAACACGTTCCATATGTGTTGTCTCTGACACATTTTTAGTATCACCTGGCAGGACAAAGTTCCAAGAGTAGAGTAGTCCTAGAATGAGTTGGAATTTTTAGCATGTATACATTACTGAAACAGCGATGTCTACGTTGGCTTGGGCGTGTCGTGAGAATTGCTGATGGTCAGATTCCAAAAGATCTCCTGTAGTGAGAATTAGTGCAGGGAAATCACCCCAGAGGGAGGCCACAGCTGCAATACAAGGGTATCTGCAAGTGGGATCTGAAGGCTTAGGAATGGACATCAACAGATGGGAAACTTTGACATCTGCACATTCAGCCTGGAGGCAGGTGGTGCAGGATGGCCTCTCCCAATTTGAAGAGGCACTTGTTCAGCAGGCCAAGGCAAAGAGGCAGTCCTGAAAATCAGGGAGCTGGACAGGGGACAAATTGTATTTGTCTTCAGTGTGGAAGGGATTGTTACTCCCGAATTGGCCTTCTCTGCTACACTAGACGCTGTTCGAGGACCTCTATTCAGATCATGTTACCAAAGTCTCTTGAGACTGAAGGGTGCCTCTAATGTGTCTCTGAATCTCCATGCCTCAAATGATCCTGACACAGACATCTATTTCTTACTGCTAGCAGCAGTAAGGAAACAGCAGTCTGAATATCCACAAGACCACATCACATCCTTTGATCCCAGGGAGAGGAGTTTAAATCACTTCCTCCCTGCATGCTGAGATATCTGTGCCCGTATGTAGGTGACATGTATCAATCCAGTCTAAAAAAATCTGCCCAGAGTTGGTCAGAGTTCTTGGCGAGAAAGAATCAGATTATTATCCCTACTAGCTGAAGAGGCTCTTAATGGGCCATTCACCTTTGACCAGTTATTGTCTCTCAATATAAGGTGTATCACAGAGATGTTGTAAGGACAAACTGAGCACAGGAAGAACCCTCCCTAGACTCCTTAGTACCGAAAGGGATTGTTCTGTCTCCTGCAGAGGTGGCTTCATCCTATTTGGCAACATATTATCTGAAGACCAAAGGCTAAACGAATTACTAGTATTTATATTTCTGTTTACCAAGTACAATAATGTTGTAATGTTTATGTAATAAAGCCTTCAAGAATACAATAATGTTGTTGTTTTTGTTTTAAAGTTGATTCTAGTTAGTAACTGTAATTTCATCAGTTCAAAGTATTTCATTTCGTCAAAATTCTTATTATAGGTATTGCAGTCTCAAATGCTGAATGATTACCACTTACCCTTAGCAGCACTAGGTGAACTGGAATCATTAGTATACTTTGCTGAAATAAACAAAAATGGAAACCAAATGGAAACATAAATGATGGTGACATTTATTAACGATCTGATGGAAGTAATCAAACAAAATAAAGACTGCAAAATCATTTCTGAGTTGGGCTTTCTTTCTATCTTGCCTAAAATAATGCATGACCTACCCATGCTGCACCACGTTACACATGCATTTGAAATTCACCCCACTGGATATAGGGTGAAGAGGAATTAACATTTAGGTAAAAAATGGATGAAACAAGCAAGATTTAAATCCCCTGCATGTCTCCCAAGGTCATGATTGGATCATCCTCTTTTAAAACAACTTCTAACACAATGACCAAACATAGCCATGCAATACAGGGGTGATCTGAAGTTGGGAGACTCAATGAAATCTGTAGGCATAAGCTGCCCACTACTGAATCAATACAAGGATGTGCAGTGATGATGAACTGATGTGCGTACAATGTAAACACAGAAAAGATGCCTAATTCAAAGAAATTTACATGAATCTGTGTCATCAAGCTAAATTGGCCAATTAGGAAACAGATCCCTATACACAACATCAATCCTGAAATGACAAACTTCGGGTTGGCTCCCAAGATGCAAAACTCCTTCCAGACTTTCATGGTCAAACAATATATCACACCTGGTATGGAATTAGAATCGGAAACCATATTAATGCTATAAGGGGGGGGGGTCCCAGCACAGCTTTGGGTCTGAGCAATCATACTTTCAAAATAAAGCCCCTTGTTTAATCCCCACAACAAGAAATCACAAAAATAGGGAAGCTAATCTCCAGATTAGATAAGATTATATGAGCTTTTAAAAAAAGCTTTGCATCTTCTTCTGTTTCTCCCTTTGCATAGGTAGTTTTCAATTCATTGACAAGTAGTTTGATCCTGCAGCAACTTAAGTGAAGTATGTAAGCAATTTGATTTGGTTTGATCCCAGCAATTACACATGCTGGAATCATACAAAGAAGCAGAAGCAAAAGCAAAAGGGAAATGTGCTGCTTAGATATTACTCCCCAATGCTTAGAGCACTCTCTGGGCAGTTTACAATTTAATTATGCAGGCTACACACTATACCCCCAGGGATTCTCAATTTACCAATTTCAGAAGAATGAAAGGCTGAGTGAACCAAGATTTCAACCCAGGTTATGAGCAGAGTTTTGGCTGCAGTCCTGCAGTTTAACTGCTGCACTATGAGGGTTCCTAAAACTTAGTGATCCTAACTGCACAAGAATGAAAGGAAACAAAACAAAACAGTAGCCCACAACAGGGACCTAAAACATGTTTGATTAGGCATGGATAAGGGATGGATTATTCACAAATGGCTTTATATCATCGTTGCCATGAAAAGAAATCAACCAGCCCGTCCCCAAAGAGGACCAAACCACAGGAGAAAGCCCAGTCTGATCACATCTTTAGAAAGATCCAGTGTGATAGCAAACATTTTGAATTGGTACTATAGTGGTAAATGAAACAGCACAGAAAAACTCTCAGCAGGACCTACCTCACTAAAAAATCATTCCATATCCTGATCTTACATTGCCATTTTAGCTGTGTGTTATTTTGTGAACACAAAGGTATGGTTTTCACTTAACAAATGCTATTGATTATGCAAACATATTGATGACATGCAACCTGAGGAACATTTATGTGCCAATGTAGCAAGAACCGCCCACAGAGCTGCCTTTTTCTACTTAAAGGGGAATGGACCATTTTGGTGGCTTCTGTAAGGAGGCTGATTTCCATCACACATCATTATCAGATTTTTATCAACACAAAGGGCACAAGAACAACAGAGGAACTCTGGAGGCCCAACAGCTGCAGATGTGGGCGTAGTTCTTATGCCAAAGATAATAGTGCAGGAATAAATGTATTAGCATATATTTTCCTCTGCTTAAAAAGTCTTTTGAGAAACCCAAGACACACAGAAGACTTTCAAATGAGTTGATGGTTTGAGAGTAGATATTGGGGCAAAGGAAAGAAGGGAGGAAACATGAAGGGGGAAAGGAAGTCCCAAACTTACAACGTGAAACTGTCAGTGTCATTGGCATTTTCTGTACAATAGTTCTGAGTCTTGGAAATGCAGCAAAGCAGCAATAATCACTCCGGCTGTCATTTTCTTCTACATTCGCAAAGAAAAGATCTCCCTTAAGGCTCATGGAGACCCTTTCATCTTGTGGTATATGTTGCAAATCTAGAAAGGAAAAAAATAATAATGTAATGATGATATGGTAATGATTCCCTCCCTCCCTCCCTCCCTCCCTCTCTCTCTCTCTCTCACACACACACACACACACACACAGAGAGGGGGGGGAGGGAGATTGAGAGAGAGAGAGATGAGCTCACTGTTCTGTCAAATACTTGTTTCCAGGTAAAGAAAATGACTCTTTTAATGTGAACAAGTCATCAGGTCTGAAACAATCTGTGGCATATTCATCAGGTTTTTTGCAACGATGTCTAGAAGCAAGGGGGATTCTTATATGCAGCTGGACACATTTCTGTATCCATCCCTTACAAAATAACATTGCATAGAAATTCTGTGGAGATAATGTAACAGTTGCAATAAAGCACATGTCACTTTAACCGATGTGTTTCTTAAAGAAAGGTTCAATCTAAGTCTCTTTTATTGACACTTTGTCTGTCAAGTCATGTCAAGCAGAATACAAACTTCTGATCTGTATCCTGCAATGTGCAGAAGCGAGACTTCAGGTCTCTTCTTTTTACAGTAGTTCAGTAGTTCAGTCTTTCCGGTCCTCTTTCTTCTGTGGCAGTAAGAGAGACTGAAACTTAACAGGAAGTACCACCCCTTCACTGTTTGGCATTCCCTCCCTTTCTATGGGAAGTGGAAATGTGGGAGAAGTACTGTATGCTTTCTCCTAGGGGAAGGGGAGGGTGTTTTCATTGCCCGCGTCACAAGTCAACTATGCTTGGACCACTTAGGTTTCTACCCCAATGCATGTCATATGAAAAAACAAGGACGAAAAACGACACTGCAAACACAGATAGGTCACAGGATCTCAGGAAACCTCTGACAGCTCTCAGTTCAGTCAATAATCAGTGAGGCATCTAATCAGCAACCATCTCACAATCCTTCTCCTGCCCTCCCATATGAGGTGACAATATATTATCTGTAAAGCTGTAGACAAAAAAATGTGGAATAATGTGGAAGCACTGTAGACAAAAAATGTGGAAGCACTGTAGACAAAAAAATGTGGAATAATGTGTTATTCTTGTGAGGAGCCTCCAAATTTACCACTTTGAAAGAAGTGGTTTTCATGTTAGATGGAGTTGCATTGCACAATTTACTGTAACTGTTGCAATATGTAGAAGCATAAATAGGTGCCTTCTCATCCCCCTTTGTTAAATGAAGTCTGGGTGCTGGGAGTTTGCAAGAACAGAAATGTTAATCTGGCCAGGGAACCCTCTTTAATTTTATGAAGTAATGATTAAAAATGGCTGCTGTGGGTTTTTCGGGCTCTTTGGCTGTGTTCTGAAGGTTGTTCTTCCTAAAGTTTCTCCAGTCTCTGTTGGCGGCATTTTCAGAGGACAGGAGTAAGAACTCTGTCCATGCTCTGTTCCTACTCCACTCCTCTGAAGATGCCGGCCACAGAAACTGGCGAAACATTAGGAAGAACAACCTTCAGAACACAGCCAAAGAGCCCGAAAAAGCCACAACAACCATTATATCCCAGCCATGAAAGCCTTCACGAATACAATGATTAAAATATTCATGAGCTGCTGTACAATCTATGCAAGTTGAACTATCCTCAACCTGAAAAGCTGAAACAAGAGTTTCTAGGACTGGCCATAAAGTTAGAAAACATTCCAAAACTCACACATTTCTTTTTGTAGACAAGGCTCATGGACTAAGGGGGAGAGCCCCTTCTCTAATCATACACTGTGTATAACAAAGAATCTGTTGGGTGCATCACTGAATTAATTGGTCCAAATATGTAAACTTCCACTGCCACATCTAGACCTTGCAAGTTGTAGGGACTGGGAGTTTTAAGGATTTGTTTGTGCCTTAAATAAACCCTGTTGCTTATCCATATCTCGGGGTGTGTGTGAAATGGGCCAGACTGCTAGTCACATACCCAGATAAGAAGTTTTGGGTGTGTCCCCCCTCCCGGATGGCGTGGAAGTTAGAACTTAGTCTAAACCTGGCATTGGTTGCTGACTATTAGATACTCTAGTGAGTTGTTTCCCAACCTTGAGTAACCCAGGTATTCTTGGACTGGAATTCCCAGAAGCCATCATAACCAGTTGTGCTGGCTAGGGTTTCTGGGAGTTGTAGTCCAAGAACACCTGGGTCACCCTAAGTTGGGAACCATTGCTAGTAGATGTCTGCCCTATTCCCATCTTCCTCTTGCATGATCTGGGCTGTTATGGATTTGATTTATCTTCTCTTGCCCTTTCTCTTTAATAGTTTTGGCAATCTCTCATGTACACATTCACTGGAACTCTAGTGCTACATAACAATGTTTCCTTATCTCCTGTGGAGATGGAGTGTAACAGTACTTGCAGTTACTAAGGACCTGGTCACACAGCCAAAAAGCCTGGGATTTGATCTGTATTTAGAACTGCACTTAGTTTCACATTCACACAATGAATTCCAAAGTGTGCATTTATTTCCCCTTGACTCATTTATTTTCTTAGGAAGCGAGTTAAAATAAGCAGCCACCATGGAGCTGTTTATTTTAGCACACTGTTTTCTTAATAGATTTAGCCAGCTGTGATCTTTACAGCTGGTTTTAAAAGGGAGCTTCTTCATGCATACCCAATTTAAGACCACCAGGTAGAGCTCTAATGAGCTACCCCTCTGTATTCGCAAAGGGTTTCACAGCCGGGATCTAATGGTTGTTGTGGATTTTTCGAGCTCTTTAGCCATGTTCTGAAGGTTGTTCTTCCTAACGTTTCACCAGTCTCTGTGGCCGGCATCTTCAGAGGACAGCACTCTGTGCTCACTCTGAAGATGCCGGCCACAGAAATTGGCAAAATGTTAGGAAGAACAATCTTCAGAACACAGCCAAAGAGCCCGAAAAACCCACAACAACCATCAGCTACCCCTCTATTTTTTGGAGCCTTACAAGTTGATACATTAACAGAAGAAATATGAACAGAGGAAACAGCTCAAAAACCATGACTTGTCAGCTTAAAATTAACTACATATTGTTTTTTGTTTTGTTTTTGTTTTAAATGTAGACAGGCTATAATATGTAGCATGTGTTTATCCAACTGCCTTATCACTTAACAGCATTTTCTAACTTAGGTATGATCACATAATGAAATATATGACAATTTGTCATTGTTCTTTTGACTTATATACTATCCCATAATGCTAGAGCACTCTCTGTGTAGCTACAACATAATTATGCAAACAACAACTTGCCCTCCACCCCAGTGAGCTCGGTACTAATTGTACTAATCTCAGAAGTATGGAAGGCTAAGTTAGCCTTGAGTGGACAACCTGAACCCACTAGGATAGAACACAGGTTGTGAGCAGAGGTTTGACTTCAGTACTGCAGTTTCAACCACTGTGTCTGGGGTGCTTATATTCTGGTTCATATCTAAAAATTTAAGTCACGCAAAAGCTTTTGAATAGATGTTTGACTTTAAATCTTGGATTGATTTAAGAATGGAACAATACTCACCAATGTTCATCCAATAAATATGTAATGGTGGAATCCCTTTGGGTGGGTTGCAGTGTAAGATCATTGCATCACCATGCTCTACCTCTATAGGGTCAATCTTCTCCTTGGGGAATTTAGGAATGCCTGTGATAATAAAACAAAAACAACCTGAGGATTTGTTAAGTTGTGCATATTAACATCTCTCTATTTTTGGCAATTTCTGTATTAATTGTTAGTCTTAATTTCCCTTGGGTGTGTGGTCTTATTATTAAGAAAGCAATATAAACAAATTCCTGGAGGGAAATAGTGCAAGTATATGTTCTGAATTTGAATAATTGTCCCACAGTAATTGGGGAATGATCCTATAGTGCCATTTAATCCAAACTATGTTTATTTGTCCTATTTACCTCTTTTCCTCCCACCAAGGACTGTCACACATGAAATGATCCTGTTTTTTCCTCCCAGTATCCTTGTGATGAGGTTTTGATTGTGTAAGAACATGAACACTTTCAGCTGTTACATGTATAGATCCCCATTTTCAGACTTTATGATGATCATTCAAATCTCTGGGGCATGATTCCTCCAGCATCTCTAACAACAAGTACTGCTTCCCACTTCATGTAGTGGGTAAATGGATAGAAAGATTTTCTTTAAACACTTTGAGGGTAGCTGTAGTTGTGAACTGACTCAGCTGAAAAATATTATGTTTGAGGTGGTACTGAATTTCTGTCTCTGGTGTATTAGTGATGCCCTGTTTATTCATGTAAGTAATCCCATAAACTGATGGGTGTAAATGTAAGGACTAGATCTTAATTACACATGTAGAACTACTCACAATGAATGGTTTCCCTTCCAGTAATGTAAATAGAGCACTCTAAACCATACCGGGCAAGAAGACAATGTAAGCCTTTGATTGGTTAGAGGTGGCCTCCCCAAGCCAATAGCATTCTACATATAAACAAATAAGCATGAAACTCTACTCCTACGATGTAGAAGAGAAAATTCATTCCCTTCTAAATTTATTCATTCATAAGTCATTTTTTGGCTTATGGGAGGAGGAATGTCAGAAAATCATCACATATGTTGTAAGAACGAACTACATTCTCATTTTAAAATCTGTTTTTACATATAAGGATTTCAAATACTTACTACATTCTTCTTTGATGACATAGGGTAGATCATATAGCAAAGTCACAATATGTCTGCCTGCGTGACAGTTGACCCTTCTCACACCACACTTGAGCACAACAGATGGAAACATATTTCTGAATTTCTCAGACAAGTCTCATTTGAGTACCTGTCTAAGCCGAGGTTTCAAAAAGGTAGTAAATTTCTGTAGCTAGGTGGTCTTTCATGTATCATCTAAAACAGTTACATCCACCATTTAAAAAAAAAAGACCATAGAAAGAACCCTGACTTCCATAAAACTTTATGGAATGTTTTGTTATGTTTTGCAACAGAATTAGAGATGATTTTTTTAAATAAATAATTTAAACAAAATTATAAATGGTCTGACCCAAGAGAAGACATTAACTAGAAACAGACATGACTGATGTGCTTGCTGAATCTGCTGTCCAAATGTTCATAGTGGAAAAAAGAGGGGAAGGTGGGTCCCTTCACATCCTTTCCAGTCTCCCCCTCCATGGGTGAGTGAGCTGGATTTTTTAAACTTTATTGGTAAATGCCATACAACTCAACTAGCCTGCCACACAACTGACATAGTGCTGGATTTTCAGAAAAAAGAATACAGTGGTGCCTCGTAAGATGATTGCCCCGCGGGACGAAAAACCCGCAAGACTATTGTTTTTTGTGATCACTATGGTGCCTCGCAAGACGATTTTTTTTCTATGACCATGCTTCACAAGACTTTTTTTCCCCAAGACCAATGCCTCACAAGACAGCGTTTCTCGTGGAACAAATTATAATTGTCTTGCGAGGCACCACTGTATGTATATTCTTTGTATACTCTCTCTCTCTCTCTCTCTCTCTCTCTCTCTCTGTGTATCTATATCTATACAGTATCTATATCTATATCTATATCTATATCTCCTCCTCTGTGTCCTCTCTGTATTCCCTTTCATGGAAGAATGGAGGAAAGCTGGATTAAAAATATTTATATATTGCTAAGTGGCATACTGCTGAAGTGGTGCTTTGATCTGATAGTGACAACCACACCAAAATGGAGCAATCCTGCCTGTGCTAAACAAACAAACAGCAGCCCCTGCCATTGATCCAAAAAAGTGTGGGTATCCATGAAAAAGGGTCAGGCTGCTTTGTGTCATGTAGACTCTCGAAAATAGATCAAACATTTGTTAAAAGCAGTCCAAAACAGGAAATTAATTGCTGTCTGATTGCAGCCTGACTGCTAAGTATAGGGGCTTTTAAAGACGTGCTTCACTTTTCCACTGTTAATTGTAATTCCTATTTTTAACCAAAATGTTTTACTGCATCACTGTTAATACGACAGCCTTAATTATGCTTTAATATTTATAATGTCTTTTTTAAAGTGCTACTGTTTTTTTCAAATGGTACTTGCAAGCCATCTCTGGTTTCTGAGAGAACAAATCAAGTAGATAAATGAGTAAGCATTGTGAAAGGTTCTATTAGCATGGCTTTTATTCATTTACTTTTTTTACCATTCAAAAGGGCACCTTGTGATGAGTGCATGTCTCTTGTTCCATTGATGAACTGCCTATGACTCTGCAGTAAAACAGCAAAAACGGCTTACAGAGTTCTAAGATTTTTTTCCCCCACATTCACACTAAGCATGTCCCCCATAGGGAATCAAACCTTAATTCATACTCCCCAAAACACATGTGCAGTGGGATTCCCTGCTAAAAACTGTTACAAATCACCATCTTTTTCTTCTCTTCCGTCTCTGTCAAAATAATTATTGATAGAAACTGAAAGAGGGCTGATGGAGTCAGCATCCTCACTCTTCTGCAAGCACAAGGGTTTGGCATTACTCCTATTCGTTTCCACATATAGAAGCCTAACACTAAGATTCTTTTGAAACACAGCTAAGAAGCTAAAAGAACCTAGTTCTATAAACAAAGGGCATATTTGCACCGCTTGGTTTCCACACGTAAGGGCATGCTCCCGCTGTCCTGGTTTTGCCAACATAAGATATGAAGTACAGGAAAGAACGAGTACAAGAACCAAAAAGGATTGCATGACTGTGCATTTGTGGCACTGCATTGCTCCTTCTTTATTTACAGTACTTTTATATGATCTTTCAATACTATTCCCAGGAATAAGGAAAATGGTCACAACAAGAGCAAAGAACTGAAGTGTAAATAGAGCTGAAAAGGTAACAAGGCAACAGAAAATAGTTATCAGATTGCACCTTTAAAAGCACAGGAACATTTAAAAGGTTTTGTCCAGCACTGAAAGGGCAATACAGTAGGAGCAAGGTAAATCTACTGTATAGGGAGTGATTCTTAACATGGGTCAACCACTGAGAAGGCTCTCTCTCTCTAGTAGCCACTCCTTTCACATTAAACGGCACAACATATAAAGCAAACCCTGAATTGAAGATCTTGATGCCCCCATACATATGGGTACAAACAATTTTTATTGTGTAGAACCACAGTAGTGATGTGACATTGCCCTATTAGACTAGGGTATCACGTTTTACATAGATAACCTGGAACTTCCACAGAGAAAAAAAAAAGCATAGTCATGCCTTTATTACAAACAAAGGCAGTTCTCATATTCCTAATTAAGCAAACTGTGAGCACAGGCTATGGTTACAATGCTACTCTACCCTTTCTCATTATTTCCAGTCCAGTCCAGATAAATGTATGCAGAGACCAGCAAAGTTGGTCCTTAAACAAGAATGAGTGCAGTTGCTTGGGATTGACAGTATTGCATTGTTTTAAAGGTTACAAAGAAGTTCTGGATAACCATGTCTCTCACTATGGATTGCTTGCTACACAACAATTGGCAAGATGAAAACACTTTGTAAGCAAACACCATTGAGGCTGCCAGGATACATCTTCCTCCTTGCATCCCAGGCAAGGCAGGACTGATATAGAAATGTATTAATTTAATAGCTAAGGGTAATTATTATTAAGCCATAGTACAGGAATGGAACAACAGAACTGCACAAAGCAAAACAGATTATTTATTTATTTATTTATTTATTTATTTATTTATTTATTTATTTATTTATTTATTTCTATCCCGCCCTTCTAGACTGCGTCTACTCAAAAGTAAGCAAAAGGCCAAGCAGAAAGTAAAAGTCAAGTACTGGTAAGAGGGAAGGCCTGCCTAAAGAGTTAAGTCTTTAAATGGCTATGCTATTTTTCTCTGTGGAAGAAGCTTAGATAAAGCAATGAGTAATGTTACTCTACATTTTGAGGCATGGTGGATTTGATTTACCTTAAATTGATTCAAATCACAATTTGAAGCATGATTTAATTTTTTAAAAAATATTCAAATAAAATTATAGTCAGGTGACCAGCTCATAAAACGTACTTTTGGCTAAAATATACAAAATGCAGTTTTAAAATATACAACCAATTCATAAAACATATTATGTGGCTAAAATATACAAAATGCAATTTAAAAAGTGTACAACCAGTTCATAAAACATATTATACGGTTAAAATATACAAAATGTAATTAAAGATGTGTACAACAGATAATTAATTGTGTACTGGTTGTAAAATATGCATTTTATAGCTATCCTTTAAACCATTGGATCATCTAGGGCAAACTGGTTTGGACAGGGTCTTTGGGTTATAGGGAGTCCTTCCTACATATTTGTAAAGATTTGTAAATATTTCCTTCCTTGGGACCACCCTCATGCTAAAACCAGTCAACCTGTGAACTCAGGAGACTATAAAGAAGTGCTGTGCCATTGTTGCTGCACAAAAATTTGCTGCAGAGCATGTAATAAGGGAGCCTTGACTGGAAAGAAGTAGCTTGATGTAAAATTCATCAGGTCTCCCTGGATATCTGAGAACAATTGGGCTCAGGAGGTTAGTGCGTATATCTCTATAGAAAACACAGTACAGTAAGACATGATCTACAGTTTCCACTTGGCCATTATTACATGGACACAGGCAATCTGATGTTCAAATCTTCCCTCCTTGAGCTTAAAGGGTAAAACATTAAGTCTCGCTAATGTGAAGTCTCTTCTGGTCTTCGTTGACATTGTGCTTGTCAAATATGAAGATACAGTGGTGCCTCGACTTATGAACGTCCTGACTTATGACCATTTCAAGTTGTGACCAGCTCCGGCTGCAAAATTTTTCTTCGACTTGCGGCTGGAGCTTCCAGTTACGAACGCAAAAAGGAAGGGGGGAAAGGCAGGAAATTCAAATTGCTAACTGTTGGTGGCGAAGAGATTGCTTCTTTGTAGCTCTTTCGCCCCAGCAGTTAGGGAGTGTGCAATTGGAGGAGGCTTCGGACTGCCTGCTTTCTGCTATTTAAAAACTGTTCTGGGTGGGGTTTGCAGTGAGGTTTTGGCCTGGGGGTTATGTTTCTGTGCTGTTATGGGTCTTGGGGGGTTGGTTGTTTTTTGGTTTTTATCCCATTTCCAATTGGTCTTGAGGGGATTTGGTTGCTTTCTGGAGTTTTTTCCGCCATTTCCGATGGGTCTTGGGAGGTTTGTTTGTTTTTTGGCATTCCCTCTTCATTTCTGATGGGTCTTGGGAGGTTTCCTTGTTTTTGTTTTTTCAAATTTCCCATGGGTTTTGTGGGTTTTGGTTGCTTTTTGGGTTTCCCCCCTATTATCGATGGGTCTTGGGGGTTTTGTTTGCTTTTGGGTCCCAATGGGTCTTGCATGCTTGACTGCTTTTTGTTTTGCTTTCTTTGCATTTGCAATGGGTCCTGCACACTTGATTGCTTTTTGCTTTGTTTTCTTTGCATTTGCAATGGGTTTTGCATGCTTGATTGTCCCCCCCCCCCCAATTCAGCTGGAAGGGATTAATTGTGTCTCCAACTGTTATATCTCAGTAGACTTGTTGAAGGCCAACCTGGACTGGTGGGCCCCAGTCCTGGCCTCCCTATTTTCCTGGATTAATCATACAATGTGTATTCCTGAGGACTGGGGATTAGCCATTATAGTACCAATATTTAAACAAGGCAACAGAGGAGACCCTGCTAATTACCACCCAATAAGCCTACTTAGTACAATCAGTAAGTTGTATTCAAGGTATCTACTGGGGAAGCTTTCAGACTGGCTTCAAGCAGAAAATATATCCCAGGAAGGATTTTGGCCAGGAAAGTCTACCTTGGATCAGGGATTTATCCTACAACATCTAGCTCGTAAATACTCCTCCCCCCAAAGAGGTGCCTTGTATGCAGCCATTATTGATTTAAAGTACGCCTTTGATCTTATTCCAAGAAATAAACTTTGGGCCAAATTTGAATCTACAAACATAGACAGACAACTGCTTCTGATAATAAGATGACTATATGAAAATACCCACCTGAGAGTCCTCAGCTGGGTAATCCAGAGAGTAATCCATCTGGAGTTCTATCCAATCCAATCCAAATAAAAATTTGAGGTTTTGATTTAAATTGTGATATAAACAGTTTTTATTTTTTTAAAAAACATTGATTTTTAGCTACCCTGTTTTGAGGATATTTTGAAGGGCAAGGTTCACTTTCCATATGGGGGCAGTGAGTGCTTTCAGACTCAAATGTTAAGGCGTTGTGGTTTTTCTGGTTTTTTTGGGCTCTTTGGCCGTGTTCTGATGGTTGTTCTTCCTGACGTTTTGCCAGTCTCTGTGGCCAGAATCTTCAGAGGACAGCAACCTGTACTCTGGTGAGGCGTCATGCGTCCCGCTACCAGTCACAAGCCGCTACCACTTTCAGGCACATGCAGACACACAACACATACAGAAACAATAACAAATGAGAGACAGCATTTATTTAGTTCTTAAGATTGGATGTAAATTGCACAGTTGAGCAGTGCTCTCACACACAGATCTGCCAGTACGCTGATACTGAAGGTGTCTAAGCACCTGCTGGGATTTTTCTTCCCCTCTATGTCAAGCAACCAAGAATTCTGCAGTTTTTCCAGACTAGTCCATTCTCACTCTCTGTGGCAGAACACTATTTTTTTTCCAAAAATCAATAGCTTTAACAATCCAAAACTCCTGTCTAAACATCTCCTTTCTTCTGTAATGACATACTATAAGTGCCAAAAGTGGCACTGCAGGAGTGATACCACAATCTTAACGGAATGGTGGATTTATTTCCGAGTGATAGATTCATTTCATAGAACTAAGCCACGTGAATATGCATGGAGTTCCTTGAAAACCACATGAAGGATTCAAGAGTGAACACAATAATGTACTCTCTCTTTTCTCAAGAGCTAAAATTATACTCTCTGCTACATTCAGGTTGTCCAGGAAAAATGCCAGGCAATTATAGCATAATGCAATTTAGGTCACCTTCCAAAAGGTTTGCTTGCTGAGGTCCAATCTGGCTTATCATCTGGTAAGTAAAAGCTGTTCATGTACTCACAAATGTCTAAAAGCTGCTGCTCTCTCAGGCAGTCAATACTGTGATATCCACTGAAGAATACTGAGTCCTTCTGGTTAGTTGTGGTAGTTCATATGACTAAGTATGTATGAATGCATGTAAAAGAATTGCTGGATAGCGGAGTGGCTTAGGTCTCTGGCTGCAGAGCCATGGTTTGGGAGTTCAATTCCTCACTGTGCCTCCTTGACAGGAGCTAGATGATCCACAGGGTCCCTTCCAGCTATGCAGTTCCAAGATTATGTATGTATGTATGTATGTATGTGTGTATGTGTGTATGTGTGTATGTGTGTGTGTGTGTGTGTGTGTGTGCGTGCGTGCGTGCGTGCATGCGTGTATTGTAAACTGTTCAATGAGGGTTTGGCACTATAGGAGCAATATACAAGTTGGAACGACAATAATAATGATAAAGCACAGGCTTAGCTACTACAAGCAAGATGCCTGTTCTATAAACATGTAAGTAGAAAGAAAGAAGTGCAATTCCTTTTTTTCCCTAGACTCAAATTAGAATAATATTTTTGCTAAACTGCTTTCAAACTGCACTAAGACTAGAACTGAAGATTCAATTGTTTAAAAAGACTTTTGAATTTGAAACATTGACAAATTTCAGTGGTCTGGAACTTTAAAAGGAATAGTGCCTTGATTTGATTCTAGATGGCAGTTGAGGGAAACATAGATCAGATGTAAAAATTAGCACAC
Organism: Pogona vitticeps; assembly: GCF_051106095.1. Taxonomy (NCBI): domain Eukaryota; kingdom Metazoa; phylum Chordata; class Lepidosauria; order Squamata; family Agamidae; genus Pogona; species Pogona vitticeps. The sequence continues at coordinate 49,665,000 of NC_135784.1, read as the reverse complement.
AAAGCAATTATTAGGTTTGGATTCTGAAATCAATTGCTTTGTAGGTACTTTGACTAGATCCATACAGAACCACAGGGAGAAACAGCAGGTGTGAGAAAGTAACCTGTAATAGATCTCAGTTTTCATTATGAACACAATTCAATTTTGATCCATGCACCAGAGCTCTTAATTATGAACAGACAAGAAAACTATGAATAATTGTGAACATCACTATCATCAGTATAATTGCAGCTTTGACCTGACATCATCAAAGACCTTTTCACCTCATATAACTATATGAAAACTCAAAATCCCATTTCCCCTCTACCACAATGGTTAGAGAACTGTGCAATGCATTTCAATTCTTGAAATCATGTTGGGATGAGCAGGGGAAGGAGATGCTAAGTCTGCAATGAAAACACATGTGGTAAAGGTCAAATAACTACCCTTCTGAGTGAGTGAGTGAGTGAGTGAGTGAATGGACATGCAGTAAGCTGGACCTACTTCCATCGGAACAATGGAGTCATAAGGCAAGATAGATAGGAATTAATAAAATAAAATAGGACCCATTGGTGGGGCATAAGTTTCAATTTCCACTCCCAGTTTTGGGCACCAGTGTCTGGATGACACTGCATGTGTGTGTGTTTAGTCGTTTAGTCGTGTCCGACTCTTCGTGACCCCATGGACCAGAGCACGCCAGGCCCTCCTGTCTTCTACTGCCTCCCGGAGTTGTGTCAGGTTCATGTTGGTTGCTTCGCAGACACTGTCCAGCCATCTCATCCTCGGTCGTCCCCTTCTCCTCTTGCCATCACACTTTCCCAACATCAGGGTCTTTTCCAGGGAGTCTTTTCTTCTCATTAGATGGCCAAAGTACTGGAGCCTCAGCTTCAGGATCTGTCCTTCCAGTGAGCACTCAGGGTTGATTTCCTTTAGAACTGATAGGTTTGTTCTCCTTGCAGTCCAGGGGATTCTCAAGAGCCTCCTCCAGCACCACAATTCAAAGGCATCAATTCTTCGGCGGTCTGCTTTCTTTATGGTCCAGCTCTCACTTCCATACATCACGACAGGAAAAACCATAGCTTTGACTATTCGGACTTTTGCTGGCAAGGTGATGTCTCTGCTTTTCAAGATGCTGTCCAGATTTGTCATCGCTTTCCTCCCAAGAAGAAGGCGCCTTTTAATTTCAGGGCTGCTGTCTCCATCTGCAGTGATCATGGAGCCCAGGAAGATAAAATTTGACACTGCCTCCATATCTTCCCCTTCTATTTCCCAGGAGGTGATGGGACCAGTGGCCATGATCTTAGTTTTTTTGATGTTGAGTTTCAGACCGTTTTTTGCACTCTCCTCTTTCACTCTCATTACAAGGTTCTTTAATTCCTCCTCACTTTCTGCCATCAGAGTGGTATCATCTGCATATCGGAGGTTGTTGATATTTCTTCCGGCAATCTTAATTCCGGCTTGGGTTTCTTCCAGTCCAGCCTTCCGCATGATGTATTCTGCATATAAGTTAAATAAGCTGGGGGACAATATACAGCCTTGCCGTACTCCTTTCCCAATTTTGAACCACTCAGTTGTTCCATGACCAGTTCTAACTGTTGCTTCCTGTCCCACATATAGGTTTCTCAGGAGACAGATAAAGTGGTCAGGCACTCCCATTTCTTTAAGAACTTGCCATAGTTTGCTGTGGTCCACACAGTCAAAGGCTTTCGCATAGTCAATGAAGCAGAAGTAGATATTTTTCTGGAACTCTCTGGCTTTCTCCATAATCCAGCGCAAGTTAGCAATTTGGTCTCGAGTTCCTCTGCCTCTTCGGAATCCAGCTTGTACTTCTGGGAGTTCTCGGTCCACATACTGCTGAAGCCTACCTTGCAGGATTTTGAGCATAACCTTGCTAGCGTGCGAAATGAGTGCAATTGTACGGTAGTTGGAGCATTCTTTGGCACTGCCTTTCTTTGGGATTGGGATGTAGACTGATCTTTTCCAATCCTCTGGCCACTGTTGAGTTTTCCAAACTTGCTGGCATATTGAATGTAGCACCTTAACAGCATCATCTTTCAAGATTTTAAATAGTTCAACTGCCATCACCTCCACTGGCCTTGTTGTTAGCCAGGCTTTCTAAGGCCCACTTGACTTCGCTCTCCAGGATGTCTGGCTCAAGGTCAGCAACTACATTGTCTGGGTTGTCCGGGATATCCACATCTTTCTGATATAATTCCTCTGTGTATTCTTGCCACCTCTTCTTGACGTCTTCTGCTTCTGTTAGGTCCCTCCCATTTTTGTCTTTTATCATGTTCATCTTTGCGCAAAATGTTCCTCTAATATCTCCAATTTTCCTGAACAGATCTCTGGTCTTTCCTTTTCTGTTATCTTCCTCTATTTCTTTGCATTGTTCATTTAAGAAGGCCCTCTTGTCTCTCCTTGCTATTCTTTGGAAGTCTGCATTCAATTTTCTGTAACTTTCCCTATCTCCCTTGCATTTTGCTTCCCTTCTCCTCTCTGCTATTTCTAAGGCCTCGTTGGACAGCCACTTTGCTTTCTTGCATTTCCTTTTCTTTGGGATGGTTTTCGTTGCTGCCTCCTGGACAATGTTACGAGCCTCTATCCAAAGTTCTTCAGGCACTCTGTCCACCAAATCTAGTTCCTTAAATCTGTTCTTTACTTCCACTGTGTATTCATAAGGGATTTGGTTTAGATTATACCTGAGTGGCCCAGTGGTTTTTCCTAATCTCTTCAGTCTAAGCTTGAATTTTGCTATGAGAAGCTGATGATCAGAACCGCAGTCAGCTCCAGGTCTTGTTTTTGCTGACTGTATATTGCTTCTCCATCTTTGGCTGCAGAGAATATAATCAATCTGATTTCGATATTGCCCATCTGGTGATTTCCATGTATAGAGTCGCCTCTTGTGTTGTTGGAAAAGAGTGTTTGTGATGACCAGCTTATTCTCTTGACAAAACTCTATTAGCCTTTGTCCTGCTTCGTTCTGAACTCCAAGGCCAAACTTCCCTGTTGTTCCTTTTATCTCTTGGCTCCCTACTTTAGCATTCCAGTCCCCTAGAATGAGAAGAACATCTTTCTTTGGTGTCAGTTCTAGAAGGTGTTGTAAATCTTCATAGAATTGTTCAATTTCAGTCTCCTCAGCAATGCTGGTTGGTGCATAAACTTGGATTATTGTGATGTTGAATGGTCTGCCTTGGATTCGTATTGACATCATTCTATCATTTTTGAGATTGTATCCCATTACAGCTTTTCCCACTCTTTTGTTGACTATGAGGGCTACTCCATTCCTTCTACGGGATTCTTGTCCACAATAGTAGATATGATAATCATCTGAGCTGAATTCGCCCATTCCTGTCCATTTTAGTTCACTGATGCCCAGGATGTCGATGTTTATTCTTGCCATCTCCTGTTTGACCACCTCCAGCTTCCCAATGTTCATAGATCTTACATTCCAGGTTCCTATGCAGTATTTTTCTTTGCAGCATTGGATTTTCCTTTCACTTCCAGGCACGTCCACAGCTGAGCGTCCTTTCGGCTTTGGTCCAACCACTTCATTAGCTCTGGAGCTACTTGTACTTGTCCTCCACTCTTCCTCAGTAGCATGTTGGACACCTTCCGACCTGAGGGGCCCATCTTCCAGCGTCATATCTTTTAGCCTTTTGTTTCTGATCATGGGGCGTTCTTGGCAAAGATACTGGAGTGGCTTGCCATTTCCTACTCCAGGTGGATTGCGTTTAGTCGGAACTCTCCACTATGTCCTGTCCGTCTTGGGTGTCCCTGCACGGCATAGCCCATAGTTTCTCTGAGTTACTCAAGCCCCTTCGCCACGACAAGGCAGCAATCCATGAAGAAGGACACTGCATATCTCCTCTCTATCCCACCAATGGACACAATCTCTTCAGGCTAGGCAGCTATACCACAATAATTGATTTTGTTACTTTGAATGCAGAATTTCAAAAGCCAAATTCTTGCAGTGTTTAGAAGTCCACCTCATACTGAAACATTTAGAAATCCATTCTATGTTATTTCTAAGAGGTCAGAATCTAGGAAAGCTAATCCAAGTTGATCTGTACAACATCAACAGTTCATTTCTGTTAGAACAATAGAACAATATTGTTCTAAGGGGTCCCGTGGGTATGGGGTACACGGTAGTAACCGAAGAAGCACTGAATAACATTGAGTGCCTGCCTGTCTTGGAAGAGTTGGACAGCAAACCAACCTTAGCAGAAATAAAAGAGGCCTTGGATTCCCTCGCCTCCGGCAAGGCACCTGGAAAGGATAACATTCCTGTTGAAGTGCTGTAAAGAGGTCATCACCACCGAATTGTATGAAGTCTTCCGTCTTTGCTGGAGTGAAGGTGGAGTACCACAGGACATGAAGGATGTGTTACCTTATATTGATTGTTTTTATTACGTGTTTGTGAGCCACCCAGAGTAGACTATGTCTAAATGGGCGGCATATAAGCTCAATAAATAAATAAAATATATAATATAAATAATATAAATAAATGCAAACATAGTCACAATGTATAAGAACAAAGGAGACGGGGGCGACTGCAATAACTACCGTGGTATCTCTCTTCTCAGCGTTGTAGGGAAGCTGCTTGCCCGTGTTGTGCTGAAGAGGCTCCAGGTGCTTGCAGACAGAGTCTATCCAGAATCACAGTGTGGATTTCGAGCTAATAGATCCACCACTGACATGGTATTCTCCCTCAGAGAAATGCAGGGAACAACAACAGCCACTCTTTGTGGCCTTCATAGATCTCACAAAGGCCTTTGACTTGATTAGCAGGGATGGCCTTTCTAAAATACTTCCCAAGATTGGATGTCCACCTTGACCCCTTAGCATCATCAGGTCCTTTCATAAGGGAATGAAGGGCACTGTAGTTTATGATGGCTCAACATCAGACCCCTTTGCCATCTGAAGCAGAGTGAAACAGGGCTGTGTCCTCGTGCCAACCCTGTTTGGGATCTTTTTTGCTCTCATGCTGAAGCACGCGTTTGGAACTGCAACAGAAGGTGTCTATCTCCGGACTAGATCAGATGGAAAGCTCTTTAATCTGTCTATATTGAGAGCAAAGACCAAAGTCCAACTGAAATGGATGCGGGACTTCCTCTATGCCGATGATGCAGCCGTTGTTGCCCACTCTGCTGAAGACCTCCAACAACTCATGAATCATTTTAGCAAGGCCTGCCAAGACTTTGGACTAACAATCAGCTTGAATAAAACACAAGTCATGGGCCAGGGTGTGGACTCACCTCCCTCTATTGCCATCTCCATGCAAGAATTGGAGGTTATTCATGACTTTGTGTACCTTGGCTCAACAATCTCTGACACTCTGTCCCTAGATGTTGAGCTAGATAAACACATTGGCAAAGCAGCTACCATGTTCTCAAGACTCACAAAGAGAGTATGGCTGAATAAGAAGCTGATAGCATATACCAAGATCCAGGTCTATAGAGCTTGTGTCCTGAGCACACTTCTGTACTGCAGTGAGTCCTGGACTCTTTGAGCACAGCAGGAGAGGAAGCTGAACACGTTCCATATGCATTGTCTCCAAAGCATTTTTGGTATCACCTGGCAGGACAAAGTTCCCAATAGAGTAGTCCTAGAACGAGTTGGAATTTTTAGCATGTACACATTACTGAAACAGTGACATCTACGTTGGCTTGGGCATGTTGTGAGAACGGCTGAGGGTCGGATTCCAAAAGATCTCCAGTATGGAGAATTAGTGCAGGGAAATCTTCCCAGAGGGAGAACACAGCTGCGATACAAGGATATCTGCAAGCGGGATCTGAAGGCCTTAGGAATGGGCCTCAACAGATGGGAAACCCTGACATCGGAGCATTCAGCCTGGAGGCAGGCGGTATATCACGGCCTCTCCCAATTTGAAGAGACCCTTGTCCAGCAGGCTGAGGCAAAGAGGCACTCCCGGAAGCAGCAAAATCAAAGAGCCAGACAGGGGACATATTGTATTTGTCCTCATTGAGGAAGGGATTGTCACTCTCGAAATGGCCTTCTCGGCCACACTAGATGGTGTTCCAAGTCCTCCATAAAGAGCACGTTACCATAGTCTCTCGAGACTGAAGGATGCCTAAGAAGAAGTTCTAAGGGGTCCCATGGGTATGGGGTGTACAATAGTTTACATTGTACAGCAAGTATTTTGTATTTTTGTATTGTTTCATTCTGAAAATTTTTTAAAAAAATTCTTTCTGGATGTTATTCTAAGCCCAAATATTTTTATCTCACCTTGGAATCTCTTCCAGCCCTTTGAATGCCTAATTTATTTTGGCTCTAGGGAAAGCTATAAATATGACAAGCATGGAACCTGGGAAGTAGTTGGAGAAAATGACTGTACTGCTTTATGGTCAATGAAATAACACATTTAGATATCCAGGCCAAGAGCAGTTTCTTCTCTTTGTGGCTGTGGTAACAGCTTGATCATAAAAAGAAATAGATCCTCTCAGTTAAATAGCTCAGCAGTTAGTCTTTTGCCTTTATAATTGGCTTCAATTATGCAGGTACTCTATAATTATTGGGAGGGGTTTTTTCCCCATTTCCCACAACTGTAAAATGATAATTAAATATTCACTCAGTGGAAATGAAGCTAGTTAAATCTTTCACCACTTCTTTTCTGTGTTGTTTTGCGTCTTCTTTTTCAATACCATGCCTGAGTAATTACTCTGTTTTAATAGTAATGATTTTTACTCTTGATTTTTATTTATGAATGATTCATGTGGTTTGGATTTATTTTATTATTTTATTTATTTTATTGAGCTGCACAGCATAGTCACAAAACCTCAATTAGAATAATTTATGTTCTAAAGTGTTACACAGAATGGCTTTTTCCTCTTTTCGCTTTCTTTGGGAATGGTGAGGAGCCAAGCACTTTGCTCCTTCCTTGAATACCTTGAATGGGCAGAGATCTGCCAATTTTCTGGGATTGTCATGATCTCATGCTTCAATTATACTTATGCATGAATAAACTGGATTTGCCCTAAGCTTATCTGCACTTACCAAATTTTGCCATGCAGTCTACCTTTAGACTGGACTGCAACAGTGCCAAAAATTTGGAGTGGTGAGTGAGTAGAGACTTTCAAACAGGTGCTAGGATTTACCTGTCACAAATGAAAGTGTAACACATTTAACACTTTGCAGAATGTGTTGGCTTATGAATTATCCATAAGCAAAAAATAAGTTGAAAACTAAAACTTCAAAATCTGTGTCAGCATAAAATATTACAAACTGTCGTAATCTTTGTGTGGAATCTAATTAAAATGATGCAGTAAGAAATATATTATCATATGTTGGTTTTCCTTATTGCCCAAGGCTGAGCTCCTGTGCCCACTTTCCTGGAAGTAAATCCTACTGAACATGGCAAAGCCTACTTCATACCTAAAAACATTCTGGTTATACCACAAAATCCTACCACCATTTTTGTCCTGTCCTTTATTAATCGAATTTATTTTTTCCCCACTACAGTGCAGAAATTCATGTAGTATTTGGTGTACAACATTTGTTTACAGCAACACATCACAAGCCTCTGAAATTCATGGCTGTTTGAGGCAAAAAGTGCTCTAGCCTGTTGCCACTCTAAGCAGATGCAAAATGGTTATGGAGAAGTACAAATTCAGTATTTTCTCCCCACACGTAGTTAAGCGAATTAGCTGAAATATACCCAGACATCATTACTGTGATTTCCTAATTCTCACATAGTACATAGCTGCTTGTATAATCTACCTTTCCTTAGTTGAGGATAGATAGGGAATATACTGGTTTTATTGGCTCTTGTGAAAGGGAACGGTAGCGGATTTTTCTTCTGTTTGGTGTTGTCAGGGTTTAACTCTGGATATTAGATCTGGTTGAGCTCAGGAACCTAATGTGTGTGCATGGGCAAGTGAGAGCTTGTTCCCTAATTGTTAACTTTGGGAGTCTCTAGAAACAGCAGCATCTCAAGAAACAAGAGCCATGATTCCATCATGTCTACTGGGTTCTATCCCAAGGTTCCATTTTGCCATCCTCTATAAATCCTGTGATTTGTAACTATAAAGAAAGAAGGAAGGAAAAGGCTTTAATTCATTGTTTTCACTTTGGGAGCCACCTTATTTATTTATTTATTTATTTATTTATTTATTTATTTATTTATTTATTTATTTATTTATTTATTTATTTATTTATTTATTTATTTATTTATTTATTCATTCATTCATTCATTCATTCATTCATTCATTCATTCATTCATTCATTTAATATCCTGCCTATCTAGTCACTTAAGACCACTCTAGGTGGCACCTTGAGTCCCCTGATTGGAAGAAAGGTGGCCTACAAATGATACAAAACAAACAAGCAAAACAAATGTCCTGGTCCCTAAAGAATGAATGTATAATTACCTGTCTCTATAGGCAGGAATCCTTTAACAAGCTTATCAGAGGTCATTCTCTATAGGTTTTCTGCCATCTCAGATGCAGGAGATAACTACCCACCCAAACATCTTTTCAGCGGTGTTGCCCTCACTTTAGAATATTCTTCCCCTAAAGGGTTCATCTGGCTCCTCTCCTGATGTTCTTCCAGCACCAGGTGAAGACTTTGTATTATTATTTTTTTCCTAGACATTCTAACTTTTTCATACTTTAATATTCTTTGGATACTAATTTAGCTCTGTTTTGCACTTAAAATGTTCTTTTGTAAAATATTGTAATATTTTATTGATAATGCAAGAAGTAATCAAGAGATATAGATCTAAATAAGAAAAAAATTGCAGAAGAATAAGAAATTACTGCAGAGAAAACAGATAGTTCCCCACCACTTCAAAAAACAGTAGAAGCCATGATTAATAAAACTGTCACACTGAACACAAAACAGACAAAATAAAATAAGATTTTTACACAACGATTAGAATCATAGCCAGAATTTATTGCTGCCAAACACTATCAGTATAATGTATTTGCGAAGACTTTCACGGCCGGGATCTAATGGTTGTTGTGGGTTTTTCGGGCTCTTTGGCCGTGTTCTGAAGGTTGTTCTTCCTCACGTTTCGCCAGTCTCTGTGGCTGGCATCTTCAGAGTACAACTTGCTGTCCTCTGAAGATGCCAGCCACAGAGACTGGCAAAACGTCAGGAAGAATAACCTTCAGAACACGGCCAAAGAGCCCGAAAAACCTACAACAACCACTATCAGTATAAATTTCAGTAGAGAATTGTCATAGCTACAGAGCAGGCATTTGTCACTGCACACAGAAGCACATGACCGGTATGTGTTGGCAAACATATAAAATGACTTTTTAACTTGTAGCAAGTCACCCCAGCAGTTGGGTTGATGGAGTGAGGCAAATGGTGTAACAAACAGGATTCTGGCTAATGTACAAATCATCCAATAGGATTTGCAGCAGAAATATAGTGATGGCCACTATCTCAGATGCCTTTATTTGTGGATTAGACAAAATGTCAGACAAATCTATCTGTAGCTGTTAGCGACAAAAAGCAGAACAAAACTCTCATGGTTAGAGCCAGTGTATCTCTCATTAATATCCCTTGGATGTCAAAACTGAGACATGAGCTATTACATGTCCCAGTCTTTGCAAGTCCTTGCATGGAAAATGCCTGGTCACTTTTCAAACCATAGATCAGGCAACTAAACTCACAGACTCTTCCAGAAGGTGATTCCAACACACTGTGCTTCTATAATATTCAGTGATCTTTTGGGAGACCCCTCACCTGTTTGGAATAAATTCCTAAGGTCTACTCCTAAAATAGATGATGGAATTTGCCATACCTATAATGAGAAACCTAGGGAGGGAACTGGAACTTGGCCCTTGATCAAATAAAGGGAACAGTGTGAACAGACGTTTCATCCTCAAGTGCTGGTCTCTGGTGTCTAGGTACTTGAAGGTAATGAAAACAAAGCCACTTTTGAGATTTCCTAACCACCACGAGCCTTCAAGGTGGCCACAGACCTAAACATCTTGCTCTTCTGAGATTCAGTTGAAGATCAAACAACTCTAACACAGGAAGGCCTCCAATAAAACACATCCAAGAAGGGAAAAGTGCTAACTTGTTCAAAACAAGCACAGGTAAAGGCTCGGGTTAAGCTTTGCACCTGCTACATTTTTCTGTGAACACCATTGTAATATGAACACCACCTTACTCTGCTAGAGTACATTTTATTTGGCCTCTGAAAAGATACAGGCCAGCAAAAAAAAAAAAAAGTTGTTCCCTCACCCAAGAAATAATTCATTATAATGCATATTGTATTTGCTTTTAGATTGATTCTACAGATCAGTCTAAGACAGACGGATATGTGTTATGGACATTTTGAAATGATTTGAGGAATACAGGTTTTAAAACACTGCTTTTAAAATTCTATGTCAGTTTTCTAACACCGTGAAGCTACATTTCCCCCCTCTCACTAAAGCACATAGGTGTCTAAAAACTATTGCTAAAATCAAAAAATAAAATAAGATAAAGAATGAGTTATGGGTTTATGTAAATTTATGCAGAGAATGTAGAATAGAAAGGAAGAATACAATATTTGACATACGTAGTCTAAAAATCACTTTTTTCTACTGGGAACTCACTTTTTATGAGGATACTTTATAAATTGCTTGTCTATTTAAATACCTGCTGGCCTGTTCTCTGGAGAAAAAAGCTGGATGAGAGTCAACCAGCAAATTACAGCAAACAACAAATGATACATAGCAATGAAAATATATGCATGTATGCAGTGTACCACAGCCCTTGCTAAACAGCTTCAGGACTGCAATTTGAGATATGAACTAAGAAATTACTTCACAATTACTTCACCTGCAGCACATTGATGTGCAATTATTTGCCCCAGATATTCTCAGTGAGACTTCCTTGGGATTCATCTAATTGTTTTTTCTTTAATTAGATGTTGTTCTTTCAGCTTTGTTAACTGTTTCAACCAGGAAGAAATCCCACAGAATTTCTGACATCTTACACCTTCCTTGATGTCTTGACACTACACATAATGCAGAGGTATTTATGCCTTCAGTTGGAATTGTGAACTCATGGAGGATGATTATATTTCTGTCATTGCTGTGCCCTCTTAGGGAGGACTGAGAGGAAAGCACATTACAGAATCTGACCTTGATAGAGTTGTCTTTGACACTTTAACTTCTGACCTATTAATGTCAAAATTTAAGCATTTGTGATCCTAATAGACCCCCCAGTCCACTACTGTTCCCTTTTCACAGGTAGAGAGTCTACAATGATGGTGGAACTTCACTGTGGGGAAACTGAAGGAACCATTTGGAATTTGGAAAGGCTCATCAAGAGGCCTTTCACACCAGCTAGGCTCAATGTCTTTCCTTCTAAGCTTCTGGAGGGAAGATTTCGAGGTTTGCCGGCATCAGATTGTCTCTGCCCTTGCAATAATGATAAGGTTGAATCAGTTGGTCATGTTCTTCTTTTCTGTTCTTTTTCTGTTCTTGCTATTGGGATCTCCGTATGGAGCTTTTATCACCCATTATCTGTAAATCTCCTGGGAGATCAGAGGATTATATGCAGTGGTTACTCTCAGACAACACCCCTTATATCACAAGACAAGTGGCCAAATTCTGTGCTGCAGCAATGGTTGTTCGTAAACAGATGTTTGGGTAGGTGATTTTAGATGAACAATATGTTTTTAATATGACACTGCCTGAAATTTTAACAATATTAAGGATATATGATGTTATTAATTGGAAAGAAGGGGTTGTTTTACCATGTTTTAATTGAATTTTATTATCCTGCCTGAAACAATAATTGTATGTATCTATTTTATGCTGTTTTGGTTTTACTGGTTGTTGACCGTAATAAAGTACTACTACTACTAGTATGGAGAATTCTTTTAAAAATTGTTAAAAATAGAAAAACCATGAATTTTAGGTCTCAATTTCTACACTGTTTTTTTGCACCCTAAACACCAGAGCAATGAGCCCAGTATATGCTCCTTGTATTTTTTCTTTTTAAAAAATAAAAATACAAATACACATTCAATAAGCAATAAAAACGCTCACCTGGAACTACAAGTTCTATTTCTTCTGACACAGTTGTCCCCACCTCATTAGAAGCAGAACAGCGGTATTTTCCTTGAAATACGGATATGTTCCCACGATTCTTAATAACAAATGTTCCTGAATTGTTGGATGCAATTATCCTTGAATCACCGTGTAGATCAAATGGTTTCCCATCTTTTGTCCAGTTAAATCTGAAAAGACAGCAGGAAGAACTGCTCATTAATGTACTGTTTGATCAAATACTCTTACTGCAGAAATGCATGCTATATTATATGTTTACTCTAAATTTGTATTCCCTATCTATCCTCAACTAAGGAAAGGTAGAATATACAAGCAGCTGTGTACTAATAAGTGAGAATTAGGAAGTCACAGTAATGATGTCTGGGTATATTTCAGTTAATTCACTTAACTATGTGTGGGGGAAAATACTGAATTTGTACTTCTCCATAACCATTTTGCACCTGCTGAGAGTGGCGGCAGGCTAGAGCACTTTTTGCCTCAAACAGCCATGAATTTCAGAGGCTTGTGATGTGTTGCTGTAAACAAATGTTGTACACCAAATAATACATGAATTTCTGCACTGGAGTGGGAAAAAATAAGTTCAATTCTAATAAAGGACAGGACAAATATGGTGGTAGGGATTTTGGGAAACTAATTCACATGCCTACTCTAACAGAAACAGAAATTGGAATGTTACATATTAAAGGGAACTCATTGAGCAATGAAGTTGCTGTATTCCTTACAGCTGGTCTGAATCCACAAGTAATTACTCGTGTTGCATTGTGTTAATGAGTTGCTATGCAGTGCCAGCAGAATGTGGAAAATAGGAATGAAGGAACACTCTCTTGCCAGGTTGGATGAAAAAAAAAAACAAATAACAGAATACCTTGCTTAAAACTTGGACTAACTAGAGAATAAGAGAATATCTGTAAAAGTCATTTCAAAGGGGATCTAAAAATACCTTGAAAGCCTTTAAAATTGATCTTTAGAAGTAACTAAATGTTACTTGTTATAGCTCAATACTGTACGTATAGCCTGCTACTCCTAAAGAGTGAGTGTGCAATTACTAATTATACAATCATGGCCAAAAATATTGGCACCCTTGCAATTCTGTAAGAAAATTTTGGAAAGTTGCAAATGTTTCGGTACTTACATGTTCATCTCTTTGGTTTGTGTTTAAAAACAACAGCAAAAAAAAAAAAAAAGAAGAAGAAGAAGAAGAAAAGTCAAATCTGATACAATCCCACATAGAAACCCAAAAATGCACTGGCCAAAATTATTGGCACCCTGTCTAAATTGTAAGAAATCATTGCTTTTCAATCATGCGATGCTCCTTTAATTTGTATTTAGACACACCTGTTGCAAGTAAGAGGTGTGGGCAATATAGTAATCCCACTTGCAACCAGTTAAGATGGAGAAAAGTTGACTCAACCTTTGTGTTGTATGTGACACTGAGCAAGGAAAAAAGAATGAAGCGTAAAGAGTTGTCAGTGGATTAGAGAGAATAAATTCTGGAAAAACAGACAATCTCAAGGCTACAAGTCCATCTCCAGAGATATTAATGTTCCTCTGTCATCAAGAGGTTTACAGCCCATGCCACTGTAGCTAACCTCCCTGAACATGGATGGAAGAGCAAAATTACTGAAAAATTACAATGAAATGTTGTTTAAATGGTGGATGCAGAACCCAGATTAACTTCCAAACAAATTCAAGCTGATCTGCAGACACAGGGTGTGGACGAATGCCCCACCCCAAGGTTGCTAAGATGTTGGCTGATTCTATAGTAGTAGAGAACACTCTCCTGGATGATGTCAAAGCTGCTTCTGAGAGGAGGAGCTACTGCCCGTTCTTTCTTTCTCACAGAGATAAAGAGCTAACTTTAAAGCCTTTCTCTGACCAATATAATTGGCATTATTTATTTATTTATTTAATTTATATTTATTTATTTAATTTATATGCCGCCCACACTACCCAAAGGTCTCTGTAACCACTGTCCTATTTGAACTCTGTCAATAATCTGTATACTGTCAACTATCTGTGAGCTTGCTAAAGTAATAAAGGAGAGTCCTCCTGGGGGCGTGGCATTCATAGTCGCCCATGTGGAGCTCTGCTGGCAGACATCCCTGTGGGCATGACTGACTTTAACTTCTCTCTCCAAGACTATTTACTATCCTAATTATTTGTGATCATATAAACTATCAGCCTTCTCATTTTGTGACCACCACAACAGAGTACAACAGTGTCAGCTCACACTATCCACCGCCATTTGAATGAAAAGGGACGCTCTGGAAGGAAACCCAGGAGGACACCACTGCTGACACAAAGGCATAAAAAAGCAAGACTGGAGTATGCCAAAACTTAAGTGACAAAACCACAATCCTTCTGGGAGAATGTACTGTGGACAGATGATACAAAAATAGAGCTTTTTGGTAAAGGACTACTTTTTTTAGAGAAAAAGAAATGAGACATCCAAAGAAAAGATCACAGTCCCTAAAGTCAAACATGGTGGATGTTCAAAGATGTTTTTGGGCTGCTTTGCTGCTTCTGGCACTGGATGCCTTGACTATGTGAATGGTATCATGAAATATGATGATTACCAAATAATTTTGGGGCACAATGTAGTGGCCAGTGTCAGAAAGCTGCATCTCCACCAGAGGTCATGGGTCTTCCAGCAGGACAATGACCCAAAACACACTTCAAAAAGCAACCAGAGATGGTTACAAAAAAAGTGCTGGAGAGTTCTGAAATAGCCAGCAATGAGTCCAGATCTGAATCCCATAGAACACCTGTGGAGAGATCTCCAAACAGCAGTTGGGAGATACATCCTTCAAATTTGAAGGCCCTGGAACAGTTTGTAGAAGAAGAGTGGCCCAAAATCCCAGTAGAGTGGTGTAAGAAACTCATTCATGGTTACAGGAAGTGATTGATTTCAGTTATTTATTCCAAAGGGGGTGCTACCAAATATTGAGTTAAGGGTGCCAATAATTTTGGCCAGTGCGTTTTTGGGTTTCTATGTGGGGTTTTACTATATCAGATTTGACTTTTCCTCTCTGTTTTTGTGTTGTTTCTGAGGGAAGGGTTACTTAAATTTTCTGACAGAATTGCAAGGGTGCAATACTTTTGGCCATGACTGTACTATTTATTATTACCTATAAAGTAATTTGTTATAGACTATACACCAATGACTATGCATCTTATTCTTGTAGCTCTCTACTTCCAAGCTTGTGGAAAGAAAGCAATCAGCAAAAGTGGCTTACATGTTCTCCACTAATGTAAGGAATTTTAACAAAATCCCTCTCTTCTCCCCATGGCAAGAGTCAGTGACAAGGTTTCTGCCCCTTCTGTATAATGTTTTAAATACTTTCTAGACACCGGCATGTTTTCTGAATACACACATGTAGCAATTTGTGCACATTTTCTCAGAGAATGTTTTTTTTTTTTTTTACAGAAAAACATGTATCACAAAACCACAATGAAAAGAATAATTAGCATCATTTCTCATCTGGCTTGCAAAAGTAAAATGTGAAAGAATTTGCAATGCCATACCACAAAGGAGGTCATGGGAAGAAGAATGTCTAAATACTTCCCTGTGTGTGCACGTTCCTGTGTGTAAGCATCCCTGAAGACAGAAAATAGGATGTTAGAAAGAAAACGTGGGTGAAGTCTTTTCCTTGATATGGTTCTTGTGTATGCATGAGTTTTTCAGACAAGGAGGATTACAATATTTTAGTGATACAGAAATACATTCAAGTGTTCTCAAGTGTTCTCTGTGAGAGCTTGTAGAAGCTCAAGAGCCTTTGAAAGCAATACACATGAATGTATTCTTGAAGGCTTTCATGGCCAGGATCCAATGGTTGTTGTAGGTTTCTCAGGCTGTTTGGCTGTATTTTGAAGGCTTTTCTTCCTAATGTTTTGCCAGTCTCTGTGGCTGGCATCTTCAAAGGGGTGGAGTTAGAACTCTGTCTGTGTTCTGATGTAATGTTTGGGAAATACTAAACTGTCCCACACACTACACCAGAACATGGACAGAGTTCTAACTCCACCCCTCTGAAGATGCCAGCCACAGAGACTGGCAAAACATTAGGAAGAAAAACCTTCAGAACATGGCCAAACAGCCCAAAAAACCTACAAGAATCTTTCTCACTTTAGAAGAGAGAATCATGCCTCCCTGAAATTTAGCAGGCATTAGCTGCAGACCTAGAAGGGATCCTGTGGATCATCTAGTCTAGCTGCTGTCAAGGAGGCACAGTGGTAAACTGAATTCCTGACCTTTGGGCTCTGTGGCCAGATACTTAAACCATATGAGCTATCCAGCAGTTGTTCAGTTATGGATTATGGACAAATGATTCACAGCTGTAGTCTCTCATCCCTACATAATTTCCTGGAGGATAAACACAGGAAAAGGGGGAAGAATTTCTTGCATCCTTAATAGACAAAGGCAGCCATCCTGTATAGCCCATGCAGTCTAGCACTATTGATACTGATTGGCAAAGGCTTCTCATAGCTTCCTGCCCTATCTGGAGATGCTGGGGACTGAACCCAGGATTGTCAGAACACAAAACATATGTTCTGTCTACCCCTGTCTCTTATGATTGTGGAATTGGCTGCAGATCACAAATGTGTACAGCAGTGTCTAAGGTAAGGTTTGCTTTTGAAGAAGTGATTTAAAAAAGAGAGAGAACTAATGGATTAGACTGAAGAGTGGTCCACAGGACAGCTTTGAGCTAATATTTTTGTTAGCTGTAAGAATGTAAATCTTCGCTTCTTCTGTCCTTTTATGCAAGGATGACAAACCACAAATATTTTCCTTCTTGTTCCACAAGACAGTGAAGTTTTAGTCACAAGAGAACTTTTTTGCACATTTTAAGCAGAATTGTCCAAATGGACTTTATTTAAGATCACAGAAAATGTCCTCTTTTTTTTGCAGACCTTTAAAATTTTTAAATGTTGAAGTTGTCTGTGCTGAAGCAAAAGAAGTCAGTCCTGATAACTTTCAAAGTGAAAGGATACTAGTTCTGTGCAGAGTTGATTTGCACAAATAAAAAATGTTAATGAGAAAAAAACAGCACTCCTTGTGTTACCGTCACTTCATGAAAATGAACATCACACTTTTTTTCCAAATTACCTCATTGAGTTGGGACAACCTAAATTGGCACTTGTGAAGAATTTAATGAAGATTCTTTACATCCTTAGCTATGAGATATCATTAAATCAGATCAGGATAGTCATTATTTTCATTCATCGGCCTAGAAAACATCACATCTCTGCTCACAAGTTCTCTGCTCTTATCAACACTGTATGCTAAAATTTGTTTATGCTATGAATGAGTAAATTCGTATTTCTCAAGGCCCACAAATCATTTTACAATTAGCTACTGAAATCAATGGGCATGTACAAATTTTTAAATTTCAGAGGCAGATATGTATGCATGTTTGAGCACATATTGTTTGCTTGTTTACTTAAAACATATATACCCCACCTTTCTCTTTAAAAAGGACCCAAGGCAGCTTATGTCATTAAATGATAATATTTAAAGCTAAAAACAATAAGTATACAAAATTTGTGTTTATCATTTAAAGCTAAAACAAATCAATTCCAGGAAACTCTTTCTTTTGTTTCCCTCATTTTCCCATTGTGGCAAAAGTTATCTGGATTTGGCTTTCTAGGAGAAGTGATGAAGAAAAGGTTCTCCTCCTCCTTCACCACCACACACGAGATTCTGGTAAGAGATAACTCTTTCTTCACTGCTAGTAGAGGTGGAGAAGGAGGAATCTATATGAAATTGGCAGGAAATGATGAGGAGTTCTGGAAAAGAAGGGTATAGAATCATAGAATAGTGAAGTTGGAAGGGGCCTATAAGGCCATGGTTAAACAGCTGTACTGCAGTCAAAACTGTGCTCACGACCTGGGGTTCAATCCCAGGTAGCTGGCTCAAGGTTGACTCAGCCTTCTATCCTTCCGAGGTCGGTAAAATGAGTACCCAGCTTGCTGGGGGCGGGCAATGTGTATAATTGTAAACTGCCCAGAGAGTGCTTGAAGCGCTATGGGGCGGTATATAAGCAGCACACTTTGCTTTTTGCTTTTTAAGTGTGGGAATACAAATCAAAAGATATCTGCCAGGTGGCTGTCTAAGTTTCTCTTGAATGCCTCCAGTGTTGGAGCACTCACCACTTCTCAAAATAATTGGTTCCACTGTTTTACTGCTTTATCAGTTAGGAGGTTTTTCCTGATATGCAACTGATATCTGGCTTCCTGTCACTTGAGCCCACTGCTGCAATGGAATGATCAAGAACAGATCCTGACCCTCCTCCGTATGACAGCCTTTCAAATATTTGAAAAGTGCTATCATATCACCCCTCAATTTTCTTTTCTCAAGACTAAACATGCCCAATTCTTTCAGTCTTTCCTCATAGGACTTGGTTTCCAGCCCTGATCATCCTTGTCACCCTCTTCTGAACTTGTTCCGATTTGTTAGCATCCTTCTTCAAGTGTGGTGTCCAGAATTGGACAAAATATTCAAGGTGAGGCCTAACCAATGCTGAATAGAGGGGGACTAGCACCTCGCGGAACTGGAAACCATACTTTTGTTAATGCCGCCTAAATCAGCATTTGCCTTTTTGTAGTCACATTGCACTCTTGGTTTATATTCAGCTTGTGATATATGACAATTCCAGATTCTTCTAGTTTGTAGTATTGCTGAGCCAGGTATCCCCCATCTTGTAACTGTGCATTTGGTTTCTTTTTCCAAGGTGCAGTACTTTGCACTTATCTCTGTTTAATTTCATTCTTTTTTTTTTCAGCTCAGTGTTCCAGCCTATCAAGATCATTTTGAATTTTGTTTCTGTATTCCAGGATATTAGAATCTGTAGGTTTTAGGAGGGATGCAGATTCTGCAACCTTGTTGTATTCCACAGGGTATTGAAATTATTTTGAATGCATTCAGAGAAAGAGACTGACTGAGTTTTCCTATGACAGTTGGCATTAAAAGTCTGACTCGCATGCAAAACAATAAGTCAAATTTCAAGTGCCAATGGGATAATAAAGCTTACCTAAACAAATGTGTCAACAACAAGTGGCCAATTGACATCATAAAAACTAGTGAAGGGATAGAAGGCAAAATTGTGTAAAAGCATTGCAGACAGCTGCGACCTTCTGATGGCTATTACACACTTCATATACTTTGCTAAGTGTGCATAGTTTAATTTATAGCACCATGCCTGTACTAGCCATCAGGTCATGCCTAAATAAGAAGCAGACTTCAAACAATCTCTGCTTTTTCACTGTTTAAACAGTTTCCAGAAAGATGGAGGTTTAATCCCTGACTACAAACAATAGTAGTCAGGGATTAAAGGGATCCAGATGAGAGGTGGCAAAGTTGATGTTACTGGTTTAAATATAGTATATTAAACTGAGACTTTTATGGTCAAACTGGCCTAATATGACATGGTCAAAAAAAAGATGTGATACTGAGATCTGAATAAATCCCTCTGCATTCCAAATTAGAGTTGTGTTTTGGTTTTCACCGATGCAAAGAGCTACAGAAGAGTAGTCTTAAAACATACCACAACTGTACTCCCAGCCACAATTACCCCACCAGCAAATTGTTAACCACATTGTGGGGGAATAAATGGTCAAAACTCAGTTTCTTGTCTGACTCTTAAGTGGATTTATTCACCCTAGTGCTCATCCTCCAATTAAAAAGGGTTCTGCTGTATACACTTTTAAGCTTGAAAAAAGTCAGGAGATGCTGTGTCGTTTCCAAAATGACAGGAAGAAAAAGCTCCATGCACTGAAACCAGGAGCTGAGTGAGCCAATCAGGCTGAAGATGAATTCACTGAATTAGCCTGAATCTGCCAACTTTCCTCTCAGTGAGTTACTGATGCCTAGTTTTGTGTGCTACACATCTTCAGATGCATGACTCAGCTGGAAAGAGATGAAATCCAGTCGCCTTCCTCTTCTGTTTCTACTCTGCTTGTAATACTCATTGCTTCTCAAACTGTCTGTTCCAAATGAAGTATAAAGCACCCCAGATGTCATCACATATACAGTTTGCTCCTGCTCCATCAAAAGCCTTTCAGATCCCATGAAGAGAGAAGTAGAAAACTTTGTGTCACCATATCATTACTCAAATTATTATTCCTGTCTTGCCTGCATGATGCAGCCAGCCCTCCACAGGAGAAGAGTACAGTAACACAGGGGGAGCCCAACATCTCATGAACTTGGAGGATGGCAATAAAAGTACCTATATTAACTGGGTACCAAAATATTGTATATAAACAAGCATAAAAGAAAGTTATCACAAAAATAATTTTAGAGGCCCAGGAGTCTAGATGTTTCTTACATCTTAGTATGTCAGGCCTATAGGTCAGGGGTCCCCAACCCCCAGTCCGCAGCCTGTTGCTGGTCCATGGGCCTCCTGGAACTGGGCCACGGAGACGGATCTCCGCCCCCCCCCACGCATGCACGGTGAGCGTGTCACAATCACGGAGGGGTGTGTCATGCACATGGAGAGGCATTTCACACTCATGGGTGGGCATCTCATGCTCGTGTGCATGCACGCGGGTGCACCACGCCTATAGGTCAGGGGCCTCTCCGTGAAGCACAACACGCCCCTCCGCAAGCATGACATGCCAACCCCCAAGCATGACATGCCCACCCGTGAGCACAGGGGTGCCCGAATCCCCCATGCACAGAGCCCACACCCACTAACTGGTCCACTGTCCCAAAAAGGGTTGGGGACCACTGCTATAGGTGATTTACAAGAGCTGAAGTAATATATTGACAATGTATTCACGAAGGCTTTCATGGCCGGGATCTGATGGTGGTTGTGGATTTTTAGGGTTCTTTGGCCATGTTCTGAAGGTTGTTCTTCCTGACGTTTCACCAGTCTCTGTGGCCGGCATCTTCAGAAGACTGGAGTAGGAACAGAGCATGGACAGAGTTCCTACTCCTGTCCTCTGAAGATGCCGGCCACAGAGAATGGCAGAACAAAGGAAGAACGACCTTCAGAACACGGCCAAAGAGTCCAAAAAAACCACCACAACCATAATATATTGACACTTTATTTTGCTATGCGTTTCAGCTCTGCTGCTGTCACAACTACTGTTAAACAGGAAATATAAAGTTAAACAACTTATAAGACTCTACTGGTCTGGTTTGATATTCTATCAGCAATTGGGTTGATTATACCACTTTAATGTAATAGTGATAAACAGCAGGGTAAAAGTTCAAAACTGGGTACCAAAGTAAAAAATAAAAAGCATTATCCTTAAGTTGTTGCAAGAAACATACATTGGGTGTGGGTTTCCTTTAGCTTCACACTTGACTGTAAACTCTTCATCAAAAGGGAATGCTACTTGATCGGTTGGTTGAGCTGTGATTGTTGGGAGCTGTCTCACTGAAACAGAAAAAAAACAGCAACATAATTAAATAAAGAATACTTGAATGAATATCCCAACCACACCTGTAAAAAGTTATAAACATTGCATTTCATTTACCCTTTACCTGTTCTTTCTATCAATATGTTTCCTTTCATTCCCTCATGTGAGGCAAATGGCTGCAGGTGTTAACCACCATTATCCATATGCAGTGGTTCTGCATAGACCAGGATACCTTATATTTACATGATAGTAGAAAAACAGGTGAACCTATAGTACACACAATGTATCTCATACTATTTTAAATATACATTTTAAGAAATATTCTATCTCTAAACAGAAAATTGTAGTCATATTTTGTATTAAAGTACATATTTCAAAGCATATTTTACTTTTTCTTAAAGCTAATAACTGGGTCAGAATATTCAGGAAGCAGAAAAGGACAAGTTGCTTCCCATCCATACAACTATCTCAGAGATGCAGGTCTGGACAGTTGGGAGTTCTTCAAGCATCCCTATGAGGATATGGCAAACTTTCTCTAAATTCCTTGTCTTAATTATTTTCATTTGTCTTCAGCAAGGAATTTTGAAGTCCCAATTTGATTTCTCACATCCAGCGCAAGGATGAGAGGTGTGCCTATTCTCCAGTCAAGTTTCCCCCAATTTCTGTAAAAAAAATCTATGCAAAAACTAGTATCTTTTCCCTTGGTGAAGATAAGTGTATGTGTGTGCACATACAGACACATACACACATAAGGAACAAGTACAGACAGACTAACTGAGTGGAAAGTTGCTGATCCATCTGATCTTACTAATTTTTAAATATCCATACAACAAGGCAGCAATTGCTGTAGTTGCATTACTTATGCAAACATTTGCACAAATATGAAAACCCTTGCCAAGATGGACAGAAAATATGTCACCTTCCTGTGTGTAGGAAGAACAATTTTGTAGTTCTTGCTCCTGTGTAAGAAAGACAGATGCAAGGTTTAAACCCCTGTATTATGGAAAGTTGACAACCATGAATAAAGTAAAATATCTGGGTATAACAATAAAAAGACAAAGGATTTATTTGAACAAAACTACAAGAAGAAAGGGAAAGAAATCAAGAAAGGTTTAGAGAGATGGAAACATTTAAAAATCTCATTGGTGGTAGAATAGATATTGTTAAAATGATGATATTACCTATATTTGTATTTCTATTTCAGAATATCTTAATAATAATAAATAAATTTATTTATTTATTTATTTATTTATTAGATTTTTACCCCACCCCTCTAGACATTTCATTTGTGGAGAAAACAACTCTCAGATTTTATTTGGCAGGGGAGAAAACTGAGAATAAAACTGAAATACTTGCAAGAAGACAAGAAAAGAGGAGGATGGGGTCTCCCAAACCTCCAATTATATTATGACGTGCAAAACTACAATGGTTAAGAGAGCAGATAAGATTAAATGATGAAAAAATAGTAACTTTAGAAAGCAAAGATTTAAGATATGGATTTAATGTATATTTATTGTATGGCAAAAAGAAAGTGAACAAAGTTTTTGATAATAATATAATAAGAAAAGCATTAATTTGAGTATGGGAGAAATATAAAGGGAAATTTTATCATGGGATTCCAATGTGGATGTGATGAATGGTTAACATATAAAGATCTACTCATAGAAGGAGATGATGGACAACTAAGACTAAGAAAAGGAGAAGAAATGATTCAAGCAGGTACCCTGTTTCCCTGAAAATAAGACCTAACCTGAAAATAAGCCCTAGTATTTGGAGTGGCCTCCATGGCCACACTGTGGCTATGAATTTTTCTAAAAGCAACATAAGACCTGTTTCTTCAGGTTTGCCATATTCTCAAAGGAATTCAGTATAAAGTAATCAATAAAATTAAGCTGTTCAGAGGCTATTCAAAAGTAATATAATTTACTGCACAATTCTTGGGCTTAAAAAAGAAAAAAAGATGCATACATTTAAGTAAATGATGTTGATGATCTAAGTTGTATTGCACATGATACCAACATAAATCCATCAGCTACTGAGTCTCAGCATCTTCCTTCTGGAACCATGCATACTCAGTGATAGGATGAATGGGTCTTGCTACTATGCAAATCATCCACTTCACAATTTACAATTTTTATTATTATTATTACCATCCTGAATAAATTAAAGTGTTGTGAATCTCCACATAACCAAACTATAAAAATGGAAATTGTGCCCTGAAGAGTAATTGACCATAATAGAATTACCGCTCTGTTATAAATTACAGGGATGAATATTAGGGATACTGACTAGAAATGCTTTAAGCCCAGTGAACCAGAAAACTCAGTGCTCATACAGAATGTGGTATCTTGCTGCACCATATGGTCTCTCATCTTCAACATCTTCAGTGGCAGCAGGATCTGCCCAGCTTGTTTATAGCCAAATATAATTCATATTTATTAAAACCATAAAAGAGCTTCATTAACAGATATTCAGAATCCAATGGGAATGTGAGGTCAAAGAAAGGTTGAATAATTAGGAAAAGGGGGTGAGTCTATGGAATAAGTAGACGATATTCCAGTTGTGTGGTTTCACATAGAATTCTAATAGGACTCTAGGAGGAGTAATTAATTTTCTTGGATATGGAAAGCCAAGAGGTATCAACATTTCCAACATTAAGTTCAAATTCTCTGATCAGACTCTAAATAGGTTATATATTTTTCTCTTCAGTGTGATATGTTAAAAAAGTGAGCACTGTGCAATTGATTAGGGCTATGTGGAGAGAACAATAGAACAGCAGTTCTGTGCCGTGTCATGGATTATATAAAATGCTGACTCCATCCTACTGCTGGGAGAAAGGATTAACCAACATGAGGACCTGATGCTTGAGGAGGTACATGTCTCTTTTGCAAAAACATTCCTCAGTACCTACTATGGAGCATTAGAAGAGGTCTGTGTTAGTCTGTGTTAGCCTATCAGTCCAAAACAAAACAAAAGTTAAAAAATAATGAAGACAAAAATGTTGTGGCACCTTAAAGACTAACTGCTGTATTTTAACGCCAATTTTCATGGAATGTGAGGAAATGGACTTGTCCGTGAAAACTCACATTAAGATACAACAGTTAGTCTTTAAGGTGCCACAATGTTTTATTTTTAATTTTTCTTTTGTTTTGGACTGATACACCATGTAAGAATCAACTGTTGTTGTTTTTTTTACTATTCATTCTGTACTACTAAGACCACTGGATTTCTGGACTGTTCACAGTTACCATTTTCAAAGTTCTAAAGTGCTGAACAATTTGGTTTGGATTATTTGAAGGATATCTGTATATTCAAGACCTTTTCTAGAATATCTATTCTAATCACCCACCTTTTGCCCTCCAGGTTATGGAATACAATTCTCATAACCTCTGGCCTTTAGGCATCCTGACTCAGACTGATCAATATCACATTCACATGGAGGGCTTCAGGGTGGAGATGTTGCATCTTCTCAATGGATGTCATCAATGCAAACAATATTGGGAGGCTATAGACTTGCCCACAGACAAATACAGTCTATGGGCTGCATGAAGACTCCTGAGGCCCAAATGCAGAATCTAAGCCTCCCTGGATCCCCAATCCTCCATTTTTTTTCCACTCAAAAATCCCCCTAGGGCATGTGGGGCAATTTCCCCACAATTGCGCTCTTCCCAGAATCACTTCCTTCCGATACACTATTTTTGAAAAACAAAATTACCAGTTCTTACTTGGGCAAGAAGGTGCGTTCCCCCCCCCCCCATAATTAAGATTAAATTAAAAGAACTGTGGCTGCAGACTTCCAAGGTCCAAAGTGGATATATGTGTCACTGGACCACTAAAATTTGCCTACTTCTGCACTAAACAGATTCCATCCTTGACTTAGTGGATGTAAAAATCTTGATTTATTTCATCCTTTCACAGCAGGCAAGAAACACGAGAAATGTACATGTCTGAAAAATGTAAGAGATGCCTTCTTCCATGAAATAGCAAACAAAGCAGCATTAGATAGGTTGTTCACGTCTTTTATCAATCAGACTGGCCTTTTGTGATTGCTGTGTGCATGTATCTTTCAAGTCATTTTCAGTTGCTGCGCAAGCAACTAAGAGGAGAAAACAGGAAACAAAGCCTGTTTTCTTGTTCTTGTGCTAGAGGAGAGACCTTTCATGGTGCTTGGGGAATTCTCTAGAGGCTGTCCACTCTTTCTAGATGGCATATTTTGATGATATGGGGAAAAAAACAAACAATAAACAAATGCATACTCAAAGCTGCAATACACATAGGATCAATATTTTTCTGGTGAATATTCAACAAAGTACCAGATTATATTATTTATCTACAATTGATATAACAGTACCACCATGGGGTTCTCTGTTGTGCCTTGACACCAGGTGTCCTTCCAATGGGCACAAAGTCTAAATGTAAAAATCAGAGCACAAAAGACTCATCCTGAACCTTTGGTGCAGTAGCAATAATTTCCACCTCAAGCTACCAGACTATGTCTTATTTCCACATGTTTATTGCCCTATGTGGAACAGTCAGGAGAAGAAAGCAGAGTTACATTTCCGTCACATATGAATTCCCAATAGGCCGCACAAGAACACAATAAAGCTCAAAATGGAAACAACACATTGGTGAGATTTAATCTGTTCTCCAGGAGAGCAGCATTCAGTAAATAGCTACAACTTACCAGAAAGCGGGATTTCAATAGCTCCTGCCAAACTTAATACAAAGAGAAGCAGGCATGCAGTGATTCCTTTTGTGCTTAATGGCATCTCCATCTCTCTTCTGTAAACAGGGAGTCCAAACAGATTGAAAGGTGTCCTGCAATTCTCCTTTTATTTTGCTTTTTAAAAATAGTCTCTGGGAGCAAAGCCTGGAAATGTAGCAGAAAAAGCCATGTAAATAAATGCAAGGCATCAACTCTGCTCTGATTATGTTAGGAAAAGGGAGAAATAGTCAGGGTTTATAAACTGAAACATAAATCACAGTAACATGCACACTGTAATATATTCTGGCTTTCCCCACTTCTGATTCCGCACTAAAAAAGGGGAACAAAAGAAGTAAACTCGATTACACCGCAGAAATCTAATTATTTCTTTGCTTACATACAAGGAGCTACAAATTTGCTACGCTGACAAAGCTTTTCATTCTTAAAACACACACAAACACAAATGTATCAAAGGCACACAATTTGGGAAGCGATTCAGAAACATCTTTAGAGGGACATATGGCCCATGTGCTACCACCTTTGCATTATTCACTATTCCATAATTTTCCAATTGTACACTGTCTACAAGTAAGTTCACATCATTTGCTTCTTTAACATGGTTATAACTACCTCAGGCCCATTACTAAGTGGACCATTTACATGCCCCACCATAAGTACACTTTAGAGGAAAGCCAAAAAGTCTAAAGATGAATCAAATCCGTAAATTCCAATAAATGCTGAAATGGTATTTGTAATAATATTTCTGATAAGAACATTTAGGTCTATTGCCTGTTTTTTGTGGATGTCAGTTTGCAATAGAGAAAAAAGCTACAACAGCGAATTTAATTTAGTGGCTTTTGTGCAGCTACTATTACCATAAACTACTTTTTTTCCTGTGTCACTGTGTAGGCAAAGTGGAATGAAGAGAAGCATAGAATCACTTTGTGCTCCTTAAAAGAAAGGAAGAAAGGAAATATAACAAAGACCAAGATAATATTTCTTATCCAACAACACTGCCTGAAAAAGATTGCCCAAGGTCAAGGTAGAAGTCGTCAGTGGTATGGCAACCAACTGCTGTATTGATGGCAGTTGGTGACCATCTATTCCAGGATAAATAGTCTGGATTGCATTTTGTACCACTGAGAAGCAGTCTTACTTTTTGCTCTTATTCTTCAGAGGAAGAAGGCAGCCAGCCAGAAAGTGACTCTTATAAAATCCCAGAGAGACAGCTAGAAACAGCTGGCTGACCAGCAATTATTTGGAAGGTGTCACAGCCCATTGGTTTATAACTGGGTAGAAATTATGGAGATCTCAGCCGTTTTTTGACTCGATGCCAAAAGTAAATGGCTAGGGCTTTGATGGAATTTCATATTCAGGGATTCCCCCCTCCCCCGAACACCATTTACTCTCTGCAGTAAGAAGCAATGGTGAATGGAGATTTAAACTAGAGCAGATTAAAAGTACTGTAGTTGCAGTTTTCAGTAAAAGCCTGTGCAGTATTTGGAACAGTTAATGTAAACTAATCCCTAGCCATGAAGCTGGACTTGATTGGCTTGGGTAAATTATATACAGTGGTGCCTCGCTTAGCGATTGCCTCGTTTAATGATGTATTCGCTTAGTGATGAGGTTTTAGGAGCGATCTTGTGCTCCGTTTAGCGATGTTTCCAATGGGGGAATTTTGCATAGCTATGTTCAGGACCTTGCTTCACTTAGCGATGACAGTTTAGGTCCCCCTGTTTTGCTTAGCAATGTTTCTGACAGCTCCGTTTTCGCTATTTTTAAAAGGTGTTAAATTGTTTAAAAAGGGTTTAGAGTGCTTAAAATCGTTAGTGCATTTAATAAACCCTTTGTTAACCATATTTGGCTTCGTTCTGACTCTTTTTGAATTTTTGGTGATTTTTTTTCTCCCCCATTGAAATGCATTGAAAAGGTTTCAATGCATTCCAATGGGGGAACCGCGTTTCGCTTAGCAATGTTTCCTATGGCGATTTTCGCTTAAGGACGGCAATCCATTCCCATTATAATAAATTAAAGGAAGTAATTAAAAAGAAATTACAGGAATATAATAATTTTAAACTTTCTTGGTTTGGAAAGGGAACACAGTTATATTGTATTTTGATTTGTGTATTTTATGTTTATGTTTTAATTAATAATTAAAAAAAATGAAATGCATCTCTGACACATTTACCTATAGGAAACCATTTTTTTTCATATTCTGTCCCAACCTCATATCTAGAGTAGAGGTTACATATCAGGACAACCAAATATTGAGCATACTTATTTCTTTACGAATGATTCATAGCTTTTACTGATCTATATGATCTAAGGCTTTGCTGTAATCTAGAAAGAACTAATTTTATTGTGAAATTATTAGTAACCAATGTATACTTGAAATATGATTTCTAGTGCCTCTTCCTTTTATTAATGAATTAATTAATTCTTTTGACTTTGTTGCACTTAACATACAACTAACTAACATATAAATTACGAGAAAATAGCTTCCACATTTCTTCCTCATACTTGTGCAGAAGTATATTGGGCTGCAACCTGTGAAGCAATATAGACGAAATTAGGCCTGATCACATGAGGGAAATGTTTTCTACTTTTTAATACTTTCCATACCTCTGTTGTACTGAATCATGGTCACATTGTTTATATCCCGGGATGAACACCCTATGAACTTTTAGTGGTACCAATTTATCTCCTCCCATTTATATTGTTATGGTAGGCTACACTATGGTACTGGTTTATTTTCTCTCTTGCTTCAAGGGGCAATTTAACCCTTTTATATATATAATATTTACCGATACATTGATATATCAGGAACAAGTTTCCCTCTAAGGTGTGTGACAACATGACAATGTTTGACTCCACCCCCTCCATACTGCTTTTCTCCCCCCCCATGCACCCACAGTGACTTTTCCAGCCTCTTTCATTCTGATTATAATGGAATCCTGCATGGGGGGAGGAATCACGCATGTGGGGGAGGGGAGTTGAGCCCAACCCAGCTGGGCTGAAAATTAGAGGGAAGGTTGACCAAGAAACAGGTTCTGTTTAGGAAAGTGTCCTCTTTTGCACTGGCTGCACCTGCAGAAATGAATTGCACACAATGGACATGGGATATCTGCATGGTAGCACTGGCAATCATTCCTCCCCCCTCTCATGACATTGGTATACCAACTGTTCCATGTATCTTCCCATAGAAAGAAAAAAATACTCGCCAGTAATGTAATAGCGGTGACTCCCCGGTGGCATACTTTTACCAACATATTAAATTAAAATAAAAATTAATATGCATCCTACAGTAATGGCGGCAACATTCCTGACTTCGATTCCGAAAAGAAGCAAGGCAGATCGTGAGCACAGGCAATCCCAGTAAAGAATGCACTCATACAAGAAAGATACAGAATAGCACAAACTTCCTGGTGATGGGGACATCTTCTGCAGTTATACTGCCGGCCAGGAAAATGTCTTGATCTTGACTATGCATCATGTGACCAGAAAAAAAAACCCAACAAAGTAACTGGGGAATAACTAGATAACATTTCCCTCATGTGACCAGGGCCTCAGAGATTTAAATGCACTTTTCATTCATTTCACCTTACTGAGCAAGAATGCAATTTGCATTGTATCTCCTCATTAGGCAAATGTATATATCATTTATAACAATTACTATTTTTAAATGTGTATATCATTCAATGATTTCTATTTTATCTTATACTTTAACTGAATTTATCAAGAGGCATATCCACTGCAGTAACACCGATACAGATTATGGTATCTCTTAAGGCCAGAGGAAAGCAGACTTGTTGGTCTTCATCATCACACCCAAAAAGGCTTGTCAGGGCCAGTAGTTTTGATGGGAGCGGGCAGCAGGATCAAGCTGGTGGTAGTGGGAACAAGTCTGTTCCACTGCCAGCCCTTGGGACAGAAAGAGAGCAGTCTAATTTTAGGATAATAATGAAGGCTCCGTGCTATCTTGAAACCACTTTGAGGTGGGAGAGGATCCCAGCACTGTTATCTGCCCTCACTGTAGGCAGCAAATTATTTGGGGGTATATTTCCAGAACATTACAATAAGATTCAATACATTCGCGAAGGCTTTCACGGCCGAGCACAGAGTGCTGTCCTCTGAAGATGCTGGCCACAGAGACTGGTGAAACGTTAGGAAGAACAACCTTCAGAACACAGCCAAAGAGCCCAAAAAACCCACAAAAACCATTACAATAAGAGTTAACACCAAAGAATCTTGCTCAGTATAAAGGCAGATAAGTCCCTACAGTGAGGAAGTACTGGCAAGCTCACAGAGCAGGAAGAAAGAGTGCTACCTTTAGACATGGGCATGAACCACCAGTTCAGTGTGCTTCATTTCCCAGCCAAACAGTTGATCCGTGGGTTGGTGCCCTACCCCTTCTGACAGGCGCCACTCAGAAGCAGTGCCCAGAGGAGGTGGGGTGGGGTGCTGCTGCCAAGTGAGTGCTTGTTGGAGAGGGCAGGGTGCCAAACTGCCCCTTGGCCAGGAAACAAACCATGCTGAATCATTACATTCTGGCTATTCCATCTGGTCATTGCTACATTATTAGTACAGTAGTACTTACTCTTGAATGAAGCCCCTTTGCATTCTAACACAGTGGTCACAAGTAAGGGAACTATGCTCACCTGGAAAAGATGCCTTTGGTTTACCTGCCTGATGTTGTGCTATGCCTTACCAGTGGTTCTTAACCTTGGGTTTGTTCGTTCATTTAGTCATTTAGTTGTGTCTGACTCTTCATGACCCCATGGACCAGAGCACAGCAGGCCCTCCTATCTTCCACTGCTTCCCGTAGTTGGGTCAATTTCATGTTGGTTGCGTCAATGACACTGTCCAACCATCTCATCCTTGGTCGTCCCCTTCTCCTCTTACCGTCACACTTTCCTAACATCAAGGTTTTTTCCAAGGAGTCTTTTCTTCTCATGAGATGGCCGAAGTACTGGAGCCTCAGCTTCAGGATCTGTCCTTCCAGTGAGCACTCAGGGTTGATTTCCTTTAGAATGGATAGGTTTGTTCTCCTTGCAGTCCAGGGGATTCTCAAGAGCCTCCTCCAGCACCAATAATTCAAAGGCATCAATTCTTCGGCCGTCTGCTTTCTTTATGGTCCAGCTCTCACTTCCATACATCACTACAGGGAAAACCATAGCTTTGACTATTTGGACTTTTGTTGGCAAGATGATGTCTCTGCTTTTTAAGATGCTGTCAAGGTTTGTCATCGCTTTCCTCCCAAGAAGCAGGTGTCTTTTAATTTCGTGGCTGCTGTCTCCATCTGCAGTGATCACGGAGCCCAAGAAAGTAAAATCTGTCACTGCCTCCTTATCTTCAATTTCCCAGGAGATGATGGGACCAGTGGCCATGATCTTAGTTTTTTTTGATGTTGAGTTTCAGGCCATTTTTGGACTCTCCTCTTTCACCCTCATTACAAGGTTCTTTAATTCCTCCTCACTTTCTGCCATCAGAGTGGTATCATCTGCAACTCCCAGAAACCCCAGCAGCACAGCTGGTGGTGAAGGCTTCTGGGAGTTGCAGTCCAAAAACACCTGAGAAACCCAAGGTTAAGAACCACTGCCTTAGCCTACCTACTAGCCTTTTTCTGGCAAGCACTGGTATCTGCTCAGCCAGTGGCCACTATCCTGCCTTTAAATGCCATAATTCTTGTTCTTTAATGGACTCTTCTTTGGTGAAGTTCTTCAAAAGTAAAACTCAGAAATTTTCTAAGAGTTCTAGGAAGATACTCCTAACAGGAGGGGAACATTCAGAGGAAAAATATGCATGAACTAGCATGATTAAGGACTCAGCTAAGTGTACATGCTTTTGTATTTCTGTATAATTGCACACACACTCTCTCAATCTAACCACCCCCGCCCTTTTGCAACTTGTCTGGCAGATTTATCTATCTTTTAGGGTCTATCATGGCTTCAAACCTCATGCATATCTGAGGAAAAAAGCAAGTTATAGCTTTGTTGATTTTCCAGTGCCACCAGGACTGGTGAACCAGATTTCTGAGTTGATTTATAATTGGTGTCTAAACTAAACAGAATGGAGGCCCAAATTATTCATATAAAATCAGAACCAAGTCTGATAAGGGCTTGGAACTAATTCAGGGGAGTACATGCATAGCCATAGTATGCACACATTATTAAAACATGCTGTCCTTTTGGCACAGACGGAGCCCACGGTAGGCCTTTCTGGGAGTACAGAAGATGTACTCTTTTTTTGGAGTACATCTCCCAGAATCTCTGAGTCATCATGTTGTGGCTATGGCTTATAAAGGCAGTATGCTGGTTGGATAGCTGAGTGGTTTTAGGTATCTGCCTGCAGAGCCAGAGGTTGGGAGTTTGATTCCCCACTGTGTCTACTGTGAGTAGAGCCAGTCTGTGTGGCCTTGGGCAAACTGCAAAATCCCAGGATGCCTCCAGAAGAAAGGAAGAATGAAACACTTCTAAACCCTGAAAAGGGTTGCCATAAGTCAGAATTGACTTGATGGCACATGAATGATTCTGAAAGCTATATCCCTCCCCCTGCCAAATAACTTATCTAAACTCTGAGTGGTGCTCACTTTTTCACTAGCTTGTGTACACTATCCTATATAGAGAATGGTTTAACTCATGAGTTCTTCCCTGATCTACATATAGAAAGGATGATGTTGTGATCAATAAAACATTGATACCGAAATGAAGCCTCATACAACCTTAACCAACAAACAAATCTTTAGATTATCAGCACACCGGCTCCTTGAAAACCTGAGCATCAAATCTTTCCTCCAGAGTGACATGTTTCAATTTACATGAAAGTTAAGATTTTATTCAATAGGATTCACATTTGAATCTTACAGTCTTGAGCAGACTTCACATAGGTCCGGTTCTCACACTAAATCTGATAGAAAATCATTAATCTTTTCCAATGGCTTTTGTGCCATATTCTTGAACAGCAGAAAATTTAGTGCTGTTCCAACAATGTGTTTCAGCTGTGACTAGTGTAGTTCAAAATTGCAGCATTACATCAAATGGCATGTAGCTTTCTGTTTCTAAATGTAATAGGGAAATGGTGGAGTTTTGACATTTTTCTGCAATTTTCAATTGTGCCTTTCTTCACACCAAATGTACTTCAATCAAGTGAGATTCTGAACTTCAAAGTGCTACTGGAAATGTGAATCTAAACAAGATAAAAGGGAAGTTCAACCTTTTAGTGCTTTTTCCCAAACCAGAACATTCACCTCTCCTTGCAACTAATAACTGAGCCACTGGTGAGCTTTCATCCAACAGTGCATACATAACAGGCATCTAGTGTAGCTCCCCTCCTGCTAAGACTCCTCTTGTTTACTAATGCTTCTTTTTAGGGAATGGCTGATGAATCTTAAATAAGGCCAAAGCTCAACGGATTCAATTCTGACTTTCCAGATTGTCTCTGGATTGTGTCATGGAATTCTAATTTTCTGTGAATTGCTGCAAAGAAATGCTTCACACTTGGGAAACTGCAAAGAAATGCTTCACACTTGGGGAAAAAAGTCAACATTTGTAATATACACGATAAAACATGTTATAAAGACATTTTGATCAATGGAAGGAGCGCCAAAAAAATCAAACATACTGAAAAACATGTAGGCATTGGGAGGGGGTAGCAGAATAAAAATGGGATAGATCTCATTCCATATACAATAATAGCAACACGAAATCCAATGCAACTGGAGGTGGGCTGGATTGGAAATGGAGAAGAGAAGACACTTATGAATGAGATGTCATAGGTCTGTATGTTTCTTTTAATGACTTTAAGCCTGTGAGGAACTGCAACCAGAAAAATTAACTCCAGTGCCTACTGTGTCTTCTTTCTCTTAGCAGTAGTGCAACCTGGACTCAGAAGAAAAGGAATAGTTAATGTCGCCAGAGTGAACCTATAGGAGTCTCCTGCCCAAAAGGATCACCAAAAAAAAAAAAAAAAAAAAAAATTACACTCAGATATTCAGAGTGCATGTGTGATCAACAGCAACCGCTTTGTTATGCTGCAGTTCAAACTCTCATGCTAATCACACAGAAAGGCAGAAATTAGCCTTTTATGAAGAGTTTCATGGTATTATTTGTACAAAAACAGCTTGAATTGGAGAAGAGACCCCGAGGTGTTAAATCAATAGGTCACCTAATCTAGTTTCAAAAGTCTGTTTTCCTGGCAAAATGATTTCACGGAGGCAATGTAACTTTTTTTTTGTCTCTGAATTATCACTTTTTTTTTCTCAGCTCAAGAATTTTTGACAAGCAGATGATTTCAATTCACTGTGGATAATTACTCATAACTCCTACCTACAATTCATTATTTACTGTGCCCTTCCACAACACTGTACACTGATTGCTTTGAGAACAACTCGTTTGTTTATTTAATGAGATGCCCTTTACTTGCAGATTGCCAATTTTATAAAATATACAATTTTATTAAGGAACCATGCCAATCCTGATTCCTTCTATTGTATATTGACTTTTTCTGGCACATGTACAAAACATAATGGACAACAAAATAAGACAGAAAATATTAAAATTCCATTTATCTCCTAAAGCTCCTGAGCAGTTTTGATTACATATAATTTCTATATTAAAATAGTTCATAAATTGTATCAGCATGACAGCCACAATCTCAGATTACAATTCTACTGCTTGAAAAAATAATTACATTGTACTTCTTTATCATCATTTTCCTAACACTCCAAAACAAAATCACTCCAAACCAGATCTTGCAACTTTTAAATATAGTGCAACAACAAGTAATTAAATCATTGTATTTCTGCAAGTTTGGTAATAGTTAATAGCGGTGACCTTTTCTTTAGCTAAATTTAATTTAATTTACCAATGCGTTATATGTTAAAAGGTCGTTACATAAAAGTCACTGACAATTAGAAATTAGAGCTCCAGGGTTACTGTAATGATGAATGGGTAGATAAAGTATTTAGAAATAATATTATTTCACCCAATCATCAGTTGGATCCAGACTTAGTCACACTTAGCAGTCAATTGGGTTTAAATTGGTTACTGTACACAAAGATCCTGTTGTCTATTGGCCTCAGTAAAATGCTGCATTTTATGGAAATGAAAAAAGCCTGAATTAAATACGAAGCATGGACTCTTCTCAGGTGCATGGGACCAATAGTCTAAATCAGTAACAGCAATGGAAATACAAATACAGTATGCAAAATATGATATATTAGTAAGATATCTGATGCACCTTTCTTAACTCACTTGTAAAAACAGAAGCCACATAACGCTTGTGTCTAGCCCTATTCAGCTGACCAGAAAAGGGATGACTGTTCAAATCTGAAAATCACCTTCCGTCACCATTGTTGTGAAGAGCACGTTTCGAAATGAAAATGATAACTTCTGCTATATAAGGATTGGGCGGGGGGGGAAGGGTTCATAACAATGTGGAAGGCTCCATATATAGAGGAAACCTACCTTTTCAGACTGTTGCTTTCCATGTGAAGAGGGTGACAAAGAGGGGCTGGGACCTGTGCTTTCCCTTCCTCGCATATTCAGTATAACCCCTTTTTTTTTAAGTTAGAGAGACTGAGTCCCCATTGCTGCTATTTACTTACACATTCTCTATATAGAATGCAAACCTGTGAAATTCTCCATGTTTCAAATGGATTGTTTTGTTGCTGGCTATATTCCCAATAGTTTCATTTAGTTTAATTGTCCATGTTTTATATCATTGGAAAAACAAAAATTGGTGTCATAGTAAATGAAACAACTCTTGGCTTCATAGTAATTCCACAGGAATAACATAGCAAAGTCCACTGTACATCCTTCTTTCCTATTTCTTCTGTTAAATTTTAGATCATACGCTTCTAAAGAAGGGGACCATTCTTCTTAGTGTTTGTAAACACCATGTAGTGTGTGTGTAATTTAATCTTCCTAGATTTAGGAAGATTTAGAAAAATGCTTTATAAGAATTATATTCATATACAGATACTGCATATGAATAAAGGGGAAATAAAGGGGAAATACCAAGAGTACTACAGTATTCCATTTTGTTGTTGTTGTTTAGTCGTTTAGTCGTGTCCAACTCTTTGTGACCCCATGGACCAGAGCACGCCAGGCCCTCCAGTCTTCCACTGCCTTCCGGAGTTGGGTCAAATTCATGTTGATAGCTTCGGTGACACCGTCCATCCATCTCATCCTCTGTCGTCCCCTTCTCTTTCCTTCACACTTTCCTAACATCAGGGTCTTTTCTGGGGAGTCTTCTCATTTAGCTCTCTTTAAAGCAGGGTTGTCCAACCTTTCACCTTCCCTGGGCCACATTAGAAGATGAAAATTTGGTTTGGGCTGCATATAAATTTGGTTTGGGCCGCATGGGGGGGCAGCCCTACCCATCCTCCGCAGCCCGCTCCAAGCGCGCTTACCGGCAGCTGCAATCTCAGACAGCAGAGGCTGCCAGCTTCGACTCCAGTGGCTTTATGGGGCCAGGAGGGGATCCACTTATTGACGGGGATGGCGCAATGCAGTCACACAGCCCCCCTCTCCCCTCCCCTCCCGCTCCTTCCTTCTTTCCCTCTCTCCCCCCCTACTGTTGTGTTGTGCCCCGGCCACATTCCAGCTGCAAGCGCCAGCAGTGTAACTTGAAACTTTGGAATTTCTTTAAAAATAAAAAATTGCACTGGGCCGCATTATGAGCCGACCTGGGCCACATGAGGCCCTCGGGTCACAGGTTGGACAAGCCTGCTTTAAAGGAAACTGCTCTGAACACTTTTTAAATGATTTATTTACTAACACATCTTATTGTTTAAAAAACACATGATAGGGATGTTCTAAATTTCACCCAGTAATTTTATTTACATTATTAAGGCCCTATTATAAGTGGAATTAAAGATGTAAGAATAGAATAAATAGAATGTTACCATTCTAGAACATGGGAAAGACTGGATGTAATCTGAGAGTGTGATTAGATGGCAAAAAAAGCTCAGATATGATCACACTGTAAAGCATCACTTTGTTAGGAGCAAACTCCTTTAAAACAACTCTTCTGTCTATCTGGGAACAACTCCAGACTGGCCCCTAACAGAAGCAGCTCTGCTGCTGGACCAAAAAGGTCCAGTTTAGACATGGATCAGGGTCAGGCTAGAGCTCTATTCACCTTATGTTGTGTGATTGCTGGGATACAGCTCACAATGGACCAGACCACAAGCAACCCAAAATGCAACGTGGCCACAACTTTAGATAACACAAAGGCAAAAGGGAACATATGCTGACATATTCAGCAATGAAAGTCAGGTCTGAACAACTAGTTCCTGAGAAAGGGCTCTCTATTGAACTGGATCAGATGCTTTGCAAAATTAACAGTTGAAGAATTCAGGATCTCAGATTCACATCAGGGTAACTTGATTGGGCTTTTAATTTTCGCCATGAAATACCTTGCATCAGGCACCTTCTTTTACTTTTCTCATGACATGTTCTGAACCACCTTTCCCCTCACACATTAAAACAGAGCGAAGCACTTCATTGCCACTTCTTCTACCTGCAAGGCCAAACTATGCACCATTATTTCAAGCCATTGCACTCCGTTTATGTCAACTAACTTCTCTAAATGTATTTTTGGTGTGTGTGTATTTTGCATAATCATAAGGTTTCTGTTAATGTGTTCAGTACTTTTCCTAGGGTTAGCTTTGAAAATGACAAAAATGGACACAGCAGGATTACAAGATGGTAGGCATCATAGGCTTTCAGAGGCTATGATGCTGTTTAATCATCTAGAATGAAGGCAGAATGGATAAAAATTAATGTGGCTGAAGGGAAGGTCTAAAACAATTCATCTTTAACATGACATTTATTTGTATAAATTGGTATGATTTCATCTACTCTTTGACAATCTATCACTGGAAACAGAAAATTTGTCATTTCAAGAAATTGCAGTGGTTGGCGATGAATTCCTTCCAACAAAACCATCCTCAAAAGGTAAACTGTGTTTTTTTTTAAAAAAGAAACATTGATAGTGGAACCATATTAGACTGGTGATTGAATTAGATAGAAAACAGTCAATAAATCCATTCACCAGAATCCTACTGGTGCTCATTTACAATTTCTATAACTTGTCCCAGCTAATTTCTGCTAATTGATAAAATGTCAGGGTGTGTGTTTTGGTTATCTACCTGGTTGCTCACTCAACTGCACAACTGAGATGCATCCAAGCATTTTTTTTCCAATTAGCAGCAATTAGCTGCAGCAAATTATACATACCTTATGTGAATATCAATAGGATTGTGGGCAAAAAAATGAAACATAGAGGGCACACAGTCCAATTTATTAACAATATTACTAATGTCAGTGCTACAATTAATGGAAATACACCACAAAAAATACCCTTCCCATTTTGGCATGATCAAAGTCGGGGCTATTCTTCCATTTTTACCCTTGCCATACCTGCCTCACTGCCTGCAGTAGCAAAGCAGCTGGGCTACAGATATGTTCAGTCTCATTATGGCTCTGTCTTTTGACAGATAAGGAATAGCTCTGTTCAGGCAGTACTCACCCTGC
The DNA here is from genome assembly GCF_051106095.1 of Pogona vitticeps. Lineage (NCBI taxonomy): Eukaryota > Metazoa > Chordata > Lepidosauria > Squamata > Agamidae > Pogona > Pogona vitticeps. Next base: position 49,626,382 of record NC_135784.1, on the reverse strand, counting down.
CGCCCAGCAGCATCATACAGACAGCACAGTTGTGGGGTGATGCTTTTAGCATTGACCCCAATGTCATACGGTTCCTCTAGGCCCTTCACATTATGAGTGCAAACCTATCTGGCTCTAGAGCCTTTTGTGTACGCAGAGGCATATGTGTGAGTCGGATACATCTACATTACATGGCAACTTTGAAGGATATGAAAGGCATATCTCACTTTCTATAGATCTTTGCCCAGGCTATAGATGAGAGTGAGAGCAGCAATAGAGGGGGAAGAACTAGCATGCTTATCTTTGGTCTTCCTTTTTTAACACTCTTTAAAGCCATAACATTCAGGTTCTGCTGTGCCATAAGGCAATCTGTAGCAGTCAACTTTAGAAGACATAAACAGGCAGCAAATGGTTAATTAAATTATTATTTTCTTTTAACTATTAGAGATAAGGAAAGGTTCTTCAAGGTTTTTTTTTGTCTCCTGTACCAAAATAACATGGTTGGGTTTGATCCTGTGCACTTTTACTCAGTTAAGGCTTGTGGGACATGATTTCCTAATGTGCCTTAAGCAGAAAAATGTCTTCTGCCAGTCCTGCTAGTATCTGCATAGGTGTGACTTCTCTTTAGAACTGGCCTTTAGAAAAACACTATACTTTTAGGACTATAAAGCCTCATTTGTCTCCTCCTCATATGAAAGGAGGAGGAAAACTTGAAAATTATTGTCCCCACCACACAAGAAGGCAAGGTATCTTTGTGGTGCTCTCAGTAAAGAATGAGAACATGAAATTTTATTTATATGTGCAAATTAACTGAAATTGCACAAACAGTTCCTTCAAGCACATAATGTTTCAAGGCAAGTAGTGAAATTTGAGCAAAACAATGATAGTCTGCTTTGTCAGCACGCTTTGTCACATAGACTTCCAAAGCTGTCACTTTGGACAGCAATTTAAGATGTTTTTGACTCAATATGGTGGCTGTTTTGGATGGACAAGTCTTAATTTCTGGTCTCAAAAATAACCTGATAGTTAAACCATACATTGGTTTGAATGCCAGTCCTCCTGAGAAGCCAGATGTCCTATCAAAGAATAACTTGTCATATTACAGCTTTTTGTGAGGTAATTCTGAGACCAGGTGGCAAAAAAGGATTGGAATAGTTTTTTACTCATTAGGTAGAATATTTAAAATCTATAAATCAAGGGCCTGTGATACCCATGGATACATTTGGTAGATAGAAGGACAGCACTTTCTGCCTCCAAGAATGTCACCAGTAACAAAGAAAATATATATAGCTTATTTTTAACAGCCTTAGTGCAATAGGTATAGTACTTTTCTTAACTGTACAGATTGTTGTAGTCATCATCTGATCTATACATCAGAACACTTACACTTACAATTGGGCTATGTATATTGACATTCTAAACATTTAAATAATGAAAACAGTATTTTAGAGTTAGAGCAATAAGATGTACTTTGGTAACATCAAGAGACCAAATAATTTGTGAAAGTGAGCATTCTTAAATATATATGAATTGTGTATTTTGAAGCAATTACTATTCAATTATTTAAAACATTTTTACTCTGCCTTTCCCATAAAAAAGAAACCAAGGTGGCTTACATAGTTAAAAATACAATATTAAAAGCTAAAAAACCCCCAGTAAATTATGACATTTAATGACATTAAAAACGTTAGGTGCAAGCATGAGTAAAAACAGATTTAGAAGCAACAATATACAAGCCATCCTGTTTTAAAACCTCTTCTAGACAGTCAATCTAAAGAAATGCTAAAGAAAAGCCTGCCTGAAGAGATAGGCCTTGCCTGCTTGTGGAAGGACAGGAAAAATGGGGCCAGCCTGGTCTCCTGTTCCACAGTCCCGGAACAGTGACAAGAAGGCTCTCTCCAATGTTTCTACCAAGTGCACCTGTGAGGGTGGTGGGACTGACAAAAAGGCCTCCCCTGATAAACTTAACACTTTGGCAGAGTCGTAAAGGGATACACGGTCTTTGAGATAGCTTGGACCCAAGTTGTTTAGGGCTTTATAGATTGTGCCCAGAAATTGATCAGCAGCCAGCAGAGCTGCTTTAATTGGTTTGTGTGTGTGTGTGTGTGTGTGTGTGTGTGTGTGTGTGTGTGTGTGTGCGTGTGTGCGTGTGTGTGTATGTGTGTGATCCCTCTAACCAATCCTAATCAACAATCTGGCTGCAAACATTACTTCACAAATATTTTGGAGAAATAGCATTTTACCTCATGGAACTGATGTTTGGCTTTCTTTCACATTATTCCACGTTCTTTCAATGTACAGCAAACATACTCCTCCTCTGGTGATTTTAAATTTTGATTCTAAATTTTAAATAAGTCAATTTAGATCTCCATTAAGAGTGTATGAAAATATAGATTGACTTTTTCCTCATTTTTATCTTCCTACACAAGAATGAATAGCTCTCTTTCACCTTAGTCTCAGCATCCCCAAAGGGCAAGTGAACTGTTTTGTCAGTAAACATAATTGTTTAGCATGTATAACCAGAACTGGCTCCCCAGAAGGGCTTTACATATTGGAAAGTTGGGGAACAATAACTACAATAGAGCATTAAATGAATATGCATATTCCCGATTATTATACAGTAATTTATTATTTTAGAAAACAATGGTCCTGGAGAACTTAATTATTTCTCTGTCATATACATTAATTTAACTTTAGCAAGTATAGCAGTTGTTATTTCAACTTATATATTGCCTTATAGTGCTAGAGTACTCTCTCTGTGAGATTTTAAAATGTGATTTTACAATGTGATTTTTCAATGTAATTAGCAAGCAACACTTTGTTGCACAGTAAGCTCAGTACTCATTTTACCAACCTCAGAATAATGGAAGGCTGAGCCAATCTGAGCCACCTACCTGAACTCAGGTGATGAGCATAGGCTTGACTGCAGTACTGCAGTTTAACCACTTCACCACAGGGCTCGCTGTATGTCAACTTTTTTTTCCAAGGCCAAGAGACTTAAGGCAAACCTTTTACAGTGTGCTGGTTTTTAGCATAAAATCTCTCCCATCTCAACAACCCTTTTTAACTCTTCTAGTTTCCTTACACTGAGGTCTTAATTTTAGCTATGTTTATTTATTTTTATTTTATTGATATCATTGGTAGAGTGCCTTTCTTCCAGAGAGAGACCACATTGTCCCTCAGAGGGAGAATCACATGGTCATTCTGATGTCTTGATTCTCCAAGCCTCATGGTGTGGCTAGAAGAGAAAGTAGTAAGGCCACACAAATCTTGGCCTGGTTTACATGATCGCTGTCCAAAATAAGCCTGCTCTACTGAATCCTCTAATAAAGCCCCCCCTTTCTTTCTTTCTTTCTTTCTTTCTTTCTTTCTTTCTTTCTTTCTTTCTTTCTTTCTTTCTTTCTTTCTTTTTCTTATTAATTTTTTTTGTCCACAGGATAGCATTTCTGTTTCTTAGCTGCTGGTAAACAGCAGTAGAAATGAAACTATCCTGCAGTTTCAGTGTCATCGACAGATCAGTGACTACTGTGGTCTAGAGTTACTAGAACATGGTGCCTCTGCAGGAGTATGTGAGCCCAGGCAGTTTCCTGGAGGCTTCCTGAAGGCTGTTGGAGGATGTCTTTCAGACAGCAATCCCATCAAAGTCTTGACTGATCTTTGGAATCAGGGAAATACCCAGAACAATGTACATGATCATTACTAAGCAGCTTGGTTTACCAGCAAGCAGGAAGTGATGAAATAAATGATATGGAGATTAACAATGGTGGAAAATTTGGACAAGGCCCAACCACACATGGGCTAGAGCCTACTGTAAAGCTGCTTCCACAGCACTGGTGGCAGCAAAGAAGTTCTTCTCTTCTGTCACTGATGCATCAGTACAGAATCATCCAGTGGAACTATTAGGTCAAGAGCCTAATCTGTAGAGGTGGAATGGAACCCAAATGTCATCGAGATGCAAGAAATGCAGGAAGATCTATAAATAACAGAGCTAGGAAAAGTTGAGTTTTTGGACCAAAACATCCACAATCCCCTAGCAAGTATTCATTGTTTTCCCCTCTGCATTGTTTTCTGGAAGTTCTGTAAAAAGGCTGAGCTGTTCATAAACCAGCTAGAACCAAGCATAACCAAAACTGCAACATTTACCGACACTATTTAGTTTACACAGTCTTTAGTTTACAGAGTCTCCAGGAAACCCCATTGAACTATGGATAGCTTCTCTCATTGACTAATCATTATTTTGTTTCTCACAAAACAAATGGCTCAGGCAGTCGTGGCATATTTTACCATATTTCTACTGTTCTATAAGGCTAGAGACTCCTTTAAAAAATGAAAGCTTAGCATCTGGGCCAAGTGATGAAGTCAATGGGCACTGGGAGGCATGTCAAAAAATCCAGGGAGAATATGACAGGTAAGATCAACTGATTTTCTAGTGGGTGTGAAGAAAGGAATGAATAGATAAGAAACTCTGATATAAAGGGCAACACACAAACCTCTGCGCATCCATCTACCCTTTAACCCCCTTCCAAATCACAACTGGAGACACCAGTTGGATCAGTAAGTGATGCAGTATACTTTACAACCCTAAGCTGGTCTGCACGCCAATGAATTGCAGTTCTTTCCTCAACACTCTCTGGCCTAAGTCTCCATAAAGCTGAGTTAAACATTTGGTCCCATCTCTATAAACAGATTTCACTTTATCATTCACTCCCGCCACCTTCTAACAATCTGTTCTGTATATATTTCAGACAGCAATTTAAGTCAGTCACAGCTTGGTAAGCCTGTAGGAGTGATATATTTCTCACACAGCCTCCTCATCTTAAACTGCAAAGAAAGCTGATGCTATAAATACACACCTTCCTGATACTTACAGATTCTGAAGCAAATCTACTTGGCTATGTTTGTACCAATTTGCTGCACATTTTTATTTCTGTATCCCAAAATACAACCCTATTAAGGCTTTGCACTCTTATTTCAACCTGTGCCTTTTGTATTTCCAAAAAAACCCCACCAACTCTGAATATCAAATGGTTGCTCTTTTCACCACAGTCATTGTTCACCTCATACAATTGCCAAAGTAATCTGACAATTCAGATTTGATTCTCTTTGTACTTATCCACGCAGAACAGCTGTCCTACAAAAGGACGTTTAAAGGGGCCTATTTCTCAAGGCATATTTGCCTTTTACAGAACCCTGTCAGCTGACCCAGAAAATGTGACATATTATTGTCGGTAATGTCTGTTTTTATCATTTCAGCAACTGACATTGGCATGCTACTTATTAGCATGCATTCCAAAAGAACACAGACATTTCACCTTCAGCAACAATAACAAAAGGAGTGAAGACAGACATAATATAAAAAGGGCACTCATTCTGCATTTTGCAGGTGCACAAGCATGGCTTTGCAATTAGAAAGACACAGAGCAGCAAACTGAATGTTCATTCAGCTATCAGTATGGCTCACTCCCTAGCATCTTCTTCTTTTGGCTAGGAAAACTAAACAACGTACACTGCAGCAGGACACTTGGCATGGCAGGACGTATTTGCTGGTATGCACATTGATTTGTTTTTTCATTGTAAAGCTGGCTCTCCCACAACTGTTTTCAAATATTACAGTTAAATAATAATATGAATAAACATTCCAAGTTAAATATGAAAATATGTAGAGTCTTAGTATTGCTGTGCTAGCATTTTAACTTAATGATATTATTTCCTAAGTTGGAACTTACTTGACTAGCTCTGCAATCATAAGACTAGTGGAGAAGCTGTTCTGTTGGCAAAATCCTCTTCTGCTTTCCAGTCTGAGAGCTCTGATGATAGACATCTGAGATTTGTTGGCTAAGGACAGAATCCTAACTAGCTAAGAGAAGCTGAACAGACATCTGAGATTTGTTGGCTAAGGACAGAATCCTAACTAGCTAAGAGAAGCTGAACAGACACTAAGCCAATGATGGCTGTGCTGAATCCATACCTCTAGAGATAATGGAAATTACTTAGCTTTACCTTGACTCAGTGTAGGGTACCCAGTGTGGTATGGTGGACAGAGTGATGGACTAGGACTCAGGACACATAGGTTAAAATGCCTGCTTGGCCATAGAAACGTACTTGTGGGGGAGGGGAGAGGTGAGCAAGTAAAACCATTTCTTAACTATCTCACTTATAGGGTCTCTAGATGCCTAGAGTGGTCTTTTAGGCCAGATGGGCGGGGTATAAATAAATAAATAAATAAATAAATAAATAAATAAATAAATAAATAAAGAAAGAAAGAAAGAAAGAAAGAAAGAAAGAAAGAAAGAAAGAAAGAAAGAAAGAAAGAAAGAAAGAAAGAAAGAAAGAAAGAAAGAAAGAAAGTTGGTTCTGACTTGATGGCACATAACTACCTTCATTCTGGCCTAAGTTGGTGCCCGTACAGTATCTATGAATCTGAACAGAGACAGGTTTGGATCTAACATAAGTGAGCTCCTCCTCCCTCATTCTTCCTCTTCTCCATCTTTCTTTGGCTCTTATGCCACTAATACCAGCTGACACAGCACTTGTTCCAGCAGATCCAATTGTGCTAACAGATCTGAAATCAGCCGGCAAGAAGACATTGCCCTAGCACAAGTCCAATTGTGCCAGTATTACATCCCACTGTCCATTCTGAATCCACTAAAGGCATTATAAATCTGAGTTTGGATTCACACTGTTTAGACAATAAAAGGGAGGCTGAGAAGGGGAAGAGTAAGGGAGTAACTGAATAATTAATTCTACATGCATATCCCTTCCGGCTAAGGGGTAAGTCTAAATCTTATCCAGCATCAGTTCCCTTTGCATGAGAGATCTTCCCAAATGGCTATGCCCATTGCTATAGTCAATTCATACATTTTAGTCAAGTTCCAATAAAAATGTTCCTGCAAATAAGACTTTTGTTTCTGTATTCAGTTTTATGTAACTCTCTCAGGATTCACTCCTTTGTTCAACATTATATTTAAGTCACGTTTTAGATCCCAGAAGATCAAAGTTGTTTTCAGTACCATGACGGGTTGACCAATATACTGCTGCCTTGATCTGAACACATCTTGTCCAGAGTTTAGTTAATACAATAATACTAAGGTTAATCACAAGTTCTTTGTCTCAAATCCTCAAAAACCTTTTCCTCTTACAACAGCATGCTTGATAGCTAGCATTCTGAAAGAATATTCAGAAATCGTAGGCAAAATTATGTTTGTGCAGGCATAACTTAAAGTTATGCCTGCACGATATGCCTGCCATAACTTAAAGTTATGCCTGAGTAAATGTGCCAAGAGTTATGCCCAGCAACAGAGAGTTTTGCAATTCAATTGCACCATCATTCATGTGATTCTCATTGTGATTGTTGCGCAATGAGCTGGCCAAACTGCTTTGTGGACAGCACTTCTACCTTGGTGCTAGTGTAGCTACCACAGACATAATGTTGAGTGGAACCACCTAACTAAGTCATAGGATTTTGTTCATCATCTCTGAGCAAATAAAATAAATAATTCTTTCTGCATTTTCTCCTTATTGGTGTGGTAATTGTGCATAAATCATATAGTTTGTGCACATGAGTGAATAATTTGAGCTATAATGCCCTGGGAAATCTCGAAACTACAGTTGAACTAATTATTGGCTTTCTCTTTCATTCTTATTTCCCCAGATGGGAGAAATATTCCCTTCCCTTCCAGCTTTTCCTTGATTTTTGTCCTTGTGTTATGCCCCCCAAAAGTCAGAATTTCTTAAGAGAGGGAATGATATTGAGATCTACTGCAAACAATGAAATATTATGGTATCAGTGTTAATAGTACCAATTGTCTGATTATTTAAAAGGGGGGAAAAACACAGAAATTCACATAACAGAAGTCTGCAGTTCAAAATCACCATCATTTGCCACCAAATTCTTACTGCATTCTATACACAGGACAGTCAACATCAAAGGAAGGAATTGTGCATAAATCTGAAATCAGAAATAGCATTGTTCAATGGCAATATTCGAAAACATTGGGGAAACACTTTAACTTCCCATGATATCACTGAACTTAAGATGACCGTTGAAGAAGAAAACGAACTTCAAAGACAAATTTCAGCGGCAAATGGTTTGGAGACCGTTTTTCATTTTTAAACGCAATGGCAAGGGAAAGGAACTTGAAATATCCTGAGCAATGGCCATGCATGGAGTCCATTTCATATAAAAGCATGACAAATCACAGTGTGAGTGCAATTTTGGTGCCATGAGAATTGTCTGACTGCAATGGTTAGCATCATATACCTAGAAGGTTTCCCATTCAAGCACTGATTTTCACAGCATGAATTTCATGCTTACTTGAAAGGCTTTCTAGTACTTCTGTCAAGACAGCACCACGTATAGTAAGTGAAGAAAATATTTCTTCATCCTGATTTTTTTTTGGAAAGTAACAAAATAGCTAATATTTCCTTAGAAATAAGCATACATGCAGTTCACAATGTTTTGAAAAACATTTCACAATTTTATAAGACCTTGTAGTTTTCATTTTTAAAGAACTCCCTTTAGAATACTGGTTAAATGAACACTTGAATGACTTTTATGCAGCAAGATAGCTGAACCCCATTCCAACTTTGTTCTACAGAAGTGTTTCTCTTTTTCACAATACAGGTGATGAATTCACTCACTGCTGGCAACTACTTGTACCTGCAATGCGATAAAGCATCAAAAGCTTTAAATACAAATCTCAACAAACCTCTTCTCATAATGACACCACTCAAGGAGTGCTGTTGCTGATATTGAAATCTATATAAACATAATACAAATCTAATTTACTCACTCTAGACAATGAGTCTAGAGTGAACAACACATTCTTATGTTATGTCTTTATTGCCTGTTTTCTTAGCTGTTCAATGAAAAAGATATTTCTTCTAACTCCATTACCTTTCTTTCTTTTCCTTTTCCCTGCTTTCCTGTCCACCATATTTGTGGTATGTCACAGCCCCAAAGTATCCTGCATTTACTACCTTATAAGAGACAGAAACTGCAGTTTTTAATATCCCCCCACCCCTTATTGACACTCAGTTTCCTTGTGCAATCTGGGCTTAACTCCTTGTCTATTTTAGCCTGTTGTTGTTGTGATTATACCTTCTCATTTTGTTTTACATGTATACTGCCCAGAATAGTGGTGTGCACTAGCAGGGCAGTGTGTACATATAATATTCAGTGTCAATATATAATATTCAGTCCTACAAAGAAGAAGAAGAAAACCACTCTGGTTTCTGAGTGCAGGATATTGTGCTTCTGTATCCATGATTCAAAATTCAAGAAAGTGGTCCAATATTGCTGCACAATATTGTTCCTGCATTGTCATCAGGAAAAACAATGCCAAACTTTATGTACAAAAGCCAGTTTGAATGTTAATAACACCCATATTAGCAGTCAAGATGATCAAGACGATACCCTCTTTTGCTCACAGCTTTTTCTTATCGTCATACAGAGAAGAGCTGGATCTATTCTCAATTATACCAGAATGCAAGACAAGTAATAATGGGCTCAAGCTACAAGAGGCCAGATTTTGGCTGAAATTCAGGAAAAAAACATCTTAACTATTAGAGTAGTACAACAATGGAACCAATGGAAGGTGGTGAGAACTCCAACACTGAAGGTATTCAAGATAAATTTGGACAACCTCCTCCTGGGGATGCTCTCTGAGTTGGGAATCAGTGGCCTGGCCTTGGCCTGGCTCTGTTCCTTCTTGGAAGACCGTCCCCAGAGAGTGCAGATTGGAGAGAGTTTCCCTGCCCCATGGAGCCTCAATTGTGGGGGTCTGCAAGGCGCAATTATCTCTCCAATGCTGTTTAACGTCTATATGAGGCCGCTCAGAAGGGTCATCAGGGGATGCGGGGCTTTGTGCCATCAGTATGCTGATGATACTCAGCTCTACATCTTTTTTCCAACAACAGTGGATGCTGTTTCGTCCATTGAGCGCTGCCTGGGGGCTGTTCAGCAATGGATGCAGGTGAATGGACTGAGGTTGAATCCAGGCAGGACAGAGGTCCTTCGGGTGGGCGCCCCAGACATCAGTGGTCCGGGAAACTCCCTCTCCTTTGGGGGGGTGATGTTTACCACCAAGAGTAAGGTTCGCAGCTTGGGTGTACATCTGGACCTGGCCATGGAGACCCAGGTGTCATCAGTGGTTCATTCCGCACATTTCCACCTTTGGCGGATTGCCCAGCTGTGTCCCTATCTTAATGTGGGGGCGCTCACCACTTTGGTCCATGCACTCATAGTCTCAAGTTTAGACTACTGTAATGCACTCTACTCGAGCAAAAATGAGGCAATTGAGGATTTCTTGCCTGGCATAACTGTATAATGAAAATATAAAACTGACTTAAAAAAACACAATATTGCTGGAAAATTGTGATGGGAGCAATAGGAAAAGAGTAAGACCTAACATGAGATGATTTGACTCAGCAAATGCTGGAGTCGCTGACAAGCTGAGGCAGTGTGGTTCGCTCTTTGCCTCCCACCTTGGATAGCGTGAGACCTTATTGGTCTCTCGATACTTCTAAGTGTAAGGGGGGAACGTCAGGTTATTTAAGGGGCATTCCCCCCTATAGCCACCCTCTTCTTTTGCGGGCACTGAGAAAGAAAGAGAGCTCCGCTGCAAGCTACAATTTTGTGCTGCATCATCAAGAGAATCCGTGTTCCTGAAGGAAGGGAGGGTAGAATTGGCTCCCTCCCAGGGTGTTGTTATTTATTTAATTACTCATTGGACTGCTAAATTGATTTAATCAAGATTGTCGATTGTTTAGTAAGATGGCAAAGTGCAGGGGGGGGCAAAAACGGCACGGATTGCACCAACTGCACTCAGGAGCAAATTGTTGTGTTTTTTTAAAAGTAAACTGACCCTTTAACAACAATTAAATAATCATAGAAGGGTGGGATTGCAGCCTCGGGGTCACAGCACCGGCTGCTGGTTTGGGTTAGTGAGTCTCTACCCAGCCAAGCCCCCCTTTTTTGAATAGGGTTTGGCAGGGATGGGTTTGGGCATGATTTCAAGGCCTCATCTGTTAGGGATCAAATCAATGCCACCCTTTTCCCCTCAGCTTCTATTTATCCATAGGGACTCCAAATGTGGGCCCACAGAGGATTAGGGTGAAGGCTAGGCCCATATTACATTGGGCTTAACAGCCACCTAACTAACTAACTAACTAACTAACTAACTAAATAAATAAATAAATAAATAAATAAATAAATAACTATAGTTGTATATTTATTAATATCTCATACAACCATAGTAAATTAATTCAATTTAAAAAAGTAATTGGTTAATAATTAATAAACAGCATTGAACAATTACTTAATTTAGCAAATAAATTAAGTTTAAAGCTGTTGATTAATTTATTAAATGAATAACTAAATTTTAATAATGAGATTGATTGAATAGGACAATTAACTACTTAAGTATAAAAATTGATTAAGAGTTTAATAATTTGGGTCCAAAAATTAATAAATGGCCAGGACCCTTTTTACTACTGTGCAAGTGATTGCTACACACCTAGAGGGCACTAAGTTAGGAACTCAGGCCACAGTACTTGCACATAATTAATAAACAATTATTCATCAGTGTTCAGTGGCAACCAGCTGAATCTACCACTGAAGCAGGGAGGTTGCCTTTTTGGGAGTGCATAGCTGAAATCAACGACGGGTTATTTGTCTTAACCTGTACTGGGAAGATTTTCAGCTGACTTGGCAACTGTATTGCCAAAGCAACTGCAAACACTGACCCATTGGGAATCCTATTTCCTAATGGCAGTGTGGAATGGCCAGGGCAACAAGGAGGTGAAACAACCAGCCAAGAAAAAGCCAGCTCCTCAGGTGTCGCCTTAACCAATCCTCTTCTGATGAGGAATCCTGGCCTCTATGGCAGAAACTGTAAGGAAAGATCTCTGCATTAGAGGCTGAGTGGCTGGCAAGACAAGCTCTACAGCCATGTGAGGTGCAGCCTCACAGGTCAGCCAGGGATGCCAATGAGGTGCAAGTAGAAACAGATGAAGTCAGCCCTGACAGGATATATGCTGGGGATGGACCAAGTATGGCAACAACCTTGTCAGGTGTGTTAGGCGTTGCACCGGGCATGTACACACCGACCCCCGCATGGCCTCAGGCCAGTGGTGGTCAATTCAATCACACACTTTATGCACAATACAATTCACAGAGTTGGGGACTTCCCAACACTGCATGGCCAGGCCCCAGTCCACAATTCAGTGACTGGGGCATGCCATACCTTCATTTCCCATTGCCAGCCCAGCCTAGCAAAACAGCAAGCACAGGGGTTTGGCCTTACCTGGCTGTCCCTGACACAAGCTATAATATCATGCTGTTGTGTGCATTGCCGTGGTGATTACTTGATGCCTTTGGGCGATCACCTCACCTGGCAATGCATATAAAAATTTGAGAAGGCAGATATGTGGAAGTGTTTGAGTTATTGAATAGAAACATAGAAAGGAAGCATCTTGACACGGAAGACGAAAAAGGAAAGACGTAGGAGAGAGAAACCTGAGAGGACATGGTCAAATTGGATGCCTGTGTTTTTGATTTACGTAGGGGTGATACTCAAATCTCAACTGTCAGGGGCTCAATCCCTCTTTAGAACCTAGATTTAATTTATAGGGCTTATGTTGACTTTGTGGGGCAGGTGTGGCTTCATTATGACATATCATTTTGTAGGTGGAACATGATTCACCCACATCTTCATTGGGATGTGCCCCTGCCAGGCCCATAGCTGCAGCACATGACCCCCACTAGGCCAAATTTTGGCAACAAGTTTGACAGCAGATATTTGAATAAGAAAGTCGTTCTTGGACAGAACCCCCGCCCTGAAGAGAGGCAGGCAAGTCAACCCTGCCCACTCTGTTGGGAGTATAACTCCAAGGTCACTTGCACAAAGTGACCATGCCGCTTCAGGCATGAGTATTCCATGGGCAAAAGTCAATATCCAAATATATAATGTTTTAGGGCCGGCACTCCATGACAGAACAAGGGCACAGGAGGCAGCAGAAACCCAACAGTGGTGGGGGTGCTCCTGGAAAAGGGACCCAGCCCAATTCAGGTTGGGGTTCAAATATGGGCTGCTCAGTGTCATGCACCACATGTGAACAGTTCAGCTCATTTATTAAATGGAAGCCCAGTTGTATGGCAGGCTGTAAGTATACAAGCTCATTTTCTTGTTAACCAACTTTTCTGTAGGAAAAGGAACTCAGGAAAATGTGGATTCATCCTAAACAGCTTTCAGGCACTGTCAGAGGAGGTGGGAATATTTCTGTGCAAGGGAAAATCCATCACTTTCCTGAGATTGAGCTGGACCCAATGCAACAGATATCACGGCTGCCTGACATTAAATTAGCGGACCTCAGGAGCAGGATAACGGCACTATTACAGAGCTGAAAGGTGTCTCTAGGGAGCTCCAGGAGATTGTTCATCACCACTGATAGAGTGGTGGCACCTGGGCACACATTTTATTATGACTGTGCAACGCCATAAAAGGTCTGCATCGACCATTATGTAGGACCAGGGTCACACGTGGAAGGAAAAAAGATCTATAAATATGGAGCTTGTTTTCAGCAGAAATTAATGGGATGTCCTTTTGGAGACAGTTTCATTAGGGTTTGGAATTTATTGAGAGGAAGGTGGTGTGCCAGCATGTAGCGCGATGAGTGGCATCAGAATGGCACTACTCTGGATTTCTTATTTCTTCCCAATAGTGGGAGTACTTTGGCCATGGGCCGAAAAGTGGTCAAATTCCATGGTGTGATTTTGGTATGACAATCAGGTGGTTGTTTACATTAGAAACAACCTTATGTCACATCCAGAACGGGTAATGACATTGGTCAGGCCACTTACATTGCAGGCACAGCAGTTTAACATACTAGTATGGACCCGGCATGTACCAGGTTTAGAAAATTGATTTGCTGATGCATCGTCGCACCAACAGATCAAGCTCTGCAGGGAGCTAGACCCAAAGCCAAGGAGTTTCTGGAAGTTCTGCCCCAGGAGGTCTGGCTAGTTGGCGCAAAAATGCAGCAAGAGTGATAGGTTTGGCACTGGCACCGAGGACACAGAAGGAGTACTCAGTTGCGAGTATAGAGTTCCAGGAATTTAGGAAAGTGGTCAACCCAGAGCTGACGTGGCCAGCACCGGTTGAGCATTTAGAACAATTTGTCATGCATTTAAATAGAAAGAGATTGGCACCTGGAACTATACAGGGTAGATGGTCAGCATTGACCTTTTATGATAGGTCAATGGCTATCGGGTTGACTCAGAGGATTACCGTATAAGAAAGATGATTGAAGATGGCCCAAAGAGAGAGGCAGAGTCCAAGATAACAGGGCCCCTCTATTGCCTCTGTGCATTTGTAGGCAGTGGGGAACTCTTGTGTAGGGTCAAAGATGAAAGGGTCCCGTTTAAAATGGCATTCTTTGGGAATCTTAGAATTAGGGGGGTAGTTACATCTGGAAAGAACAACAGGCCTACGTTAGCCCTGCAGTGTGAGACATAAGGGTTGAATAGGGGAAGGTACAACGAGGTTGGATGTTTTCCTTGACAGGGGTCGGATTTGATGATCCTTGACAAGGGCTGGACTTGATAATAATTGCAAAGTAACTATTTTTTGTTTTGAAATGCTTTTTTAGAGGGTTGAAATTCCAGCCACTGCAGCCTAGATCCTTTCCAAAATAAACAACAAAAGAACAGGTGGGGCCAACCATTCTCTTTCAAGACAAGCACAATTGGTCTTTTCGTTTATATGAGCTGTTTTAAATCTTGACATATTTTGTGTTGCTTATTTCTGAATAGGGGTAAAACAGTTTTACTTTTAAAAAAGCATTAAGTTGAAAACCCTTTGCTCAAATTTTCCCCACATTTGGCATAGTGCAAGAGCACACTGTCTGCAACAACTGTGCCAAATACATTGATGATGCAAAATTTAATAGTTATACTTTTCAGTTTGAGTGTCCTCCATTTTTAGAATTGCCTTATAGAATGTTGATCTGCTCTGTCAACACCAAATCATTGCTCCACTCTTGTATAGCAATAATATAAGTGAAACTCATCAGGTAATGTACACCCTGTTTCCCCCAAAATAAGACCTAACCTGAAAATAGGCCCTAGTATGATTTTTCAGGATGCTCATAATATAACTCCTACCCCAAAAATAAGCCCTAGTTAACTGAAAGCCCGCCATCCACCATTGTGGAGTAACCAAAAGAAGATGACATGACTGTAGATTGTTGTACATGAAAAAAAAAAACATAAAACATCCCCTGAAAATAAGCCCTAATACATTTTTGGAGTAAAAAATAATATAAGATCCTGACTTATTTTGGGGAAAACACAGTAGAAATGAGTATATATGGCTAAATTCATCTTTAGTCCTGAGATTCTGGAACTGTCAGACATGCTGCTAATATTTACAAAAGTCCTCCAAAATGGAAGAATTTGGCAAATGTTATAAAACATGTTTTTACCATATGCTTAAAAACACATTCACTTTTTAGCTTGATTATTTTAAATTGTTTGTGTACTACATTGGCTGTACTTCTGTCAAGACAGGACCTAAATAGAGGAAGTTTTAAAAAGCAGCATGCTTGTAGATATAATCTTAATATTCTTGTATACAATTGTTGTTTAGTCGTTAGGTCGTATCCGACTCTTTGTGACCCCATGGTCCAGAACACACATATCCACTGGGGAATAGTTCCAAGTCACCCTCCCCCAATTAAAAATAAAAATTTCCACTGAGATTTTGTTTCTTTAAAGTCCACTTAGGTGGCACTGCCGTCACCAGTTCCCCAACTGGAAACCTTTGAAAATTTATACCTTTATTTCCTTCCGCTTGTTCTTTGCTGAGATATTGTCAAACAGCCAGCACAAGTGTTTATATGATAAATGCCACTAAGAAATATAAAGAGATACTGTATTTGATGTACAAAACAAACCATTTTATATTTCTAATGGTTTGAGTTATAGAGGGTTGGAATAAAAGCAATAAAACCAGGATAAAGATATTTCAAGCAGTCTTTTATCGTTTAAGCCTACACCTAATCTTTCAGACTCTTACTAAATTCTAATTCTCTCCATCTCATTATTCATCTTACTTTTTCACACTCTATTAATCACAGCTCCCATCTATCCCAGAACATACACTAACTGTATCTTTATCATCTGTTGTCTACACTCATCTATATCTATCTGAAACTGTCTTTACTTTTCTGATCCTATCTCTAATCCCAATTCCTATTAGACATCCTAAATACTCACCCATTCTTATGTACATTCTCTCACTTGGGCTGCAGAAAACATCCAAAGAAAATAAAGTTCTAAGTAGGCTTTTTATTTTCCCGTTCCATCAGTTACAACTGATATCACTGTCACTCATCTGTCATTCACATGTCACTCAGTCTATTCATTCCATCTTGCAAATATGTTTTCCCAGAGAAGCATAGGGCCAATTCATTTGTGTGTATGTAGGTTTCAGAGATTATTCTTTGTCACCCCTTTTTCTCCTTACAGAACACTCTATAAGCAGAACACATAAACAGGTAAAAGGGATATGTAGCAAGAACATATGATAGATGACTGTTATACCAGGCTTCTTCGTGAGAATGCTTTGATCCCACAATTGCAGGCATATCAAAATGATAATGGGACAGCTTTCAGCTGAAATCTAAATGGAATTGAGTGTATATAATTTTAATAGAAGATTGTGACACGTTCTATTAAGTAGGATAATACTATAATTTATCGGGTCATCATCTTGTTTCAATAGCTCCTGCTAATGGAATTGTTTTTTTATTAAGGCTTTCAGTGCAACTGAATCCTGAATAACATGAAAATTAGTTCTGAACCTGTGTAACAGTAACTTATGGTCCAATCATATAAGCAAGTGCATCGGCAAGGAACAGTGTACAGGATCATCCTTTTAATAAAACTCTGTTCATATAAGTGAAGATTCGTGTTGTGTTTTTTAAACATGAATGTACTCTGACAAGTACCATCAAGTACCATCCTTATTTTATTTTGAAATAAGAATGGCGCTTGTTCAAGCTATTTATGGAGTCCCCTCTCCACAGAGTCTACTTTTGCCATAATGCTTAAAGAAAGAACCTGCATTAAACCATTAAATGTAAGTGCTAAACATCTCAGTCTCATGGATGAAAGTGCCTTCTTCTCCTTCCCATTTATCCACCACTCTGGCATCTTCAAAGATCAAATCACTAAAAGAAAGTTTTCATACGTTCCACAAGCACAGCAAGGATGTGAAGCTCATGGTAACGGGATAAAGGAGGCCTAGAAGGCTGCCCGGTGAATTGTCTTGCAAGCCATGCCAACAAACCAAGGTTCTTAGAAAATCAGCAGACAAAGCTTAAACAAAAGAAAACACACTGATGCCGGTAAAATTGCTGAGGATTAGAGGTTGTGGGACAGAGGAACAACTACACGGAGAATAATAGATATTGCTTTCTGTGCTCCTTTCATGGATATGGAAGGGAACTGAGAAAATCAGTCAGGAAAAAAAAATCAAGAATTCAAGATGAAAAGACGATATAAGCACACACATTCCCATATTTCAGTTTCAACCCCTGATGTTCCAGGTTCACTACCTGAAAGCTTGACTGTTCTTTGAGTGTTACAGAATAACTCAGAAAGACTGTTGTCTGAAACCTGGGTGAACTGCTGCCAGCCCGTCTAAAACTAAGGGTTTTCAAGATAGGAAATATTCAGAAGTTGTCTATCATTGCCTTCTGCTGCACAGTAGCTTAAGTGTCTTGTCACTACTGTTGTCTGTGAAGGATCCTTCACCACTGCCATCTTCCACTACTGCTGCTGCCCAGCAGCTGCCCTTAAGGAATAGCTATTGGTCACCATTGGAACTATCCATTCTCTTCTGCTTATGTGACTGTTATTTCTGAAGAGGATGGATGTCTAGTGATCTGGTATCTCAGCTTTCAATATTCTGCCCTGGGTAACCTTGCTAGGAATCCAGACTCGTATCAGAGGCTAGCCTCCTGAACACATTGTTCTCAGCTTCTCTAACACAATCTAGCCCCCTCACCATTTTAAGGTGTGCATCCAAGAGAGGCTACATTTAAATACTAAAAGCAAAATCAATGGATGCTGCTTATGTATCTCCTCATAGCACTCTCTCAATAGATTACAGTTTAATTATGCAAGCTACGTTGTGCTCCCTCCAGCAAGCTGGGTACTCAATTTACCAGAAGGATAGAAAACTGAGTCAACCTTGAGCCCATTGGGATTGAATTCTGGTTGTGAGCAGAGTCTTCACTGCAGTACTGCGATTTAACCATTGTGCCACAAGGCTGCTCTCTATCATGATATATGCCCTGTAAATATCAAATGTGTTAATGGTAAAATACTGTAATGTCATTGTTTTGATGATTTTCATTTCTGTTTGTTTTGCTCTCAGTTATGTTCCTTTTAAAAACATACAAGCTGCTGAGATTTTGGAGATTGTCCTTCTGGAGTTTTAAAACAGGACAAAACAATATTTTAGTGGCTTGAAGTTTAAGACTCCTAGAGGATAGCAATTTCAGTTTTGCAATTATATTGCATAGTCTATGAGCTCTTTCATATGGTCTCTTTTTATCAGCTGACATCGTATACCTTATTTAGAGATCAGATCACTGTTTAGGCAGCTGCTACCACAATTTGTCAGCCCAAGCCGTTCTTTTAATTAAATATTTGCCGCTGTGCCTTTTCTCCCCAGAACAGCTTTGTGGGCAGCGTTTATTCTTCTGAATACAACAGCTCTGTTAAGAATCTTTTGTCTTTGCCTTAAGGGCCCCTTACTTTGTAGGCTGGCAGTGTCTCCATTAGGGCTGATGTCATCACGTAAAGTGCAGAATTTGTTAACACAGCCCATCTTAATAATCACAGAGGATAATTATGATAACATGCATGGTGTGATTATAATTAACTATACAGTAAATCTAATATACTTAATGTTCTACCTCTGCATGTCTTTTGACTGAGGTAATTGGGTTCCTTGAGGTTGCTGCATGTTCCAGATGAAAGCAGGATTCAATCCAGTTTTTTAAAAAAATATATAAGCATATCCTAAGGTGGATTATCTGCAATGAGGATGAGGAAAACCAATACTAAGCAGCCACTTCAATCTAGACAATTTCTTGCACCTACTACCCCAAAAACACACACACACACACACACACACACGCACATGCACACACACACACACACACACACACACACACACACACACACACACACACACACACACACACACACAACACTTTGATAAAATGTCAAATGAATGGAAAAACAGAAAAGAAACATACCTGGAAAGCATAAAATGTTTCCTGTTTGTGGAAAGATATACCCAATCATTTTAGAAATATCTTAGAGTGATAATATTTGCAGCTTTCTTCAAAAGATAATCCAATATAAAATTTTAAAACACATAGAAGATCAAGTCTTGTTGAGGGAAAATCATCATGGGTTCCCTCAGGGTAAATCTTGCCTCACAAACCTTTTAAAATTCTTTGAAAAGATCAACAGGCATGTGGATGTGATCAAACCAATGAATACCGTCTACAGTATCTAGGTTTTCTGAAGGCATTTGATGTGGTCCCTCACCAAAGGCTGCTGAGAAAACTCAGGGCATAAGAGGGCAGGTCCTCTTCTGGATTAAGAATTGGTTGGGAACTAGGAAACAGAGAGGAGGTGTCAATGGGAAATGTTCACAATGGAGAGAAGTGTAAAGCGCTGTGCCCCAGGGATCTGTCCTGAGACCAGTTTTAACCTGTTCATCAATGACCTGGAGACAGGGATAAGCAGTGAGGTGGCCAAGTTTGCAGATGACACGAAACATCTCCTGGTGGTGAAGACCAGAAGGGATTGTGAAGAGCTCCAGAAGGATTTCTCCAAACTGGGAGAATAGATCGCATTATATTGTAAGTGTGTTACAATATAAGAAAACATAAAGTAATGCACATAGGGGCAAAAAATCAAAACTTTAGTTATCAGCTAATGAGTTCTGAGCTGTCTGTGATGGATTAGGAAAGAGATTTTGGTGTCCTGATGGACAGCTCAATGAAAGTGTCAACCTAGTGTGTGGCAGCAGTGAAGCTCAACTTCAGGGTTTAAACATATGGCTGCTTTATTTACAGTTGCTCTAAGCCCTTAAGCCTTGGAAGAAGCAGGTAGAAGAACATACAGCAGTCTTTGGGCACCCTCTCCCTCAGTGGGATCCTCAGTTATCTTCACTGTCCCCACAGTTAAGGTCCATCAACATGAGACTTTACCCTGCCTAAAGAGGGTTTGTATTGTCCTTGATATGGATGTCGGCTGCCCACCCAGTCCCTCCCTTCCTCCTGGTCCTTGCCTTTCCAGGATGACGAGTGGGAGGAGACTCCACCACCAGTCAGCAGTGGTCCCCTGGATGGAGGAACATCACACAGCCCTCTTGGCAGCCTTGGGTGGCAGCAGTTCCTCTGGGGCATCAACTCAGGCCCCCTGGCTTCCTTCCATTTTATCCAGCTCCTGGATGCCTTGGGCAGATGTTCCTTGTTAGGCTGCTGCACCTGCTCCATCTGCTTGCTCTCCTTCTTTCTCTGTGCCTAAGCTTCTCCCCCTGATGGAGCTCTCTCTCAGCCCTCTTAAAGGGATCCAATAGCTCACGGTGGGCATACCAGCTACCTGGCATGCCCACCTCATCACAATTGCTTACTGTATTTTATAGTCTTAATATTGTTAAATGCCTGTAGATATTTGTGATGGATAGAAGGAAGGAAGGAAGGAAGGAAGGAAGGAAGGAAGGAAGGAAGGAAGGAAGGAAGGAAGGAAGGAAGGAAGGAAGGAAGGAAGGAAGGAAGGAAGGAAGGAAGGAAGGAAGGAAGGAAGGAAGGATTACTTCCCACCCCCAGACACTGTTGGACCACTTGCCACACAGTGTGTGGCAGCGTGTGTGGCCAGCGTAATCTTCTGTGCCCCCACTGCCACAGAAGTCCAGCTGTTGCATCCCTGCCTCCCTGCTTGCCCAGCCACTTCACAGCTGAGCAGGGAGACTCATCCTTCTGCCCCCTTATGAGAATGGCTGGGCAAGCAGAGAGGCATGGCTGTGGCAGCTGAACTACTGCCATGCTTGGGGTGCAGAAGATAACGCTGGCCACACATGTAACATGGCAAGTGGTCTGGCGGGGGCTTCGTTTTTGCATACAAATACGAAGCCCCCAACTCTAGTCTTGACACTAGCTGTCACACATCCCAGCTGTTTGTTAATCTGGCTCCTGTGTAAATTGGGTTTCTTATTGTGAATTTCTTCATGAAAGAGGGCTTAGTGAGTAGGTTCCCCTCATCCAAAGCAACTCAAAACATATACATGAATATCATATAAAAGTGATGGGAACATCTGGCATTTTCACTTTCTTCTGTATTCACATTTTTAAAACCTCAAGTTTTTTTTCTCAATCATAGAATTAGCAAATGTTAACAATTTTTTTTTCCAAAAATGAACTGAAAAGACGTATTCACCCATCTGCGGTTGCCAAATATAGCAGGTACAGCTGTTTCCTTTATAGAGAAGACCATGCTGGTGCCTGCCTTCCCTGTATTTGTTAGAGGGACGAGGTTACAGGAAAAGAGACAGACAGACAGACAAAGACACACAGAGAGGTCTGATTCTAATTCAGAATGAAGAATGCAACTATATTGACCATCTGAATCATCCTGATTTGCATGCACATGGATTCAAGCCCAGACTTGAAAGAGCTAAACAATCCAGAGGACAGAGAATGAGAAAGGTGCTTACAAGACGTAAGCACTTAAGGCACTGGTTCTAGATCAGTGTTTCCCAACCTGGAAGTCATGACCCCCCAAGGGGGTCACAAAGTGTTACCTAAGGGGTCATGGGTCGTTTTATATGTATTTTAGCTCTTGTTAAATAATTTCTTCCTTGACACTTTCAGAGTGGGATATTAAAGTGAGTATATATGTGTACATATGACAAACAGGCCATCTGGGGAAAAAAGATGCCTCTACTTTCTGAAAATAGATGATCATGACTATTTTTTTTTTTTTTTACAAAAAAAGAGGAAATACCAGTGTAAAAGTATAATTGCTGCTGCTTCTGCAATAATGGGATTTTAACTAAGACATGTTATTTCCAGAGAGAGCCTAAAGAAGGGAAGGAAAAGAAGAAGAAAAATAAACCACATATTTAACCAACACAAAAACAAAGTCTGCCTCTTCTGCAACAGTGAAAGGAAACCTGCATGCCAGTTTCTGAGGGGCATCTTTTTTGCATGAGGATTTTGTTCCCTCCTTGGGCACTATAATGACCTTCCATTCCCTGGCCCATATCTGAAGTCCTTTGCCTTCTCTTCTCCCAATCTTAAACCTCCTCCAGCATGTTCCCTCCCCAGTTATGAAGTGCTGGAAGAGAAGTCAGCAACAGGAGCAGTAGGAGAGCAAGCAGCATCATATTCAAACATCACCATGCTTACCTTTCAAGTTTTACTTTCATTTGCCTCCACATATATCAGTGAGAGTGATTTTTTCAGTGTCCCTTCATATCAAAACAGAGCAAAAACAGACTGAATGCTAAGCATGATGAGGTTGGCTCTAAAAACAGTCAGCTGCAAATTTTAAGCTGTTTGTCCAGATTCAAGTACAATCATCACATTAGGTTAGAATTATATTCTGGAAAAAAATTTTAATATGTTTTATTTACCACATTAAAATGCCTTTATATGCAAACATGGTGAGGGGTCGTGAGTAACTTGGCCATTATAAGAGGAGGTCGCAACTCAAAAAAGTTTGGAAACTACTGTTCTAGACAGATGCATCAAAGTTTTTTCACATTCTTTGACTTTTTTAAAAAAAAGTTTGATCTATCCTTTCCATATGTGAAAAAAATTCTCAAACGTTGGTACTTATTTTATTTAAAAAAAGAACCAAAACAAAATTTTCCTTATTCCTAACTCTAAATTCCATTTCACATCAAGAGAATATATAGACAACAAAAATATATAGAAATCCTCATTTTGCTAAAACAACAAACATATGAGAAGATTAGAGTAAGAGAAAGATACTTAAAAGCAAGGTCATTATCCAACAGTGTTACCTTACCAGAAGACAGAAGACCAAGATCAATTCACAGGCATCCAGTTTGGTACTGTGTACAAGGTCTGACATGGGGAGAATCCAATATAGTTTCCAGTTGCACAACCATTTCTTCATAACTAGCAGCATAGCTAGTTACTCAGCCAGTTGCACAAGGGATAGCAAGCCTAAAGATCACAAGGATCAGTCTGTTCCTACAATCTTTTCCTTATACGTTTTGCTATTTTGTATTCAGGCCACATGTTGCTTATAAGCAAATGTCCTCAGAGCCCAAATTTAGCTACAGTGTTTGCAATTAAACTCTTTTTTATCAAAAGAAGAAGGATGGCATTATATTCAGGTGAGCTTTCTAAAAAGGTAAAAGTTGAGAAAAGTAAAACATGACTTCAGGTTTTAACATTTTCTGACCCACAAAGACATAAATGGTCAAGAAAAGAAATCTACTATATATCCCATCCAAGTGAACAGAAAGTATCACATTAAAATTTGTCAGTGAGTAAATGAACACTGGTGCCTCACTTGACAAGGATAATCCATTCCAGTAAAATCACTGTAGAACGAAATCGTGGTCAAGCAAAAGTAAAAATCCAATTGAAATGCATTGAACGGTCAATGCGTTCCAATGGGTGAAATACCTCAGCGTCCAGCAAAGATTCTCCATAGGGTGGCCATTTTCCGGTGTCTGTAATGCAAGGAATCCATCCTAAAACACAGCGGGGAGCTGTTTTTCCCTATTAAAACATTGTTTTGTGATCAGAAAGGCGATCACAAAAACTTCTTCATAAAGCGATTTCCTTGTCTAACGAGGTAATCGTCAAGCGGGGCACCACTGAATTTCTGTAACTTGAACAATTATAATGATGACGACAGGATGTACCAGTGATTAGTATTTTTACTGTTATTATTATTAGTTGGATTCCTTGCCTTTACTCATAAGAATTCAGAATGGTATTCATAAAAGTTTAATACTACTTTACAGAATAAAAATAGAATAAAATGGAATAATCAACTGTATATATTGAGCTTGCAAACCCATATAATCTGGATAAATATCATGAAGCACTTATCAACTTTTAGATCTCTTCTGTACTCTTTATAATCAAAACCATAACGGATCATCTTCAAACCTACTTTCCCTACGCTGATAAATTTCAGATAAAATCCCTCTAAGCTGTTCCTTAGTATAAGCTGGAGAAAATACTTCCTATCACACTATTACAATTTCAGGCTATAAAAGAACACAAGTAGTTCAACCCAGCCTTAATAGGAAGCCACTACAGTGGCCCTTTACTGTTATAATCAGATTAGAGTTGGGAGGGCATCTTCAAAGCTCTCCTTCTCTTATCTCTTTCACATAACGTTCCCCAACCTCTTACTTTCATGGCTGAAAATTTGCTCAGTCCTTCCCTTCTTTTCCCAACTTGACATTGATTTTCACGTTTGCTAAGGCATTTCTGTCATGCAGTCTGGGGAGCTATGATGGGATGTAATGCATATTCATACCTTAGATCAACTACGATTAGATGAAATATGACTAGATAAATTATTACCAGAGGTGTTCTCTCTCTCTCTCTCTCTCTCGCTCGCTCGCTCGCTCTGTGTGTGTGTGTGTGTGTGTGTGTGCACCAGTAAGATTTCCCAGCTTTTGGAAAAAACAAAACCCTAGTATTGTTTTTTTTACATTTATTCATTTTGCCTTTTCATCCCTACTATTATGCAGAAAACTCCTGTGTAGACAAAGAGTGGAGCACTTCTTCCTCCTTGTATTTTGTGAAGGGCCCCAATCCTTCAGGCAAGACATGCTGAAAGTGGGCTGCACCACCTCTGACAGGTTAAAAGTGGGTGTGATGCCTTTGTTTTCCCATGCTGTTGCCTCTCTCTCTCTCTCTCTCTCTCTCTCACTCACTCACTCACTCACACACACACACACACACACACTTATCTTTTGTCTTCCATCTATCCAGATATGGAAGAACCAGAAATCTGATCATATACAGAGAGCTTGTATCTTCTACACTGTTTCTCCGAAAACAAGACATAACATGAAAATAAGCCCTAGTATGATTTTTCAGGATGCTTGCAAATAAGCCCTAGCCCCAAAATAAGCCCCAGTTCAATGAAACCCCACCCTCCACCATGGACTCATTGTGCAGTAAGCAGAAGAAGATGACATAACTGTATTTGAATAAATGTAGATTCTTGTACATGAAAAAAATAAAACATCCCCTGAAAATAAGCCCTGATGCGGTTTTTGGAGCAAAAATTAATATAAGACCCTGTCTTATTTGCGGCGAAACATAGTAATGTTCAGTCCATTCCCCATTCCTTTTATTTTCCTGATAAAGGTCCGAATTAATCACTTGCAATGGAGTAGTGGAAACTTTCAAAGTCCAGTTGCTCATTAAGACAATGTTCATAGCCACACAAAGACAAAAGAAAAAAATTCCAAAAACATATGGCAGCTAGATCAGTGCATATCAGCAAATGAAGAGCAGGTCTCTTGTAAAGTTAATGCCTCTTAGCTACCATCAAGGACTTAATTGCTGTTTCAAAAGCAAACTGCCCTCAAACCCTGGAAAGTAGAACTCAGAAGGTGGTGCTAACTTCAGTTTGATATCCTGGCCTTTGGTCTATGGTGTTCCTCAGGGTTCTTTTTTCTCCCCTATGCTATTTAACAGCTACTGTACATGAAACCTCTAGGAGAGTTGTCCGGAGTTTGGGGGTTTAGTGCTACCAGTATGCTGATGACACCCAACTCTATCTTTCCTTTCCATCTAAATCCAAGGAAGCTGTTTTTTTCTGTAATGATGGTGAAAAAACTGAAACCAGATCTAGACAAGACAGAGGTCAGTCAAAAGGCAGATCTAGGAATAGAAATTCAACCTGTACTGGATGGGGTTACATTCCCTCTGAAAATCTGATGGTGCTCCTGGATTCATCTCTGAGTCTGGATGTTCAGTTTTTGGTGGTGTCAAGGAGTGTCTTTGCACAGTTAAAACTAGTGTGCCTGTTGTGCCCATTCCTGGTGAGGTCCAACCTGCCCATAGTAACACATGCCTTAGTTACATCCCCACTGGATTACTGTAATGTGCTTTACATGGGGCTGCCTTCAGAAAGTGTTTGGAAAGCTCAGTGGGTCCATAATGCCAGATTGTTAACAGGGATCACATAACCTACCCATCGTCGTTGCAGCAATTCCACTGGCTGCCAATCTGTTTCCAGGCACAATTCCAAATGCTGGTACTATCCTATAAAGCCTAAATGGCTTGGGTCTAAGTTTTCTCAAAAACCATATCTCCCTTTATGAGTTTGCCTGGGAGTTAAGATAATCAGGGGAGGCCTTTCTCTCGGTCCCAACACCCTCACAGGTGACTTTGGTGTGGACACAGGCGAGGGCCTTTTCTGTCCCTGCTCCCAGACTCTGGAATTCCCCACCCCATAGGAGGCTAGGCGACCCCATCATTGCTGTCGTTCTGCAACCAGGCAAAGGCCTTTTTCCTCAGACGGGGTTTTCCTCAGTGACAGCCTGTGTAGGATACAAGAAGTGAGATGGTTTACTATATATATACCCTTGTATCCTAGACAGGCTGTTACTGAGGAAATATATATATATCGTCTAAATCTGCTTTTGCACTTCCTTTTACCTAACATTTTAAATATGCTATTAATTGTTTTCTTTAACATTTGAATAATTGACTGTTTTTAGCTTTTAATATCATGTTTTTAATTATGTTGGGTCCTTTTTTAGGAGAAGGGTGGGATAAACGTATTTGAAATAAATAAACAAGCAAGGATCTCATGAGGAGCAGGGAACCGTGAAGGGGAGTGGCAAATAATGTTATAGTCTTGGAAATGCAACAAGAATGTGAGAGTTTTCACCTCCAATGTGAGAACAAGATGAGTTCTCTTTTGGGACACGTCAGTTTTATACAGTTCATTCAAAATGTCTCTGCACAAAATATGCCTCTCCTTTGGTAAAACAAAACATACACAGCAAACAGAGATGAGCCAGTTAGTTGGTCAAAAAGCTATCAAGAACCCATAAGATGCTTCTGTTAGAAAAATATATTGATCCCCTTTTCCATTTCAATTGTACCCAATGTATTTCTCTTTATTTCTCATCACTAGCTTCAGAGCATAAACCCTGAAGCTAACATTACACAAGACTAACCTTCACAGCTGCTTTGGAAAGTTCCTTTTCACCTCCACACAGCAGATAAAGGCCATAGCTTATAGCAAAAGTACTCTTACAAGGACATCAGACTCTGTCCAGCCTTAAAGTCTGAAGCTTAATGCACAATAATGACCAATGAAAGAAATAACAATATACTGGTGTCAGATATACCAGCAAAGAGCCTTGTCAGCAACCCATCCTAAATGTTATCCTAGACTGACTGCAATGTTGAATGTATGATCATGTTAACATAATATCTTTGTCGCTGTCTGGTCACCACTGTCCAGGAGGTGACAAGAACGTATCAAAGCTAACTTCAATGTACCATGGAAATAGTAACATCAAGACAGTATGTAGCTTGCAGGTCAATCTGCCTATGGAAAACAGAACTTGTTTTGCTGTAGAAGTGAAATAGGAGACGGCTAGAGTGCACTTGGAGAGACAAACCGATGGATTATAATAAGAGAGCTGTTAGGATAGCAACTAACTATTACCTGGCTAAGCTAAGGTGAAGGCTGCTAGACGATGACACTTCGCTGACCGGATAAGCGAAGCTTCAAATCGGCAGGCGGAACTTTTCCGTATAGTTTGCGATCTATCCAGAATTGGTCTGGGTAATGAGCCTTGGATATCCCAGACAACCCTGACAGTATAGTTGCTGACCTAGAGCCAGACATCCTGGAGAGTGAGGTCAAGTGGGCCTTAGAAAGCCTGGCTAACAACAAGGCCAGTGGAGGTGATGGCATTCCAGTTGAACTATTTAAAATCTTGAAAGATGATGCTGTTAAGGTGCTACATGCAATATGCCAGCAAGTTTGGAAAACTCAACAGTGGCCAGAGGACTGGAAAAGATCAGTCTACATCCCAATACCAAAGAAGGGCAATGCCAAAGAATGCTCCAACTACCGGACAATTGCACTCATCTCACACGCCAGCAAGGTTATGCTCAAAATCATACAAGGTAGGCTTCAGCAGTATGTGGACCAAGAACTCCCAGAAGTACAAGCGGGATTCCGAAGGGGCAGAGGAACTCGAGACCAAATTGCCAACATGCGCTGGATTATGGAGAAAGCCAGAGAGTTCCAGAAAAACATCAACTTCTGCTTCATTGACTATGCAAAAGCCTTTGACTGTGTGGACCACAGCAAACTATGGCAAGTCCTAAAAGAAATGGGCGTGCCTGACCACCTTATCCATCTCCTGAGAAACCTATATGTGGGACAGGAAGCAACAGTTAGAACTGGTCATGGAACAACTGAGTGGTTCAAAATTGGGAAAGGAGTACGGCAAGGCTGTATATTGTCCCCCAGCTTATTTAACTTATATGCAGAATACATCATGCGGAAGGCTGGACTGGAAGAAACCGAAGCCGGAATTAAGATTGCCGGAAGAAATATCAACAACCTCCGATATGCAGATGATACCACTCTGATGGCGGAAAGTGAGGAGGAACTAAAGACCCTTGTAATGAGGGTGAAAGACAAGAGTGCAAAAAATGGTCTGAAACTCAACATCAAAAAAACTAAGATCATGGCCACTGGTCCCATCACCTCC
This sequence comes from Pogona vitticeps, assembly GCF_051106095.1. Classification (NCBI taxonomy): domain Eukaryota; kingdom Metazoa; phylum Chordata; class Lepidosauria; order Squamata; family Agamidae; genus Pogona; species Pogona vitticeps. The sequence goes on along the minus strand of NC_135784.1, from coordinate 49,597,559 downwards.
TGGGAAATAGAAGGGGAAGATATGGAGGCAGTGACAGATTTTACTTTCTTGGGCTCCATGATCACTGCAGATGGAGACAGCAGCCCCGAAATTAAAAGACTCCTGCTTCTTGGGAGGAAAGCGATGACAAACCTTGACAGCATCTTAAAAAGCAGAGACATCACCTTGCCAACAAAAGTCCAAATAGTCAAAGCTATGGTTTTTCCTGTAGTGTTGTATGGAAGTGAGAGCTGGACCATAAAGAAAGCTGACCGCCGAAGAATCGAGGCCTTTGAATTGTGGTGCTGGAGGAGACTCTTGAGAGTTCCCTGGACTGCAAAGAGAACAAACCTATCAATTCTAAAGGAAATCAACCCCGAGTGCTCATTGGAACCAACCAACATGAATTTGACACAACTCCGGGAGGCGGTGGAAGATAGGAGGGCCTGGCGTGCTCTGGTCCATGGGGTCACGAAGAGTCGGACACGACTGAACGACTGAACAAACAAACAAACAAACAAACAAAATAATGAGCCTCCCACTAATATCTCGACCAATTTGCAGCATTTTTAAAATCTGAAGTGGAGACCATCTGCAGTGACCTCTCTCCTTTTTTAAATACAGTGGATTGAGCAGAGATGTCCAACGCTCCACCTTGCCTGGTGAGACTCGAATTCTTTCAGCCTGTGATGCGAGATTTGGTGGAGAAAGTGCTTGATCGTTGTCAGGCCACCACCTCCTACCTTGACCCTTGCCCAGCCTGGCTAATCAAAGCAGCCAGGCCTATAACAACTGAATGGGCCACTGCGATAATTAATGGGTTTCTCCTTAAAGGCAAGGTTCCTCCTGCCCTCAAGGAGCCACTCATTAGGCCCATTAGGAAGAAACCAAATTTGGCAGCGGACAACATTGGCAACTATAGGCCCATCACCAATGTTTATTACCTTAGCAAAGTAGTGGAGAGGGTGGTAGCCGACCAGCTGCAGGCTCTTTTGGCTGAAACCAATATCCTGGACACATTTCAGTTGGGCTTCAGGCCGTGCCACGGTACGGAAACGGCACTGGTCGCACTGTTGGATGACCTACTGAGGGAGGCTGATAGGGGCAATATGTCCTTGTTGGTCCTCCTCGACATTTCAGTGGCCTTTGATACCGTTGACCACGGTATCCTCCTGAGTAGACTCTCAGAGTTGGGAATTGGTGGACAGGCACTTGCCTGACTCCCATCCTTCTTGGAGGACCGCCCTCAGTGAGTCCAGCTTGGAGAGAGTGTCTCAGCCCCATGGAGCCTCAACTGTGGGGTTCCACAGGGTTCGATCATCTCTCCAATGCTGTTTAACATCTATATGAGGCCACTGGGAGGGGTCATCAGGGTGTGTGGGACTTCATGCCATCAGTACACTGATGACACGCAGCTCTACATCTCTTTTTCACCTTCCTCAGTGGATGCCGTCCCATCCCTTGAGCGCTGCCAGGAGGCTGTACTGCGGTGGATGCAGGAGAATGGGCTGAGGCTGAACCAGGGCAAGACAGAGGTCCTGAGGGTGGGTGGCCCTTCCATTTGTGGTTTGGGAAACTCCCTCTCTTTTGGGGGGTTGACTCTCACCACAAAGAGTGAAGTTTGTAGCTTGGGAGGACATCTGGACCCAACGCTCACTCCGCCAATTTCTATCTGCGATGGATAGCCCAGCTGCATCCCTATCTTGATGTTGGGGCGCTCACCACTCTGGCCCATGAGCTCGTAATCTCGAGATTAGACCACTGTAATGCACTCTACGTGGGGCTACCTTGGGGGCTGTTGCGGAAACTTCAAATGGTGCAAAATGCAGCGGCCAGACTTCTCAGTGGGATGAGAAAATATCAGCACATCTCTCCCACTCTGGCCACCTTACATTGGCTTCCCATTCGTTTCTACATCCACTTCAAAGTGTTAATGGTTACTTATAAAGCCCTAAACGGTTTGGGACCTTGATACATGGTGGAACGCATTCTCCCACCTAGATCTACCTAAGTCACCCGTTTTAGCCAGGAAAGACAGCTGAGGGGTCTAACGCCAAGAGAGGCCCGGAAAGAAAGAACAAGAAACCGGGCCTTCTTGGCAGTGGCCCCTCGACTATGGAACACCTCACCACCGGAAATCACCCTGGCACTCTCGCTGGGTGTTTTTAAGAGTCATTTAAAGACTTGGCTCTTTAGGCAGGCCTTCCCTCCAGTCAACACTTGATTCTTTTTCTCTTTAGTTTTCTTTTGCCTCCATCTTGAACTTCTAATTTGTTAATTTAATCATGTGATTGTTTTATGACATGTTTTGATAATTACAATGATGATTTTATATGATTATACTTTGTGATGTTTTATAACTGTATGTAAGCTGCACCATTTCAGTTGGGCTTCAGGCTGTCTAGGACAGCTGTATATTGCCCCCTGCTTATTCAACTTATATGCAGAATACATCATGCGGAAGGCTGGACTGGAGGAATCCCAAACCGGAATTAAGATTGCCGGAAGAAATATCAACAACCTCTGATATGCAGATGATACCACTCTGATGGCCGAAAGTGAGGAGGAACTAAAGAACCTTGTAATGAGGGTGAAAGAGGAGAGTGCAAAAATGGTCTGAAACTCAACATCAAAAAAACTAAGAACATGGCCACTGGTCCCATCACCTCCTGGCAAATAGAAGAGGATGATATGGAGGCAGTGACAGATTTTACTTTCTTGGTTTCCATGATAACTGCAGATGGTGGCAGCAGCCACGAAATCAAAAGACACCTGCTTCTTGGGAGGAAAGCGATGACAAACCTTGACAGCATCTTAAAAGCAGAGAGATCACCTTGCCAACAAAAGTCTGAATACTCAAAGCTATGGTTTTTCCTGTAGTGATGTATGGAAGTGAGAGCTGGACCATAAAGAAAGCAGACCACCGAAGAATTGATGCCGTTGAATTGTGGTGCTGGAGGAGGCTCTTGAGAGTCCCCTGGACTGCAAGGAGAACAAACCTATCAATTCTAAAGGAAATCAACCCTGAGTGCTCACTGGAAGGACAGATCCTGAAGCTGAGGCTCCAGTACTTTGGCCATCTCATGAGAACAGAAGACTCCTTGGAAAAGACCTTGATGTTGGGAAAGTGTGAGGGCAAGAGGAGAAGGGGACGACAGTGGATGAGATGGTTGGACAATGTCATCGAACCAACCAACATGAATTTGACACAACTCCGGGAGGCAGTGGAAGATAGGAGGGCCTGACGTGCTCTGGTCCATGGGGTCACGAAGAGTCGGACATGACTAACCGACTAAACAACAATGACGAAGCTGGCCCAAGTAGACTTTGTCTAGAGGGGCAGGGTAGAAGTCAAATAATAAAATAAATAAATAAATAAATAGAAGCACTGTGTCCAGCTTTTGTTGTGAGTTAATTCCTGTAAAGCGTATACATGTGCCTCTATATTCTTTGAGAAGCTTTGATCTGGCTTGCCAGACCTTTTATTTTGTTTAATAAAGTTCTTTTCCATATTTGCAAAATCATTTTGTGTGTTGGGTTGGTGTTCTCCCTATTATTCTTTCTTTTTCTAACAGATATTTGGTTGGAACCTACCAGAGCAAAATAATCTTAAAATATTTTCACCACATTCCAATTTTAAATAGAAACAAAGCATCTAACGAGTCATAAAATCCATGCCATTGTGCAGTCTTTTGTCCTCATCTACCAGAATGAGGTAAGTGAAGACTTTCCTGGTACAAGTTGTGGAAATAAGTTTTGTTTCAGAGTGTGCCCATGTGCCCTCCCCAGCTTTTCATCAGACTTCTCTTGAAGACTAAGCATCAAAAAAATCCAGTAATATCACACTACTGGAGCATGAGATCAAGCATTCATCTGAACATCTTCCTGAGTTTTCCAGTTAATGATTTACTAATCCAAAAGCCTTACAGCACTTGTCAATCAAACCGTCATTCTAACAGCAGGTGGAAAGATTACTCTTCATGCATTTCACACACACCAAGCAAGCAAGCTGTCAGATTTGGGAGAGGATATCAGCGAAATTAGGTGCTGAAACATAACAGCTACTAGAAGACAAAAAAAATCAGTAGTACACAGGGCAACTTTTGATACCCTATTTCTCCCAGAAATGGCTCTGATAAAGTCCAATTAAGAACGTAAGAAGAGCCCTGCTAGATCAGGCCGAGGGCCCATCGAGTCCAGCTTCCTGTATCTCACAGTGGCCCCACCAGATACCTTTGAGAGCACATAAGACGACTTGATACCTATTTCCTGATACTACTCTCCTACATCTGGCCAAAGTAGATCAACGATTTCTAAAAAGGAAGCCAGAGAGCCAAATCATGGCTACAAAGTTTTGGCTAAGGCACATCTCTGGTCAGACCACATGTCACTCCTGGATAGCCAAGAAAGTCCTGTGGACCTTTTAAGACTGACAGATTTATTTAACTGTTGGGCAGTGTCTAGCTGCAGAGTCAGAAGCTGGGGGCTTGATTCCCCACTGTGCTTCCCTGAAAGAGGCTGGATTCAATGATCCACAGGGTCCCTTCCAGCTCTGCAGTTCTAAGATTAAATTATTATTATTATAGCATGAGCTTTCATAGACTAAAGTCCATATTCTTAAATGCATGGAACATTGTACAGTGGTGCCTCGCTTAGCGAGTGCCTCGCTATGCGATGAATTCGCATAGCGAGGGGGTCCGGGCCATCGCTGGAGCATTCGCTCAGCGATGGCCCCTATGGCGATTTTTCGCTTTGCGATGATCGCTAAGCGATTCGCTTAGCGATCTTCGCAAAACGAAGCGGGGGAGAACAGCTGATCGGCGGTTCCAAAATGGCCGCCGGAAGGTCCGCGCCGCATTTTCGCGCCCTGCCCTCGCTTACCGAGGGCGCGAAAATGGCGGCGCTATGGAAGAAACATCGCTTAACGGTGAGTTTGCAAGCCATAGGAACGCATTGAACAAAGTTCAATGCGTTTCTATGGCTTTTTCTATTCCGTTTAGCGATGTTTTCGCATAGCGAAGGTTAATCCGGAACGGATTAACCTCGCTATGCGAGGCACCACTGTATACAGGTCTAGGGATCTATTAGAAGTGGTTACAACACAGCTTGTTAACCACCCCCCCAAAACAACAACAACATTGTTTCATTGTGCTGTTACTTTTAAGTGGCAAGAAAAGCAACTTTGTCTACAGCGGGGCCAGAATTTTGCTTCCTCCAAATTTCCTTCTAAAACTGGCACAGAAATTTTGCACAAGATATCTACAAAATGCTCTTCTGTCTCTAGGTCAGTATAAGAAAGGAAATCTCAAAAGATCTTACTAAAAAGTTATCAATGTATATAGGATTTTAAATCTATTGCGGATAATAGATTTAAACTCCTTTGCAGTAAGCCCTGTAGACATTACGAGGAAGGTTGGTATCAGGTTCAGCCCCATAAAAAAGAATAATTGAGTGCATGCCATAATGTGTCCTCCAGTTTACAAAAAGCTTTATTTCTCCATGGAAGAGGTTTCCACTTTGCTGTCTAGGCCCTTGAGGATTTCTTTTGGTTATATTGCTGAATTTTTTTGTAACACTGCAATGTGGCCAGTCCTGGTGCACTTGTTTTTTTTTTTTTTTATTCTATTATACAGCTCTTCATCACTCTACACCTTCCATGGCTGTGCATGTTTCCTATTCTAAAAAAAAATCCCATGGACACAGTTACTACATGACATCTTTCCCTGCACTTTGTTTGAAGTTTGGTAAGCACAAGAGGCTGCTGGTTGCCACAGACATCATTGTAAAGTACTGTAAGGAGAACAATTCTGAACTTGGTCCATAAGATTTTATTTCTAATTCCTCCTACATGAAATTTCTTTCTAAGGCAATTTCTTTCTTTTTTTAAAAAAAAATCAAATTAACTGAGAACAGTTAATAATTCTAACAGGAGAAATTTTGTAGAGCAGCGTAATTCTTACACAGATACTAGTGGATTGTAAGAGTTGGGTGGGTCTGAAGGACCTCAACTCCAGACAACCTTAAGAACTCAGAATGTCCCTTAAAAGAATAGTCCAAGGGGAATATAGTCTTTTATAACATTGGTGATTATAGCATGCTGCAAGATTTGGCACTTTCCCTTTACATCTACTCAACCATTATTCTATTTTATAGACACACATATCTAAACAGTCACATTACGATTATGTGATAAAGTCATGGAGTAGAACGTTTTGTAATAATTATATGCCCAGCAGATTTCATAATCTTCGGTAATTAGTGATTAACTTGGTAAATTATACTTCATTTAATTTGCAATTGTTCCATCTCATGGAAACAATTCAGTTTAAATCACGGCTATAATCATATAATATGTCACTGTACAATGGCAGACCTGAGAAACAATTATTCTGCATCAAAGCCATAGCTTGTTACAAAGTCGTTTCTCTGTTTCTTTTAAATCAATGAATAAAAGAATACTGAAGATCTTGAGAAATAGCAAGGAGCCTGTTTTTTCGTAAGTCTTCCAGGATCAAATCATTTAACAGCGTGTAGTGCGAGGATGGTGGGAAATGGTTAATTTAAGAGAAAATGAAAATTTACTCACTGAAGGTAGCTTGCATTGAGAAATCACTTACTGGCTTTTTCTCCCTTCCTTAAAGAATCAGTTTCCTTAAAGAACCAGTTTCTAAGTTTCCAAGGGTGATCTGCTTAGTTAAAGAAAAGAATCGACATTCTGCTGTCTGGTTTGAAACATGTAAAGGATAAATGTATAAGCTAAGCAAAGGAATGCAGATTTACGACTCAGAAGTAATATGTGGCCAGCCAGCAAAAATAGGATTCCTTCTGCAAGCATATGTTACTTAATCTATTGATCTAGTTCAAAGCTCATTAAGCTCCTTGACAATCAGACAAAGCATAAGCCCTACACTACGGCTAGTTCTTCATCTGTTCCCAAAATCTATGAAAATAGAGTCCCCTTAGATGTTTCCAAAAGCTGTAAACAAAGATTCTTACAGCTACATTGCATCTAAAGATTACCCAGATGGATTTACCACCAGCAGAAGTAGTTTGTATCATCAGTTAACATGATTGATGCCTTTCAAGATCGATGCAGAGGCAGAAATTTCAGTTCAGGGATTAGCAGGCAAATATAATCAAAGGCCAAACTAAGAATCTAAAGGTCAGGATGGACATGATACCAAATGCAAAAGCAAGGCAATCCTGCTGGGCTGGAGTAAAATAATATAGCTTTAACATATTCAAAGTATTTTGCAGCACACCACAACCTACATGTCAGGGTGCGTAAAACCCAAAGATACACTGGTTGTTCCACATCTGAACCAGAAAATCCAACAGGATCTTGAGAACAAAATAATGCAACTGCTGCCATTGCCATCACAATGGACAGTTTTCTGGTTTTTCTTGAGACTCTTAAATCAGCTGCTTGATGTGACTGCCTCATTATATCTAATGATAGAGCTGGTCCTAATTCTGAACAGGTTGCCTCTTGATATGACCACATAGTATAGGTTGGGAACCACAAGCCTGCTATGTTGTTTTCCAAAACCATTCATGCAATTAACATTGGAGTGATGGAAATCACATCTATTTTAGCCTTAAAGACGCAGGCAGTGAAAACTAGAGATCCAGAAATAATGTTCTATCTAGGGAGCACATGTGGCAAATTTTGTGTACTATCATTCTCATGTGACTTTAGAGTTTCTTCCTTGTGACATAACACCCTGAATTTCCCTACCCAATGTTCCCATTGGGGAGGCCCCCAATTTCAGCAATATTTTAAGGATTCAAAGCAATGCACTACCACCTACAAATCTTTCCCCACAGAGCTGCTGAGTTTACTTAGTGGTTGAATCAAACTGCTAAGTAGAAGCTCCATTGTATTTCCTCAAAGATATAAGGAGTTCTATCTTTGTGACTCAGAGTATTCACAATTTATATAAACTTTCTGTTTAACTAGTGATTTTTCCATTTGAGATTCAAAGAACCCTGCCCCTACTCAAACAGAGAATATTTTCTCTTATTAATAAAAAACAAAAACAAAAATATCTCATATTTCAAATCCAACAAAAGTCAATGCAGCAAAGTAGCCACAAAGTTGTAGTACAAATAAACAAGTTACATTATTTTATTTAACATAAATAAATCATTTCCTTAAATGAATGCTTCTTCCTGCTTAAGCACTGAACTGCTGTAAGAGTCTCCTTTGTGTCCGACCATTGAGACTGACACATTAAGTGCTGACATGCAAGAGGGTCTTGTCTGTTTCAATAGATTATGGTTTCCATAGGAAATGTACAGCTTCAAACATTTTTAAACTGTTTTTAATTGTTTTAAATTGCTTTTGTTGTACTCCACAAGGATATTTTGAAATATCAGTACTGTAAGCAAGCAAGCAAGCAAGCAAGTAAGGTGATGTTCATGTTTTATTCTGTACAAGTCTGTTCAATTCAAGCAAAAAAAAAATCCTATCCTGTTTGTTCTTGTCTTATTCTCTTGCAGAGAATGCAACAAAATAAATAGCCTTCTTTAAAAAATAACCCTTAACTCCTGTTGCCCAGCCACTAACCCAAAGCCACCCTTCACTTGACCTGCTGGAACACAGTCCAACAAAGCCACCTTTCTTACTGTCCTAGATACAAATACAGACATCAGTCAGGAAATACATGTGTCTCATCCTCCCCCTTCTCCCGTCAACTCTGCTGCTCCATACTGATTATCAATTTCTCAGCCACCTTTTCTTCTTCTTCTTCTTCTCCTTCTCCTTCTCCTTCTCCTTCTCCTTCTCCTTCTCCTTCTCCTTTCTCTCTCTTTTTAAAAGGAGCAGTATAGGCCAAAGTCCTACCTACTCACTGAGAAGTAAATGCTGCTAATGCCAGTGGAACTTGTGTTAATGTTCAGCGACGGTCAACCTTAACCTTGGCTCTATACAGCTATTGAGCTTCATTGGAGCTGCTTCCTGCATTATAGCTTGTCCTCATATTCAGGTGAAACTACCCTCAGACCTCTCCCAGCCCTCATCCAGAAAGACTGGAGTCCAAGGAAAGAGAGGTGAAGGGGATATGGCCCTCTCCTACATTCACGAGAACAGGCAGAACACCTTCACTGCAGTTTTGTGTGTCTCTTGTATCTGTCAAAGTTCTTCTCCTCGTTGTCCTTCTCCTCCTCCTAAATCTTTTGTTCCTTATTCACCATATATGCTTGTCTACATTCTCTTCCTTTTTAGTTTCACTTACTGTTTTCTATTCTTTGTAACTACAATTGCATGAGGTCGAAAGGAAAGTTACTCTTTACTCAGTGTCAGGCTTAGAGTGAGGTTGGTTAAAAAGAAAAACAGATGATTTAATGCTTATGTCTCCTGTGTGGGGGCAGAAAGTGGCAAAATAAATACTACTCTATACTTAGTGAAGTTTAGTCTGAGAAAGGCTGGCATATTTGGGGGAAGGAGGCCAGTGTAGGGATGTGATGGGAGAAAGATTCTGTGCGGGAAAGTGAGCAGGATGCCACATCCACACCATCCTCACTTCAGGCCTGGTCCACTGCTACCTCCATCTATACCCATTGCATGCTCCTCCTCACTTTCCTATTGTTTCTACCAATACATGTGGAAATAAGCTGTGCAAGAAGTCAAAGGTCTTCACTTGCTGTTTTAGATTCAGAAGCAACCATCTGTGCACATCTGGTATGAAGATGACATGTGGCTAATCTGACAATTATACACACACAGTGAGACACATCAGGGCTAGCCCTGCCATTAGACACACTTGTGGAAAGTGTCTCAGGTTGTGGATGCTTCAAAACAACAATGATGGTACCAAAGAACTAAAATGATAGACCTGTCCATCTCCCACTTTTTGTTTAGTTTTGCATTGTTCTGGAAGAACAGAGCTGTGAGTTTCATAGTCAAGTTTCACTTAACTGGTTTCCTGCCATCGGGTTTCATCAGGGCTGTACACAAATACCACTGTGAAAGAAAGCTTCATCTCCCAGTTCTGTTAGCTTCTGGGCATGGAATGGATGGGGAGGGCTATTTTTGCTCTTGGAGATCAACCGTTTAATCAACCAATCCATCACCAAATTCCAACTGCAGTCAAATGTCATTATATTTCTTGTATCAGCGGAGGTATTCTCTGGCATTGCAACACTCTGCTTGCAACAACCTCCACGAAGAATTAATAACAGGTCTTCACCTTAGTAGTCTTCCCTCGGTGCTGGTGTATTAACACAATGTAATTTGAATTCTGACCTGATTTTTAATCTTACAGCTTCAATTTAAGTCACACTACTCAGAAAGGGAGACAAGTGGATGTGGTTAGCAGCAGCTACATAATTCTCTCTTATTCAAGAACAATGGGGCATCAAGAGAATGCTGTTTATTGATAGCATTTAAAAATAAAACCAAATTCTGGACATTGAAACATTTTTGTTATCTTATTTTGTAGTTTGCAAATCCTAACAAGAAAACTGCAAAGTAAATAGGCTTCAAGATGGTGTAGATTAATAGCAATACAGAAAGAGACTATGTTTGTCTGTGAGGATACTACTGAAATATTTAATAAAGAGATACCATGTAGTGGAAAAATGCACTATTTTTTCACTTGTTTGTTGTCATAGTTGTGCAGTCAATATTTCAATTATAATGATTAAGTCACAAATTGTATTCTACCAGAGAAAAAAGGACAGCTTCTCTGTACTTTTCAAGTTATCTGCAATTATCAGTCTGGCCGCCAAATACAGAAATGCAATCAAATCCTTATGCACTAGAAAGCTATTATTGTCTGCAAACAGTGACAGAAACTCTCTATTATTGTCTGCAAACAATGACAGAAACAGTGTAACACATTTTGGTGTGTTATACTCTCAGTTTCAGCAACATTTGTGACCAGAATTAGAATTCTGTGAAAGAGAATTACATTTCTGAGTTTCCTATTATTTCTGGAATGTTCAGAACAGATGCTGATAGTTCCGCCATAGTTACTTAAGCTGGTCCTACCTGACACATTTCGGTGAGAAAGGTGACATACCAAAGTGATGGTCTGTGCAAGAATATCAGACAATAAATAAAAACAAAATAAAAGAACAAAGACTTTGTGACACTTCAAACATGGTTATATTTTAATGTGAGCTTTTATGGATCAAGTCCTCCTCTTGAGAAACATCAGGCACCTTAGTCTGAGGAAGTGGGTTTGATCTACAAATGTTCACACTGAAATACAGCAGGCTCTTAGGTGCCACAATGTTTTTGATTATTTATACAGTTCTCTCCAATACATTTTGAGAGAATTGTCGAGCTCCTTCTTTCCCCATTAACAGTTTCTCCACAAGGAGTATTGAGGTGACTGCATAAGAAAAGCTCCTGCTTCCATGTAGGCTTTTCTCACAAGCAAGAGCTGAGCAAAATTACTCTCTTTTTTGCATGAAAAACTTGTATTTGAGCAGAAAATTTCCTGCAGACATATCACTCCCAACATGGGGAGAACAATGACAGAAAGAAGGCCATGTGTCAGAAGGAACTGGATATGTAACTTCTGAATTGGGCTATAACGTGTGAGAGACATGTTGAGAATTGTCCCAGCAGCAGACCTTAAACTGTGAAGTGGCTAACATGACTTTTGGGCCCTAAGCCCAAATTAATTGGGCCCCAGTTGCTAGTTCTACACAGAATGCCTGAAATGAGCATATACATCCCAAAGTCCATATTTTCTTTCTCAGTAATGAGCTGTGAGTAAAATATAAGACAAAAGCAACACACTCTACATGCCTGAGTCACAACTTTTATAGATCTATTCAAGTGGGACCTCCCATTTTCCATATAAGGGGAAAAATCCTGAAGCAAGTACAATGAAACCAGGAAGCAAAGAGCTGCACTCTGAATCCATGAAGAGAACAATTTGCATATGCATTCTCCAGCTTGCTGTGTTCCCCAGTATGTCCTTAGTGAATATTCTCTGTGGGAAATGAAAATATGTTTTTACATGCTATTCCTAGCTTCATAAAGCACAGCCCTCCTTTACAAGACTTGTACTAAGAAATCTCCATAATATATGCATGGATGATGCACAACAGTTTTAGGAATATTTAACCCTCTTTTTGGGGCCTTATTACTAGAATTTTTATTCAGGCAAAACTCTCCTGGGCATAAACAGATAAGATCAGAATCTGCTTAAGAAAACACACATTTTCTTTCTTTCTCCTACTCATGGCGTTAATATGTCTTCCTTCCATCAAGTTCTTTAAAGAGGGGAATATGCTGATTTATGTGTTTAAGATTTTTTAAAGCCTTGGAGCTAGAAGTACTGGCTTTAGCTTTCCAAAATATGCATTATTCTGACATTCACTGAGCATGAAACACATAGGTAAGCTTCCTAGCTGGGTAGAGGTCCCTTTACAATTCCAAAGTTTCTCTTTTGCAACTGGATAGGATTTCCCAAACATGTGCCCATTACTATATGTGCCCATTAATACCACTTCCATTATCACGGGTCTCTTCAACAGAATCCCAGGGTCTGTAGTTTTCTATGGTATTTGGAATACTCTGCTATGGAGTTCTGCTATTCTACCCTGAACTACAATGCTGGATGATTCCTTTAGTGGAGTACATATCTCAGAATTACATTGGATGGCGAGATGAAGAAGTAACGAAGTGCTAGAGCTAAATAGGGCAGATATGCTCTCAGACTAGGATACCTCCCAACCGAACAAAAGAAAACTTTGAAACTTCTCACTTCCACAATGAACGCTGCCATCTACACTTGAAATAACAAGTAGAGACACCAAGAATCACACAGACCTTTTCAGTCTGCATTTCAGGCAGTCTTGGACATGAATGCATATGCTCATGCCTAAACTAGAGGCTAAATAGAACAGAATGGGTAGGTTGGCCCATGAAATTTAAAAACCGTGACATGTATCTAATTTCAAGGACCTACCACATAACAAGCTGCCTGCGTAACTCAGTGGGTTCAAGCACCTGCCTGTCCAGACAAGATTTAGGAAGATGATTCCTCATTGTGCTTCCCAGAGAAGAACCAGCCTGTACAGTCCTGGGCAAGCTGTGCAGTCCTGGAGCAGCCACACGAGAGAAGAGTAAACAACTTCTGAAAGAGTTGTGGCATGTTAGAACTGACCTGGTAGCAAAATTAAGATACACATAAGTGCATGCACACAAACACATATCAAGCACAAGTACTCTCACATGGGTTAGGCCAAAAGGTATTCCTGCACTGTGCTTTTAAGCTCTCCTAAATAATAAACTGCTGCCACGGAGATATATGAAAGGAGATCTGAAAAGCTTCTCTCAATGAATGAAAGATCAAAGAAATTGTATTATTTTCTACATCTTCTACAAGTTCATGTCCTGTTTTAAGGAAAGAGGCCAATCCAAAAAAAAAATGAAATTTGTTTGCTCCTCGAAAACACCAACTATTTCAAACTATAATACAAAATAAAGAGTTTTCCATCTACTTTAGTTTGCCACTCAACCACTTGCTGCTCTTTATCCGATTAACAGCTCACACTGTACCACAAAGTTGCTGAGATAACACTATTGAAGTAGCCCACTTCTGGTCAAAACCAGTCAAATTGTTTTAACATTTTTAATTTGTTTGAATTCTATCTGTATTTCATATACATCTGTAATTTTAAAGTGTGCAATGCTCTGATACAAAGAAAGAACTCACAAACTAAGCACCAAACATTTTAAAGTGCTCCATTCTGACAAGACTTTTTTTTTAATCTACATGATATTAATGGACATTTTATTTTTTACTTTTTTAGATACATGGTTCAGTTTTATTCCAATAAATGTGGTATGCACAGTGGAAATTTCTCTCTCTCCTTATGCAGAAGCATCTGTGAGTTGTCCCAAAACATCCTTATGGTTACAGGGTACCACAACAAGGGTGCTGAGTAAACACTGTCAGTTGTCCAGGAAGCGAGTGGCGAAGGCTCTTTCCCCGCCACCCCTCCATAGTCCCCACTGACAGCTGCCATCCCATAAGTGCGACAATGCTCTTAAGACGTGCAGCCAAATTCTGCCTGGACCTGACTGGCCTCTCCTATGGTCATAGGGCAGAGAGGAGCCAGAGGTTGACCTTCTGAAGGCCAGCAGCCAGACTGCTTGTGGTGTTTCTCTGATGGGACCACATGCTCTTAACTGTTTATTCTGCTGGCAGTAGGCTGGATGCTGGTTCTTGACACTTGGCCTCGTCCTTAAAATGACCCAAAGTGGTTTATACTTCTCCCTTTCCTAATAGCCTTGTTTCACAGCCTGCCTTTTCTTTTTCACCTCCCTCTTTCTGCCTTCTCCTTCCCTGGAAAAGCTTCTTTTTAAATTGACTACCAACCAAGTGTAAAGCACCATCTCCTTAATCAAGTCACATCCAATCCTCTATGAGGATTAAAGCATATGCCTCAGTCTGGGTCCTACTTTCTCAGGAGCTACCACTAGCATTTCGCAGGAACTACCATTTTCTTGAAGAAAATAGGAAAAACCACTGGGTTAGTCAGGCATAATCTAAACCAAATCCCTTATGAATACACAGTGGAATTGAAGAACAGATTTAAGGACTAAATTTGGTGGACAGAGTGCCTGAGGAACTATGGATGGAGGCTCATAACATTGTACAGGAGGCAGCAACAAAAACCATCCCAAAGAAAAGGCAAGGCAAGAAAGCAAAGTGGCTGTCCAACAAGGCCTTACAAATAGCAGAGAAGAGAAGGGAAACAAAATGCAAGGGAGATAGGGAAAGTTACAGAAAATGGAATGCAGACTTCCAAGGAATGAGAAGGAAAGATAAAGGCCCTTCTTAAATGAACAATGCAAAGAAATAGAGGAAAGTAATAGAAAGGGAAAAAGCCAGATATCTGTTCAAGAAAACTGGAGCTATTAAAAGAACATTTGTGCAAAGATGGACATGATAAAGGACAAAATAATAGGGAACTAACAGAAGCAGAAGACATCAAGAAGAGGTGGCAAGAATACACAGAGAAATTATACCAGAAATATCTGGATATCCCAGACAACCCAGATAATGTGGTTGATGACCTTGAGCCAGAGAGTGAAGTCAAGTGGGCCTTAGAAAGCATGGCTAACAACAAGGCCAGTAGAGGTGACAACATTCCAGTTGAACTATTTAAAATCTTAAAGGTTATGTTGTAATGTAGTGGTACTGCACTCAATATACCAGCAAGTTTTGAAAACTCAGCAGTTGCCAGAGAATTAGAAAAGATCAGTCTACATCCCAATCCCAAAGAAGGGTAGCGTCAAAGAATGCTCCAAGTACCATACAACTGCACTCATTTAACACGCTAGCAAGGTTATGTCAAAATACTACAAGGTAGGCTTCAGCAGTATGTGGACCGAGAACTCCCAGAAGTACAAGCTGGATTCTGAAGGGCCAGAGGAACTCAAGACCAAATTGCTAACATGCACTAGATTATGAAGAAAGCTGGAGAGTTCCAGAAAAACATCAACTTCTGCTTCATTGACTATGCAAAAGCCTTTGACTGTGTGGACCACAGCAAACTATGGCAAGTTCTTAAAGAAATGGGAGTGCCTGACCACCTCATCTACCTCTGGAGGAATCTATATGTGGGACAGGAAGTAACAGTTAGAACTAGATATGGAACAACTGATTGGTTCAAAATTGGGAAAGGAGTACGACAAGGCTGTATATTGCCTCCCTGCTTATTTAACTTATAAGAAGAATGCATCATGTGAAAGGCTGGACTGGATGAATCCCAAACCGGAATTAAGATTGCCGGAGGAAATATTAACAACCTCAGATATGCAGATGGTACCACTCTGATGACAGAAAGAGAGGAAGAATTAAAGAACCTCTTAATGAGGGTGAAAGTAGAGAGTGCAAAAAATGGTCTGAAGCTCAACATCAAAAAAACTAAGATCATGGCCACTGGTCCCATCACCTCCTGGCAAATAGAAGGGGAAGATATGGAGCCAGTGACAGATTTTATCTTCTTGGCAAATGGTGACAGCAGCCACAAAATTAAAAGACATCTTGGGAGCAAAGCAATGACAAACCTAGACAGCATTTTAAAAAGCAGAGAAATCAACTTGCTGACAAAGGTCTACATAGTCATAGCTGTGGTTTTTCCAGTAGCGATGTATGGAAGTTCGAGCTGGACCATAAAGAAGGCTGAACGCCAAAGAATTGATACTTTTGAATTGTGGTGCTGGAGGAGAGTCTTGAGAGTCACCTGGACTGCAAGGAGAACAAACCTATCCATTTCGAAGGAAATCAACCCTGAGTGCTCACTGGAAGGACAGATCCTGAAGCTGAGGCTCCAGTACTTTGGTCGTCTCATGAGAAGAGAAGTCTCGCTGGAAAAGACCCTGATGTTGAGAAGTGTGAAGGCAAGAGGAGAAGGGGACGACAGAGGATGAAATGGTTGAACAGTGTCACCAAAGCTACCAACATGAATTTGACCAAACTCACGAAGAGTCGGACATGACTTAACAACTAAAGAACAGATTGAATAGATAAGGATATAAAATGCATCCTAGTCTGCCATCTGTACCAATAGGAAACAATTATTTTCTCCGCATTCCATCCTAATGGTAGCTTCTTGTCCACAGTACAAGTTATGCATCAGAATAATCAAGTAATGAGGCATATCCATTTCTTTCAGAACAATTTATCGTTTCCTGCGAAACACACAGCCAACGTTTAGCTGTAGTCTATAAAGCACAGACTGATCTTCTGAAACTCTTCAGTGTTCTCCAGTAGCCAGTGGATTTTTGCATAATCTTGCATGCCTCTGCCTTTTCAAAATCCAGCTTGAACATCAGGTACTTCTTGCTCCATATACGGTAAATCCCTTGACCACACTTTTCTTGCATGGGAAATTAAAGCAATGGTACTAGAGTGCACTCCTTGACATTCTCCTTGAAATTAAAGCAATGCTGCATTCCTTGACTTTTTTTCTTGAGAATTGGAATATATATTGACCAATCTGTATGTGTTACAAGTGACAGTGTGTGATAGAGTGTGTGGGTTCCAGAAAAGCAGCACTCCAGGCCTAAACAGAAGATGGAAGATTGCAAGGGAAGATGGGATAGTGAGCTGCAGAGAAGCTGCAAGCTGCAGCAGATACATTTTTGTTATTACTATGGGCAAAAGTGTGGACTTTTGCACTTGTTTTGTTCAGACAAGAGGTAAGTGAACTCAGACAAGAAATCCAAATATAAAACTGGAGAAGGCTGACTTACGGAAGGGGAAAGCTGACACATCTGTGGTGAGAGGTAAGTGCGAAGAGCAGTAACATCTCCTAACATCAGCAAGACTGTATCTGACTTGGAAACCAGGGTCTGCCTCCTGTGTGCTTATGCCAGCCAAGGTTCAGCCCACAGACACAGCCCACAAGGAAAATGCCTATCAGAGGGATGACCCAGGAAGAGAAGGTGGGCTTCTGAACAGCGCTGCAATGTTCCCCCACCACGCTTGCTGAGAGATGGATCACCTGCCAGAGAAGGGTCTTTTGGATGAGTGAGTATCTATGTAAATGCAAAGTATGAAAGAGAAGCCTCTTGGTACCTTTTGTTTTATGTCTTATCAATAAATGTTACATAAATAGTGCTTAATCAAAAATCATTGGTGCATGGTCTTCTTGTCAGTAGTCTGGCTGGGCTCTCTCTCTTCCCTCTCATGGTCCCTCTCCCCAGGATATAAAGAACAATAACCCATTAGGGTAACATGGACCATTGTTTTGTTTTCCATATTTCTTGGCATAGGATTTTGACAGATTCAGACTCTGTGACTTGAAATAGTTCTATTGGTATCTTATCTACCCCTGGTAATTTATTTATTCCTACTGCTTTCAGAGCAGCTTTCACTTCACTCTCTAGAACTATAGGTTCTTTGTCATAGTCTTCAAAGGAGTCTGTCATCCTAAATGGCTTCTGTATAGCTCTTCAGTATACTGTTTCCATCGTCTCTTTATTTTCTCCTGGTTAGATAGTGTGCTTCCCTGTTGGTCTCTCAGCATTCCTAATGTAAGATTCAATTTCCTTTGATTTCTTGAATCTTCTGGAAGAGATTTATTGTTTTTCCCATTTTGTTGTTCACCTCTGTTTCTTTGCAGTGGTTGTAGTATAGTTATCTTTGTTTGTATGTGACACTGAAAAACTGCATTCAGACTCCTGACCCTATTCTTCTCACCTTTTGCTTTTGTTTTTGCTTCCTGTCTTTCCTTTACTATTTTAAGTGTTTCTTGTCTCATCCATCTACATTTTCACTACACAATTTGTATTTCTGCATTTTTCCTTAAAAATATCTCTGATTTCAATCCACAGTTCTTCTGGCTCATGGTCAATTGAGTTTAGTAATGCAAATCTGTTCCTTATGTAGACTTTAAATTCATCAGGAATGCTGTTTGAATTACATTTTGGTACTAAAATTCTTTCAGTGTTATTTTTTATCTTTATTCTAATGTTGGATATTAATAATCTAAGTTCAGTAATGTATCATAATGGGAATAAATAGTGCAACTCATTAATATTTTGCTAGTTCTCTAGAATTAAGTGGTTAGAATTAATTTTGATATTAATTTGGATATTAAAATCAAATGCTGCCTTCTTGAAAATATAGATTTTCTCCTCTTTATCAGTATTAATTGCCTGCTCCTTCATCCTATGAGGACTGTAAAGCTGCATATTTTTCCACGAAGATAGGTGATCCAGTCTAGATTTTGGATAATTTAAAATCTGGGATAATATTGAATTGTACTTGTATTGTGTCATTTTCTGTATTATTTTGATAAAGTTGATGTAATTTTAATCAGTCGGCTTCACACACAAACAATACACACATATACACACACCAAGCCACTCTACTAGCCTCCAGCGAAATGCTTTGAAAGCAAAAGAGATGAAATTTGGCAGCCTCAAAGGAAAACACTCTTTCATTCTTTTTTTTCTTTCCTGCAGTTTCTTGCAAAGCATCCATCTCATTGGCATTTTCCATCATTCCATATCTCAACATGATCTTTAAAAAGGATAGTGTGCCATCTCTAACATACTTGAAAAAATGTGAACTACTAATCTTTGACAAAATGTGGCAAAATCAGTGAATTTCACAAATATAATTACAATTTAAAACTATTTTTATATATAAAAAGTCATCAGCTCTGATTCTTCTTATCTTATTTTATATAATGCCACTAATCCCACCCATGTTTCTATGTGAACTCATTATAATCAAGGATATGAAAAACTGTTTGTCTTTCTTGCCTTATTTATATATGCACAGGCGTGTAATTCTAGAATACATTAACTCATATGATAATCATTTATGTTAATGTCTTACTAAATGCTTCATAATAATACATGTATCTAACTTTTTAATTTCTTCACAGAAGAGAGATTCTGAAAGAGAACTTGATAGGAAGCCTACCCCAAAACCTTTAGTCTTTTCTGTCTAGAAAGGAAGGGGAGGAAGAAGGAAGGGAAAGAAAGAAATTGTTATCATTTTCATATGAATGAACTCCCAATTCAAAACTCCAAACAGAGAGACATAATAGATTCTCATTCAAGGCTTCCTATGTGGACTTTGCTCTTTCAAATTGTATTGTTAATCAGTTGACACAATCATTAAATGCCCCATCGGGCTGTCATATACCATCTCAATAATCTCACATTTGTTCTGTTATAGAACCTTCCCTTTCACACCAAAGTCAATAAACAAGGCTGTTGGAAATTTACAAATTGATGTACTTAATACATTTTTATTATTGTTTTCATAATTTCTAAATTTATTTCCAGATATTATTAATTTCTTACCTGTTGCAAAAAAAGATTCATTTACATAATGCATTGGTAGATTCAGAGTTTGGCCCAGTGGATGCTACATGCCATACACTCTGCTTGTTCAATCTACTGTATTTTTCTTTATATACAAAGATACTTTTTCCTAAAATAATTAGAGGAAATATTGAGGATCGTTTTATACACGGAAGGCAGCAGCAGGAGATGGAGACGGAGGAGGAGCTGGGTTCAGCCACCTCTTGCAGCTGCCCATTGACTGCTGCCTCTGCTGTTTGATCGCTCCCTCCAGCACCACTGCCAGGGCTTACCTCTAGCTCATGTCGCTGCCTTGTCCCCTGCCTGAAGGAGACGATCACTGGAGGAGGTAATCTGCCGCTGGTGGCAGCAGCAGTCAATGGGCAGCCATGAGAGGCGGCTGAGCATGGCTGCTCCTTTACCTCCATCTCTGCCTCCTCCTTATGCTGCTGAGCCCATGAGTCGCACTGGAGCAGATTGCAGTAGCAGCAGGAGGCATAGACTGAGGCAAAGAAGCAGCCGCCCTTGGCCACCTCTCACTGCTGTCCATTGAATGCTGCCGCCACCATCAAATCCCCTCCTCCAGTAATCGGCTCCTTCGGGCAGGGGACAAGGTGGCGCTGGAGATAAGCCACAGCAGTCACATTGGAGGAGGCAATCGGGCAGCGGAGGCAGCAGCAGGAGACAAAGGCTGCCCAACGACTGCTTCTTTGCATCCAGCAAGGGTAAGAATTAGGGAATTGTCTTACATATTGCGGGGGTCATATACATGGAAAAATACAGTATATCCCAGCTCTCTCTCAGGAATGGGGTGTAACATAGCCAGTGAAGTTGGTGTTTGGTGCAACCCAGAATATCCATTGTTAGATAAAGATTAATAACAGATTAAAAAAATGTCTGCACAACCAATTTCTCTATGGAGGTGTCACTGCACGTTAACTTAACCAGCAGTCCCCAGATATCGGTTTATGGAAAAATCTCACAGTTGTTGAAAGGCAGGGCATATGGATATGTGGAAACAATCTGTCCATCTAGCTGGTCTTGAACATCTCAAAGCAAGGGCAGACATTTATTTATTTATTTATTTATTTATTTATTTATTTATTTATTTATTTATTTATTTATTTAACTTATATGCCGCCCACTCTACCCAAAGGTCTCTGGGCAGCTTAAAACAATTAAAATTCAAAATGATTAAAATACAATTAAAAACAGATACTCTAAAAATTGCCATCAAGACCCACAGTTGATGTTATTTCAATTAAAAGCCTTCTGGAACAGGAAGGTTTTGACCTGGCATCGAAATGTCATTAACGTCGGCGCCAGACGAATCTCAGTCGGGAGGGCATTCCATAGTCTGGGGGCAGCTGCCGAAAAGGCCCTTTGTCTACAAGCCATCCCTCTTACCTCCCTGAGGGATGGCTCTTTCAAAAGGGCCCCCTGGCTAGATCTTAATTGCCAGGTAGGCTCATATGGAAAGAGGCGGTCCTTCAGGTATCCAGGACCCAAGTCATTTAGGGCTTTATATGTCAAGACAAGCACATTAAATTGGGCCTGGGCAGCAACTGGTAACCAATGTAACTTAAGCAGAATCGGCTTGATGTGTTCTCTAGCGGCTCCACCACTCACCAGCCGCGCAGCTCGATTCTGGACCCGTTGCAGTCGCTGGACCGTCTTCAAAGGCAGCCCCATGTAGAGCACATGGCAATAGTCTATACGAGTTGTTATCAGTGCTTGTGTAACTGTCATGAGACTCCGCTCGTCCGGGTAGGGCTGTAGCTGGTACAAATTCCACAGCTGAAGGAAGGCACCCCTGGCCACTGAGTCCACCTGAGCTTCCAAAGTTAGACTGGGGTCCAGGAGCACCCCCAGGCTGTGGACCCTGTCCCTTAGGGGAGTGTAACTCCATTCAGGGCAGGGAAATGGCCCTCCAACCTGTCTGGCGAAGCACCCACTAATAGCACTTCCATCTTGTCTGGATTGAGTTTCAATTTATTAACCCTCATCCAGTCCATTATCAGGTCCAGACACGAGTTCAGCACAGAAACCGCCTCACCTGGATTGGTGGAAAACGAGAGGTAGAGCTGAGTGTCATCAGCATATTGCTGACTCCTCAGCCCATACCTCCTGATGACCTCTCCCAGTGGTTGGTCTGCTTCTCCTCTCCAAAGGGTGGGTAATAGCAGCAGTGAGGACGGGGAGCTTTAAGATTTCAGTAGCAGTATATTATAATAGCTTTCATTTCCTTTTTTTTTTTTTTTTGAATGCAGATATCCATCTTAAGTTACACTGATTAACATTTTGCATTATCCACAATATAAATCCAATGCAATATTGGCAGTGGTTCAGCGATCTTCAACCATTCTGGACTAATCCAGAACAGATTTTTGGGATGGTCAGAAGGCTTTAACAGCAGGATAGGGATTGCCTCCCTTCATCATGCTGGAGTCCAATCTTGAATAAGTACAAATAAAGCATTGGAAACCACCCATTGAACAGAGCACGTATGTCTTTTGGAAATGATGCACAAAAACACAGTGTCATATGGGGCATAAAACTCAATGCCATTTTCTGTAATAGACAATAGTAGAGAGCTATCCTGAAATATGTGAAATTGCTACTTAGCAGCAGCATATCAGAATAAACACTTCATACTTTTTGGGTAGTAACATCAGTCCAAATTACCTTTTTGGTCCATTTTCAGGAATGTAAACAGGCACAACTGCATAAAGGGCTTTGTATTTACAGACCAGAATGCTGCATTTTTCCCCTCTAGAGAGCAAATATGGTAGCATTTGGCCAGGAAAAAAAATATATTCAAAGAATTAAAGCTTTTCAAGTGCCAGAGAATGCATGAAAAGACCAACAAACTGTCAAAGTGGGAATATTCTCACTCTCTGAGAAACATACATATAGGAAAACAGGCTTCTACAGCCAATAATCAGATACATCACAACATGATGGACTATGAAAGAACCACCAGGTATTTACTCTGCCGGAAGATTAATTAACTGTCCTGCTCAGTACTGGAACTAACAGAAAGCATGACAAGCATTTGGGATGATTTAGCACAGGGAATTAGCTCTTTAAAAAACAAAATGCATCTAGCTACACAGATATTATTCTGATATTTGGAATAATGAGCCTTAACATTGTTGATATTTTCTATCCTTCTGCCTTTCTTTCAGCAAGCAGTTGGCTAGTTATGCTATTATCCAGATTTTGTTCTCTTTCCTAACATTAAAATGAATTTTCAGCAGAGTATCCAGTATAATACTGTGCACAAACTAGAATCCTCTGCATTCTTTCTGTTCCTACCCACAGAGGGACAGAAGAGTGCAGGGCATTCTAGAATGTGCATTATTATACTGAATACACTGCTGAAAATTCACTTTAACATTCACAGCAAAACAGATTAATCATGGAATCACAGAATAATAGAGTTGGACAAGGCCATAAAGTCCAACCTCCTGCTCAATGTAGGAATCCAAATCAAAGAAGATCTGACAGGTGGTTGTCCAATTTTCTCTTAAATGCCTCCAGTCTCGGAGCATTCAGCACCTCTCAAAGTAATTGGTTCCATTGTTGTACTAGACTAACAGTTAAGCAGTTTTTCCTGATATTCAGCCAAAATCTGGCTTCTTGCAGCTTGAGCCTGTTCTTTCATGTCTTGCACTCTAGGATAATTAAGAACAGATCCAGCTCTCCTCTGTATGATTGCCTTTCAAATATTTGAAAAGTCCTATCATATCTCCTCTCTGTCTTCTTTTCTCAAGGCTAAACATGTCCAATTATTTCAGTTTTTCCTCATAGGGCTTAGTTTCCAGACCACTGATCATATTTGTTGCCCTTCTTTGAACTTACTTCAGTTTGTTGGCATCTTTCTTAAAGTACAGTGTCCAGAACAGTACTCTAGATGAGGTCTAATCAGTGCTGAATACAGGGGATTAGTACCTCATGGGATTTGGGGGCCCAACAACATGTGGAGAACACAACTGCAGTCAGACCTCCAACCACCATGTATTTGCCATGTTAGCCTGACTTCTTGTGCTCCCCAGGCTCTAAGCCATGTGGGGTAACACCTGCACAAGGACATTTGGGATGCCTCTTTGCATGAATGAGGAAAATGTTTAACCACTTACACAACAATGCACTGTACTGTCTATGTACTGGATCCAGGCCAATGACTGCACACATTAAAAGAGCACCACCACCCAGTTACATCTAACAAAGCTCTGAATGCAAGCAAAAGAGAAGATCAGTGACCCATGTGGGAAGAAAATAGTTTTCATTTATGCATCCAAGTCTGCCTGAACCATGACTGGGAGTGGGGGCAAAGTCTAGCCTGCAAAATTAAATTGTAAACTGTCCAGAGAGTGCTTGAAGTGCTATGGGGCAGCATATAAGCAGCACATTGTGTTTTGCTTGTATAGGCGAAAAAGAAATACCAAGATATGAAATAAATCACACATGTGAATCAATATGGGAAAAACCTAAGCATGAAAAGATAGATAACTCAAAATATTGATATTTTGTAAATTGAAATTGCATGATTTCAGGTATTTGCCAATCCACCAAATAGATTAAAACTGGAAGCTCCAATACAGAGACTGTCCCTATGGACTACTGCAAAGTGGTCAGTGATGCAGACATGTTTTGAAGAATTCCTGTTTTATACAAAATACTTTCTGATGCTGAAGAGACTGCTTACTTAAAAATTCCTCGTTACATTGGAGTGCCAAACAGTTTGAGATTTCAACTGTCATAGTTTCACACATTGAAACATGGGGGCAATATGTCCTTGTTGGTCCTCCTCGACATCTTGGCGGCCTTTGATACAGTCGACCACGGTATCCTCCTGGGGAGGCTCTTTGAGTTGGGAATTGGTGGCCTGGCGCTTGCCTGGCTCCGCTCCTTCTTGGAGGACCGTCCCCAGAGAGTTCAGCTTGGAGAGAGTGTCTTGGCCCCGTGGAGTCTCAACTGTGGGGTTCGACAGGGATCAATAATCTCTCCAATGCTGTTTAACATCTATATGAGGCCGCTAGGTGGGGTCATCAGGGGGTGTGGGGCATCGTGTCACCAGTATGCTGATGACACACAACTCTACATCTCCTTTTCATCTACCTCAGTGGATGCTGTCCTATCTCTTCAGCGCTGCCTGGAGACTGTATTGGAATGGATGCAGTCGAATGGGTTAAGGCTCAACCCGGACAAGACGGAGGTCTTGAGGGTGATTGGCCCTTCCATCAGTGATATAAGTAACTCCCTTTCTTTTGGGGGGGACGACCCTTGCCGCAAAGAGTGAGGTCCGCAGCTTGGGGGTACATCTGGACCCGATGCTTACCATGGAAACCCAGGTGGCGTCCATGGTCCGTTCCTCCTATTTTCATCTATGGCGGATTGCCCAGCTGTGACCCTATCTTGATGGGGGGGCCCTCACTACTCTAGTCCACGCACTCGTAATCTCGAGATTAGATCATTGTAATGCACTCTACGTGGGGCTACCTTTGAGGCTGACGCAGAAACTTCAGATGGTCCAGAATGCAGCAGCCAGGCTTCTTAGTGGGGTGAGAAAACACCAACATATCTCCCCCACTCTGGCTGCTCTGCACTGGTTGCCCGTCCGTTTCCGCATTGACTTCAAAGTGTTAATGATTACATATAAAGCCCTAAATGGTTTGGGACCTCAATATTTGGCAGATCATCTTCTCCCAACCAGATCTACCCGAATCACTCAACATAGCCAGCAGGGACGGCTGATGGGTCTGACGCCGAGGGAGGCCTGGAAGGAAAAAACAAGAAACTGGGCCTTCTCGGCAGTGGCCCCTCGGCTGTGGAACACCCTCCCTACTGAAATTCGGCTGGCACCCTCACTGGGCATCTTCAAAAGCCAGTTGAAAACTTGGCTATTCAAGCAGGCCTTCCCTTCAGTCAGTTAAGTGACTGGTTGTTCTGGGTTTTTCGGGCTCTTTGGCCATGTTCTGAAGGTTGTTTTTTCTGACGTTTCACCAGTCTCTGTGGCCAGCATCTTCAGAGGACAGCAACCTGTGCTCTGGTGTAGTTGGCTTGGGAGTGCAGTATTTATGGCTGTGAGATAGGCTTTTGTCTTTTCCTGTAGATGGGTGATTAGTGTGTATTGTTGTGGGTGTATTGTTGTGCTAAGGCGAAGAGATTATCTGTTCCTGTGGTTGATGGGTGTCATTAGCTGGTCTTTTGTGTGTAGTGATCCCCTGTCCTTGTGGGTGGGTAGAGTTCGTTGACCTTTTGCACATAGTATGTTTGATAGCTGGCAGGCAAGTTTTATTGAGCTTCATACTTTCCTCTTTTTTGTTGAAACTGTGCTTGTGCTTGTGGATTTCAATGGCTTCCCTGTGCAGTCTGACGTAATGATTGCTGGTGTTATCCAGTATTTCAGTATTTTGAAATAGAATTTCATGCCCAGTTTGTTTCAGGGCATGTTCAGCTACTGCAGATTTTTCTGGTTGTTTTAGTCTGCAGTGTCTCTCATGTTCTTTGATTCTGGTGTGGATGCTTCATTTTGTGGTTCCAATATATACCTGGCTATATCTGGTATACTCCTGCAGTGGTGAGGGGGTCCCTTCTGTCCTTCGCCTACCTTAACATTTGTTGTATTTTAGTGGTGGGCTTGAATACTGTTTGTAGGTTGTGTTTTTTCAAAAGTTTCCCCATGCAGTCCGTGACCCTTTGATGTATGGCAGAAATACTTTATTTGTGGGTGGCTGTTTTTCTTCTTCAGTTCGATGTTGTTTTCTTGGTTTGATGGCTCTTCTGATTTCATTTTTGGAGTAGCCATTTGCCTGTAGGGCCCAGTTAAGTGACTCTCTTTTTTTCTCTTTTGATTTATGCCATCTGAAATTAACTATTTACCTTAAATTAACTGTTAAATATTTTACTATGTGTCGTGAGCTGCCCAGAGTAGACTATGTCTAGATGGGCGGCATATAAATGCAATAAATAGATAGATAGATAGATAGATAGATAGATAGATAGATAGATAGATAGATAGATAGATAGATAGATAGATAGATAGATAGATAGATAGATAGATAGATAGATAGATAGATAGATAGATAGATAGATAGATAGATAGATAGATCGATCGATCGATAGATCGATAGATCGATAGATCGATCGATCGATCGATCGATCGATCGATAGATAGATAGATAGATAGACAGACAGACAGACAGACAGACAGACAGGCAGGCAGGCAGGCAGACAGGCAGACAGGCAGGCAGGCAGGCAGGCAGGCAGGCAGGCAGGCAGGCAGGCAGGCAGGCAGGCAGACAAACAAACAAACAAACAAACAAACAGGAGGCAAGAAGGATAGGCATAACATGAACATAATGTCAAAATTAAATAATTCCTTACAGAAACACATGGACATGCTACTACTGTAGCAGTAGGCATTGTGCAAGAGGAAAAGGAGATTTGAAATACATGAAATACATTCTTCCAGCTAAGCAAGCATGTGCAAATATTCTTTTAATATTTGATATAACCTAGAGAAACTTGACAAACAGCTACTGAAATTAGATAATTCTAAGAAACATTTCCAAATTAATTAGAATTTCTTTATTAATTAATTCCATTTAACAGTTAATCAATTTTGAATGTAACACTTTATATTCTGTTTGCTATGTCAACACCAATATAATTGGAAACTTCTTGACAAACACTATTAAAACGCTGTCCATATATTGTGTATTCTTACTACCGAGAGACAAGTCTATCTTGAGATCTCAGCCTTACATTTGCTATTATAGAACCAGGCAGTAACCGATTCCTGCAATTAAGTTTACTCACATCTCCAAAACAAAGACCAACAGAAATTTGTCACAGATTATAAAGATAGTTATAAAATTTCCTCTGACTGCGTCACCCTATTTCTTAGTAAGGAAGGAAGGAAGGAAGACATGCAGGAAGACAGGAAAGCAAAACATACTGTATTTTTCAGTGTATAAGACGCCCCAATGTATAAGACGCCCCCCCCACTTTTCTAATCCAAAATTAAGAAATCTAAGTGGGGATTAGCAAGTGTAGGGGGAAAGGGATCAAAGCCCTGCAGGATCATTTTGATCCCTGCTTTCCCTTCCACTTGTTTTTGTTCTCTCCTCAGCTTACTTCCGTGTATAAGATGACCCTCAATTTTTAGTCTAACAATTTTAGAAAAATGTATAGTCTTATACAGGGAAAATATGTTAGATGCGTACCATGGGGTTTTAGTCTATACAGTGGTACTTCTATTTATGAACTTAATCTGTATTGGAACGGCGTTCATACATCAAAAAGTTCTTAAGTCGAGGCAAACTTTTCCATAGGAATGCATTGAAAACCATTAAATCCATACCTGCTGTTTTTCGTTCATATGCCGAGGTGCTGTTCGTGGGTAAAGGCATTACTTCCCATAGGAACTAATGCAAAGCCAGTTAATCCGTACTCTACCACTAGGGAGGATTTTTTTCTTCTTCTTTTGACCTGAGATGAATTTAGGTCAAAAAAAGGGGGGGCAGGAAAGGTGTGGGTTTTTTTTTTGGTTGTTCATAAGTCGAGGCTCTGTTTGCAAGTTGAAGCAACTTTTTGCAACCGGAGCCATTTGTAACTCGAATTATTCACAAGTGGAGACATTTGTAAGTTGAGGTACCATTGTACTAGATAGTCTGTTAGAAATTTATAATAGGACCTGGCAGCCAGGAACTGGCATATGAAGAACCATGAGGAATAGTTTGGGATGCAACAAAGCATTATGACTACCACGTCCAAAGGCAATACAGCCATGTTGATGTCAAACCTCCCAGAGGAGGAAGAGGAGGAGGAGGAGGAAGAAAAAGAAGAAGGAAAAGAAGAAGAAGCCACCGGAAATATCATGTTTCATTTCTTCAAAATCAGCTATAATTGAATGTTTTTGAAACCATGGTGCTTGGGAATGGAAGTTTTAAAATTTTCTTTACCATTTCGTTTTCATAGGGTAATACCCTTGTAACTTGTCCATTAAAGATCTATGTACTGAAATGTTTTCCCATGCAAGACAAGTTGTATCATTTTCAGGGGG
This sequence comes from Pogona vitticeps, assembly GCF_051106095.1. Classification (NCBI taxonomy): domain Eukaryota; kingdom Metazoa; phylum Chordata; class Lepidosauria; order Squamata; family Agamidae; genus Pogona; species Pogona vitticeps. The sequence continues at coordinate 49,568,709 of NC_135784.1, read as the reverse complement.
AAGAGAGCAGTTAAAAGAGCAGGTAGAGGGGTATTTGTCCTTTGGTTTGTGCCATTTCCCACTCTTCCTTTTAATATTATGTTGAGTCCTTAACTGCAAGTAGATTCAGGGTTTCTGTATGAGCATGCAGTATGCTTTGTTTGACTGAAATGGTTTGTGGGTTTTTTGTTTGTTTGTTTGTTTTGTAGCGCTTCCAGATACATTATTTTATCTTGCTTTCGGATTTGGGGCAATAGCTAGGCATGTCTAGATGACATCATTGATAATGCACAGAGTAGAGAATTAGGGTGGAAGTGAACCCTATTCCTTTTGTCTGTATTTTCCTCACATTGATAAGGATTACAATTAAATTGTGAATTATATTCTTAAAAATCCTAGTTCAGTGCCACAGCTAAACTAATGCAGCACTAATTCTTATGCTTATCGTGTTATGTCAGTTCAGCACTATTTCACTTGCTAAAAAATTAAAAAAAAGGGCTTTGAAAGTTGGCAAAAGGAGTGGGTAAGGAGCTGGTGATACTGGCAAAGAAGACAGAGGGAAGAGGAGCTAGGTAATGTGTAGGCACCTGAAACATACCTTTCTGGAATAATTAAATAGTTCTGCGTGAACAATGACAATGATTGAAATGCCCAGGTGTAATATATAGAAGTCTGCATCAACCTAGGCAAAATTCTGTGCAGTCGTATCCTACATTAAGAAAACTGCATATGCCTCTTTACAATGACAGTGCAATTACTCCATGCTTGTAACTGCAGTACTGTATTGCAATCATTCTCTGACTCATTCTTTTCTCCTGCAGCCTGATTTTGCTCACAAGGAGAGTCTGGTGGAAATGGGACTACCAACGTAGCGTTGTTACATGACTCTATGACACACAACACATCCCCAGTCACATGTAGTTCTGTAACCATATTGACCTGAACATTAGGCAGTTATAAGTTGTTGTGGATATTGGTGCAATCTGCATCTCCATTTCCCTACACTTAACAACAGTTATAATTCTTTAAGATGACAAATAAGAGAAAGAGTAGAAAGAGCAGAAGCATGGTGCTGATAGAATTCCCACACAGCTGTAAATAAACATAAAGAGTGGAGAGATCTGAACAGGTATCTCCAGTTCTCATCTATTTTAGATCTCAGGAATATTGGGATTTTTTAAATCCCCATTCAGCAATCTCTGTTCTAGGGGAAGCCCTAGTCATTCTGCATTAACATGATACCATACCTTTCTTCATCTGCTAAGCATCCCTCTCTTTGGTTGTTGTGGGGTTTTCAGGCTCTTTGGCCATGTTTCGAAGTTTGTTCTTCCTAACGTTTCGACAGTCTCTGTGGCAAGCAAAGAGCCTGAAAAACCTACAACAACCATTAGATCCTGGCCGTGAAAGCCTTCACAAATACATCCCGCTTTTTCATTTTCTATTCATTTAACAAGCCTTGTGAAGGAAAATTGCCATTGTCAAGACTGGCTGTGTTGAGACAGTAAAAGAGCCTGTTCATGACAGATCTTTCCTCCATCATGAGACTGAGACAAGTACTTTTTTTTTATTGTGTTATCTGTGCAATTGTTGCAAAATATCTATAGCTTGTTTTTCTTTTGTGAAGCTAAGCACAGTCATACAGGAAGCACAAAAGAAAAGTCTGAGTCCTCAGAAAGATGTGAACAACCCAGCTGGTGCTTCTACCTTTAACAGCCCACACAAAACACAGCAATAATTATAGTTCTAAAAATTTGCATTTACAAAAATGGGAAAATATCAGTCTTGCCAATGCACAAGCCCTCTTTTAGACTGTGGAAGGAAGGAAGGAAGGAAGGAAGGAAGGAAGGAAGGAAGGAAGGAAGGAAGGAAGGAAGGAAGGAAGGAAGGAAGGAAGGAAGGAAGGAAGGAAGGAAGGAAGGAAGGAAGGAAGGAAGGAAGGAAGTTCGGTCTATCATTCTCTCACATTTCCACTGCTTTCTTATTAAGTGCATGAAAATCAGTCGAGATTTATTTTGCAAATCCAAGGCCTTATTTTAGGAAGAGATAGAATAGGCATTAAAGTATTTCAGATTTATTAATGTTTGTACAGAATTCAGTGATTATTTTACCCAGCTAATTGGTATGCTATATACAAACAAGATTGCACCGTAAATAAGTCACAACTTGTAGAATAATGCTTCTGAATTCAGGAATGTGGTTGGAGCAAACAGCCTGGGTGTGCATACTCTGGTATAAGAATTTAAGAATGATTATTCCCATTTTCTCACTTTCATAGTGACCTTATGCAGACAATCATCTATACTACCCTTGTGGTGTTTGACTTCCAGCTCGAGCCAGCCCTAGCTAACATAGCCAGTGGGGAGCAAAGAGGGGACTCACAGTTCAACAACATCTGGAGGCCATAAGTTACCTACCTTTGACCTGAACTACATCAGTAATGAATTCCTGAGGGTTTTTTTTTTGCCTCCTTCTACTCTCATATCCTGTACATGCAAGAGCGAGAAATTAGAAGCTTTCACTTCAGAACAGAATTTAAAACAAACCACAGCCCCTTTTACATCTGCAACCAGGAACTGGTTTATTCTAACAAAAGTTATCTACAGCAAGTCAAGATCTGCTTCCACAATGAAGTAAAAGTAAAATAAATTCATATACAGATATGGCATTTGAAGTACAGGAACTTTGTGTTTTTGGTATACAGTACAACATTAGCTTTTTTTTTTTTCCTCACAGCTCCATACCCATAGTGCCTATGGGTATCACCTATGCATTTTAGGGAAAAGAGCAACTATATGAAAAAGGGTCTAACGATGTTGTATTCTCTGTCATACATGGATATTATGAATAAGTAGCCAGAGCTTGAATAGGATTCTATTTAGCTATTGTGAAAAATATTGATGCTGAATAAAACCAAGTAGACCTTACTCTCTCTTGAAGCGAGACAAAAAATTGCTAACTGCATTTAAAATCCGGCAACATAATGATGTCTTATTTCTAAAGTTTAAATGGAAAATCACACCTGAATGGAGAGAAGCAACCATCACATTGCTTGAAACAGAATTCAGAGACCACATTCTCTTCCTCACCAGAAAAATAGAATAGTCCTGCTGAACCACTAAAAGTTCCAGTTTTTCCCAGTGCTGTCTGAAGCTGGATGTTCCATTCTGCTGCATGAGAGAATGGGCCCTAGCTTGCCTCCTCTTTGTTAATAGTTAATTGAGTGATCCTGCATGTTTTAGGTTGTATACACACTGAGATGTGTGCTCCATATCTAACACTACCTGAAGAATGTGACTGGCATCAGGCATTGGCACCAGGCATATAATTGGTTATCTATGTTTGTAGCTGGTCTCTCCCCCACTCCCCAATCTATTAAACTTCCTAACATTCTCTAACTCTTTAACATTTGGCCACCCTTTTTTTCCAGGTGCAGTTTGCATTCATCTGCTCTTTCTCCCCAGATGTCTGTCTTGTTAAATACTCATTGGCATTGTATTCATCATATATATTCATTAATAAAAGCCAAAAATGCATATTTACAAATCAATGCTGTACTTGGCTCTGTCAACCAAAAACAAGACCGGCCCAAATGGACACATTGATGGGCAACTGCAACACTATAGCCACAGGTTACTGAAAAAGAGTCATTATATTCGCAAAGGCTTTCACGGCCGGGATCTAATGGTTGTTCTGGGTTTTTCAGGCTCTTTGGCCGTGTTCTGAAGGTTGTTTTTCCTGACGTTTTGCCAATCTCTGTGGCCAGCATCTTCAGAGGACAGCAATCTGTACTCTGTAGTAGATGGCTTGGGAGTGCAGTATTTATGGCTGTGAGATACAGTAGGCTTTTGTCTTTTCCTGTAGATGGGTATTGTTGTGGGTGTATTGTTGTGGGTGTATTGTTGTGGGTGTATTGTTGTGCTAAGGGGAAGAGATTATCTGTTCCTGTGGTTGATGGGTGTCATTAGCTGGCCTTTTGTATGTAGTGATCCCCTGTCCTTGTGGGTGGGTAGAGTTCGTTGACCATTTGCACGTAGTATGTTTGATAGCTGGGAGCCAAGTTTTGTTGAGCTTCATACTTTCCTCTTTTTTGTTGAAACTGTGCTTGTGCTTGTGGATTGTGCACAGGGAAGCCATTGAAATCCACAATCCACAAGCACAAGCACAGTTTCAACAAAAAAGAGGAAAGTATGGAGCTCAACAAAACTTGGCTCCCAGCTATCAAACATACTACGTGCAAACGGTCAACGAACTCTACCCACCCACAAGGACAGGGGATCACTACACACAAAAGACCAGCTAATGACACCCATCAACCACAGGAACAGATAATCTCTTCGCCTTAGCACAACAATACACCCACAACAATACACACTAATCACCCATCTACAGGAAAAGACAAAAGCCTATCTCACAGCCATAAATACTGCACTCCCAAGCCAACTACACCAGAGCACAGGTTGCTGTCCTCTGAAGATGCCGGCCACAGAGACTGGTGAAACGTCAGGAAAAACAACCTTCAGAACATGGCCAAAGAGCCCGAAAAACCCAGAACAATGAAAAAAAGGCATGTTTGATACTTTGGGGTTATACATGATAACCTAGACAAAGTGGCCTAGACTGTGTGTACACTCTCCTGTTCCTCTGGCATGATCACAAGGACATTGACAGAATTTGCTTCTGTTTTCAGCTTTTAATAGTCTGTTGTTATGTCTGAATTGGGAAATGTGAACCAGCATCATTACTTGCAATTTTGAAGCTGAGACAATCTCAGTATAATAAGAATATTTTCAATGTCACTGCTAATATGGTAAAGAAAAATGATAGAATACAGGAGTCTGTGGTTTGTATGAACTCATTCAGTGCAGTAGGAAGAGTGACATACAAACCTTGAAGCTGCATGTTTCTCCTGTATTAGAGACAAACATAGGGGACAGGGGAAAATGCAAGTGGCAGAACAAGCATGTATTAAGGGTTTTGAAAAATGTTGAAGAAAGATATATTCTCACAAAGTCAGCTGGCAGAGTAGCACTGGAGTTTACTAGCTAGAAAGTAGGTAGGCGGCTGGACGCTTGGTTGTTTATTACCCTAGGTAAGAAAAAGATCAGTGGCTGGCCAAATATGTGTGCTCAGAAAAAAGCACTAGATTGTCAAAGCTGTTGCATCTGTGTTTTCACTAGAAGCAATTATCCTTCAGTTTTATTGACATAACATAAATGCTAAAACTGACTTTCATTCCCATACACTGTACAATGGTACTTTCACTATACCACAGTATTGCTCATCTGTTATGTGGGAGTGCAGACCTAGTTTGCATATGCTATTACTTAGCAAGAACATTTAGTAATAAGAGTCTCCAGAGAGAGCATTACCACAGATTATGGACTAATTTGGCCAAAGATGTCTCTTGAGAGCTTTACTGATTGAATACTAGTGATAGACATAGCAAGTGCATGGATAAAAGGAGCAAAAAAGACTAGCTAAATAAATAAATCTTTACATAGCCATATGCTTTGAGGTTTTCCCCTCACTAAATAGCTAATCCCTATTAATGTATTTTATTGATATTATCCAATTATCCAACTTCCAGAGCCCTACCTATGTTGAGCATGCTTCGGTATCTGCAGAAAGCATATGCATCACAACAGCATAGCCTCAATACATTTTCAGTCTTCTTCAAACTAGATTTGAAGCTGTTGTTCAGATTGCAGGTGAATGTTTTAGCTGTCTGTCCAAAGGCTGACAAAGTGAACGCTATGAGGTTATAGCTGGAGAAGTAAGAGTGCCATCAAATATAAGAAATCTGCAAAAAAAAGTCCTCTTACATGTTCTCTTTTTAAAACTTTCATTCATAAGTAACATTTGTCCTTGTGTTGCTGGTAGTACCCCCTCTCTCATCACTTTCCCTCTTAATTTCAACCTCTCTCTTTCTCACAAACAAAGCAACTGCCTGAGATATCATTATAGAGAAGTGAAACTGATTAACCACATTCATCTATGACTTCATGAAAAACTTGTTCAATATGGAAGCTGGCTAAAAGCACTGTATTAATTAGTCTTCAGTGAATAGTGTCTGGTTCTTTGAATGCAAGTATCTCTGGATAGAGGCATTTAAATAGCTTATAATCTTGTTTTCATTTATAGTCTTCAGGGAAGACCTGCAGAGCATAAATGCGTAAGGATGTTAGAAGGGAAGCTTGCCTACTTCTGCATTTAATAATATACACAATTTTGAAGTAGAATTTTTTTTTCCAAAAGCAATTACAGACTTTGGATTTATCTATGTCATACAATGTCACAACAATGCAAGTGGGACTTTCAAGGCAATGGCAATAAAGCTAGCAATTATCTATAATGTCAAAGCAATCTTTGCATTATTCATCATCAGATGTGAATTGACATGCAGAATGGTTAGGACCAGTTGCATTAAATTATGCATTTCCCCTTCACAACAAAAAGAGATACTTAAAAAAAAACCCTGACTAATTATATACAGCTTAGGGGTCAAACTGCATACTGAACATCCACAAGTTCAGATGTATAATGCTGCATTAGAAAGGAAAAAATAATGTCATTCATTGCCAAGTCACATGTTAGAAAGCTGCATTGTGTCTAGAATGTCTAGTAAGTTTGACTTCAAATAAAGAGACTGTATATTAAAATGGTAATTCAAAGAAAGAGATGATTATTTTCCTAGATATACAATAAAGCCGACTTTTGAGAATGCCAGAGAAATGAGCAATTCTTGGTTTACAAAGACCCTTCACAACAGTGCTGGAGACAAATGCCCATTGGGAGATCAGAGGTCATTCAGAATACCTACTGATTAAAACTGCAGCTAGAATTTTAATAGAGAAATAATGAGATCCTAAGGCTGATATTTAAACATTTGAGCCCATAGAAATCACTGCATTCAAACCTCTGCTTCCTTGGGTGATGGAGGCAATAGCACGAAACATCGGCTCTACTACCAGTAGATACAAGAACTATCTGCAATCTCCAACTCATTTTTTAGAAACCTCTTTTTTAAAATAACTACTCAGTCAGCTCTTATTTATTTCAAATGTCATTCAAAATCGACTTTCTCCATCTAATGATCTGACAGCCTTGACTGTTCTGTAGCTGCTGATCTCCAAACATATGCTGACATATATGAGTCCTGTTTTATCTTTCTTCTAAAGGGATCTTTGTAGCTGGTAAGGATGACTGGCATTAAATGCTGTATCTACTCTGTCCCTCTATTTCTCCTGATGCCTTTTTCCAATGTCTACAAGCACTAATCTTTCAAAGGAAACATTCTCATCATCATTTTTATAAAGCCTCTTTATGTGTACAGAAAATATTTTAAAAAAGAAAGACATCCTTGGCAACTGAACATACCCCTTCTCACCTTGACTTTGGAAGCTCAGCAGGTTTGGCCTGATTAATATTTAGATGGCAAGCCACCAAAGAACACCGGAATTTCCAGGTGATGCAAGGAAAGATTCGTGCCTATAACTACAGAATACTTTGGCCAGTTAGAGGTGACAAAGCTGGGGTAGATGAGCAACGGTCTAACTCAATATAGTACAAGGCAGCTTCTTATCTTCCTATGTAAATATGCCAATCTGATTTGAATCCTTGGAGCACTGATTCATTAATTAGGTTTATAGAACCCTTGGCTATCATCATACTTTTGCAGCCAAAGCAGGTGGCAGAAAAAAGCAAAGACATGGGTACACGTATCAAAGGAATCTAAACCAAAGTAGCAGAAACTCAAATAAATTAAAGTGTGTTTATTCTCACTTTCTTGGTATCCAGTCAAATCTACCCCATTCTGTGATACTTTTTTTTTTTAAATTTCACTGCCTTCTCAAGCCAATGAAATATAGAACATAGTGACATCCCAAGTCAAATTCTGCTAGGCATTTCTGGGGACCAAAAGTGGAGACAGCTAAACACAGAATCCTATGCCTGATCTTACATTCAGCAATGAATTATGTTAGAAATATTAATAGGTTTCAACTTTATTTTTCCTCTAATTCCTGGAAAGTGAAATTATTCTGGCTGAATTGCCTTACAGTTGTGGAAAGACATGGGAATCTGCTGGTATCCGACTTGTGCGAATGAAACATACAGAAAGAGAGAAAAAGAATAAAAGAGAGACAGGGTGTGTGTGTGTGTGTGTGTGTGTGTGTGTGTGTGTGTGTGTGTGTGTGTGTGTGTGTGTGTGTGTGTGTGTGTGTGTGTGTGTGTGTGTGTGTGTGTGTGTGTGTGTGTGTGTGTGTGTGTGTGTGTGTGAGAGAGAGAGAGAGAGAGAGAGAGAGAGAGAGAGAGAGAGAGAGAGAGAGAGAGAGAGAGACTTAACTGATATAAGCCCCTGAGGATCATGATGCAGATTCTCTGCAGTGGGAAATTTACTTGATGGAAATTTGCCTTCTATGTCTCCTTCAGATATAAAATATTGAATTGCTGTTATATATATTTGTAGTCTTTGCAAGATTCTGCTGTGTAGCATGAATTCCATACTGAGAAATGGGAACATTCTCAAACATATCTCAACAAAGACATTTGAGTTTTAATAACTGTGAATGCAACATCATCTGCAATTGATTTTGAAATCCCTTTCCAAGGCAGATTCAAATTAAAATATAAATACATTAAAGAAATGTGTTTGTTTGTTTTTTGGGGGGGGGCGGAGAAGACCTTCGTATCATTTTATTTTTATCAGAGCTTACAGACAGGAGGTTACTTTCCCTCTATCATTAAAAAAAGCAAAAACAACTCTAGACATATAACAGCCTTCCCAATGGTGATGAATCATGAGAGCTGTTGTACATATGCAAGTACAGTACGCACAGAACTATATAATTAAAAAACTTGTTTTTTTTTCCCTTGAGTATACAAGGAGGTCATACATTTTAGAAAACATATTCAGTTATTTTAAATATATTCATTATTCCTAGAAAGCCACTTTTTTGGCCCAGAAGTAGAGGGTAGAGAGAGAGAAATCTTACTGTTCTTGCCATTTCTGCTTCCTGGACCATTCGATCAATAGTTTCACTAGTGCAAGTGATCTAGATTTCCCACTAATCCCAGTACTGGAGGAGGTGGGAGGAGCTATAATTTGGTTCCACTTCTTACCCAGCCACTTCTAATTAATGAAGGTGAGACAGTGTGCTTTTTAGTCACTAGACCTTGTATGCTTGTATGCAGCAAACTTGGACAGGTGTTTGGACTGCAAATCCCAGAATCCAGTATGGTTGGTGATCGGAGCATTGCTCTGAAAAGCTGACATGATACCATGGAAGTAATGTGATGCATTTAACAAGCTATTTTTAATTAACAAAGAAATATATTTTTAATCATCATTAAGATGTCTTCATTTTGCACAAATTGATCCTCTTCATAATATTTAGAAGTACAGTAATGTGTAAGCCTAACCATTTACACAAGCAGACAAAACTTTTTAGGTATAGAAACAGGTCATCAAGTTGGTCCACAGTGTGGCCGGGGGGGGGGGGGGGAGGGAAGGGCTGAAATGTTAGATCTAATAAATCTAAAATACATTTAGTAATACTGTTTTTCATGCATTATTTCCAGGCTGTCCTCATGAAATACTCCACTGTGTAACTTATGCTAACCAATACCTGCTAAAGGGGGATCTTATCCTTATTATGGCCTCAAATAAAGGGCTATGAGTTATGGATAAAATGTGAGCACCACATGCAGTAGATCTCATTTCCTATCTCTTATAATATTTAAGTCTCAATTTATGATAGCATATTTGGGATGAATTGGAATGGACAACTAATGCAAGTTGCAGTTTTAAACTACTAGGCAACATGGGAAGAAGGAGTGATATAATGCACCATCACTGGTACAATGCAGGCAGCACAGCAAAGCACCAGCAATGGTTAGCTTTGTTTTGATTATGGTTGTCACTGTAAAATACGTTATTTAAGCATGTTACATTTTTCATGTTTTCCAAGCAGCCTCTGCAACTATTTTTCATACAGCTCAGCAGTGAGTTCAACAGTAAAAGTCCATGCAATAACCATTTATTCTGCCTGCATACATAAGCACACATATACTTTCCCAAGTATATCCTCTATATCCATTCCACTGTGCATCCAGCAGGAAACTTGAGACAACATACTAAGAAAAATTGCACATCCAAACACTAATCAGACCCAAATGTATACAGATCTGACAATGATACTGCATGCCCTCCATGCCACCAGGCCATAGCCCGAAGACCTTCCTTGGTCAATGAGATGTGCAATGAATCTGTTAAGCATCCATTTTTTTCTCAATACTTATTTTTGAGAGGAAATTAGTAATTATTTTAATGTCATACCTATGATCTTTCTGAGGGTTTCTCTGAGAACAGACACAGAAGATCCCAATCTGATCCCTTCTCCCAGATTACGAGGAAATGTATGTAGACCTTACATCTCAGGCATCAATAGGAGAGGCAAAAGGGAAACAAATAGGCGCTGGACATTTTTATGATATAACTTCCTCTTCACTCTTGGCTTTTTATCTCAGGCAACAATAAAGGTGAAACATGTTTTTTGGCACTGGTGGAATATGTTCATTGCAAAATGCAGTACTTCCTGAGGAGAACTCTATGTGTGTATGTATGTGTATGCACACATATTCATATTCATGTGTGTGTGTGTGTTTGTGTGTGTGTGTGTGTGTGTGTGTGTGTATGTGTGTGTGTGTGATGGTATCAGATAGTATTTGCATTCTAGAAATTGATTTTCACCAAACAAAACATTGATATTTTAAATCTGGTTCCAGAAGGGTAACGTTGGCAAACATGTAGCTGAAAGACTGCAGTTGATCCATTCTGAACAGAATGGAAAAATTGAGTTGGGAGGGGTTGTAAAGCCATTGCGTCCAACCTCCTGCAAAGTGCAGGAATCAAAATTAAAGAGGGACTGGCTACTTGTGTCTGTGTGCCTCTCCTCTGCAAGACAGTTAATCACACTTCAAATATTGATCAATGTCTATAAAAATTATGTCATTCATTTTGCTAAGCAGCAATATCAGATTCAGTCCCATTGCTGTGATATCAGTTGTAAAATCACCACAGGTTCATCATCCATTCAGTGCTTTTACTGTCATTCTATCTATTGTAACATTCTGTTCATCAATAGCGCAATCATACACATGGAGAAAGATTCCTAAAACAAATTACTCATATTAGGAACTCAAACGGCTTCTTCAGATGAAAATCAGTTCTGATACAGCATAGAAAAATGATGATTAACAAGAAGAACAAAGTTATATTCTGGTGTGAAATACTGTTACGGTTCAGCAGTTACAGAGAGCTATGTGAGGGCTTTTGGTTTGTTAAACGGGACTTAATCAGCAGTCAGCACAAACAGTGTGATAAGCATCCTAAAGTTATTTTTCAGAAGTAGCTAAGCAGACTGCCATGAGGATTGCCATTACAGAACAGGAAGCTGACTTACACAAATATTTAGCCCACTGTTTTGTCTGCCACAGGGATGGGCTGGTTTGTTTCTAAAAATGGCTATCTGTTGGAAGTCAACCAGTCCATCTCTAGAGCTGTCATACCCATACCTTTCTGTCCCTGTCAGGGAATTCTACTTTTTTTAGTATAGGTAGGATCACTCTGTTTCGGTCAATTTCCAGCATGTGTGATCGTTGGAAACAAACCAAAGCGAGCCTTCCTCTTTTAATATGCCAATATCATGGAGAGAGCCAGTTCACAATATTAAACACTTCCTTGGCTCCATAGAGGGGCTGAGAAAATGAAAAATAAAATAAAATTTAAATCTGTATTAGAGACGTGAACATGTGCTGCATCACTTTAAAAATAGCATGAGATATGTCTATTACAAAAACATGTATTTCCTTTTCTTTGGGGAAATATTCCCTTCAAAGTTTTTAATACTTCCCAGTAGGGATATCTAGGGGAAAAAATAATTTTCATTGTTTTTTGAAATGGCTCCTCTTTCAGGTATCATGTCTTTCAGTAAAACCATAAGAACCCAATTCTTTCAGTGCCTTATGCTACAAAATAGGATTTCATCAACAGAATGACAGCATAGATAAGCTGTGGATAATTCTCCATTTGGTTGTGGGGAAGGATTAGAGATAATGGTTTGTGGTTGAAGTGTACAATATTGCAGCTTCAGACCCTCTCATTATGACTGAGAAAGAGACTTCTGTGTGAAACCTTGGAGAGCAAGTGCCTACCACTGTGGATAATTATTAGCTAGATGGACCACCTGACTCTCAACCAGCCTTTTTCAAAGCTATCTCACACCATTTTCCTCAGAGGTCTCCCTTACTTTAAACACTGTACTTTTACCAGAAGATCTCCTCAAAAGCTTGACTGGTGAAAGTCTTATCCATTAAGACTGAGGACCTCAGTATGATTTTCAATTTCCATTGCTGGAATCATAAAAGTTATAAAGTTAATGAAACGAGACAGAAAATATTAGAACCATCCTTCCTTCCTGGAAGCTCAGTTCCTGTCCTTCTCCTCAGGCGGCAAACTGTTAAAACTTAAAAGAACTAGCAGCATTGAAAGTAGTAGGAAATAAAGGAAAAGACAATATCTTGTTTTTAAAGCAAACAACTTTGCCTCTACCTAAAAACAGTGCACACTTTTTCCCCTTCTCTCTCTTTCCAGGTTTGCCCCAAACCAGACAGAAATAGAAAGGGAAAAAAACTAATGCTCATTTCAGTATCTGCACTCACCATGTGCTTTGCTTTAAAGTAAAAAAATGAGTTGGCCCCCACAACTTACAAAATGCAACAGCACGGCAGAAAAACTTACACTGAAATGGTGACAGAGCGCAGTCCCAGTGGAAAGCTGCTAAAGCCATGACTTTTGGTTTGCAAGACCTGAACAGAGCTTTTGGATTATAGGGTCTTCTCAGTTGGAAATGACTTGATAGCATATAGGAAATCCTATTATCCTATGAATGCTGTTGAGCAGGGAAGAGCTGCCTCCACTTCACTCCAAGGCCTGTCCAAGGCAATCTTATCTTGAGGGATTTTTGTGCTGGTGAAAGATCTAAGAATCAAATTGTACATCATGAATCAGAAGCAGGATTTTGGGGAGAGTGCTTTCTCCTAGATAAAAGAGATTCTATTTAAAGGCCTTTCTTTGCCCCATTAATATCTGAAAAAGAGATTATGAGCAGAGACAAAGTGCCTTTGTTTTCTTACTCATTTTGGACACAACGTTGAAAACATTATTAGTAGACAGTTTTCCCATAAATTGGTGTGAACCAAAACTTCTGATAAAAGGGACACTATAACCTCCAGCCAACAAAAGTTTTCCAAAAAACTAGTTATATTACAAAATTCTGCCCGCCTTCTCAGCTGCTTTGTAGGTCTTGTCAGCATGTTGCCATCTCATTGTTGGAGGCTTTCAACAAGTGCTCTTCTAAATCTCAAAAGGCTACAAGCCTGATCAAACCCTTGGATATCTGAAGCATCTGTCAGTGCATCCAAATATTATGCAGATTACTGAAGCAGCAAAACAACAGAGAAATAAGGTGGAAAAAGCTGTGCCTATTATACTGATTATAGTGTCCAGTGTATTGGATTTAATGACCGTCTGTCATTTAGTTTAAAGACTCTTAATAAGGCCATATAAAGAAAATGATTGATGACTAATGTATTCATGGAGGGATTGTAGAGGAATTAGTGGATGAATTGTGTTCGTCCCTTCTGTACGCAACATAATAAATACTATCCAGCTCATTCCAACTGTAAAAAATTATTGCAGCAGTGGCTGGCAACAGCAGATTTAAAAGCACTTTAGAAGAAAAGAACACAGTGATATCTACCTAACAAATATGTGGTAATAATTTAAACACTGATAATAGGTTTATCTCAAATCTACTTTTATAATAATAATAATAATAATAATTTATTGTCATTGTAAGTATATACACAGTATACCCATACAACGAAATTCACAGACACCCAGAGACCAGACACATGCACAAACATAAAATTCCCCAAACACTCCCCACCCACTAAAAGTCCCCCACTAAAATACAAACATCTACACCGCAGGCCAAGTAACACAGTCCAACTAATTATTCACTACTGGTGGTCTTTAAGATCATTATTAATTGCAATTATAGCTCTGGGATAAAAACTATTCAGAAAACGTGTGGTCCGAGTCTTAATTGTTCTATATCTTCTGCCAGACGGTAACAGTTCAAAAAAGTTATAAGCAGGATGGAAAGAGTCTCTCAGGATGCTGTGTGACTTCCTCAGACAGTGGGATGTGAAGATGTCATCCAGGGTTGGTAGCTGGAGCCCAATGATATTCTGGGCAATTTTAATGGTTCTCTGTAGAGCTTTTTTGTCCACTACAGAGCTACTCCCAAACCATGCCAGAATGCCATAGGTTAGGACACTCTCAATGGTGCTACGATAGTATGAGAGAAGTAAATGCTGAAATAAATTTAACTTGCCGAGCATTCTCAGAAAATACAGCCTCTTCTGTGCCTTTTTCATTAGCATGTTGGCATTTATAGTCCTTGAGAGGTCCTCTGAGATGTAAGTACCCAGAAATTTAAAACTACCAACTCTCTCCACCTCCTCACCGTTTATGTACAGTGGTAAATGTACATTTCTCTTCCTCCTAAATGGGATGGAACCCTATCCAGGGTTCATGTAAGATTTGTGTAGCTTGCTATAAATAACTGCAGCTGGTTGCTGTGTTGTCAGAGCACATCTCAGTTGCATGGCTGGTCACACACCTTATTGTGAATTAAAATGCAATTTGGAACGTCAACAATTAGCTTCAACTATCTGTGGTAGGGGAATCCAAACATTACACAAACACCACTAGTAGGGTTCCAGCCACTATTTTCCGTTTATGTATCTTATTATAAAATTCCACATATGAACTATTTTCAGCTATATAGCTGTTTGTTGTAATGTAGTTCCTCTGACCAACTGCTATGTGGATGATAATAGTTCTCTTGTTTGTCGCATAGTAACAGGACTATTGCAATATTATTTTTGCTTGTAGTAGCAGGATCTATTGTGAATATGGTGACAAAGATTATATGGGTGGATGCCATCTTCAAAAATTATTGTTAAGGTGTTTTATATGTCATGTAGGTCACATATCATTTTCCCCCCTTTGAATAGGTTACCTAGTGATCCATTTTCTACAATCTGCTGCATGAAATCACCTAATGTTGTTTGTTGTTAGCCAACCAGGGTAGACTTTTGTCTAGATGGGCAGGATGATTGATTGATTGATTGATTGATTGATTGAATAAATAAATAAATAAATAAATAAATAAATAAATAAATAAATAAATAAATAAATAAATAAATAAATAAATAAATAAATAAATAAATAAATAAATAATAGGATTGTTAAATGCAAAGTTTTGGATGACAATAATATAACTTCAGCATGTGTGTCTGTTCTAAAATGACATGATTACAAATAATGGTATCAGCCTTTTAAAAGGGGGACCAATGACAGTTTAACCATTGAAGAAGTATAGAGTTGATATTACAATGTGTTACAATTTTCAAAGCCCAAAAAAATCACTGTAAATCTGCCTGTTTCAACATTCATATTTTATCCTACTGAAGATTTTTTTGGCATTTAAAGGTTTGTGTGTAGCAACACATATTGCAGCTCAGAAGCAGCTCATGAATGGGACAAAGAGACACCTAGGGAACTAAAAACCTTTTCTCATCCATTCTTTTTTTTCATTCATTTAGGGAGAAGTAATTGCTGACAGAGGAGGAGACTGATGATGTATTAAATGGTTATAAACTCATGCAATCAACCTTTTATGAATGACAGAACTCTTCGAAACAATGTCAACTGCTCTTGTGGCATGTTTAAGACTTTTTAATTTTTTTAAATAAAAATATGGAACATAAAAAGCAGTTTGTCTTAAAAGTTTTAGAAGACATCTGATTTCTCTTGTGCTACAACAGAGTAATATGGCTACCAGCTAGGCTACCTTTAATGCCAGCTGCTATTTTTCAAACAATAATTATCAAACCAAAAATACTGTAAAATCTGGATGTTATTCTCCCTTCAAGAAGTCTACTCTGCTGAAAAAAAATGCATGCCATATTGTCTGTGCAGATGTAGTCCCTTATGACACTGCACATCATTCTTCAAGAGTGAAATGTTTGGTATTTTCATTCCATCTACAGTCATTTTATTTGGTTCCTGCTTTACAGTCTACCAATAGGTCTATGCTATTGGGTTTCAGTTGAATTTGTTTGTTATAATACATACTAAGGCCTGTTGCTTTTTACTGTATGTAGAATGGAAATTGTGGAAGCTGCTGGAGGCTAATTACCAGGTAACAATCACATGGTGGTTGCATGGCCAAGCAAGTGACTAAAATGCAACCAGTATCTTATCAGTAAGTTTCAGGAATTTCTCATGTATACAGTAAAAAAGCAAGAGGACACAACTCTTTCCGGGGGGGGGGGGTAATGGGCATACTAAAATCTAACTTGGACTATGATGAGTCAAGAAGTTCTCTGGAAATAAACTGTAGATTTCCTAGATTCCATAAATACATATTCAGTGGCTACTTCTCTCAACATTTACCATACAAGTCAATCTTAAGTTCCTATATATTTCCACAGGATACTCAGTGTGCTGTAGTGGATAGAGTGATGGAACAGTACTCCAGAGACCTAGTTTCAAATTCCTGCTTAGCCATGGAATTTGGGAATGTGGAACTGATAAAACCACTCCTTAAATATCTCACTTATCTTGAAAGTTCTATTAGGTTTGCTATGTTGGTTCTGACTTGACAGCAGATAACAACAAATGTAAGTCCATGGTGTGACTTAGGATGCATTCTAAAATAATATTGTACCCCTATTACAGTGCTACAGGAGAAGATGGTATCAGTGAAAACTGCCTTTTCCCATCCATATTGATGGGATCTCAAGTTCTACTGATGGGATCTCAAGCTCCAAGCTGCTTTATATAATTTGTATGAATAAGTCAGTGGGAACCAGTGTACCAAACAGATACACCCCATGCAGTTCAAAAGGCTCTCAAGTTTGTATTTATGATGAGAAGAATCTGAATGAATATTCAATCTACTACTGTCTTGTGACACTATGAAGAATAGTTAAACACCCTCTAAAAACTAGGAGATTGAGGCTGCCCTCTGCTAAGACAATGAGTTAACTCTGATATTTAGAATCCCTCATCCCATTCGAAAAACATACTTTCATCTCAGAGATCCATGTATTCTATTGTAAAATACTATACTTGAAAAAGACAGAGTGCAGGAAGGAGATGTCCATTTAATCAAATCTTCAGTCAAGAAGTTCAGCAGTAGCATTTTTCTCACTATTATGTGGAAGTCAAGAGTACATTTGTATGACACATGCAAATTTTACAAAAGAAACTAAAAACTGGTGCCACTAGGAACAAACATGTAGTCAAGATTTAGTATAATCACTGATCATAATATCTTGCTATGTCAACTCTACCTCTTTTAAGAAATGTAATGTGATAGATAGATCATGTTTCGTTTCCTCGTTTCTGGGTATTCTCAATTCAGCCACTTCAGAAAGCCACCATGCAAGCTTCCTAAAAATCTAATATTTTCAGTTGCTTTATTAATTAATCAGATCTGTCACTTCTCCAAGCCATAGGGCAAGGTGCCTGAAAATAATACATTTCCAAATAGTTACTTCAAGACCTGAGGTGTGCTAGTGAACATTAAATATTAAATTACCATTTCCCATACTCAACAGCCATTTAATATGTGAGATGATTCATATCACAATACCTTGAAGACATTTCCCTGTGCAAGGACACAGAAGTTATGCAAATCTTTATCTGTGTTCTTGGAAAAGTCCAGTGATTTCCATGGCCCTTGTGCAAGACTCATCTAATTGCACAAAGCCACCCAAGAAAGCAAACCAGATACCTTGAAAGCTGACCAACAGAATAGATGCAGGATAGGGAAAAAAAAGCAGGAGGATTTCACCCTGTTTTGGGGTGTGGAGATGGAAAGCCTTGCTTATTTCCTCAGTGCATGCAGTGACAATCAACTGTAAAATGACTATCATCATCGTGCAAAAGGACAAGGCATTTCATAGTGTTCTCACCAACAGAATGGGAATGATTAGGAAATTTTGCCCAAGTAATCACAAAGGGCTTCCAATCAGGGTAAGGCAGCATTCCTCCCTTCAAAACACTGTGAGGTAAGGCACTCTCCTACTGAATCCATAACCCCTTTTGAATAACACAAATTAGTTGCCCATCTGGTCAAAGGTTGCTGTTTTTTAAATGGGTTTGAAAGGATTACAAGCTTTGTAAATACTTTGTAAATACATGCTCCTTCATGGATTGCTGCCTTGTCGTGGCGAAGGGGCTTGAGTAACTCAGAGAAGCTATGGGCTATGCCGTGCAGGGACACCCAAGACGGACAGGACATAGTGGAGAGTTCCGACTAAACGCAATCCACCTGGAGTAGGAAATGGCAAGCCACTCCAGTATCTTTGCCAAGAACGCCCCATGATCAGAAACAAAAGGCTAAAAGATATGACGCTGGAAGATGGGCCCCTCAGGTCGGAAGGCGTCCAACATGCTACTGAGGAAGAGTGGAGGACAAGTACAAGTAGCTCCAGAGCTAATGAAGTGGTTGGGCCAAAGCCGAAAGGACGCTCAGCTGTGGACGTGCCTGGAAGTGAAAGGAAAATCCAATGCTGCAAAGAAAAATACTGCATAGGAACATGGAATGTAAGATCTATGAACGTTGGGAAGCTGGAGGTGGTCAAACAGGAGATGGCAAGAATAAACATCGACATCCTGGGCATCAGTGAACTAAAATGGACAGGAATGGGCGAATTCAGCTCAGATGATTATCATATCTACTATTGTGGGCAAGAATCCCGTAGAAGGAATGGAGTAGCTCTCATAGTCAACAAAAGAGTGGGAAAAGCTGTAATGGGATACAATCTCAAAAATGATAGAATGATGTCAATACGAATCCAAGGCAGACCATTCAACATCACAATAATCCAAGTTTATGCACCAACCAGCATTGCTGAGGAGACTGAAATTGAACAATTCTATGAAGATTTACAACACCTTCTAGAACTGACACCAAAGAAAGATGTTCTTCTCATTCTAGGGGACTGGAATGCTAAAGTAGGGAGCCAAGAGATAAAAGGAACAACAGGGAAGTTTGGCCTTGGAGTTCAGAACGAAGCAGGACAAAGGCTAATAAAGTTTTGTCAAGAGAATAAGCTGGTCATCACAAACACTCTTTTCCAACAACACAAGAGGCGACTCTATACATGGAAATCACCAGATGGGCAATATCGAAATCAGATTGATTATATTCTCTGCAGCCAAAGATGGAGAAGCTCTATACAGTCAGCAAAAACAAGACCTGGAGCTGACTGCGGTTCTGATCATCAGCTTCTCATAGCAAAATTCAAGCTTAGACTGAAGAGATTAGGAAAAACCACTGGGCCACTCAGGTATAATCTAAACCAAATCCCTTATGAATACACAGTGGAAGTAAAGAACAGATTTAAGGAACTAGATTTGGTGGACAGAGTGCCTGAAGAACTTTGGGTAGAGGCTCGTAACATTGTCCAGGAGGCAGCAACGAAAACCATCCCAAAGAAAAGGAAATGCAAGAAAGCAAAGTGGCTGTCCAACGAGGCCTTAGAAATAGCAGAGAGGAGAAGGGAAGCAAAATGCAAGGGAGATAGGGAAAGTTACAGAAACTTGAATGCAGACTTCCAAAGAATAGCAAGGAGAGACAAGAGGGCCTTCTTAAATGAACAATGCAAAGAAATAGAGGAAGATAACAGAAAAGGAAAGACCAGAGATCTGTTCAGGAAAATTGGAGATATTAGAGGAACATTTTGCGCAAAGATGAACATGATAAAAGACAAAAATGGGAGGGACCTAACAGAAGCAGAAGACGTCAAGAAGAGGTGGCAAGAATACACAGAGGAATTATATCAGAAAGATTTGGATATCCCGGACAACCCAGACAATGTAGTTGCTGACCTTGAGCCAGACATCCTGGAGAGCGAAGTCAAGTGGGCCTTAGAAAGCCTGGCTAACAACAAGGCCAGTGGAGGTGATGGCATTCCAGTTGAACTATTTAAAATCTTGAAAGATGATGCTGTTAAGGTGCTACATTCAATATGCCAGCAAGTTTGGAAAACTCAACAGTGGCCAGAGGATTGGAAAAGATCAGTCTACATCCCAATCCCAAAGAAAGGCAGTGCCAAAGAATGCTCCAACTACCGTACAATTGCACTCATTTCACACGCTAGCAAGGTTAAGCTCAAAATCCTACAAGGTAGGCTTCAGCAGTATGTGGACCGAGAACTCCCAGAAGTACAAGCTGGATTCCGAAGAGGCAGAGGAACTCGAGACCAAATTGCTAACTTGCGCTGGATTATGGAGAAAGCCAGAGAGTTCCAGAAAAATATCTACTTCTGCTTGATTGACTATGCGAAAGCCTTTGACTGTGTGGACCACAGCAAACTATGGCAAGTTCTTAAAGAAATGGGAGTGCCTGACCACCTTATCCATCTCCTGAGAAACCTATATGTGGGACAGGAAGCAACAGTTAGAACTGGTCATGGAACAACTGAGTGGTTCAAAATTGGGAAAGGAGTATGGCAAGGCTGTATATTGTCCCCCAGCTTATTTAACTTATATGCAGAATACATCATGCGGAAGGCTGGACTGGAAGAAACCCAAGCCGGAATTAAGATTGCCGGAAGAAATATCAACAACCTCCGATATGCAGATGATACCACTCTGATGGCAGAAAGTGAGGAGGAATTAAAGAACCTTGTAATGAGAGTGAAAGAGGAGAGTGCAAAAAACGGTCTGAAACTCAACATCAAAAAAACTAAGATCATGGCCACTGGTCCCATCACCTCCTGGGAAATAGAAGGGGAAGATATGGAGGCAGTGTCAAATTTTATCTTCCTGGGCTCCATGATCACTGCAGATGGAGACAGCAGCCCTGAAATTAAAAGGCGCCTTCTTCTTGGGAGGAAAGCGATGACAAATCTTGACAGCATCTTGAAAAGCAGAGACATCACCTTGCCAACAAAAGTCCGAATAGTCAAAGCTATGGTTTTTCCTGTCATGATGTATGGAAGTGAGAGCTGGACCATAAAGAAAGCAGACCGCCGAAGAATTGATGCCTTTGAATTGTGGTGCTGGAGGAGGCTCTTGAGAATCCCCTGGACTGCAAGGAGAACAAACCTATCAGTTCTAAAGGAAATCAACCCTGAATGCTCACTTGAAGGACAGATCCTGAAGCTGAGGCTCCAGTACTTTGGCCATCTCATGAGAAGAAAAGAGTCCTTGGAAAAAACCTTGATGTTAGGAAGGTGTGATGGCAAGAGGAGAAGGGGACGACCGAGGATGAGATAGCTGGACAGTGTCTGCGAAGCAACCAACATGAACCTGACACAACTCCGGGAGGCAGTAGAAGACAGGAGGGCCTGGCGTGCTCTGGTCCATGGGGTCACAAAGAGTCGGACACGACTAAACGACTAAACACACACAAATACTATCACTAGTATTTCTGTATTTACTGTGTGCTTTGCAATAAGGGAAAGGATACTGCATCTGTGCAGAGACAACTTGCACAATTAAGGAAACTTGGCTTGAAAAACCCTAGTCTCCTTTCTTTCTTTCACCTAGGGACAAGGAACCTCTAGGACCTTGGAAATTCCTCACTAATGTGTCCACCTGAGTAGCGTAAAAATGATGAGAACAAAGCATGTAGCGAATGCCGCCTAGAGTAGTCGTAAGACCAGATGGGAGGGGTATAAAATAAAATAAATAAATAAATAAATAAATAATTAAATAAATAAATAAATAAATAAATAAATAAATAAATAGTTGTTTTATTTAAACACAGAATCACCTTTCTGAGGAGTGAGGCACAGAAACTATAGGGCATTTCAAAGAGCTGTGGTGACAGCTTTTTTGCCATGGAATGTGAATAAGAAAGAGTAACAGAAAGAGCAAATACAGTAACAATTACAATGGCAGTCTAGGAATTTATACAATTGGGATGTCTAGCTAAAAGTGTTTTGTTTTTTTGTGAGAAATGTATTGTGAACACAGTCAGCAACTGTCATCTTCTCCACTGTCAAATTTAAGATTTTTCATTATGTTCTTTACTATATAATAAAATTTACTCATATTTTAATTAATCCACTCTTTGAATTATCACCATCATCACTTATTTGTAATAGTACTTAAAATTCAGCAGGTGCTAAATATAGGAAAAAGTGCAGAAGTTCCCTTTATTGACTCTCACAAGAAAAAAGGGAAATAGCATCTTATAGCATAAATACACACAAGCAAATTATCAACATAGAGATTTGCCACACCTTCTAATTACTCAGAATATCTGCTCCACACTGACTTCAATTGGTCTAGTTTAAAATAACAAGCCCTGAAGACTGTTTAAGACAATTGTGAGCTGTAAATTCATTAACTAATTCCCTAAGCCCCTAAAGATGCATGTTATCTAGATCAACCAATTTGCTTATTTAAATGTGTACATATTCTGAACACTCACTGCCCCTTCTTAATCAATAATTATCAAATTTCCCAAAACACACAATGTTTTTGTAGGTTTTTAACTCTTCACACACATGATACTACATATAATGTTTGAAATTAATTAAACCATGCACTTTCTGAATTATATAAAAGAATGTCTACCTTGTTTTTTAGTCCAGCACTAGAAGAAAATGAGGGTAGGGTTGGATAAGGGAAGGACTGCTGCGTGTTAGGAGGACTCCATATTTCTCACTTTGTTCCTTCTGTCACATACCCTATATGTTGAGCAAATGCATGTATGTTGCTGCTGGATACTAAGAGGCTGATAGCAACTTATTATTATTATTCTGCCACCAATTCTATTGTCAGAAGACTGTTCAACTGAGTTGTTTGAGGTAATATCAGAATTAATGTTGAGATCACCAAGGTGTTTTGCTCCAATCAGCACTGTAGCCTTTTGATCTAGGGCTAACTTGGGACTTTATGATAAGTCTCTTGCTAGTGATATCCATTCTCAGGTTCCCGGAAAAGCCTTTGTGACTTCAGTAGCCATGATGTCTTTGGCTGCTTAATTTCCAGGCTGTAATTGAAAGACATTTTAAAAAAACAGGAGTTCTGTACCTTTTGCTTACCATATCCAGTTTTAGTCCTCTTTGCAGCTGTTTCATGACCCAGTATTTGGAACTGAACTTTGATATCCATATAACACATCATAGTCAAGTGCTTGTGGATCACTCATACTGTGACATATATAATTTCATCAGTTATATCAGCATTTGGCCCATGTGACAAATGACTGTATTTGTATATGTGTGCATGTGCGTTCCTGATTCTGCAGACGTCAGATTCTTATTTCTTTTTAGAATTTTTCCACAGTTTATAATTATTATTGAACTAATCCTCTATTCCTTGAATTTTTAAAAAATTAATTTTCGAAGGGGCTTGGATTTGAGAGACCTTTTCTAGATTTTTTTCTCCGTTAACATGACCACTTTCTATTCTATTTCCTTGAGGCAAAAAGGCATTCCATCGAGGGCATGTAATTTTCTCCCTTCATTGAATTTTGGCTCTGGTGATTTGCAGTGCTGTGTTGCATATTCTCACTGATTTTCTTTTAAATCCTTTTTTTTTTAAAATATTCTCACATGGTCCTCTGCAGACATGTTTCTTTCATCATCAAAATAAGGTTTCTCCTTTTAATATACTGAAAATAACACACCATCTTTGACAGGATTATACTTATATTTATTTATCTTTATTTATTTCTTTGTTAGCAGTTAGAGGTTTTATAGTATTTCCTTATCGTTGTCTATTTAATGATGATGATGATGAAGCATGAAGAAATAGAGCATAGTTATTTATTTCCTTTGCCTTTTTCTTTACCAGTGCCAGGTATCTATGCAGGGAAACGGCAAAAAAGATGTAAGCAGCAATAGGAAGACAGAGTATGTAGTTATAAACACTGCTAATGATGAGTACATCCATCAAAACAATTGCTGTCATTAATATTAATAATAATTAATAAAGAAAAGGATTGTATCCAAAGAAATGTCACATGGACATTGATTGTACATGGCGCATTGAAGGCCCAATGGCTTTGGAGATCCATAGTGCAAAATAGGATCTTTTTATCTCAAGGTTATTGATTGAAATGCAGCCATGGTCGATAGCAGGTGAAACCAGCTGAGGGCGGATTTTGACTTCGTGATCCTATTCTACTTTTGAAGGGACTGATGCCTATGTCAGCAGAAAACAATAATCCTAGGGTCAGTTCCTTTGTTTTCTTCTGTATCATGAATATGAAACCAGTATTCTTTCTTTTGATACTCCTACTTTCAGTTTTGAAGCAGAACATAAAGATAACATACACAGGAACTCTCTCTCTCTCTCTCTCTCTCTCTCTCTCTCTCTCTCTCTGTGTGTGTGTGTGTGTGTAAGAGAGAGAGAGAATGCATTACATTAGATCTAAAAGATGCAGCAGAAAGACTAAACACATTTTGTTATGGTTCCAGTGAATGCCAGATTCAGGGGTGGAGGTTTTTTTTGGAGGGGGTGTCATTGAGAAAAGACATTTAGGGGACCCTCCTTCTCCTCTCTGTCATGGCCTGCTTACTCTCCCTTGACTATTTAAAGGGAAAGACCAGTCCAGCCAGTGGCATCTAATAATACTTTGCCTCACCAGAGTAGACATGGTCTAGAAGGGCAGGGTAAAAATCAAATAAATAAATAAATAAATAAATAAATAAATAAATAAATAAATAAATAAATAAATAAATAAATAAATAAGCAAAACCTGGAAAAGCACCCTGTAAACCCACCCTTGCAACTAGCAGGGTCACTGGGATGAGGTGGTGTAGTGTGGTCCTCAGACCCAATAAAATATGTGCTTATGCTTTCCCCCATTCTCAGACATTATACATTATACTACAATGTGAACAAAAATTGCTTTTATAATGGAATACCTCTGTTTTGAGTCTATATTATAATAATCCCATTTGTTACTCTATTATAAATAGCTATCTCGTCAAAGAAGTAAAAAGTGTTTTTTAACAGCAAAGCACTCTGAACTCAAAAACAGTCTGTTCTATTTTATGGGATTCCAGAAAGTAATCACACAGGGAATGTGTGACATCATCATGCTACATCACTCAGATTCTACAGTATTTCTATTTTTAAAACAAGTGCTTTTCAAGAATGTACCAGGAAGGGGGGGGGCAATTGTCACTGTTCTAATACTCTGCAGTTCTTTGGCTTTTTAACTTGTCTCAGCACAACCACATTAAAGATTTGTGGTTAATTCACTGTCTTGGCAGAGTATCTGAGAGCAAATTTACAAGCAATCCCAATATTTCTTGAAGGTCATGCCATTAATACACAATTTAAGACAACGTCCAACTCAAGATTTGTGTTGCTAATCCATTCTGCACCCTGGGAGGTGGTGAGTTTCCTGGAGAGCATTGTCCACCAAGATGAATTGTGAGA
This sequence comes from Pogona vitticeps, assembly GCF_051106095.1. Classification (NCBI taxonomy): domain Eukaryota; kingdom Metazoa; phylum Chordata; class Lepidosauria; order Squamata; family Agamidae; genus Pogona; species Pogona vitticeps. The sequence continues at coordinate 49,543,175 of NC_135784.1, read as the reverse complement.
ACCTCTGGAAAGCTATTTAAAGGAATAGTGGGAGGTCTTGACACCATCTGTTCTTTCAGTCCCTATAGAGGACCAGCTAGGCAGCTGAGTATGAACTGACCTTTCCTTGGGGCACAGATAGGCTACACTTTTGATCAATGCTTTTTAAGGAAAAGGAAAGATTTGAACAAACTGATATTCACTATAGATATCTAAAAATATCCATTGGCATGTAAGAATGGGCTCAATACAGCCATACATATACATAAATAAAATGTATGTAAACTCTTGAATGTCTTGCACACATATTCCATTTGCAAACTTTGTTGGTTCCCTACCAGTATAATGCATCATATTCTCACTTATAGGACTTGATCTCACACTTGAATACGATCAGGCTGGAGATAGGCAAAGGATTTTGCAGAGACAATGGTTTTAAATAGGCACCAAGGCTTGTGGTGTGTGTATTGATCTGCCTTCCACCTCTGCAAGATTTTGCAGGAGTCACATTATACCTTGCTTTTCACCTGTACATAACCATGGTGCAAAAGAACAGGATGTGTGTTTATTGTTTAAAATAAAAAATAGCAAGAAGGGGTGTGTGTCTCTCTGTGTGTGTGTGCATGGTGAATTAAACCTGTCCCTCTGTTTATTTTCAGCCCTCTTTGAAACAATACTTTGTTTCCCATTTTCTCTATTTCTGTTTCCACAAGTGTGTGTGTGTGCGTGCAGACAAATTCTCTCTCACGCACACAAATAGATAGCAAATTCAAGTCTAGTTCTTTATGAAACCGAAATGACAGCATCCACAACTGGTCTGGTAAACAGATTTGAAGAGGAAAGGGGGTGGGGTGACTACATGTAGGATCACAAATAATCTAGTGACCACTGATTGTGGTGAGAATTTGTGTGCCAAAATCCAAAGGAGCAGAATGAAGCAACTCCATACTTCAGGATTTCCTTGCAGAGCATAATGTCGAGCATCTAAAGAGGAACAATTCATTAGCAGAACAAGCATGGCCAATTTCATTGATCAGTCTGCAATAAGACAATCATGTTTGAAGTGCTCAGCATGAAAATAAATGCCAGGGGTCACTAGCTTTCTATTATTGTTTCTAACACATGTTTAGAATGACAGCAGTACAATTATAAAACCTCTGAACTTATTATTTTCTTACTTTTCCCACTTCTTTTCTTCTTTATTTTTTTTTTATCAAGAAGTAGTATTTTGATTTCACAGTTAAGCACAGATGAGCTCTAGGACTGAACCTTTAGAAATCAAAAAAGATTGAATTGCAGTGCTGGGAACAAGGAACAGGATAGGACTTTGGAAGGGTAAATCTGACAGAACCATCGAGTGAACCAAACAGGAACATTCTCAACTATTTCTTAGACCAAATCTTGCTCATTTCAGCAGAAACCATTTTGTCTTAGGCCTTGCATGAGCTTCTATATGACCATATTTAACCTAGATTGTCTGATCCACTAAGCAATAGAAAATATTTCCTTCCCTTAAAAATGGGGTGGAGGTACGGGAGAATGAAAGAAAATTTTAAAAAAGAGTTGAATGTTCAGACTGTTGCCCTTCATAAACACCTGCTGAAAAACTAATGACCCCCTGAGTTGCAAAGGCACATATCCGTCTGGATATTTCAGGTCTCTAAACCTGAAAGAAACCTGGAAATATATCAGAATATAAAAATGCCCAGTACCTGCCATCAAGGACACTTGCCCTTGTACAATTCTTTCAATAACATTTCATTTTCAGAGATGAGAGAGTTGGTGGATCTCTTTAGAGTCATTCTCCCTTCATGCATTATTAATTAATAAATTATTACAGTTCTTATGATCTTTATGAAGTGTAGTGAAGCTCTATTTATCCAAGATCAGCTAATTTTTAATGAGTCATCCTAATCACCAAGACTGATTCTCTTAACCAAATCGGTTAGCTTTTCTGAAGCAATGAGAGAAAGGATGTTGCAATAACTTATGCTGATTAACTGGAACAGCATGAATTATGCTTAGAATTTTTAAGCTCACAATTAAACAGCATCAATTATATCATGCCAGCATATACTTGATGAAAAATATATTTCAAAACAACATAAAAATTAAAGTAAAAAAGAAAATATAGAATGTAAATTCTTAAATACAGCTAAACCTTCTGAAAGCTCTTTTCTGAACTACCAGCTATGTATATAATAAATCCAGTAGCAGAAAAAAGAAGCTTTTCATGCAAAGAGTGTGCATTTAACAATGTACTCTATAATTTTATTATAGCAGAAAGATATTTGCATGGGAGAGGGAAGCCACTATGAATGATAAGACCGAGGGTTCATGCTCTGGTCAGGCGGAGCATGGGTCACTTGAAAGGTCTGTGCAATTGGAAACTGTTTAAATACTGTTAGGAATTTGCATGTAAAAGAGAGAGAGAGAAGGTGAAAAAGCAAACCAGCTGAGACAGAATAAGTGGGGTGAAGGACAAAGTGTTCTCTCAACTTGTCTTTGAGTGAATGAACTGGCCACAGAAGAAATGGGAAAACAAGACTGTAAGCATAACAGAAAGTAGGAGTAAATATTTTCTTCTTTTTCCTTTTCCTTTCTGCCTTTCAGTAGGACACCTCACTTGTTCAAACTGCACTGAACATTTCTATTGTTATTTTGTGACTAGAGTACAGAACTGACTTTCCCTACTAAACCATGACCTGTGAAAGAAATCTAGTAACTAGAGTCTGAGATCCCCCACCCCTCAGAGGGAAAGCCTTCTTCCATTCTCAACTCCATAGATGCCTTTAAACCAGTGGTTCTTAACCTTTTTGAAAGAAACGCCCCCTTGAGCCATTGAGGAAGTATAAAAAGGGCATAAAAACAAATGCAGGAACTAAAAATTTCAAGACAAAAAGTCTGAAACTAAATTAAAATTGGAGGAAAATATATATTCATGCATACTGTAAAAAGGCTGCAGCCATCTTCACAGGTTTGGCTTGCTCCAGCGCTCCCCTACCGCCCCCCTTCTGCTCCAGCACCCCCACGCCGCCCCTTTTTGTTCTACCACCCCCCTGAAAAATGAAATCGCCCCCTGGGGGGCATTATCGCCCACATTAAGAACCACTGCTTTAAACTAATTACCTTCACTGGGTCAAGATCTTGTTTGTTAGTCTCTTCTCTACCAGTTCTTTTCACTGAGGGAAACGTCTCTGGCATAAGATAGTTCAGTACATCCTTGATACTTAGTCCTCAGTGAATTGGCCACAGCCAAACCTTAGCCCCTTCTAGCCTTGTTTAGCAATTAACAAGGAGTGTTAATATGTCTGCAGCAGGAAGAAACATGCAGGATGAACCTGATGTCATTCCTTGGGTGTTTTCCTTCCTCCCTCCCTTTGATGGATCATTACTCATCTTCTGCTCCCTCTAGGGCTGTTCAGATTCTATCTTTTCCTGTTCCTCCCAATACAAGGACCAGTGGGGAACTTGTGTTCTCCCCTTGGGGATTTTCAATTACACCAGGGCACTTCTCCAAGGGTCTTCTATGTACAGTATATCACATAAGTGAGTACACCCTCTCACATTCCATAAATATTTTAGTAAAGCGGTGTGTATACAGATTGTATAACAGTGTAAATGTGCTTTTCCTGAAAATAACACAACACACAGCCATTAATGTCTAAACCACTGCCAACAAAAGTGAGTACACCCCTAAGTGACAGTATCCAAATTGGGCTCAAGTAACTGTTTCCCCTCCCTGGTGTCATGAGACCCGTTAGTGTCACAAGTCTCAGGTGTGAAGGGGGAGCAGGTGTTATCACTCTCACTCTCTCAGACTGGTCACTGGAAGTTCCACATGGCACCTCATGGTAATGAACTATCTGAGGATCTGAAAAAAAAACAAATCGTTGCTCTACTTAAAGATGGCTTAGGCTATAAGAAGATTACCAAAACCCTGAAACTGAGCTGCAGCATGGTGGCCAAGACCATACAGCAGTTTAACAGGACAGGTTCTACTCAGAACAGGCCTCGCCATGGTTGACCAAAGAAGTTGAGTGCCCATCCTCAACGTCATATCCAGAGGTTGGCTTTGGGAAATAGATGTATGAGTGCTGCCAGCATTGCTGCAGAGGTTGAAGAGGTGTAGAGGGGGTCAGCCTGTCAGTGCTCGGACCATATGCCACACACTGCATCAAATTGGTCTCCAGGGCTGTCATCGCAGAAGCCTCTTCTAAAGATGATGTACAAGAAAGCCCACATATGGTTTGCTGCAGACAAGCAAATTAAGGACATGGATTTCTGGAACCATGTCCTGTGGTCCGGTAAGACCAAGATAAACTTATTTGATTAAGATGGTGTCAAGTGTGTATGATGGCAACCAGGTAAGGAGTATAAAGATAAGTGTGTCATGCCTACTGTCAAGCATGGTCTGGAGGTGCATGAGTGCTGCCAGCATTGGGGAGCTACAGTTCTTTGAGGGAATCATGAATGCCAACATGTACTGTGACATACTGAAGCAGAGCATGATCCCCTCCCTTTGGAGACTGGGCCGCAAGGCAGTATTCCAACATGATAACGACCCCAAACACACCTCCAAAACGACCACTGCCTTGCTAAAGAAGCTGAAGGTAAAGGTGATGGACTGGCCAAGCATGTCTCCAGACATAAAGCCTGTTGAGCATCTGTGGGGCATCCTGAAACGGAAGGTGAAGGTGCGCAAGGTCTCTAACATCCACCAGCTCTGTGATGTCATCATGGAGGAGTGGAAGAGGACTCCAGTGGCAACCTGTGAAGCTTTGGTGAACTCTATGCCCAAGAGGGTTAAGGCAGTGCTGGAAAATAATGGTGGCCACACAAAATATTGAAACGTTGTGCCCAGTTTGGACATTGTCGCTTAGGGGTGTACTCACTTTTGTTGCTAGTGGTTTAGACATTAATTGCTTATTTTGAGAGGACAGCACATTTACACTGTTATACAAGCTGTATACTCACTGCTTTACATTGCAGCCAAGTGTCATTTCTTCAGTGTTGTCATGTGAAAAGATATACTAAAATGTTTATGAAATGTGAGGTGTGCTCACTTCTGTGATATACTGTACATATAGTCCCACTCCCTGGGGGGCTTGGTATCATCTACTGGCAGATATTCCACTTAGTAAGTTCCTGACCATTCCTACACTACATCTCCCCAGTCCTCTTTGTCAGTATCCTTCCTTTCCTTCACTTATTTTTTAATCTCTTCTGTCTCTGGGAGTTGACTAGACTCTTCCGCCTTTTTATTCCTGTTCTCTAGAACTGGATATGGAACAAATGACTGGTTCAAAATTGGGAAAGGAGTACGACAAGGCTGTATATTGTCCCCCGGCTTATTTAACTTATATGCAGAATACATCATGCGGAAGGCTGGACTGGAGGAATCCCAAACCGGAATTAAGATTGCCGGAAGACATACCAAAAATCTCAGATATGCAGATGATACCACTCTGATGGCAGAAAGTGAGGAGGAATTAAAGAAACTCTTAATGAGGGTGAAAGAGGAGAGTGCAAAAAACAGCCTGAAACTCAACATCAAAAAAACTAAGATAATGGCCACTGGTCCCATCACCTCCTGGCAAATAGAAGGGGAAGATATGGAGGCAGTGACAGATTTTACTTTCTTGGGCTCCATGATCACTGCAGATGAAGACAGCACCCACGAAATTAAAAGACGCCTGCTTCTGGGGAGGAAAGCGATGAAAAAACCTTGACAGCATCTTAAAGAGAAGACTCCTTGGAAAAGACCTTGATGTTAGGAAAGTGTGATGGCAAGAGGAGAAGGGGACGACCTAGGATGAGATAGCTGGACAGTGTCTGCGAAGCAAACAACATGAAACTGACAGACCTCCGGGAGGCAGTGGAAGATAGGAGGGCCTGGCGTGCTCTGGTCCATGGGGTCACAAAGAGTCGGACACGACTAAACGACTAAACAACAACAACATTCCTGTTCTCAGGTGTTCTAACACTTTCACCTATAGTCTACATTTTCTATATGTATTTGTTCCTGGGGTTCAATCTCCTGAGATTTTTCTTTAGTTCCCCCTTTTATGACCCCCATCCTCATTCCATTCTTTCTGTCTTTGTCTCCTCCTTTTTATCAGAAAAGCCTCTTTTATACTGGGTAGTATCCATGGATAGACTCTGCCTTTTCTTTATTTGGCTGCTTTCCAACCCCCATGATTGACATTATGACATGCCTCAGTTTGGGTTCCTGTTCCCCTAGACTTTTGGGTAATGGTGGCTTTTTCCTCCAGGAATAGCCATTGGGATCCGGGGCTGAGCTGTGCAGGTCCTGTGTTAAGGTTGATGAACTGCCAACAGAAGCATCTGTGGCCATGTCCTCTCCACCCAGTCGTCTCATAAAAAGATTCCTTGAAAGTTTGGGAGAACATAAGAATATAGGCAGAGTGGAGCCCTGTTGAATGAGAGACCAAATGTCTAGCTAGGCTAGTATCTTACTTTCAAGTTATTTAGAAGCAGAATATGGAGGCAACAGCCATTTTTAATTGCTTGTTCTCCAACAAGAGTCCAGAGCATGTTGGCCCTGAACATAGGAGTTCTTTGTTTTTATCTATGGGTAACAATTGTATGCAGATGTGTCTTCCTGGAATTGATGCAATCCAGTCTTAATAACTCTCTCAGACAATAGACACCATATTTACACTGTGAAAAGCTGAATTATCTGTGTTGCTAAAATGCTGCATGAGAATGAAAATTATTTCAACTTCCTACATGACCTATATAAGACAATATTTGTGAAAATCTACTTTATCCACACCTCTTGTCTCTTTAAAAAACAAACTACCTCCATAAAAAGAGCCCAGTGCTCTTGATCAGAGATGTAAATCATATGACCGTGCAGATAATGTTGGACTGCAACTCCCATTATCCCCCAATACTGGATGTACTGGCTATGGCTGATGATAGTAGCAATCCAGTAACATCCAGAGGGTTACAGGTTCCACATCACTACTTGAAACTTCTTATAGCAAATGCACAATAAAAACCTGATTATTTTGGTAGCCTCTTTGAGCATGTCTCCCACTCTAAATGGAAATTTTCTGAGCTGAAATGCTCTTGATCAGTGATTCTCACTTTTAATAAGTGAAGGTGCCTTGCAAAGGGAAATATTGAAATTTCAATGAGACTTCTGGAGAAAATGTCATTCAATATTACAATATGATTTTTATTTGGAAGATGCCTATTGCTTATTACAACAGAGCTTATTAATGCCTGGATAGCCAACTGCATACCTGGTTGTAGAGCCAGAGGTTGCACTGCCCTTTGCACTGCGCGTGTATGAGTATATGTGCTCCTTTGTGCATTCACATGAGCGCAGTGAGGTTCCCCACCTCCCCTAGCCGGTCCGCAGGGCTAAAAAGCATGGGGACCGCTGACCTACACAATCCCAAAGTGTCCCCAGAAAAAGGAAATAGTAACCCACCTCTTAGTATTCTGTATTTAGAAAACCCTGGAAAGGGTCACCGTAACTCAGAATTGACTTGATAGCACATAATGTTATTATTATAGAGTTTATTGCAGCATCCTATGAACGGCAGTAGTGCACCTTTTCTAAGCATAGCTATGTTTGGATCCAACTCAACATCAGTTATCTCTTGCATAGAAAGTTGTACAATCAGGTTGCAGTCCAAGAGGAGGTTAAAGCAGACTAAATTATTAATCTCAAATGGCTACTCATTGGATGGATGCAAAAATGAATGCTATACCCACTATGTGATGCCACATATGTGGTAGTTAGTGGAGCTCAGTTCTTAGTAGACATGTACTAGGCTTGCACTTTGAGTCACACAGAGCACTCCATAATGTTGATCTTACCTTTCTTTGTGTGTGGGGGGAGACTACATTCCCTTCTGCATTTAACTGTTTATCAATTTATATGGTTCCCCGCAGATCACCTGTTGCTCTCTCACAGACAACCACCCACCCCAGTGGCGCATAGACCATAGGTTAGCAAACACTCTTTAGATTTCATGTTTCTCCTGTTACCTGACCAGCACTCTAGAGCCGAGCCAAAACGTTTAAGCAGGGCTACATTATCGAAATATCAGACTAATGCAGTTGGCTGGGGTTTATTATTATGAACTTGAGACACATAAATAAGAAGAGCTGGTTTAAGCTTAAATTCACAAAGAATTATTATATGAGATCAATTAACATTCAGTGGCACAAATTGTCTTACATAGTTATGCTGGCATTATCACAAAGAGAATAACTTTTCAAAGCAAATTATGGTAGAATATGACATCATTTTATATGACTGTATCCCAGTACAGTTTTTCTAGTGGGAAAAGCTGTACTGCAGTGGTCGGGAAACAGGGGTAAATTACCCCAAATGGGGTTAAAAGTCAAAATCCTGGGAGTAATAAGCAGAGTGCTACACCCCTCCCTCCCACCCATCCCCACCCTTTGCAGCCAAACCTCAAATTGTAAGCCACCTCTCCCTGTTACTTCCTTGGTTGCAGCAGGGCACTTGTAAATCCTCCGTTCTTTCAGAGATCGGAGATAAGCCTGCTTGATTGGTTACAGCTGTGGATTAGCCCTGGGCGATCAATCAATCCGGGGCTTCTGAATGACTGCTTCCTCCGGAAATGACTGCAAGGAAGCAGGAGGAGGGAAAGGATCAAGTTAACGAGGAAAGGAGGGAAGGAAGATGCAAGAGACTGAGGGCTTCATCAACCTTATTTAAATGTATGGAGAAAATGTATGGAGAAAATAGAGGGAGGGTGGGTGGATGTGTGTGTGAGAGAGAGAAAGTGAGTGAGAGAGACTGACTCAAAACTATGAAAAAGAACAGGCAAGCAAAAGAGAAAGCTTGAATTAAGGGAGGGTGGCTTTTTAAGGTGCTGTCCAGGTTTATCAGGGTGAAAGAGGAGAGCACAAAAAGAGACATCACTTTGCTGACAAAGGTCCGCATAGTCAAAGCTATAGTTTTTCCAGTAGTGATGTATGGAAGTGAGAGCTGGACCATAAAGAAGCCTGATCGCTGAAGAATTGATGCTTTTGAATTGTGGTGCTGGAGGAGACTCTTGAGAGTCCCCTGGAGTACAAAGAAAACAAGCCTATCCATTTTGAAAGAAATCAACCCTGAAGCTGAGGCTTCAATAATTTGTCCATCTCATTAGAAGAGAAGACTCTCTGGAAAAGACCCTGATGTTGGGAAAGTGTTAAGGCAAGAGGAGATGGGGATGACAAAGGACAAGATGTTTGGACAGTGTCATCGAAACTACCAACGTAAATTACACCAAACTCTGGGAGGGCCTGGCGTGCTCTGGTCCATGCGGTCATGCGACTAAACAACAACAACATAACATCATTGTAAACATTATTTGTTGCATGTGCAGTGGTGTGATTCAGAAAGCAATTGATAAGGACAACAATTTCTCAGCATGGCAGTTTGCCTCCATTTGTGTAACTATGCAAGAGGATTCTGGCCAATATGACAACTTAAATACAAGTTGCAGCCTAAAAATCCATCAAAGATTTGACATTTTTGTTAGAGGACATTACAATGTTGGTAGCACTTACTGAAATGAAAGTTTAGAATTTGCTCTCCATTGTATTGTATTGTATTGTATTGTATTGTATTGCATTGTATTGTATTGTATTGTATTGTATTCATTCATTCATTCATTCATTTAATTTCTATGCCGCCCATTTGGGTGCCAAGGCCATTCTGGGTGGTTTACATATTAAACAAATAAGACAACAAGAACAATGCAAAACACATAATGGTTATAAAATCAAAATTAATGTTTTTAACAATCACTTGAAAATTCCCATTGAAGGGGTCAGGTGAATTTTGGTGGAAGTTATTCCAGAGTTGAGGAGCAACCACCAAGTACGCTGAGTTTCTAGTCCCATTTTTCCAGGCCCCCCTCAGGGTCAATACTCTCAATCACCCAGCCTGGGAAGATTGTATAGGACAGGCAGATCTCCATTTCATATTGTCCACTGATTCTCACTGTAGTTATAACTCCTGAAAAACTCATATGTATATTTTATACTGATTTTACAATTTGTAGTTCTACTGGTGAAGGAGGGGGAGGGGGAGAGGGAGGGGGAGGGGAGGGGAGGGGGAGGGGGAGGGGGAGGGGTTGGCCAGACAGAGATAGTACTGTAGTAGACTGTGGATAAAAAGCATTCATAGCAGAGAAATAGTTTGATGGTATTGAGCCCATCAACCTTGGTTAAAAAGTACTTTTTGCACATGTCATTGCCAAGGCAGAGTCTTTGTATTCCATGGCCTTTTAACATGAAACTCAGCTTTTTCAAAATATCTGAAATTCACTTCTTCCCAGCCAAACTGCAAACATTCAGAATAATGCAAATGTCAATTCATTTTTTTCTACACAGAAACCATCACCACCCCTGTCCAAAGCAGATCATATCCATTTTACCCAAACAAACGTAGCTCTCATCCGGCCAGAACTAAGCACAAGCCTATTTATGGTTTCCACAGTTTAGAAATGACGGAAGCCAATTTCCTTAATCCTTTTTTGTACTGATATAATCATGTAGCACAGAATAGTCAGCCATGCCATTCTAAATGATCACATATTGAGGAAACCAAAGAAAAACCAGATAAGGTTTGCCATTCATCTATAAAATCCAGCAGTATTCAACAGATTGAAACAGCATATTAAGTAGCACAGTGACAATAACAAGTGAATGTCATGCTTTTTTGCACAGTCCACAGCTTGTAAAATGTTTTTTAACTGAGGGAAAAAATGATCAATGATTGATGAAGTTTATCCTATTTGTGTTGTAGAGTAGAGAACTCTTTTGAAGTGGTCCGTGCCTATTATAATCAGCTATTATTTAGATTCCTTTTTGATTTAGTTTATCATGATGTTTCTAGGGAATTGTCACATTGTCTCTTGAAACAAAATATATGTTAACGACACTTTAAAGGGTGACTTCTTTATCAGATGGGCAGAGTGTCTACTCAGATATTTGCTGTCTGAGACTGCAGTTCAAGCCTCTGATGAAGTGGCCTACTGTCCATGAAAACTTGTGTCACATAAGGCCATAAATTTAAGCCAAACATTTTTCTTGGTCCCTGTAACATTACAGGGAAAAAAATCTGCATTCACTCAGAAGGGAATTTCTAAACAGAATGCAACTGCAGACTTGTTAATTTGTTAGCACTCGGTTAGTGTTGAAGAGTTAGTATCCAGGATCACACTTAGGATGTGGTCCTGGATACTTTGCATGTGGTTATTAGGGATGGGATTTTCTGAATTACAGATACCATAGCTCTCAATTCTAAGAGCTGTATTTACTTTGCAAGTTCTTTCTTGTGATGCACTTGGGAGAATACAATACAGTGGTGCCTCGCTTAACGATTACCTCGTTAAATGACAAATCTGTTTTACGATGAGGTTTTTGCAATTGCAATGGCGATTGCAAAACAATGTTTAGATGGGGAAAATTCGCTTGATGATGATCAGTTCCCTGCTTTGGGAACCGATTTTCCGCTAGACGATTATTCTAAAACAGCTGATTGGTGGCTCTAAAATGGCCGCCTGCTGTGCAAAATGGCTCCCCGCTGTGCTTTAGGATGGATTCCTCGCTTTACAGGCACCAGAAAATGGCCGCCCTATGGAGGATTTTCACAAAATGAGCAGGAATTTAGCCTATTGGAACGCATTGAACGGTTTTCAATGCATCTCAATGGTTTTTTAAAATTTGCTTGACAACGATTTCGCTTATCAGCAATTTCAATGGAACGGATTATCGTCGTCAAGCAAGGCACCACTGTAGTCTAAATTAGGAGCCTCTGAGGCCTAGCTTAAGTAAACTCCACCCTTGCTTCCTGCCCATAAAGCTCCCAGCTGGGATAGGAACAGGACACATGAGTGGAGCTTGGCTTAACTAAGCCTGGAAGTTTTCTAATTTTGGCTTTTCTTCAGGTGCATTATATTCAAGTATTTGCAAGGTACCTGTAAGGTAGGTGGAACTCCCAGAACAGAGAATTTTAGTAGTTCAGAACATCCAAAAATCCCATCCCTACACTAGTAACAAAAACAACCTACAATTGTGCTTGCAGAAGAAAGTCTTGGAGGCTCTCAGGAGAGGTCTTACCCTCATTCCTCTGGTCCTATCTGTGAACTGTAACATCTTCCAAAACTTAAATAATTTGTTACTTTCTTAAGTGCATAAGGAACAGGAAGAACTTACAATGACACTATTGCTTGAATCTATTTTCAATTGTCTTTATTTAAATAAAACCCACCACGATGGGACGTGGTGGCACTGTGGGTTAAACCACAAAGCCTTTGGGCTACAAGGTTGAAAGATCAGCAGTTCTAATCCAAGTGACGAGTGGCATGTCCCAGCTCCTGCCAACCTAGCAGTTCAAAAGCATGTAAAATGCTAGTAGATAGATAGGTACCACCATGGTGGGAAGGTAACAGCATTCCGTGTCTAGTCATGCTGGCCATGTGACCATGGAAACTGTCTACGAACAAACGCTGGCTCTATGGCTTGGAAACAGGGATGATCACCGCCTCCTAGAGTCAGACACGACTGGACTAAATGTCATGGGGAAGCTTTACCTTAAATAAAACCCTTTAAATTTTAAACTGAGTAACAAATGAACAGCACCAGACTGGCAAAATTAGTATGATTTTCTTTTTAAAACCACAGTAAATAAGATATAATTATTCTAACCGTTAAGGTCAGCTTCTTGTTCCAGCCTTCAATGTGATGATGCTCTCAAATCTGCTTCATTCTGTTTGTTTTGTGGCACTTTTCAGTAAACTGAAATATAAACAAAAATGAATTATTATATTTGCTGATGCCTCTGACAAATTTTGAATGTAGTTACTGATAATAGAAACAATAAATAATCTTGTAATTATCATCTTATTTCTTTTGCATTTATTTTATGTTGCTTAGTTTGCATTTGAACCAATACACTCTTCTGCCTTATCATTTTGCAGAGAGAGTCATCAGTGAAAAGATAAAACACAAGAAATAGATTTAACTACAGCCACATCCATTTAAACTGAACTGTGAAGGAATCCATCCTCTAGACTGTAATCCTGCAGAAAATCTACTGGCAAATGTCTCCCCAGCCTTCTTGAGCAACAATCTTAGATTGTCATATACACAGCCATCACCATCTGTGGCATATGGAGACATTCATCTTCTATCTCAGGCCTCACAACTCTGAGCAGAAGAGTGAAGCTGATTGCAAGAATGAACCATATCATTTTTGGGGTGAGTCTCAAAGTCCCGACCTGCAAATTTTGAAAACCACCTATTATTTTAAATAAACCTATGAGTATCTACCAATCCTATCCATTAACAGAATTGCTGTACAATCCTGCCAGCATAAACCAAATATAATTAAATTAACCTGAAGCAGAACTTTTAGATCAAATTAACCAACTGAGTCAACTGGACTTGAAGTAAGAAGACTCTGCTATAGATTCACCAGATCTGGATGAATTAGCCTAAGAAAACCCACATCCACCATAAATATAAAACCACCTGGCTCAGTAAAAGAAAAGTAGGCAAAATACCCTGCAGTAAAGTGCAAACAGGAAGGCAGGAGGAGAAGGGGACGACAGAGGACGAGATGGTTGGACAGTGTCATCGAAGCAACCAACAAGAATTTGACCCAACTCCGGGAGGCAGTGGAAGACAGGAGGACCTGGCATGCTCTGGTCCATGGGGGTCACGAAGAGTTGGACATGACTACACAACTAAACAACAACAAAGTGCAAACAGGGTAAAAATCCTACTTGGGTCCGAAAAAAAAAATCAGCTAAGCCCATTCTAAATTGAAAGAGTATGCAGATGTGAGAAATATCAAAAACTATGGGGATACGGTATAGATGGCATATATCTGCTGTATCCATACCTTCATCCCTATGTAAATTATAAGTGGATGGAACATGCTTCATTCTCTCTAGTACCAAACTTGATTGAGCTCTGTAGGAGCCCAGACCTAAGGAACCCTGACTGGAACTGCAGCTTTTTTATGCATATATATTTTTTATAATCTGGTTTTTTTCCTACAGAGAATAATATGAGCATGGTGGAAGCCATAGCTGTGACTGCTAATGTCACCATAACTCATGAAGGCCTATACAAATCCACTGATCTTGATCTTTAAGATTAATCTCTATTTTCAGAAAGGGCATTGCTTAACATAGCAGATTATGAGGGGGAAAAAACAAAGCCAGACAATCGAGATTCATTCTGTTTGTGAATGTCCACAGGCATCTCACCGGCCAGACGTGAAAGCAAAATACAGATGGATAGATGATCGGAGGAGCAGATGAAACAATCTTATATCAAGTCAGGTTATTTATATGTCTAGCCAAGTACTGTCTATACTGATGGCAGCTTTCCCTAGCTTTAGATAGAATCCTTTCATCTAATCCCTTATATTGTAACTGGAGATGCCACAGTCTGTAGTTTAGTTGGCAATGTGGCACACTTCTGTGATTTGCTCTAAGATCCCTGAACGAAGATCTTTTTCCCCCACCCCCACCCCCCAAAAAATACCTAAGGTCTGCTCTACACTTCTGGGAAACAAGGTGGTGAATAAAGAGCAACAAACAAACAAATAACATGACTTGCTGCAGTATGAAAATAGAGGGACTGTGAGAGATTAGAAAGAAGGAACTGCTCAATCTATGTTCTGGTCTTGGCAAGAGTACATATAATGTATATGTAATGCTTTCCATTCCACTGTTGGTACCTTTCTCCACCTCCTATAATTTCATTGGGAAACATAACCTAATTTTCAGCCATTATGTGCTATTAACTTGCACATGAAAAACCAAAGATGCTGACTTGATTGTTCAGTCTCTCTAACCGTGTTTCCCCCCCCCACCCCACCACGTTTCTCTCTCCCTGTGCCAATCATTGCTAGAACGATAAATCACACAGAGCATATCCAGGGAGAAGTGTGAGATGGAACAAGAAATGCAGTTGCTTGGTTTCTTTCTCATTGCTACTCAATAATCTTTTTATCTGGTTTCAGGCTAGATAAAGTTGCTATTTCCCCAGGGAGAAGCTTCTTCCCTCTGCCTTTTCAGACCGAAAGCATGAATACATTGATATGCCATACAGAAGGATAGAATCTTAAACAGCTTTCATTTTCTTTAAAAAGAAAAATACAAGCACACAGTCAAGCTTTGCCTGAGATTATAAATGTTGCCATTACTTAATATGCAAGTGATCACGCAGACATGAAATATTTCTTCTAAAATTATTATGGTGCCTCCAGCAATGAGATTTGACTCAATTTATCCTATTAAAACGATTTTATTTATTCAACCTATTATTTTGGAGTATGGAGATCAATAATAACCCTTTGTTTTTTAAAGAGCTACATTCACAATGTGAGATATACATTACTTAAGCATTATACGTATTACTAAAGCACCCCTGAGGTTTTATATACATTAAGAGGACCCACATTTACAACACTGACCTCACCATCTCTGTTGACACACAGTTTTTTGCAGCCACCTATCATACTGTGGTAGGCAAATGCTGAGGTAATGCTGCATTGTGCCATTTCAAAATTCAGTCATTTCTGTGAAGGTGTTTTTTTTTGGGGGGTGGCGGTTTAAATGGGATGGGTATAGCCCTTGGAACCTCAGCAAAGCCCACACCTTCTGTTGAGGAAGGAGTTTTAATTGCTACATAGCAGCCCATGAGAAATTCTCTCTATATAATGTGCAAATTTCACCATGGTTCAGCCAAGACAGAAATTCTGGGAAGACCTTATTGAGAATAATGATACATTGTAGTGACAACACTGTTCTCACTCCTGGAAGAAGAGAAGTGTTGCAAACAAACTATCACCTACTCATCCACATTCTCTGTTGGCAGACTTCTCTCTCCTCCGATAGCCTTCACAAATGAATCATAACCATGTTCTTCACTACTCCCTAATATATGCCTGGATCTCACAAAATAAAACTAGGAACATATAATCTCTTAACACTCCTTGAATCAGAATGTCCTTTCCATTCTCAACTATTCTTGTTGTTCGTTCGTTCGTTTAGTCGTTTAGTCGTGTCCGACTCTTCGTGACCCCATGGACCAGAGCACGCCAGGCCCTTCTATCTTCCACTGCCTCCCGGAGTTGTGTCAGATTCATGTTGGTTGCCTCGATGACACTGTCCAACCATCTCATCCTCGGTCGTCCCCTTCTCCTCTTGCCTTCACATTTTCCCAACATCAAGGTCTTTTCCAGGGAGTCCTCTCTTCTCATAAGATGGCCAAAGTATTGGAGCCTCAGCTTCAGGATCTGTCCTTCCAGTGAGCACTCGGGGTTGATTTCCTTTAGAATTGATAGGTTTGTTCTCTTTGCAGTCCAGGGGACTCTCAAGAGTCTCCTCCAGCACCACAATTCAAAGGCATCAATTCTACGGCGGTCAGCTTTCTTTATGGTCCAGCTCTCACTTCCATACATCACTACAGGGAAAATCATAGCTTTGACTATTCGGACTTTTGTTGGCAAGGTGATATCTCTGCTTTTTAAGATGCTGTCAAGGTTTTTTCATCGCTTTCCTCCCAAGAAGCAGGCGTCTTTTAATTTCGTGGCTGCTGTCTCCATCTGCAGTGATCATGGAGCCCAAGAAAGTAAAATCTGTCACTGCCTCTATATCTTCCCCTTCTATTTGCCAGGAGGTGATGGGACCAGTGGCCATGATCTTAGTTTTTTTGATGTTGAGTTTCAGATCATTTTTGCACTCTCCTCTTTCACCCTCATTACAAGGTTCTTTAGTTCCTCCTCACTTTCTGCCATCAGAGTGGTATCATCTGCATCTGTTGATATTTCTTCCGGCGATCTTAATTCCAGCTTGGGATTCCTCCAGTCCAGCCTTCCACATGATGTATTCTGCATATAAATTGAATAAGCAGGGGGACAATATACAGCCTTGTCGTACTTGTTGTTGCTTCTGACTTATGGCAACCTTAACAGGCTTTTCAAGGTATGTGAGATATTCCTGAAGTGATTTACCATTGTCATCCCATGCAGTTCTAATGGCTCCATGGGGACGTCACCCCAGAAAGCTGATCCTCTATCCACACAACTCTACTCTTCTCTCACACCCATTACTAAGACCTAAGTTACATGTCCAGTATTTCTTTCAGACAATAGATGAAATATGAATGAAAGACACATACTCTTAAACATTAAAAAATTAAGTTTAAAAATATTTAAAAATGTTTATCTTGAGATATGACCTTGATACATATACATGGCTGTTAAAATGTGTATACTTCATGTGTATTATACATATGTCATATGTGGGAAACAATGGTATGACAGTAGTTTACCTATGGCAGACATAACTGCCTTACATTCTTGTTCACGTCTTGAGTAATTCTAAAGGGCCTTCAAAACTCATGCATTACCAGGAAAATTAGATCAGTGTCATGGTAACACTTCAGACACACAGATAACATTCAAACAGAAAAGTGATGTTCCCCAAGCTATCAGAACCAGCTCACTAATAAGCATGAAAAACCTGCTGTTTTCTCTCTGCAAAGAACAGTTACTCTTCAGCACTGACATCTACAAGGCACAGTGAAGTCAAGAGCATCCATTGACAGCTTCACAGAGAAACAAAGATCATACAGATGCACTAGCAGTTTTCTGATGCTGGGGGAGATGAACATTTTCTGATCACTACCGCAGGCACCCAGGGCCTTGAGAAGTTTCCTTATGAGCAGTCCTGGTCTGAAGTGTTACAAGCAGCAAACAGATCCTCATCAGCCAACCCCATCCCCCAACAGCTACCTTTAGTAAAGGACAGCTTTACAGAAAGAATGGAGTCCTTGATACTGTTCTGCTGCCTCGAAGGACCATCTTCTTATTAATCACTTTTGGCTGCAACATTCAACTGTAAGAGGTAATGATTCCAAACAATGTGCAGTAAATTGCCTCACAGACTTGGCACAAATGGAAAATATATTTTTCTGTGTGGTACACTGCTGAGTCTGTGTATGGGCATGTATTTTTAATTGGAGCCTCACCGCCTCTCCTTAAGTTTCCCTGTTTTGCAATCACACTTGTTATTATTAGAGCCACCTCGTTGCGTCTCCAATTTTCAAGAGGGTCAAAGGGGTTGGATCAATCAGCTGCTGAGGGTGGGGAGGTTTTATTAATTTTGACATATTCACTGAGGTGGAGTCTATGTTTCATCTGACCTGGACGATGCTTGGAAAATTAATGTGGCAGGAGGGGGGAGCAAGTTAGCCATGTGAGAAGCTGGACATCTAGCCTGTGCATAACATGACTGGGGAACACCATGGCTGCTGCTTGATGAGAGTCAGGTACATTTGTCACCATTGCTCTATATTCTCAACTGGTGGCTAATTCCAAGATTGCAAACACACACACTTCTAAAGAAGTCTGGGTGCACTAGAGGCACACCAGCAAAACACTGAGTTATGATAATAATGACTATTATTGTAAGCCGCCCAGAGACCTCTGGGTAGAGTGGGCAGCATATAAATAAATAAATAAATAAATAAATAAATAAATAAATAAATAAATAAATAAATAAATAAATAAATAAATAAGAGGAACTGGGCTCAATCCACTTCCCACTTAGGCTGCCAGTCTTAGGATCAAAATTCTATCAAACAGAATTCTAGCACGATACCCAGAATGCCCTGTCTTATTTTGACTGTTGGCTTCCCTGATCTTAGGATATATGGGTACTAACCTAAAAGATATATCGACTGTTTGACTGTCCACGTTGGCTAACAGGAAAGGGGGGAGGAAACTCAAAACACATTTTAAGCAACCTCCTTCCTTTTTTAAGCCACTCGGATTCTTCAGATCATAACAGTACAGACCTGTGAAGAAGCATAGGGTCATGAACTGGCACATCTTGCACAGGGGCCACCAATTAATCTATTTGCAGCATCACGTGCATGCACATATGTTCAGTATGTAAAATATGCACATCTACTACAATTCCCATTGCCAGCATTCCCCATAAGGAAAGCCCAAAAATGGACACAGTTGAGTTGCTGCAAATCAAACAATGAGTTGTGTTTTTGTAAAGTTGATGTATTTTATTAACTATTCAAACTATTCTTAAATATTTTGTATTAGAATACAGGTAGCTTTGAAGCAATAGATACTAGGGAAGTCTACTTCCCTTTCTGCTAATCTAAGGACTGGAGGGAGAGGGAATAGGAAATCCTGAGGGAATTGACTGATTAAGTTATAGATCCTGCTACTCAGAGAGTCCTGGAGCTTAAAAACCTGTAAACCCTGCTTGCCCTACACCAGTGGTTCTTAACCTTTGTTACTCGGATGCTTTTGAACTGCAACTCCCAGAAACCCCAGTCAGGACAGCTGGTGGTGAAGGCTTCTGGGAGTTGCAGTCCAAAACTCTTGAGCAACCCAAGGTTAAGAACCAGTGCCCTACACCACCAACCATCTGTGTAAGTAACCAGTGCATGAAATGTAACTGGCCTACAGTGATCACACATGATGAACAAAACCCACATTTGGCTTCCACCAAAAGACATGTCATTTACAGACATGTCTTTTAAAAACTATTCTATTTTCATTTCCATATACAGAACCAGAGAAACAGCACAATAAATATTTCAGTAAAAAAATCTGATTCACACTCTGTGTGAAGTAGAATCCTGGATCTATAAAAGATCTACAAAAATATTCCCATAGTCTGTTGAGATTTCAGCTATTTAACTGACTATTGCAAATCCACATGGATACTTTTGAAAAAAAAGGTTAATGTCCTCAAAAACTGAAGCATGTGGATAAGATTTGGTGCTATTGTTATTCCATATAAAGCATGTGGATAAAAAAAATACAGCACATCATGATTGAGCCTTTAGACTCACATAATCCACATCAGGAAGGAAGGAATTGCTGAAAAGGAGAGGACAAAGATGAACAAGGAAGCTTTGGAAACTGGTGTTACACATTTATGTTGTGAATGCAAATTATAATTGCATACCTGCCACTCTACTGACAAGACTTTCATATCTCTAAATATTATGATGATTCAGTCTTTAATAAAAACATCTGGAACATTCAATCATTGTGGAAAGAAAGAAAATAAAAATGAATTTACCATTTTTCATTGACATATTATGAGAAACTAGAATGTGTTATGAATCTTAATTAACTAAGCCAGGCAGTTTCTTTTGAAAAACAACCTATGTTTTTTTGCCATGGCATTTTCTTCAGGTTGGCTTACAGCTGCAACAATATTTCACAGTTAGAATAAAATCAAAATACATTTTGGAAGAAAACATTTATTTACTGATTTAAAATCCTGAAAACATTACACACTTCTAAATCCCATGGATTTCTGTAGAAACGTCAAATACAAGAGAATTTTGTACTTCCTAATTTGGATGCCTGCCACCCTCAAGACTAGAGATGGGTACAAAGCACCAAAATAGTGCTTTGTCTTGGTTGTGAATCATAACTTGCCCCCTAGAGACCCAAACGGCAAATCAATTCAACATTTTTACCCCCATTACCTTCTCTTCTTGTGCCCACTCAGCATAGCAAGAGGAGGGAACGCAGGGATCGAAGCAATCATGTAGCCAGGGCTGCGGGATTGCTTTGATCCCTTTCCCCCTCCTGTTGCCAAGCCATGCGGGCCATAGCAAGAGGAGGGAAAGCAGGGATCGAAGTGATCCCACACCAGCTGGAGGAGCCTCTTGATCCCTCTTTGATCCTTTTCCTCCTCTTCCGTGCGGACATAGGAAGAGGAGGAAAGGGGAACCAAGCCATCCCCCAGCCTTGGGGATGGGATTCCCTTCAGGCAGGCTTTAACAAGCCGCCCAAAAGGAAAAACCCCCTCTCTGCTTATGCTCTGAAGAACAGCTGATCTGCAGGGGCATAAACAGAAAGGGAACAAAGGGACAAACATTAAAGGGTTATATTTGTTGCTTCATATTTGTTGGGGTTTCTGGACCTCAAGAATACAAAGCAACAAATATCTGACAAATCAGGGATATTTAACAAATATCCTCATTCACTGTTATATTTGTCTCCTAGTCTAAGCATTCCAAATGGAAATCAAATATGAAAAGCACATGACTCAGGGTGCAAACGGAGTCTGTCACTTGCTGAAGGTTCATGTTAGATTATGCCTTCCTAACACAGATTCTGTTCTTATCCCAGTTACTTTTAATCTGTTCCTGAAGGCATAGGCATAGATATTACTTCCTGGAGTACAGAAATCATCTATTTAATTTACCCAGATTAATATGACAGATGACATGGCTGAAATCTCTGACATGCACGCTTGCAAAAAATAATTTATGGCACAGTGACATGTAATGGTATTGTTAACAAGCATACTCTAAATCTTCCACTTATTCCTGACAAAGGGAGCAATAAAAATGAAAGGAACCTAACCATTAAATGGATTGGGATAAACAGGAAGAGTTATATCACAGGGTATTCCTGTGAGGTAATACAGTGAATTCATGTATTACCTCAGTCTCTGGAGTTGCAAAAAAAAAAAAAAAAAAAAGCAACAGAGCAAGCCCCAAAGGCGTGGGGTTTTAAAAAAACAAACCAAAAATAAAGAACAGAGCACGCCATCAGAAGGTGCTGGGGCTGCAAAAAAAAAAAAAAAATCACCAAAAAACAAAACAACACAGCACAGAAACATAACACCAGCTCAAACCCACCCTGCAAAACCCACCCAGAACAGTTTTTGAAAAGCAGAAAGGAGCATCTTACCTTTCCAGGCAGTCCCAAGCCTCCTCTGATTGCACTCACTCTAACCATTGGGGTGAAAGAGCTACAAAGAAGCAGCCTTTTCGCCTACCAATGGTTAGCAAATTTGAATTCCCCGCCTTTTTCCCTGCCTTTTTCCCCTGCCTTTTTCCGAAGCTCCATCCGCAAGTTGAAGCAACATTTTGCAGCCAGAGCTGGTCGTAACTCAAAATGGTCGTAAGTCGAGACATTTGTAAGTCGAAGCACCACTGTATTGAGTGTCCTGCACTCTGTTGATCAAGAACAGGTCCTGCCTCTTCTCTATATGACAGTCTTTCAAGTATTTGAAAAATGCTACCATATCTCCCCCCAGTCTTCTTTTCTCAAGGCTAAACTTGCCCAGTTCTTTCTGTCTTTCCCCTTATGGCTTGGTTTCCAGCCCCCTGATTACCCTTGTCGCCCGCCACTGAACTTGTTCCAATTTGTCAGTATCCTTCTTGAAGTGTGGTGTTCAGAACTGCACACAGTACTCAAGATAGAGACCTAACCAGTGCCAAATAGAAGGAACAACTATCTTGCAGGTACTTTGGTGGGGCTGGATTGGTGACTTGTGAAGAGGGGTCCCTTCCAGTCCAACAATGCTTTTATGTAGTCAATATGCACCAAACTATTCATTCTTAATTATTTAGGTGATTTTAACTTAGTAAGACAGTTTCAGAAGCTTGTTTCAAACCCAACAATATTTCTCAGGCAAGAGAACAATAAGGAATGCTATCTTTCCTCATCAAGGTCTCCATAATTTGCACAAAGTGTATTACTTTCCTTTGAAACTAGTATCCTGTATCTTTAAAAAGCAAAAACACAAAAAAGAGGAAAACAATTTTCATCCTCAAAAAGTCTTCCAAGAAAGCAGTATTCTCTGTCCTCTTACACACTTTGTTTTATTTGCACTGTTTGCGCAATTTTTTCCATTATGCTTATTGTGTGCAAAAAACATTCTCACTTTGTGTGCTAAGGGCATACAAAATATCTCACCTTTCATGGAGAATAATTTTTCTGTCGCTTTCCTTGAATGCCATATCCCTACTAATCAGATCGCAGAGGAATTTAAAGGAAGGACTAGCCCCAAAATATAAGCCTGGTTTCTCACGGATCCAGGAGACATGGGCTATTTAAAATGTTAAGGAAAATAGCAAGTAGCCTTCTTCCACTTTTTCTCTAATAGCACAGTTAGATATACAGACCTGCTTTTCTATTATACAAATGCCCTGCAAAGATGCTACTACTGCGAAAAGAGGAATCTACATTTGGGAAACTTTTCCCTGACATAACAATTTTAAATCCTAGCACATGTCGTTTTTGCAATGGGATTATCTTAGAACTGGCTGCTCAAGCATTCAAATTAGCAAATTGAGTCTGTGTCTACCTCTTGGTGATCAAGCATGAAACAAAGCAAGTTCAGTGGCAAGACATGGAAGTGGGGAAAAAGACTAATCACTGGCCAACTCATGCTAATTTTTTTCCACTTTCCTTGAGTGGCACCAGTACAATGAAAAAAAAATTATATATAATGGACAGAAATATTAGTTTATCATGTATTCTTTCATCCAAGTATACATTTTTATTTTATCTTTAATGTCACACAATGACTTCCCTCCAAATATTATTCATTGCAGTTCATACAATATTGTGCAGAGCAGCAAAAGTAACTTCCTATATACGTGAATAACCTATTACGGTGAGTGTCAAGTTTTATCACTCCTTTGCAGGAAACAGAAACTGTCAAGGGCTGCCTCTGTCAATATTTACCCCTTGGGTCAATAAATTCTGACAGTCAATTAAAGTCAGTACTCTCAATTGACAGGATGGCTGCTTGGATTCACCTGAGGTCAGAATTTTGTGAAGTAAGTACCTGCTTATATTGGCTGAAATTATTTTGAATTTAGAATTCCTCTAGTGTGGAGAACTGGAGAGGAACACACCTCCATTAAAGTTTGTTAGCACAGCAATCTGCAAGTCAATTTAACATTTAGTATTTTGCTAACAGTTGGTGGGCAATATGTACATAACCTGTATGCAAACTGAAGAGCACACATTTCCCTTTAAGGAGGACAATTGCCAATTTATGTTTGCAGCAATAGAGATTATTTACAGTGTGTTTGCATACATTTGCATAATAAATTGGTTTCAGACAGACCTGTTGTTGGGTATTAATCCTTGTAACTAAATGCAAATCATGACTTTCGGGTCTCATACAACCTACCAGTGGCCACAAGTATATAAATTGATGGACCAACCCTGAAGTACTTAAGATAATGTTAACAGTTAGATAATAGGCTGAATAATTATTATTTGCATTACATCTAAGAATTACTGTTATTGCTAACAAGAACAGAAACCCCAGTAGACAAAACACACATTGCTTGCTTATACTAAGCAATGTCTCATTTAAGCCTACTCTGAGAGAAGAACATGCAATTTTTTAAATTAAGATATGAGAGAGAACTAGTGTCATTTTAGGGAGGCTTATGGCTCTCAGGGAATTTGGTGGCTGGCTGGATCCATCATTCCTTTTTCTTCCAAAACTTATTTGGGTGTGTATGTGTGTGTCTAGGTGGGAGGATTATTCAGTTTTCAAAAGTTCATTGCCTCTGCCAAAGTGACCTCTCATTATGCTGGGGCTAAATATAACTCTCTCAACGTCATAGGCTTCTGTGCCATGTGGTAAACTCTCCTGGGGGAACCCAATTTGTGGGTGAATAACTCAAAGTTCTGATATCCGATCTTCACCAAATTTGGCAGACATGTTGGGGAAAGATATCAGAAGCATCATTATGATTTCGGAGTCTCTACGTACACAGGGGAGCTTTTCTGGGGGTCCTCTTTATGACTATATAACTTGGGGGTCCATGATCCAATGTTCACCAAGGTTTCAGGAGTTGTAGAAAAGCATCTGAGGAAGCTTCCCTGCACATTGGGTGTCTCTATGTTGTCAGGGGCCAGTGTTATAGCCATTTAAAGTGCAGATGAATTGACGGATTGATTCATTGATTCATCAAATAATATTCATATATTCGTATTTGTTGATTCGTTGACCTTGACGAATAACAGATCGAAATGAATCACCATTTTTTTATTCATCCCCATGTCTAGTTACCATCCTTAGACCAATTACACGGGGGGGGGGGAAACATAGACATATACAGTTTCCAAAATTCCAAATACCTTGTAAAAACATTTGACATTAAAATACCATTTAAAATCTAGTATCTAGCTACCATAACATTGGGAGAGCTTTTTGGTACTGCTGCTGTTTTACTTCACCAAAAGCACTACTTTCCCTCAAAGCAGCTTCTTTTTCTGTGTAAAAATATTTTCTTCTGGGAACTGTCTGAAATATTGTGTCCCTAAAAAAGCCCAAGCAGCCATTCAAAAATTGGTCAAATCAATATGTGAGGTTTGATATATCACTCACAAATAGATGGTGTTGTTGCCATGAAAAGTGATGGATCTGATGTGGAGAGCCTCTTTTAAGTGGGGAGGCTCCCCATGTGAACGAGAACTCAGATTTCCCAGGGTTCTAGCTTACACTGAGACCCTTCATGGGTAGAAGAATATTTTCTTCTGTTCAGACCTGTCTGATCATTCTATGACAGCCAAAGCTACCTGACAGATAGCTAATCATCCCAGCCATGGGCTGCAATTTTTACTTCTTCAGACTGGTCTGGTCACTCTTTGTGCATGGAAAGCAGAGAGCAACTAGCACACTTCATTCCTCATATCTTGGTTTAAACTGTTTTTGGATTTTTTAAAAAAATATTATTTTAAAGACATACATACATATAAAACCAACAAAAACCTACAAGACAACCAAGAACACATAAGACAAACAAAACATATAAGCAGGGAGGTGTTTCCCATGCCAACGTATCCATTATATAAATTCTGATTACGTCTTCCAGTTTTGGATTTTTGAAAAGGGGCATTCGTAAAGTAAGTCTCTGTTCAAGCAGTCAGAATACACAATGTTTTTGCTCATCTCTTTCATCTGCCCTGTCCTCTGCTAACAATAGAGCATCTGTCCCTTTATTAAAAACAGTATAAAACAAGCAATGCATTAAACATAATAGGAAAGCCTCTAGTTCATAATTTGAAATGTGAAAGTCACACAATGTCTTTAAAGAAGATTAAGGAACAAAAGACGTAAATAAAATTACAGAACATTAAGATATGTATTCAAAAGCTAGAGAAGAATTACAAAACTTGAATGTTGACAATGAAGAAATCAAAACATTTAAAGATTTTGTACAAGTTGTACAACCATTAATCAGAACTGAGAATGCAGCTGAGAAAACAGAAAAGTATGATACTAGCTATGAAGGAACGAAAGTGTAAATGCAAGTGTAAGAATGTGTTGCAGGCCAAGATCTCCCATGATATTATAATTGTGATTATTCTGTACAGATGTGAAAGCTGGACAATAAAGAAAGCTCAAGGAACAACAGCAACAACAATAAAATTAAATGATTCAGTCAAAATCTGGTGTTGGA
Source organism: Pogona vitticeps (assembly GCF_051106095.1). Classification (NCBI taxonomy): domain Eukaryota; kingdom Metazoa; phylum Chordata; class Lepidosauria; order Squamata; family Agamidae; genus Pogona; species Pogona vitticeps. Next base: position 49,516,898 of record NC_135784.1, on the reverse strand, counting down.
GAACTTCTTGGATAGCACCATCATCATCGTGAACCACCAAGTAAATTCTGACATACAGTGGCAATTTTCAGGATTTTCCAAGTAGAAAACACTCGTAAGTGGTTTACCATTCCCTTCTTCTAGGGGTGCTCTGGGACTATGCAGCTTGCCCAAGGCTACATAGGCTGGCTGTACTCAAAGGAGGCAGAGTGGGGAATCAAACTCCCAACCTCTGCTCCTCAGCCAATTACCTAAACCACTGATCTATCCGGCCAGTTTTTTGGATATCATGGACTGCCAGGAAAAAAATGGATTATATATCAAACTAAGCCTGAAATCACACTAGAAATAAAAATTATTAAATTGAGACTATGATATTTTTGGCATATTGGAAGAAGACATGGCTCACTAGGAGAGACAACAATGCTGGGAAACAAGAAAGATGAGATGGATTGACTCAATAAAGAAGCCACAGTCTTTAGTTTGCTTGAACTGAGCAACACTTTTAATGATAGGAACCTTTGGAAGACATTAATCCACAGGGCCATTGTGTGTCAGAAGCCTGACAGCACATAACAACAACATAATGTGGGCAAGAAAACTACCATTTTATTCAGAGTGATGTATTAAATCTTCTGAAACACCAGAAGCCACAAGCACTGAATGTATAATCCCATTACAACCCAATAAAACCAGCTAATTAGGAGACAGAATAGAGATAACTAATACAGTATACAACTGTATTAATGCTTCTACTATACCATGTTCCCCCAAAATAAGACAAGGTCTTATATTAATTTTTGCTCCAAGAAACCCAGTAAGGCTTATTTTCAGGGGATGTTTTATTTTTTTTCAGTGTACAACAATCCACATTTATTCAAATACAGCCATTTTATCTTCTGATTGCTGCACAATGGCGGAGGGTGGGGTTTCACTTAACTTATTTTTGGGCTAGGACTTATATTACAAGCATCCTGAAAAATTATACTAGGGCTTATTTTCAGGTTAGGTCTTATTTTGGGGAAAACAGGGTAAAATTAATCTGTGCATTAGAACTGTGGGAGGTGAGAATAAACAGTTTTCTGATGCACAAAGAGTTTATAGATGTGCCTACATTAAGATCCTCTTTACTGTTCTCAAGGTTTTTAATACAGGTGTGCTGCTCAACAGATGACCAACTGCCTGAGAATCTTTTACTTGGCCCACAACTATTACCATGCTTTTCAGAAGGAATACATATCAGTGAGATGAGACAATTGATAGGAACCATCCACAGAAAGATGCCAACTCAACAGTTGTCAGAATTGTATTTGTTTTTAGTAGGTTTCAGTTTTTGAAAAAATGATCTAAAAGTAGTATATCAAAGTCTCCTTGGTCAGGTCCAAAGAGATTTTCTTCACCATCAGCAATGAAAGAGAGAAAAGAATAATTAAGATGGCTCAACTGTGTTCCTTCTTTGTGAAAGGGGGCTTCTAGTCTTGAGATTTGGCTCAGACAGATTCAGATAGTTCTCAGAACTGGACCTTGGAGAGGTTCTTGGGATTTCAGCTCCTAAAAGGCTGCAACTAGTATAACCATTATCACATTGGCTGGTTGATTGTTCGATCCAAAATGGGGGGAAAAGTTGTCCTCCTACTGCTGGCCTTTTCTCCCAATTCATTATTTCTGTAAGAAGGCTAGAACAAAAATAACTTTACTTTTACATTGGTGATGGGGACGATGAACATGAAAACTTAGGCCTCTAAATAAGTGGAGAAGAAGTAGGGCCAAAACTCACAGGCTCAGAACTCCAAGACTTTCTGAGTAGAAGGGACTATGATATCATCTACCCCGAGGCTTCCCTGTTCCCTTTGAGCTTGGCAATGTTCACGGCAGACACTGGGAAAAGAATGAATTTTCCTAGGAGCGGCATCCCTATTGCAAGCAAACTATCTCTGTAGGAATGCAAAGGTTCCAGCCTCCTGATGGTCAGTTTTACTATCCTGGATGGGGCACAGCTGGTGTTTGCCTACCAGCCTGGATGGCATGAGACGGCTCCATTTACGTCATGAATAGTGGGCGGGGAAGTGCAAACATTTAAGGACACGCTTCCCCACACTTCACCCTCTTTCCTTTTCTGGCACCCGCCTACCCTCCCTATTCCTAGTGTGATTTGGGTCGCCATTTTTGGGGCTGGATAAGAATTTTTGACCTTGATCCTGATTGGCTCTTGGATGGGGGGATTTTTCACATATCCTACACTGGATAAGGGTTGTTGGCAATTTGGTGCCATATTTCTGTCACACTGGCAGGTAGTGCAGAAAAACAGGTATTTTCGGTGTGTCCCATTTGTAATTTCAGGTAAGCCAACAGCGCATCCAATCTCTCGGCTCTGCGGATCGTGCGATTACAGGGCTGGTGAGGGAAGGATGTGCTGGGCCACTTCTGGACCAACAGTCATAAGAAAAGATGTCTTGAGGTCTGGGGGTGTTTAATTAGCGGCCAGCCGGGTTCCTGCTGTCTGGTAGACCACTGGAACCTGGGGTCGGGGACTTGCCCAATTTATGATCAAGGGGTATTGGTTACCCCCTACCTGTCACCTTTTTCCGCACTACAGCAGGCCCCTTATATTTGGCCTATTGATGACAAATACAGCTTCTATTCAATAAAGTGTGGCCCACATTTAATCCAAAAATTTTGTCTTACATCCTTATTCTGGGATTGGGTGGGCAAGTCTCTGTGGTTCGATCTTGAATGGAGAATTTGGATTACAGAGCTTTTACAAAACTCTTTCTTCTCCAACTGTTGGTATGCACCAATCCAGCTATCTACATATCTGGACTCTTCTTATGAGGGGAGAAGGCTATTGGGATTGTCTCAAAGAGCAGCTGCACTTCCAAATTTAGCACATCACTCCACACTAATCCTCAATGTTTTTCAAGTAATCAGTGAGAAAGCTAATAAAATGCACACTATCATTGTCAAACAGACCATGACCTAGGCCATGGACCAGAGGTTTCTCTCCTCTGTCCATTTACAGTGGGAGAAATGTCTTCCCAGAATACACCACTGTTTAAACTTTTGTTAGTTCAATTCAAAATTACTCATGACACTTTCAGAAAGATTTTGACAGCAAGCAAGACTGCCTCCTGGTACCCTTTTCATGACCCACTTGATACAGTAAAAAAAATAAAAATTTTACAGCTTGACTTGATTTGAAAATCAGGGAAGTATACCTGACTGGAGGTGAAGAATTTTATAAGGGACAGAGAGAGAGAGAGATCATTAAATATTCAGGCATCTCTACGTGAAACAAGCTATGCTTTATTTTTTTAACAGAAACAGGCAGCAGGATGATTGTCACTTGAAACTCATGGAAGCAGATGTAAATAACAAATCATTAGTAACAAGTGCCAGTCTTAAAGGAGTTTTCACATTAGGATCCATCCATTTTCACCAGAAGGCTAGCTGTGAAAAAAAAAATACACTTCTCTCTCTTATGACTTACGAATTGCCTGTTTAGTAACAATCCCAGCTCTCTGTCAGATCATCTTCTATCTTACCGATGACAATCTACCAAAATCTTCCTCAGCAGCTATTCTTTCTGATCCTTTATCATCAGAAATGAAGTACGTAGGTACTGAGCAGAGGGAAAACTTGTCTGTTGATGGCGTCCCACTTGTGGCTGTGTTTCCATGGATCATTGCTTGTCAATTTATTATTAGTCTAGCTCTGGCCAAAGAGATTTCTGCTTTCCCAAGTTTTTAAACTGTCAAAAAGATTTTCAGAGTTTTATGCTGTGGTAACACTTTTCAGAGGGGGGGGTATGGTGGGAAGATAATTTTATTTTATTGGACTGTTCTACCATACTTCAGTTAAAGGTATTTTAGTCTAAGTATTTTTGGTAATATTCTGAACTGTTGTTATTCTTATATTCTTCTCCAAGGAGGAGGAGGAGGAGGAGGAGGAAAAGAGAAACGGGCGGGGGGCGGGTGAGCGAGCCCAAATGAAGTGCGCCCGGCGTACAAGACGACCCCCCCCACTTGGAGGCATGTTTTTTGGGCCCAAAAAGTCATCTTGTACACCGGCAAATACGGTACTCAAAGCTTTGGTAAGTAATGACTCTAGTTATTAGGGTTTCTTTCTTTCTTTTTCTGCATTGCCTGAGGTAAAACCCCCAATAATGCCAACTGCTTTGGACAACAATAATTCTTTAATATTTTCATCAAGAACAAAAATCAAACTATGCAGTGAGTATATTGAAGAGATGTTTGAAGAGAACTGAGCAGTTGTTGTTGTTTAGCCGTTAAGTCATGTCCGACTCTTCGTGACCCCATGAACAAGAGCATGCCAGGCTCTCCTGTCTTCCACTGGCTCCCGGAGTTGGGCCAAATTCATGTTGGTAGCTTCAATGACACTGTCCAGCCATCTCATCCTCTGTTCTCCCCTTGTCCTCTTGCCTTCACACTTTCCCAGCATCAGGGTCTTTTCCAGGGAGTCTTCTCTTCTCATGAGATTGTCAAAGTATTGGAGCCTCAGCTTCAGGATCTGTTCTTCCACTAAGCACTCAGGGTTGATTTCCTTCAAAATGGATAGGTTTATTCTCCTTGCAGTCCACGGAAATGTCAAGAGCCTCCTCCAGCACCACAATTCAAGAGCATCAATTCTTCAGTGGTCAGCCTTCTTTAGGGTCCAGCTCTCACTTCCATACATTGCTACTGGAAAAACCATAGCTTTGACTATGTGGACTTTTGTTGGCAAGGTGATGTCTCTGCTTTTTAAGATGCTGTCTAGGTTTACAATCGCTTTCTTCTCAAGAAACAGGCATCTTTTAATTTCATGGCTGCTGTCACCATCTGCAATGATCATGGAGCTAAAGAAAATAAAATCTGTCACTGCCTCCATATCTTCCCCTTTTATTTGCCAGGAGGTGATGGGACCAGTGGCCATGATCTTAGTTTTCCTGAGGTTGAGCTTCAGACCAGTTGTTGCATATCCAGTTCTAACTGTTGCTTCTTGTCCCACATATAGATTTCTCAGGAAATATATAAGGTGGTCAAGCACTCACATTTTTTAAGAACTTGTTGTGGTCCACACAGTCAAAGGCTTTTGCATCGTCAATGAAGCAGAAGTAGATGATTTTCTGGAACTCTTTGGCTTTCTCCATAATCCGGTGCATGTTAGCAATTTGGTCTCGAGTTCCTCTGCTCCTTCGAAATCCAGCTTGTACTTCTGGGAGTTCTCAGTCCACATACTGCTGAAGCCTACCTTGTAAGACTTTGAGCATAACCTTGCTAGTATGTGAAATGAGTGCAATTGTATGATAGTTAGAGCATTCTTTGGCACTGCCCTTCTTTAGGATTGGGATATAGATTCATCTTTTCCAATCCTCTGGCCACTGCTGAGTTTTCCAAACTTGCTGGTGTAGCACGTTAAGACCATCATCTTTTAAGATTTTAAGTAGTTCAACTGGAAGTCTGCATTCCATTTTCTGTAACTTTCCCTATCTCCCTTGCATTTTGTTTCCCTTCTCTTCTTTGTTATTTGTAAGGCCTCGTTGGACAGCCACTTTGCTTTCTTGCATTTCCTTTTCTTTGAGATGGTTTTTGTTGCTGCCTCCTGTACAATGTTACGATCCTCCATCCACAGTTCTTCGGGCACTCTGTCCACCAAATCAAGTTCCTTAAATATGTTCTTCACTGCCACTGTGTATTCATAAAGGATTTGGTTTAAATTATATCTGACTAACCCAGTGGTTTTTCCTACCTTGTTCAGTTTAAGTTTGAGTTTTGCTATAAGAAGCTGATGATCAGAGCCACAATCAGCTCCAGGTCTTGTTTTTGCTGACTGTATTCTCTCCATCTTTGGCTGCAGAGAATATAATCAATATGATTTCGGTATTGCCCATCTGGTGATGTCTATATGTACAGTCGCCTCTTGTGTTGTTGGAAAAGAGTGTTTGTAATGACCATCTTGTTCTCTTGACAAAACTCTATTAGCCTTAGCCCTGCTTCATTTTGAACTCCAAGGCCAAACTTACTTGTTGTTCCTTTTATCTCTTGGCTCCCCACTTTAGCATTCCAGTCCCTTATAATGAGAAGAAGGTGTTGTAATTCTTCATAGAATTGGTCAATTTCATCCTCTTCAGCATTGGTGGTTGGTCTTGGATTACTGTGATGTTGAAATGTCTGTCTTGGATTCTTATTGAAATCATTCTATCATTTTTGAGATTGTATCCCAGTACAGCTTTTCCCACTCTTTTGTTGACTATGAGCGCTACTCCAAAGGTGCAAAATGTAAAGGAACTGCAAAGAAATCACTGGAGAGCAGGAACATGCAGCCTGATTTCCAACAAGGACATAGAAAACACAATGTTTCTTATATGTACTTTGGGAGAGATTCTATGACCTTAGTCTAAATATTTATGCTTGCTTTATTGACTACAGAAAAGCTTTTCCTGAAGTCCCGATAGAAAAGCTGATGAAACCACTGGTAGACAAAAGTTTGAATTCACAAGATATTCATATAATTGGCAACATGTTCCAGCAATAAAAAGTTGCAATCAACATTCAAAATCAGATGACATCAAGATATAAAGATTAATATGGCAAGGATGTATACTCCTGTTATGAATTTTTAAATTCTTACTGAAGAAATAAGCACTTGCTGATTCAAAGGATCATTGTTCATGGTGAGGTTATTTGACATTCATACAATGTGCTATGAGTAGGTTACACTTTAGATACATTTCACCCACAGACATATTTCAATGCAATCTTGCCCTTCAGATGTTGAGCAACGAACTCTCCCCCTACTTGGGGTCAACCAGGAAACATGAAGATTCATTTATGTTTCAGGGTCATAAAGGTAGCCAAAAAAAAAAAACCCATATCATCAGCACCACCACCTTCACCATTATTTACACTGACTTTCAACTAAAAGACTCCAGGTGTCTTACAAAGTTATTAAAACGAATAAAAACAGATTAAAAGCAACATCTGGCTAATATTTTAATAAAATAATAGAAAGCTGTCCCACTGTAAAACCATAAAAATCAGCAAAACATTTTAAAAGCATTAAAATATCAACATTACAAAAGATACAGACTAAATACAGGTTAAAGATCGAATGCCTCTCTAAGATCCACCTCTACTTAAGCCCTCCAAAAAATGTCAAGAGGTGGCAATAGGATTTATTCCCCCTCAAATATTTATAAATATTTTTCATTTCTAAATAATACAAGACTCCAACCTTTTCGATGTTGGTTGTTTCAGTTTCTTGTAAACGTATTTTAATAGCTGTCACTTCCCATATTTTATTTGTGAATGTGTGGGAATAAGAATGAATAATAACAAATACATTATTCAGTAGCCATAAATATCACTTGAGTAATTGATTTTTATCACCATTCCGCTGTATATTACTTGTCAAACCAAACTGATGGGTGAAAGCATAACTTCTTAATCCGCAGCTGAAGTCATGTTTGATTAAATGTTTTGCCACTCATTCCAGAACGTTTTTCAAGTTTTTGTAGCCTAACTGAGATATGTAGGTATGTGTGTAAAGCTGCAAGTGTGTTTAAATTCAAATGTTCACTATGCATATGAACAATTTCCTTTTTCTTTGTCCATCATATTATGTTTTCAAGGCTATCTGACACTAATGATATATATGCCGAGATTGAAGTTGCAACTTTGCAGCAAAAATATGCATACTATAAGGAGAATATAGTTGAACTGCTTCTAATTAAATAACTACCTTTTAATTTTGTGTTTTTTTTTATTTATTTATTTATTTATTTATTTATTTATTTATTTATTTATTTATTTATTTATTTATTTATTTATTTAGTGCTTCTAAAATGTGTTCCCAGCATCTTCAATGCAAACAAGTATCCCTGAGACAGTATGATAAATACATGAATAAATGAATGAATTAATGAATCTTTTCCTACTGGAGGGTAAATGTACTAACTTGGCATGCAACAGCTCTGAACACTTACATTGTGGTACATTGAAACCTGTCTCCAAGATTAATCAGTCAACATATTTTTATTCTTTCTGTACTTCTTTTCTATTAATTTTCTTTCCAGTTTTCTACATTTTATGAGTTTTATTATTTCTTGATCTTTATTCTTTACACTTCTTAGTTGATCACCTTCTTAGTCCACAAAATTCTTACCATCCTATGATAAAACCAACTTTCAACTACTATTTCTATTCACGTTGTCTGTGTGAGTTCATGACTCGGTGATTAATACAGTGCTATTGGGAAAAGCCAGTATTTAATGCTCATTCTCATACCAATATATAATTTTTATTGTAAATTACATTTTTTTAGGTTGTGGGCTAGAGCCAGGAGGCTAGAGCATGGCCAGGTGCTCTGGCTGCTCTCTTCCCGGCAGCAGCGGAGGAGGGGGATGGGGTAGCCAAGAACTGAGAGGCAAGAGCTTGGCCGGGTGCTCCGGCTGCTCTCTTCCCAGGAGCGGCAGTGGAGGGGGTGGGGTGGGCAAGAGCCAGGAAGTTGCAAAGACAGACCTCCCCCTGCCCCCCACCCCTGCATGCACTCCCCTCCCCAGAGCTGCTTTGCGGGCGCGCTTGCCAGCATGAGCAGCTGTGGGGAGGAAAGTGCTTGCAGGGGCGGGTGGGAGGGGGAATGCATGAGCGCAGGCTCCGCCGGTCCGCACTACAGAAAACGTTATGGAACACTGGTTTAGCAGGTATCTGGCTGTGGAACCAGATGCTGGAAGCAACATTCTCTTTAATTTTTATTTTCACTGTGCGGGAGCCTCATCCCATGCTCTTGCGGAGGAGCAGATATTCATCCAAAATGGGAGGTAAACAAATTGGCTGCTGGCTGCCTCTGTGCAGCTTAGAGGGAACATTGGTTGGGGGTTCAATTACCAACTGTGCCTCTTGCAAATAGAGCCATCCTGTGTGTGGTCTTGGGCAAGCTGCACAGTCTTAGGAAGCCCCTAGAAGAAAGGAATGGTAAACTACCTCTGAGTATTCATTACCTGGAAAACCCTGGAAAGGATCACCAAAAGTCAGAATTAACTTGAGAGATAGTTGTTGTTTTTTAACTCTATAAACCAGAACATTCAGGACTCTGAAAAACTAAAAATTCCATGCTGTGGTCCTATTTTCAGCACACTGTTATCTGAGATGCCCACCATTACCCTGTTGTTGCAATAGCCGTTCCTTTTTTGCTCTGCTCTTTAGGTACACTTGCATGCAGAACAGGGATGGCCTGTGAGATGGGTAGCAGAATAAAAACTGCAAAGAAGGTCAAGGAATTAGTCTCTGACCAACTTGAGAGTTCAAATTCTTACACAGAACAGTATACAGAACTCTAATTGTTGCCTGTTGTTGGGTCCAGTAAATAAGAATTCAAATGGCAAGCCTTTGAACTCAGTATATGACTCTCCCAGGGTTTTCAAGGGACACACAGGCAGACATATGCTTTGTGCCCTTCTGTTGTTTCACACCCTTTGATCAGATTGCATTGAAGTCATCTCTCGTTTAATACATAGCTTAAAAAAGAAAAGAAAAAGATGATCATGTCAAACTATGAGAGACTTAGGAAGGGGGACATGAAAGAACTTTTTTTAAAAAGCAATTTCTGCCACATAAATAGCTATGTGTTTTTGTTTTTTAAAAGGAATGAATTATAATCCAGTTTATGCTGCTAACCATCAGAACTAACAAAAGAGACAATATGACTTCTTGAATCAAACATGGTCTAAAAACATTGGCTGTGATAGCCACTGATTTTCATTGCTCTCTGGACAATTTCCTAACACAATCATCCAGTCATCTAAATAAATAGCGATTTATATACTGGTTTTTTGAAAGAATAGCATTCCCCACATGCAAGGTGCTTCATATCCCAAAAACCTTATATATGATAGATGGACTTAAGCATCCTTTCCAATGCTGCTCTATCATTATACCACATCTGTTGCCCATGTCATGCCCAAAATACAAGGCTATCATGATGATTCCTGCATTTTTCCATTTGTTCACCTAGCCTTGAGTTCAATCCTTACCACCAAGTGAGCAGTTGATCCTGGATGTGAGGAAATTATGTTAATATTCTTGAATTAATACATCACAGTTATTCAATTTATTATCACTGCATATTAAATGTTGGGCAGAATGGAACAACCTGTGCAGATTTTTAATCCATGTTCTCCATGTTCTAAAAGAATTAGTCTCGCCTTGGGTAATACAGTGGTGCCTTGACTTATGAATGCCCTGACCTATGAACAATTTGACTTACAAACAGCTCCTGCCACAAAATTTTGCTTTGACTTTTGGCCGGAGCTTTGACTTAAGAACGGAAAAGGCAAGGAAAAGGGGCGGGAAATTCAAATACACAAACTTTCAGTGGCGAAGAGGCTGCTTCTTTGTAGCTCTTTCACCCCAATGGTTAGAGCAGGGATCAGGGAAATTTCCAATGTTTACAGTACAAAAGTACTGTACTGGGAAACGGATACTGTACAGCGGCTCGGGACGCTGCTGGGTCCCATTCCCGCTGGGCTGCACTCGATCCTTGGCCTGGTGCGAAGGGGATTCAGTAGCGGCAGCAGCATTGGGCAAAGAGCACTCTTGGGGGTGAAACATGTTGCCGTTATCCTCCAGAACATGCTGCCATCTTTGGGCCTAGTGATTAGTTTGCTGCACAAGCATTAGAACAATTATACACTCTAATTGGCCTAACTAGTCCACAGCTGCTGCCACTAAATAAAGCACACTGACTTGGAAGACCCACTCTCTCATCTAATTGGATGCAACCCATTCACACTTAAGACACACTCCTTTTTTTATTCTGCTGAAAGTGGCAGTACCTCAATATGTTGCAGAACAAGGTAACCATCTGCCAAAAGATACCGACTGTATAAAGCCTTCTTTAAAATTAACATTTGCAGTTTCTCTCTTTAGACCTTGAGGATGACAACCTAGATGGCAAAATACTGTACCATGCATGTGGCATATAGTCTCCCTAGCTCAGTAATAATGCCAAAACTTCTTCATGCTTGATTCCAAAGACACTTTGGACATCAATCCAAAGAGAGGTGAATAGCTTATTTTAGCACCCTTCCTGCTGTTCTGAAGAATCACCAATTCCAGTTCATTGCAAATAAAAACCTGCTGTTACATGGCTTTGTTTAGTTCCGATTTCCACAAAAACTGATCCAGTTTAATCTGACATAAAACCTTATGGCAATTGTTGGGGAACAGATGGGCTTTGGTTTGGACACCCATTTCCTAGGATCCATCACACACTTGGTTTTTGTACCAGGTTTTCTTGGCTTCTTGCTCTCCTGTTAATCTGTTGAAATCATTTTGCCCATTCAGAAGGTGACATTTCGCTTTCCGCCCTGTCACTTTATAGCGCAGCAAGCTGTCAAAGAGGCAGCTTCACATCCAACTATTAATTATTTTTTTTTGCCCATCATATTTCCAGTGCTTAATTATATTCCACAATGCAATTCAGCCTCTGTTGAATAAAAATGGAAGAATTTATTATTGTATAATAGATGCAGAGAGCTGGGATCTGACATGAGACTGCTCACACTCAGTGCCAAAAACTAAGTCAAAGCCTCCTACCTACATCTACATATGTGAAATCATTTCCAAGAAAAAACAATGCAGTGCTCCAAATAACTTATGCTAATCAATAGATGATATTCAGATATGCTTATTTTTTCATACATGGGCTCAATATGGAACTGTATTGAAAAACAAAACCCACAGATGTCTGCTTTCAAGTCCAAGTAACAAAACACATGGCAACTGCTTTCTATTAAGTCAGACCATTAACCCATTTATCACCAGGTGCATTCCAGTTTACAGCATTTCTATGGGTAACAGGCAAAGCTGTTTTTAGTCTTGCCACCTTAGATCCTTTTCAGTCAAAGAGAACAAGGGCTAAACCTGGGCTCATGGCTGTAAAACACATCATTTGTCACTGAACTGCGAACCCTTCTCTATGGACCATGAACGATATTTCTAAGCACACTGACTGGTTGATATAAGGGCTTGATGGAAAGTAGATTTAGATCTTCTGGAGTAAGAGTGCCTTACTAGTAGGCTGAGTCAGGTGACTGATTCAGACAGCAGATATTACAGGGGCGGCAGCAACAACCGTTGGCTATTTCCTCTGAGCCTTGCAGTTCCCTGTGTCAGAGGACAAGGCTATGCGCGGTAAGCAGTCTGACCTGGGCCTCACATGGCAGCTCCGTAGAGTTCTGTACATAGAATAGGGACTGGGCACCATCCTGTCCTTTGCCTCAGACAGCAATATTTTTTAACTGCCCTTGGCATCTTCAAGATTTCTGATTTCCAATAGTAAGAGATTACACTCCACACTGAAATTATATTACTGAAATGAAGAAGAAGAATGGGATTTTTTAATTGAATGAGAATGAGCTCTTTTTAGTTTTTCAGGTCCAGAGGGTGATAAAAAGATCCTATAAACTTAAAGTCTGTTGTTTCTCTGATTTAGACACATTTATTAAATAATAGCTATTCAAAATAAACCCTCCCATGATTTTCACTCTTAGAGATGTTCTTGCTCCCATTATTTGGCAAGTCTCTATACTGTTTCAGTTCAATCACCTTTCCTGAATAGATAAAAATGATTTTGTCTCCCTTAAAAGAGAGGATAAGCTCTTTCAGATCATCTGTTTGGTTTTGCATGCACATTGCACATACGTTGCAAGTGCTGGGTGTGTTTCCTTTTCCCTTGATGCACTCAAGAGGATTGTAAAGAACCATCAATGCGAGGGCACCTGCTTCTGAATCTGCTTTGCTGGATTTCAGTGATAATCTAAAGGACTTACACGTTAATGAATATTTGTGACAAATTATATTGAAGATATGGAATTGGCTGTCTGATTCTTAAGCAGCTAGCAACTGCAGCATGCCCTGAGGCCTGATCTAAAAGGTCTCCTGAGATGCCCCTTTGGACCACCTGCAGAAGAGGTTATGCTCCAGTAAGCTCACACAAATGCATGCCTCAAGCATTTTCAATTCAAGCACTTAATTATCACAGCTGCAACAGAATATATATGAATAAATATGACTTTTAAGTTCTGGTTTCTGTCCACATTTTCTCTTTGGATGTGATCTCACATTTAAACCTGGTTACCATAAATGGGGCAAATTGACCAAAGTTGGTTTGGTTGCCATAAACAGAGCTTGTTTCCAAATAAAGAAGGGTTGTGTTGGATTATATAGCTAATACTCTTCAGTTTACATACTACAGAGTAATCTCAACGGAGCTAAATGGGAGTGCAGTGGAATATATTGTGCAATACCTACGATTTCATTCATTTAATGTTCAGTGACCAAAGTCTATTGCTTAGTGTAGTAAATCACACTAGAGTGGACTTATTGAATCAATAAGGATTTGGTGAGACAGCTCCATTGTAAGTTCTATTGATTCAAAAGAGACAACTCTGTGATTTACCTTTTTATTCAAATTTATTTTAATACTTTTGATTGTATTGTTTATTTGCATTTTATTCTTTTAATTTTCTGCTTTGTTAAATTGCATTTTAATTCTGCTGTTTGTGTATGTTGTAAACCACCAGGAGTGGCCTCCAGCCAGATGGTCTCTATAAAAATTGAATGAATGAATGAATGAATTACTTAAACATAGTAAGCAACTCACATTTCAGATAGAAGATGAGATGGTTCCCATTAATATCTAGAGTGATTTACAGCATGAGTTTATTTTTAATTGAATTGATTTATATCCCAGCTTTCTCCAAAACTAGAACTCAAAGTCACTCACAAAAGATGCACAAGTATATACAAATAAGAACAAAAATAAATCTTGGTGAATGGAGGTGATTTCAGAGGAAGAGGGCCAGCTCTGGTAATGAATAACTTCCCCTTCTCTCCCGTGGATTGGCTGTGTTGCAAATGATCTGCTTCATTGTGTGAAAAGTATGGGAAGATGGAAGGAACAAGTCTTTCATTACTAAAAAAAAAAAAAAAAAAAAAAAAAAAAAAAACCACACACACACACACACACACACACAAAAAAAAAAAACTCCACCAACACCAAAAACAAAAACCAGCCTCCTCCTGCCAGTAACATAATCAGAGAGCAGCAATTTTTGGTAAGGAAAGATTTCCATCCCACAGCCCCCATGGCTTCAACATGATGAAAGGGGTTATCTGCAAGTCAGGAGAGCTTCTGGAGATAAAGGGGAAATCTTCCATTTTTAAAATCTCCCCTTGCTGGTGACATCATCACCCTTCTGCAGGGGCAGTTAAATAAAGAAGTGAAATGATTAAAGCAAATGTAATGAATAAATGACATTAATCAGTTTAAAAGTACATCAATGTACTGCAACCACCCATTGAAAGCTCTTTTCTAAGCAGCTAGTAAACTGTTTAATGACTACCAGAGAAAAAAGATACAATGAAAATAGGGACAGACCCAGCCTAATAAGGAGTTCCATAAATAGGAAAAGCCACGGAGGGAACCCTTTTGCATGTCCCCACCAAACATTTCCATAAATGTAGTGGATTAGACAAAAGAGCTTCCCCTCAAGACTTCAAGACCTCTGCAGGCTTCTCTCAGATAATACAGCCATTTCAATAGTCTGAATCTGAGTAATATATAGAATCAAAGAATCATAGAACAATAGAGTTCTACAGGGCCTATAAGGTCATCAACTCCAACCTGCTACTCACTGCAACAATCCAAATCAAAGGATATCTGACAAATGGTTGTCGAATTTTCTCTTCCATTCCTCCAGTGTTGGAGGCCTATACATTTATAGGGCTTTATAACCAGCATTTGGAATTATGCCTGGAAAGAGACAATTAGTCAATTTAACTATTACTGTATAACAATGAAGTTGTGTGCCTGGACAACTATCTGATCGCAGCCCTTTGGACCATCTAAATGTTCTGACCCCTATTCAAAAGCAAGGTTATGCTCAAAATCCTCCAAGGCAGGATTCAGCGGTACGTGGACCGAGAACTCTCAGAGTACAAGCTGGATTTCAAAGGGGCAGAGGAACTAGAGACCAAATTGCTCACATGTGCTGGATTATGGAGAAAGCCAGAAAGTTCCAGAAAAACATATACTTCTGCTTCATTGACTATGCAAAAGCCTTTGACTGTGTGGACCACAGCAAACTATGGCAAATTCTTAAAGAAATGGGAGTGCCTGACCACCTTATCTATCTCCTGAGAAATCTATATGTGTCACAGGAAGCAACAGTTAGAACTGGTCATGGAACAACTGAGTGGTTCAAAATTGGGAAAGGAGTACGACAAGGCTGTATATTGTCCCCCGGCTTATTCAACTTATATGCAGAATACATCATGCGAAAGGTTGTACTAGATGAATCCCAAACCGGAACCAAGATTGCCAGAAGAAATATCAGCAACCTCATATATGCAGAAGATACTGCTTTGATGGCAGAAAGTGAGGAGGAATTAAAGAACCTCTTAATGAGGGTGAAAGAGGAGAGCAAAACTAAGATCATGGCCACTGGTCCCATCACCTCCTGGCAAATAGAAGGGGAAGGTATGGAGGCAATGACAGATTTTATTTTCTTGGGCTCCATGATCACTTCAGATGGTGATAGCAGCCATGAAATTAAAAGACGCCTGATTCTAGGGAGGAAAGTGATAACAAACCTAGACAGCATCTTAAAAAGCAGAGAGATCACCTTGCTGAGAAAGGTCCGCATAATCAAAGCGATGGTTTTTCCAGTAGCGATGTACGGAAGTGAGAGCTGGACCATAAAAAAGGCTGTCCACTGAAAAATTGATGCTTTTGAATTGTGGTGCTGGAGGAGACTCTTGAGAGTCCCCTGGACTGCAAGGAGAACAAATCTATCCATTCTAAAGGAAATCAACCCCGAGTGCTCACTGGAAGGACAGATCCTGAAGCTGAGGCTCCAATACTTTGGCCATCTCATGAGAAGAGAAGACTCCCCAGAAAAGACCCTGATGTTGGGAAAGAGTGAAGGCAAGAGGAGAAGGGGATGACAGAGGATGAGATGGTTGGACAGAGTCATTGAAGCTACCAACATTAATTTGACCCAACTCCGGGAGGCAGTGGAAGATAGGAGGACATGGCGTGCTCTGATCCATGGAAGAGTCGGACATGACTTAATGACTAAAGAACAACAACAATTCAAAAGCAAATGCATGTAGAGTGGGTTGCTATACTGTTCAAGAACAGTATAGCTATGGCATGCATCAGACATATTAATTAATGGGCATAGCTGGTGTACTATCTTAAATTGTGCAGATTTACTCCCAGACAGTAAGCATATCCAGGCTCAGGGTGAATGCAAGAGTACTCCCAAACTGCAGATCCTAGGGTGCAGTCTGATGGCAAGAAAAGTGCATGTCTGATTGCATCATAAAACGTTATTTTGCAAGGGTAAGTCTCCTTTAAACAGACCTTTCTGTCCATTGGGGAATCACTCCTGCCCAGCCCCAAAAGGTAGTAGTCCTACTGCTGGACCAAAAAAGATCCCGTTAGGCATGGATTGGGATCAGGCTGGAGTGCTTTAAGTCATGTGCACCCGACCGCACCACAAGTAGCCTAAAATACAAGCAATTTTGCCATGTAATCACATTTTTAATTTCCAACTGAATCTTGGTTCAAAAATATTCCTTTTAGCTCTTTTAATGAATTCATGGAACACCTGACTCAATAATAAATTTCCTGAACTGGATCCTTACTGAAGAAAACCCAACTTATTGAGTGCTGGATTTGTGCTGAACCACAATTAGATTTGCTTGATGAAGCTACAGAAACTTCTGAATGATTTAGGTTATGATCCTCTTGTCCCCCCACCTCTACCTTCTATTCACTTCCTTCACGGTGCCTTGTATTAGTTTAGTCCTCTTTTGCTTTTTACAACTTTGCCATGCAGGCTTCTATAGTTAAAGAAATACTACATAAATAAAGTAGCCAATTTACTATGATAAATTTGTAAGAAAAACGTAATACGAACAAACCAGAGGTTATATGCCGCACTTGTGATTAAGCATATTGATGAGTCTTTGAAAGCTTAGGGCTGACTTTAAAACATGGGGGGGTGGGGGGGTGGGGTGGAAATCAGTCTCTGCAAAGGCAACATTCAAGGCTTATGTTTTTTTTAAAAAAATCAATGTTCACTGCACTAGTTGCTTGCAAAATTAGACTATTAATTCTGTGTAAACTAACCTATCTGAAAAGCGCACTGTGGGGGATTATGGTAGTAGCGGCTGTTACATCAGGCTGCATTAGGAAGAGAGCACTTTAATGAGATCCCTGGAGATTCTGCTATGTTTTGAATCTTTGTCGTGAAAAGAGCACTTTTACCCCATTTAACTGCCACATCTCTGGTACAACACAGGTACAACAGAAAATAAAGGTACTATTACAAAAACCAACCAGAACCAACATGCATTGTGCTTCTCAAAATCAAAGAGGTGTTATGCTGTTATTAGTTTCTGAGACTCTGGCATCACACACATCATGCAGGGCCAGCCCGTCACTTGTTCCTACCTGATGCAAAGGATAAGATGGCATTTCAACCCTCTGTAATCCAGAAAGAGTAACATTATTAGAAGAGATAAATTAGCCCAGTGTACC
Organism: Pogona vitticeps; assembly: GCF_051106095.1. Lineage (NCBI taxonomy): Eukaryota > Metazoa > Chordata > Lepidosauria > Squamata > Agamidae > Pogona > Pogona vitticeps. The sequence goes on along the minus strand of NC_135784.1, from coordinate 49,499,312 downwards.
TCTCTCACTGCTTTGCTTATGCAAGCGGCAATGCGTCTGGGACAAAAAAGTCTTGTTAGCTAAAGCAAAACAAAGTGTGCTGCTTATATACCGCCCATCAGTGCTTAGAGCTTTCTCTGGGCAGTCTGCAACTTAATTATGTAGGCTGTGCACTGCTGCCATACACAGTGAGCTGGATACTCAATTTACCAACCTAAGAAGGATGAAAAGCTGAGTCAATTTTGAGCCAGTTATCTGAACTCATTGGGATTGAACTCAGATTATGGGCAGAGTCACCACTGCAGTACTGCACTTTAACCTTTGTCCTCTAGAAAAGGTGGGTTCTTGCTGGTATGTAGAGTCTGCTCATAAGTAGGAACCCTCTCCTCTTCACATTGTTGCTTGGATGAGCAAAACAATGAGAGTGAGTAGCCTCTCCCTATGCTGATGTTTCTGGATTGCAGAATGATTCAACAGGGTTTAAGAAAAAGCAAGAAGTTGAATGTTACTTCATACTTCAGGACTGATAACTAGAAAGTGCCCTCATCTACTGCCAAAGCAGCAGACTGATGTGTGTCACAGGACTGGCTGTGTTGGACACATAATTCTGTCCTTCAATAACCAAAACAGTCACTGAGTTATGGAAAAACGAAGAGGATGTTGCCACCTCTGAGGTGGTCACATTCCTCTACTTAATGGTATGCCTGGCCCCTTTGTCACAGGTTGCTTTTATGTTTGTTTTGTGAGTATTTGATGTGTTACATATTTAGAGAAGTCCAAAAAAGTTTTGTGTAGCATGTAAGTGGTCAGCCGTATTTTTTGTTGTCCTAAATGCTATCTACAGTCACAAAAAGGTTATAATGTTATTAAATAGTTACCATTATCATACAAACACATATGTGTACAGGATTAATTTCGCAATCACTGCTTCCCGCATGTAACTACAATGGTGCCCTGCTTGACGACGACCCCACTTGACGATGAAATCGCTTTACGATGAGTTTTTTGCGATTGCTATAGCGATCGCAAAACAATGGTTCCTATGGGTTTTTTTTCACTTTACAACTATTAGGTCCCTGTTTCGCGAACCAATTGTTCGCAAGACGACGATTAAAAACAGCTGGTCGGCAGTTCGCAAAATGGCTCCCCACTGTTTTCCGGAGCTATTTCTGCAAGACAGGGATCGCAAAATGGCCGCCCTATGGAGGATATTCGCTGCACGAGCAAGTATTTCCCCCACTGGGACGCATTAACCGGTTTTCAATGCATTCCAATGGTGGTTTTTTTTTTCTTGAAGATGATTTCGCTTAACAGCAATTTTCCTGAAACAGATTATCGTCGTCAATTGGGGCACCACTGTATTCAAATTCAGTAACATTACACTTAAGCTCTGCAATATATTCAAATAAATTCATAGCCTTGAGTTAGGTACTTTTGTTTTCTTTTCTAAAGCTGTTATCTGCTCTTGCTTGAATAAATCTGAACTACAAAATATTGTCTAGTTTAGTGTGAGATGGGGTGGGTCCTAAATGAGGTCTAACAAAGTAAACAGTGGCTAACATTAGGCCTGGCCTTATTATTATTTAGAGTAAGGCAGCTGCATCAGACAGAAAGTTCCAGGCGCAATTAATGGAGAGCAAAACTGGTTAGTTATTCTTATATTTTTACTATTAGGATGTGCTTATCAGATTTTATGCCTTGTGCACCAAAATACCTTGGCTTGCTTTTGGGACCAAACGACACATTTTGATGTGGATGGCAAGGGGGGGGCATTATATTCTGCTTTTCCACTTCAGGAACAAAATGTCTTTGGTCAGTCCTGCTCGACTGACAAGACAGAAAATGGGATAGTTTTGGAGGATATATTTTAACAGTCTTACCAGAGAGTGTGCCCTACTGAGCACTGTAGGATTTACTTAGTAATAAACAGACCTAAGATTATTTTATTTATTTATTTATTGGATTTCTATCCCACCCATCTAGACAAAAGGTCTATTCTGTTATAATGTTACTCTTCTTGCCAGATTGGATTGGATATCAAACGTCCAGGATTTGTTTTAGTAAAATCCTGAACTTATTTTGACTTCTTGGATTGTTTAGGGGAAATTATTACCACAGAAACATTAAACAATTTCCAAACAGTCACTTCTCCCTTTCTTACACCACATTGTTAGTTGTGTGCTGTATGCACCTTTAAAAACAAGTCTCAGTCAACTGTCAGAATGTGCATTTGGATGGTTGCTAACCTATGTTACATCTGTACTGTTAGTCGCACTTTCTAATGTCAAAATGACAAGGGTCACCTAATGCATAAGTGGTACTCCACATTTCTGACTCACTAGCCTACTTTATAAATAGCCATAATAACCTTGCCCAATGGTCCAAGTATTTTCTTCAGTAGACTAATTGGTTTCTAACCCCTGCTATGCATCAACTGTATCACTGCTATAGGCTAATCTAACCATTAGCTGAGTGACAATCTCCAAGAGGATTTTCCATCTTTTTAATCTCTCTGCTTCCTCAAGAGAGCAGTCTATTATGGACTAAAGCCCACCATAGCTTTCTCTTTGATTCCTCCCTTATTGTATCACTCCTTATTGAAAAAGGAGTGGTACAACATCAAAACACAGCAGTGTTTCCCTGAAGACAGCATGGGGAATGTCTAACTAAGGCTAGTTTACAAATCTGGCAATGAGAAACAAAAAAATCCCAGTTACTCAACTAAAGTATCAGCGGAAGCATGCAACATTTGGTATAGTTGTTTCTGAAAAAGTGAATAGTTTTGCCTTTAAAGTCTGCAACCACATTATCCATGCCAATACATGCCCAAAGGCAAAGGTTTTTCCAGAAGATTCAAGTACTCTTTCCGCCTGACTCATATTTAAAAAGGTAGACTCCTTGTCTATCTTTGATTGTGGAGATATCTACCTTCTTGAACGTGATGGCACATGCACACCTATCATTTTTGTGCCACACTTCAGTATAATCATGTACCGTGTTTCCCTGAAAATAAGACAGGGTCTTATATTAACTTTTGCTCCAAAAAAACAGATAAGGGCTTATTTTCAGGGGATGTTTTATTTTACAGTCATGTCATCTTCTTCTGGTTGCTGCACAATGGTGAAGAGCAGGGTTTCACTTAACTGTGGCTTATTTTTGGGGTAGGACTTATATTACAAGATGCTGAAAAATCATACTAGGGCTTATTTTCAGGTTAAGTCTTATTTTCAGGAAAACAGGGGACACAATGTCAAAAGCAGATTTCTCTCCTCATGTACACATCATACCTATCCACAGCCCTACAGCTTTGTGCAGTTGGTGGCTGTTATTATTTCAGACAGAACAAAGATGGGAAATTTGATAGAAAACAATTAACAACTTAAATAAATGTTTCTCCTCTTCCTCTTCCTCCTCTTACCAAAGGGTAAACATAATCATGGCTCTTTTGATTGTAATTAAGTATTAGTGAGCCTCAGTATCTATTCTAATAACATCATTACAGTGAACTGTGTTAATCATCTTCTACTAAGCTTACTGCTTCCAGCAGAGAGAATAAGGACATACACATGTGAGATGTTTACATTTTGATTTTTCCTGCATTTGCATTTTAACACTTCAATTTTTTCCACTATGCTTATGAAGAAATCTGCAAAATTTGTTCAAACCTTCAAAAATGAATTGAAACACATGCATGCAATAGCCAAATTGACAGGTACAGTTATTATTTCTGTAAAGAAGTCCCTCAGGCAAAAAAAGAAGTGGAGGGAGGGGCCATTATTTAAAAGAAGAGAGAGATAAAGGGAGGGAGGAGAGGGCAACATCCTTAACAAGAATGAATGTATAAAGACTGAAATCTAAACTATGAAGTTGGCTACACAGGAGTTTAATCACACTGTAACCTCCTGCTGGAACAGTTGGTGATCATTCTAAAAAACATTGTTCCAAGCCATCCCTAATGCAGAGTTCAAGCTTACTGTTTATTTGGAACAATTAAGGACACGCAAATAACACATTTTCTTGATGTATGATCACCAGATCTTTTCAACATCAATTTGGCAACATTGTGAAATGGCTTATTAAGTGAGCCAATTCAGATATTGGCAAATTAATCACTTCCCTAGCTCAGCAAAGGGCAAGGGAACTGATTTTTTTTCCTGTTTAAGACTATCACTGATGTGATTGTTAGTTATTTATATGTATATGATGAGAACTGACTATTCATCCAGCAGAGTATTATTTTGTTTGTTTTAAAATGCCCTTAGCATCTGAAATATCTGCATGTACACATATTTCCAGGATGAAAGGACCATCCTATACACAATTCATTTAAAATGCATGGGTTTAGATGGGACGTAACAATTTTGTGTCTCCATACTTGCTTCTTCATTTTCTGTTTGTTTTCCTTGCCACTATATAGGAGGCTGTCAGCACTCCTATTATTTCCTGGAAAGCTAAACTAATATCATATGCATGAGCTCAGACAGAAACCCTGTCACTGAAGACTGAACAAAATAATTTCGGGAAAAACACAGTCTTTTGGAAAGTCTTGGTTTCTGCCCCTGGGACTATTTTTCTTCTAAGAAAAGCAAAAGCTTTAATGTGTCAGTTTCAAACCAAGCAATGTCACACACGTTTTCACTCAGCTCCCAAAAACCATGTGTCTTAACCTGTAGCTGTCAGTGGGCCACTTCCAAGTTATTTGACAAACCCAGTTAAAATTGCTGAGTAAAACTAAAATGTGAGGATAAAGACTGGATTCAACAGTTACCGTACAATAAAGAGAGGTCTAAGAATATAATTTCTGGGTTGTTGTTTTTTAACAAGGATTCCCCAGAATTCACTGTTCTGAAAAATACTGCCAAACTCAATCAGAAACTGAATCCTTGTATGTTTAACCATCTTTGTGGTGCCCAGTTAGGGCGGCTATTTTCCCCCCTAAGGAGTCCTGCATAACTTCATCACAAACATCTGCTATAAAATGAACAGATAAACAACAACCCACATGCAAATGTTTCATTCCAGAGTTTAGCCCCACATGAAGTAGTAGGTTTATGAATGGCATAACATGGAATCATCTTTCTTTTGGTATGTAGCAGTACTGATGTTCTCACTGATGACCTATCCAAATGACTGCTGTCAACCCTCAGCAGAAAGCTGACTTACTTGGGCAATACGAGACATAATTCTCACCTCATTTACAGACATGCATCACAACACAACCTCTGCATTCCCTACTTTAAAAAAAGTTTTGTTTTACTGTTTTCGCTCAAATATAACGAAATCCAGATGTCAATTGCAATATACCGGTATATAAGTCAGCATCAACAGCAGTGGTTCCCAACCATGGATAACTCAAGTGTTCTTGGATTGCAATTCCCAGAAGCCTTCACCACCAGCTATGCTAGCCAGGGTTTCTGGGACTTGCAGTTCAAGAACAGCTGGGTTACTCAATGTTGGGAATCACTGCTATACAAAATAATAGGCCCACACACTTGACTCTTTCTTTTTGCGCCTCAGAGATAGTTATGTGGTGTTCCTTGTTAGAAGGCCTAAACAAGTGACAAATATTGTCTGTTGTTTCAGAATATGCAACTATACTCACTCCATTTCTCTAAACAGCTGAAGATATTGAATTCATAATACTATCTAACACACCATATGCCCTGCCTTTCCACTAAAAGAGAGTGTTCAAGGCATACTGGCATGCCACCACCTCAAAAGCAGAAGCATTCATATGAGATCTTGAGGTGGGACTTTAAGAACTGGTGAGCCTGCCTTACACCATGTGACAGGAAAGCACAGTGTTCTTCCGTGTTGTTATAGGCCTCAGTCTGTTGCCAGTTTCATTGCAAACTCTGGCACTAGTACTTCATGTTCTCTCCCACCCTCCTCCCCTCTCCCTCTCTTTCTCAGTCTCTCCTACTGGAACATCATGATTAGCACTTTTTTTGACATCATCTTTAATAGGCTCCAAAAAAACTTCATAAGATCTTACAAGATATGAACATATCATACAATTACAAGGCTGTAAGTCAATGTGAACCTCCTAAAGCAATATATGAAATTTCCTTATTTCCCATTTAGGTAATGTGTCTTGAAACCCAGCATTGGCTTCTCTGGACATGTAAGCTCTAGTAAAATATGTGTATTCTTCTCCAGACTTTGGTTATGTGGATGCCTCATGATAGGGTTACTGTGCCTGACAGTGGGCTAAGCAGTCATTTGCATAAGACAGCAACACACCAAGGCACTTACAACTTTTTTGATAGATTTTCTCCTTTTAATCCATAAAAATATTTACAGCCATAACCACAACTTCTATGGTCATGATAGATATGCTCACAATAATCTCTAGTTTCCTCCATTACCACTGTAAGCCTTTCTCCCCATCCAAAAAGTTCTGCAAAGTGGAAACCTACATAATATGCTATTTGAAAAGGCTCAAACTCCTAGGAGAAAGGATCAGTAAATTCTGAAAGATTTGTAATGTGAGATTTTATTTAAGAGCCATTATTAGTAGTGTTTCAAGTCCTAAATTCTTCAAACTATAAACTGCATTTCGCTAAAAGCTAACAGCATCTATTAAGGGTACAGGAGGGAGGGGGATATTTATAGAAACAAAGAGAAGGAAGAGCCTTGGGCGTTAATGGGAAAATCACAGTCTCTCACCGCATGTTCACAACAGGGTGTTTTCAGTCTTAATTTGTCTTTTATGTCATGCTTTAATGCAAGAATAGCTATTCCTCAAAAAGAAATTCCAAAGCAAGGCACTTTTTATAATTCCAAGACCTCACCCCCATTTCTGTCATACTTACTATCCTAATCTGAGTCCTTGGAAAACAAAAACCTTGAATCTTTTGTTATATTTTTGCAGGTTGTAATAAAGTAATATGCTCAGGTGCTTCCTTATTGCAGCAGGGGATGGTACCTCTTCTGCCTAGTTTTGGTTTTTACCCACACATTGTCATATTTGTTTTCTGTTTTTAAAACTTTTATGTTTTACTTTTTCTCAAAAGTATCTAAAATGTTGCTTTTAGATATTTAACCATTTGGAAAATCTGAACTGTTCCTTATGAGGCCAGCACCAAAACAATGTGATATCCCTATTCCTCCATATACCCCACTGTAAAAGTAATAACTAACTAATAATTAATAGTTACATTGCCAAAGAATTTAAGTCATTCCTGCTTAAACTCTTTTTTTCAAAAAACAAACAAAAACAATGTGAACGAGAGAGGAAAAGTGTGCCGTTCTCCGCCAAGAAACAAGCAGAAGTGAGCAAGGGTTGCACCGTTGGAGAGTTAATCAAAATTGATGACGTGGGGGATAAGGAAGAATAAAGCTGTTGAAGTATTTTTGGCAGAAGGAAGGCAGAAGCAAGTAGGGGAGGAGCTAGATCTTTTGAGATGGGATGAGATAAAAGAGGAGGAAAGGAAGGAGGAGTCTCAGACTGAACGAGAGGATAGAGGCGTACAGACAGCGAAAACAGGAGAAGTTAGGGATAGATTTACAAAATTACTGAAGGACTTTCCCAGCTGATGACAGGAGGAGGACTGCTTCCCACTCCATCAGACACTCTTAAGAAAGATAAGTACGAGCCGAAATTGGGATGGAACTGGGAAGCAACCTCTCCTATACAAGCTTCGGGAATGAAAGAGACCCCCTCTGGTTTCAGCCCCTATCTCCCCCGGTTGGAGGGAACACACGTGAAACATCTGTGTTGCGGGACAGTATGCGCGGTGTTAAGCGTTCCTGCACGGAACCAAGTTATGCCTTGTACCCTTGGAGCGAAGAGAATTTAAAAGAGAATAAGAATGTTGAAACTGTTAAAGAGTTACAAGCTGTTGCCAGAGGTAGAAACGTTGGACCCGTTTGGGTTTGGAATACCTGATATTAAGCACAATAAAGAACCTTTATTTGTACCCACTGTTTCTTCTCCGTCTATTCTTCCTGCTGAAACCCTGGGCCCACCCCCACTTATGAAAGAACCCAATCACAAACAAAAATAACCACATTTCCAGAATCCTCTGAGAGTTTGTGTAACTTTCTGCCATTACTTGCAGCTAACAGATGAAATGCCAAGGCATGTCTCAGTTGTTTGCCTGATGATGCATATTATGTGCAATCAAGATGTGTCCTGGTAGCTTATCAATTAACCTCAATTAGCCATAGCAATTTATAGAAAGTGTACATGATCTTATTAATTATAATTAATTATTATGATTAAGGCACACCAAAGACTTCTCAGTTTGCCTACTATGCTGCATCCTCCACCTAACACCTAACAAGATTGTCCTGAGAGGTTGAGCTTGCTGGGATCAAAATAAGAAGAAATATTAGGGGAATCCTAATCATTAGAGTTTTGGCATCAGTCTGCCCCTGCTAGATTTTATCAACCATGATGGGAAAGGGTCAAGTATCAATATGCTGATAATACATCTAATTTTCCTTATCACTGGAGTTGGCTGAGGCTGTACAGGTACTGGACCAATGTGTGGCAGCTGTAATGAGCTGGATGAAAGCTAATAAACTGAACTGAATCTTGACAAGACAGAGGCTGTGTGGATCGGTAGTTTTCAGGTCTAGAGGTTGGACCTGTTCCGGGTGGAATTGCACGTTCCCTGAAGGAGCAGGTGCGTAATTTGGGGGTAATCCTAGATTTATCTTTGTCGTTGGATATTCATGTGAGCTCAGTGGTTCAGATTTTCTGGGCCCAGCTTTGACTGTTCCACCAGTTATGACCATTCCTGGGCAGAGAAACCCTGGCTACAGTGTTCCATGCCTTGACAACCTCCCAGTTGGACTATTGCAATGCACTCTGTGTGAGGCTACTCTTGAATATTGACACAGCAGCTAGACTGCTAGCAGGAACATCCTTCAGAACCCATGTATTGAGGGGGATGTGTAAGTTATTAATGTTATCCAGAATTGGGCATCAGAGCAGATATGGAAGTTTGTATTCACTGGGCCAGGTCAAACAGAAGCATTTTAATAGAAAACATATTCCTCTGATCATGCAGTCTAAGCAGAGAAAGCTGTCCTTGTACTGGTTGCATTTCAGCACTTGTTTTATTGGTTTATTATTGATATTCACTCTGTGTTCTGTTTTGTGATTCCCCAGCCAGCACACAAACAAGCTGGGCTGAAGGACTATCCTTCCCCAACAGTGAAGGATTTGTTCTGAAGGATTTGCATTGGCTACCAATACACTTCTGGTTGGAGTTTAAGGTGTTAATGATGACTTGCAAAGCCTTGGCTTGCAACCTGAATATTTGGAGGAGTGTCTGTCCCTATATAAACCTGCCTGGTTATTAAGACCTGTTGGGGAGACTCTCCTCTGTTTAGAATCCCCATACCTGTAGGACTGGTATCTGTGGTTTCAGTTACCACAGCTCTATAAAGAACATACAAGGGGGCTGGCCTTGTGACCTTTGCCCTGCCTCATTCTGATGTTTGTCCCATCTCTTTTTATGTTGTATATAAGGTTCACTACTACCCACCCCACAGTTTGAGGCATTCGTGGTAGATTATACCTGCTGATACAGGGGTCCTACTGTATTTAATAAATCTCACAAATGTTAGTAATTTCTCAGCGGTCTGGTTTTAGGACTGATAAATTTTACAAATTAGACCAAACTCCAGGAGGCAGAGGAAGACAGGAGGGCCTGGCATGCTCTGGTCCATGGGGTCACGAAGAGTCGGATACGACTTAACGACTAAGCAACAACAATTTTACAAATATTTTTCACATTTCTAGAATTTGTTGAACAAAAAAAAGAAAGATACGGATTTACATTTAAGCTAAAAATAAACGTTTTATACATTTTTTATACATCAAGTACAGATGTCTAAATTACTTCTGTCTCTCCTTTCAATAGAAGATATTGTCATAGGTTTTGCTTTTTATACTCTGCTGCAATTGTCCTTATAAAAATTATTGCAAATCTCTTCTCTGTCAAAGCCAAGCTCTTTCCACTTTTACCCTCATTCCCAGCTGAGCATAGTATAATACACAAACACAATCTTTCATTCTTAGCTTGGTAGTGTGATTTGTCCTATTTGTTTTCTGTCTTTCCTTCCCTCTACTTCTTTTCCATATCCATGCACTTGATCTTTTTCTGTGCGGTATTTGAGATGACAATGAAGTTGAAGAAGGAAATCCTTGCAGATTTCATTCAGTCAAGGCTAGGCTGTGTACTGATTCTATATACTCAGAATGCATTAATAAATGGAGGGTTTAAAAACACTTGTTACCTTTTATGTCATTTATGCATTGCATCCAAAGGTGGCTTTTCACCAGCAGAATATCCAGATGGTCTGGGCATCTAGTTTTTGCCAATTACCTCTATCTTCTGTAATCCCCTGTCTCATATGTTACTACTCTAGCCTTCCATTTGTCAAACTCAAATGCTCAGAGCCAGTGACAGGCTGCAGTGGTTAGAAGTGAAAAGTAGAACCCTGATTTGTGCAACAGTAAATACTCACCGGAAGGACAGCTCCTGAAGCTGAGGCTCCAATACTTTGGCCATCTCATGAGAAGAGAAGACTCCCTGGAAAAGACTCTGATATTGGGAAAGTGTGAAGGCAAGAGGAGAAGGGGACGACAGAGGATGAGATGGTTGGACAGTGTCACCGAAGTTGCCAACATGAATTTGACACAACTCCGGGAGGAAGATAGGAGAATATGGAAGATAGGAGGGCCTGGGATGTTCTGGTCCATGGGGTCACGAAGAGTCGGACATGACTGAACAACTAAACAACAACAAAGTACCTGCCACTAGTGAAAAACTCCTATACTATTGATAAATTTTCAGAGTGCAAGCATTGTGTAAAGATTCTAATGCTTCAGTAAGTTGTTTCAGTTTTCAGATGCTGCAGGCTGCTCTTCCTTTATAATAATATTCACTAGTGTTTTGATTAAAATTTCTCCCATAAAAAGTGCATTTATTCATCCAAAAACAGAAAATGTTTAGATAAATTTACTTGGATGGGATTCAAGATTCTCATCCTTATATTACTCTTCAAGTGTTGGTGTGTCTTGACTTTCATCATACAATTATACGTCTGGCAGCAAACAACCAGCCAATTATACCTCTGGCAGCAAACAACCAGCTAGTCTCACCCCAGCCTCTCATGTTTCAAAAAAAGCCAGAGGAAGTTGTTACAATTCTTTTCACAATACTTTTTCAGTTCAGGAAATGTGGACAGCCAGGGAAATTGCAGTGACTATGACATGGGTAATGGAATGAAAAATATATAAATGAAGTACTGATGCCCACTTTGTAATATTATGAGAAGCTCACAAACATAATCAAAAGAAATCCTAAGGGACCATTTGCTGACCCATAGGAATGGGATAGAAAGTGGAAGCCTGTTCATTTTCCAGAAGAAACAAAATTTTTGGAAAACTGAAGAATAAATGATTACTAGCTTCACCTTTTTCCATGCAGCTGGACAAAACACCACCATCCATTACATGGGAGAGAGGCTGTGTTAGTATCTGCAGAAAAGAGAAAATGTGCAGTATCTTTATTTTGGAGGCGTGTGAATACTGTCTAATCCAATTTCTATTTAAATATTTGCCATACAACTAAGAATCAACCAGCCCAAAGGTGATTTTAAGGTAATCTGAACTAATTTGTTTCTCAGATTTCTGCACATATATTTGCATCTATTTGTATGTTTCTAGACTGGGAGAAAATGTGGAACATAGAAGACTATGACTTGCGACAGGGATGATGGAGTGTCATCAGCTTTAGTATACGTGCTCAACCTCATCTGAACACTTTTTCCCAAAGCCACTGCACATCCCTAATATGACCACCCTAAAAAATAGAACAGTTTGAGTGGGTTATTTGGGGAAGACTAGAAGAATGACAATGAATACTGAGCCAAATTTTTTAAGAAAATAATTTGCTGAGAAACTTTCTGAGATTTTTCTTTTTGTTGTTGCCCTAGAAAGAGAAGGCTACCTTCACAATTTGCTTAAAATTTTCTCTGGGGCAAGGGAGTTGGTGCCTTTATACTAGTACCACCACAAATAACACAAGGAAGCAGATGTTGTTGAAAAAAGCAAAATGGTGGTCTGGCTAGCAATATAATAACTGTTGCTGCCTCTCGCAAACAGAAATAGTTTTATAATGACCAACAGAAATGAACAAAAAAATGGAAAAATAAAACAAGGCAATGCAATCCAAACTCACAGGCAAGTTGACTATAGTGGGTTTGGAATAGGTAGTAGCCTCTCCTGCCAGCACAACATCCTTGTGGTGGCTCAGCTCAGATATGATGGCACAATTGGATCTGATAGCATAACTGCTGTGCTGGCTGAGATCTGGCAGCCAAAAAGCAGGGGTGGGGGGGAAAGGAGTTGGTGCTGAGTGAGGCCACATTCAAACCACTCTCAGCCCTGACTCACAGCCACTGTGCCAGCACCAAGCTAGGTCAGGGTTAATGTAAGGTAAAGGTAAAGGTTCCCCTTGACAATTTTTGTCCAGTTGTGTTCGACTCTAGGGTGCAGTGCTCATCCCCGTTTCCAAGCCATAGAGCCAGTGTTTTGTCCGAAGACAATCTTCCATGGTCACATGGCAAGTGCGACTTAGACACGGAACGCTGTTACCTTCCCACCGAGGTGGTCCCTATTTATCTACTTGCATTTGCATGCTTTCAAACCGCTAGGTTGGCGGGAACGGTTAATGTAGTCCTAAATAAATCCCCACATTTTTAGGTTGAGAGAGGCTTTAATCGAGCACAGCTTCAGCCAACTCTCATCTATGTTGGTTAGTTAGTACTGTGCCTTAGGCTAATATTAAGCTGAGACCCTTGGCCCTGACCTAACTTTGTGGCTATGTAGTGACTATAAATCAGGACTGAGAGGTGGCTGGAATTTGGTATAATTCAGCTCCCCCACTTTGCTTCAATTTTGACCCATCTGCTGGCTGATCGCAGCCAGCACAGTGGTTCTGCTGGCACAAGGGAGCTTATGCTGGCACAAGAGGCTTCTGCTCATTCCAAACCTACTTCAGCTGGTTTATCTTTCAGTCTGGATTACACTGTAATAATATAAACTCTCCATGCAGAACCACTGTTAATTTAGTCATATTCCAAGTCTGAGTTAATTTAGACATATTCTGATAAAGGACTATGGAACAATTCAAGGGCCAAATTATATAACTGTGTTGCTCTGCTTCTCCTTTTATTTTATTTTTAATTAGTGAGTCCACAATTACTGAGAATGCTGATATATATGCATGGCCTTTCAGCTCTGAAGTCAGACTCAAGAAAAATATAAAGAAAAGTTATTTTATGTTAATCTTCACAAAGAATCTCAACATTATAAATTCTGTTCTAGATTCTGTTATGTGTAGAATGGTATGTAATGTTTGAAAGTGCTCTTAGATATATCTTTTATCTGTTTCAATTATCTGCCTCTTTAGTGATTAAGTAATAAATTGTGTTTCATTCAGCATGCATATAACAAAAAAAGGTGAGGTGACTTTCTGAGATGCTGAAAAGAGAGGTATGACATTTGAATAAATGAAGTGAGAAAGTATTAGAAGAAAGAGTGACCATCTCAAATAGCTTCATTCGAATTCCTTATGAACTCCAGAATGAAAACAAAGTCAACAAATCATTTATTTCACTAGCAAAATAGACTAACATTATATTAATATTTACTCCATTATCAATTAGTCACCTCATTCTGATCTGCAATCCTAGTTTCATCTTTTCATAACATACTGTATTCATCTGCATTGCACATTTAATATTGTACAGAATATTCAATAGTAGCATGTCCTAATAAGGCACTTCTAAGTGCAAGAAAATTAATTCCCCAATGGAAGAACTATAGTTCTGCCTTCCTCATATCAAGGTTCCTCTGGGCAACTTCATAGGATCTGAGGGCCATTTTCTACCACATATTGATGTGTTTTCTGTCAGCTACATTAGACCTTGGCAACAATTAATAGAAGATTCATTCTAGTTGCTTTTTGGTTTTGTTTGAGGAGTTCTGCTAAAACAAAAGTAAAGAGGGGAAATCCCTTCTTTAGATCAAAACCATGAAGTGTAATTATCTTATTTTTAAAAATGATGATGATGATAATGATGATGATGATGATGATGATGATGATGATGATGATGATGAAGATGACGACAACAACAACAACAACGTATTTGCCGGCGCACAAGGCGACCGGCCGTATAAGACGACCCTCCCAACAGGAGGAGGAGGAAGAGGGGAAATGGCGGTGGCGGGCGAGCGAGCGCACGGCTGGCTCAGCGGCGCAGGGCAGCGGGCAGCCCGGCGGCGGCTCAGGCATGGCAGCAAGAGGATGAGGAAGAGCAAGAGGCTGAGGAGGAGGAGGAGGAAAAGGGAAACAGGCGGGGGCGGGCGAGCGAGTGTGCTGGCTAGGCAGCGAGAGAGAGAGGAAGAAGGCAAGAGGCTGAGGAGGAGAAAGAGGAGGAGGAGGAAAAGGGAAACAGGCAGGGGGCGGGCGAGCGAGCGCGCTGGCTCAGCAGTGAGAGGGAGAGGAAGAAGGCAGGAGGAGGAGGAGGGAAAGGGAAACGGGCGGGGGTGGGCGAGTGAGCGCACGGCTGGCTCAGCGGCGCGGGGTGGCGGGCAGCCCGGCGGCGGGCTCTGACCGCTCAGACATGGCAGGCTGTGCTTCCCTCCCTCCATTCAGACCGACTGCCTGCCTGCCTGCCTGCCTGCCTTCCTCCCCGGCCAGCGCAGCCCCATGTCATTCAGTGTACCTGGCGTACAAGACGACCCCCTCACTTGGAGACATGTTTTTTGGGCCCCAAAAGTCGTCTTGTACGCCAGCAAATACAATAATAATAATAATAATAATAATAATAATAATAATAATAATAATAATAATAATAATAATAATAATAATAATAATAATAATAATAATAATAATAATAATAGTTCTAAAAATTACTAGGAAAACAAAAGAATACTATAACATAAGAACCAGGAAGCAGGAAACCGACAACTCATACACCAATGAAAAGACCAAACTCGTCAGGAAATCCCAATCACAGAATTCCTTTGTGGTTGGTGATGAACAGCCATTTTGAGAGGGAAGGATATTAAAAATTGGACAAAGGTAGCTATTTGTACTGTTTTAATTTTCAAGAGGTGGGGGTGCTTTGGATAATTTTTTTTCTTTGCTTCTATGCAACTGGCGTTCTCAACACAATTGATTTAGTATCTTTGTGAACTTTGGACCAACATGTGGAGATTTGTGTGGGGCAGATGCAGTAGCATTAGGAATAGGACCTCCACTAACTGAGTTCTTTGGCCCCATCACGGGATTGGAGAAGGAAGGAAATTGGTGAGAGCTTTGCCTACAATTTGTTTGTTTGTTTCTTTGTTTGTTTGTTTGCTTGCTTTTTATCCCACCCATCTGGAGAAATCCACTCTGGGTGGTTTACAGTCAAACATAGATAGGATTAAAACAAACAGTAAAAATAAAATTAAAATAACATATGAAAATCCAAGATGGGAAAGACAAGAGTAGGAGCTGGTGGGAAGGCCTGCCAAAAGAACAAAGTCTTCAATTTACTTTTGAAAGCTCCCAGCGAGGAGGCTAGGTGAATCTCTGTAGGCAGTGTTCCAAGGCAAGGAGCCACCGCCGAGAAGGCCCGATTTTTAGGTTTTTCCTTCCGGGCCTCTCTCGGGGTTAGGCCCCTCAGCCGCCCAGCCTGACTAGAGTGGGTGATATGGGTAGATATAGGTGGGAGGAGGCAGTCTGCCAGATATTGAGGTCCTAAATCATTTAGGGCTTTATATGTAATTGTAAGAACTTTGAAGTCAATGCGGAAACAGATAGGTAACCAGTGTAAGGCGGCCAGAGTGGGTGAAATATGATGGAATCTTTTCACCCCAGTTAGTAACCTGGCCGCCATATTCTGGATCAGTTGAAGCTTCTGAATCTATCTCAAAGGAAGTCCCACATAGAGAGCGGTACAGTAGTCTAATCTTGAGACTACAAGGGCATGGACAAGTGTGGTGAGTGACCCAACAACAAGATAGGAATGCAGGTGGGCAATCCGCCATAGATGTGAATTGGCGGAGTGAACCACAGACATTACCTGGGTCTCTATGGTAAGTGCCAGGTCAAGATGAATCCCCCGACTGCGAACCACACTCTTTGTGGTGACAGTCAACCCCCCCCAAAGAGAGAGAGAGTTGCCCAAACCACTGGTGCCGGGAGCACCCATCTTGTCTGGGTTCAAACTCAGTCTACATTGCAGAATGGCCCCCAGCCAGCGCTCAAGAGACATAACATCATCCACTGCAGATGCAAAAAAAGAGATGTAGAGCTGAGTGTCGTCACCATACTTGTAACACGATGCTCCACACCACCGGATGACCTCGCCCAGCAGCCTCATATAGATATTAAACAGCACTGAGTAGATGATTGAACCCTGGAGAACTCCACAATTGAGGAACCACGGGTCTGATACACTCTCCCCAAGCTGCACTCTCTCAGGACAACCCAAGAAGGATGACCCGAGAAAGACTGGAGCCAAGCAAAAGCAAGACCACAAATCTCCAATTCAGAGAGCCTCCCCAGGAGGATACCATGGTCAACAGTATCAAAGGCAGCTGAAATGTTAAGGAGTACCAACAAGGACATTTTGCCACCATCAGTCTCCCTCAGTAGGTCATCTAGCAGGGCAACCAATGCCATTTCCATGCTATGACACGACCTGAAGCCCAACTGAAATGGATCCAGAGCATTGGTTTCATCCAATAGGGCCTGAAGCTGTTTGGCCAACACCCTCTCTATTACCTTGCTAAGAAAATAAACATTGGCAACAGACCTATAACTGCCAATACTGTCTGCCACCAGTTCAGTTTCTTCCTTATGGGCCTAATGAGTGTCTCCTTGAGGGCAAAAGGAACTGTGCCCTCTTGGAGAGACTCATTTATTATTGCAGCAGCCCATTCAGTTGTCACGACCGGCTGCTTTGATTGGGTAGATTGGGCAAGGATCAAGAGAAGAAGTGGTGGCACGAGAGATAACAAGCACCTTGTCAATCTTTATGGATGTCACAGGTTGAAACCAAGTAAATCTGAACAGACAAGGTGCTGCACTGGATGTCTCTGCTCTTAGTTGATGACATTGAGTTTCACCTCTCATTCCAAGCCAGACACCTCCCCTTTTCCCCCTTATTATGTTTTGTTCACTGTTCGGACAAATACAAATGAAGACAAATACTTTAATATACAGTGGGGTCTTGACTTGAGAACTTAATCAGTATTGGAAGGCGGTTCTCAAGTCAAAAAGTCTGTAGGTCAAGTCTCCATTGACCTACAGTGCATTGAAAAGCGATTAATCCCGTAACAGGCCGTTTTTGTTCCATTTTGGTTTTTTTCTGGTCTGTACGTCAATTCTCAGGCTGCAAGTCAAACCTAAATTTTGCGGCCAGAGAAGTCTGTAACTCAAAAAGTCTGTAAGTCAAGCCATCTGTAAGTCAAGGGTCCACTGTATTCATATATAAATAGAATTCGATTGGGTACAAATCAGCCAGAAGCAGTAAAAAATTTTAAGAAAAACAATTTGGACCACATAAAAGTGGATATATCCACAAAAATTTATTTGTCTCAGTTTGGTAGTTTGGCTTTTTGATGACCTTACAAACCTCCACTGTCTTGTGGCTATATCCACTGATGGAAAAGGCTTCAGGAGTTAACTTCGAGGCAAAATCCAGAGCCAGGGTCCCGGAGGCAGTTTGTGTCATTCTGTCAACTCATGTGACATCACTGGAAACAGTTGTATTGCCTTTTGCCTTTCCATTGGACTACAGTGGGGTCTTGACTTAAGAACGGCTTGAGTTAAGAACATTTTGACTTAAGAACCGCTCTCATAGAAAAATATTGACTTGACTTAAGTACTTAGATTTGAGTTAAGAACTGAAAAAACCCATGTGGGAGGCAGGGAAAGTGCAAAAAGTGAACTTTCAGTTCACTGTTGGCCAGTGAAAAGGGTGCCTGTCTGCTTCCTCATTCCTCCCAGCGTTTAGAGAGTAGATTGGGAGACAGTCTTCGGACTGCCTGGTACTGTACTGCCTGGACTGTATTTTCCCTGCCTTCCCTGAACCTTTCTTGACCTAAGAAAAAAAGAAACAAAATATCCACCTCTAGTGGTCAAAGGCGGAATAGCAGCTTCCCATTAGTTTCTATGGACGGAAAAGAGCAGATACGGATTAAATGGTTTTCAATGCATTCCTATGGGAAATGCAGATTTGACTTGAGAACTTTTTGACTTGAGAACCGCCTTCCAATACAGATTAAGTTCTCAAGTCAAGACCCCACTGTACTGCAGCGATGTGGAGAGGGGGGATTTGCTGCTTGGGTAACAGCCTATCCTCCATATTACTTTACCCAGGCTTTGTGCGCTGGAGAGGACACTCCAGTTACCAGTTATAAGTCTTTGCTCAATTGGCGTACAGCATGACACCAGGGGCTACTTCTGACAGTCATTGCACCTCACTAGGTAGCTACCCAGGCAGCGCCCCAGGCAGTAAGGTGCTACCTCGCCATGGTCTGTTAATGTCACGGGTGTGTGGGGTTTAGGGTGAAAGCCAACAAGCAGATTTATAACCCTGTACTGTGCAACAATCATAAGAAAGCTTCTGCCCTAAAGCTGGGCACCTGGAATGTACAGACAATGACCCCTGTCTTTTCTGACTATGGCTTTTCTGACTGCCTGCAGGAAATAGATGATGTGCAAAGACAGCGGTCATTGACATGGAACTGAGTAGACTGCAGATGGACATTGTTGCCCTGCAAGAGACGAGATTGCCAGACTCGGGATCTGCCAAAGAAAAAAACTTCTCATTCTTTTGGCAGGGAAAACCATTGAATGAGACCAGGGAATATGGTGCTGGCTTTGCAGTCAGAAATACTCTGCTGAAATCCATTGTTCCACCTACTGTGGGGAGTGAAAGAATCCTGTCTCTGCAGCTCCACTCATCAGTGGGACTGGTCACCCTCATTAGTGCATATGCACCAACACTGTCATCTGCAACAGAAGTGAAAGACAAATTCTACGACGATCTGGCAACTACTATCAAAAAAGTCCCTGAGAGAGTGCCACTGTTCATCCTCGGTGACTTTAATGCTAGAGTTGGTGCTGATCACAATTCTTGGCCCACTTGTCTAGGCTGTTTTGGCATTGGAAAGATGAATGAAAATGGCCAAAGCTTGCTGGAGTTTTGCTGTTATTATGGTCTTTGTGTCAGCAACACGTTCTTCAATACGAAGCTTCAACACAGAATTTATTGGAGACATCCAAGATCCAAGCATTGCCATCAGCTCGATTTGATCCTCACTAGATGTTTTAGCCTTCCTAGTATTACAATCACACACAGTTACCAGAATGCTGATTATGATACTGATCACTCCCTGGTGTGTAGTAGAGTAAAATTGTGAACAAAGAGATTGTATCACACGAAAAAGGAAGGAAGACCACGTATTGACATCAGCAAGACTCACGATCAAAGAAAAGTGGAGGAATTTGCCCAAGCGCTTGAGGAAACCCTTTCAGGCCCGGCTGATGCAAATGCACCTGAACGATGGGAAAATTTCAAGAATGCTGTTTATAACACCTCCTTGTCCACATTTGGCAAGAAGAACAAACAGATGGCCAACTGGTTCAAAGCCCATTCAGAGGGGTTGATGCCAGCCATCGAGGATAAGAGGAGAGCTCTAGCAGCATACAAAGCCTGTCCTAGTGAGTACAATTTGCAGGCTCTTTGAGCTGCTCGTAGCCAAGTCCAATAGGCTGCCAGGAGATGTTCCAATGAGTATTGTATTCAGCTCTGCTCTCAGATACAGTTAGCAGCTGACACAGGTAACATCAAGGGAATGTATGATGGTATCAAGCAGGCTTTAGGTCCAATACAGAAAAAATCAGCTTCCTTGAAGACTGCTACAGGTGTGATCATCCAGGACTGAGCACAGCAGATGGACCTCTGGGTGCAGTACTACTCTGAGCTGTATTCCAGACAGAATGTAGTAACCAAAGAAGCATTAAATAATATTGAGTGCCTGCCTGTCTTGGAAGAGCTGGACAGCGAACCAACCTTAGCAGAAATAAAAGCAGCCTTGGATTCCCTCACCTCCGGCAAGGCACTGGAAAGGATAACATCCCTGTTGAAGTGCTGTAAATAGACCATCACCACCGAACTGTATGAAGTATTTCGTCTTTGCTAAAGTCAAGGTGGAGTACCACAGGACATGAAGAATACAAACATTGTCACATTGTACAAGAACAAAGGAGACAGAGGTGACTGCAATAACTACCGTGGCATCTCTCTTCTCAGCATTGTAGGGAAGCTGCTTGCCTGCGTTGTGCTGAAGAGGCTCCAGGTGCTTGCAGACAGAGTCTATCCAGAATCACAGTGTGGATTTCGAGCTAATAAATCCACCACTGACATGGTATTCTCCCTCAGACAGTTGCAGGAGAAATGCAGGGAACAACAACAGCCACTCTTTGTGGCCTTCATAGATCTCACAAAGGTCTTTGACTTGATTAGCAGGGTTGTCCTTTCTAAAATACTTCCCAAGATTGGATGTCCACCTTGACCCCTTAGCATCATCAGGTCCTTTCATGAGGGAATGAAAGGCACTGTAGTTTTTGATGGCTCAACATCAGATCCCTTTGACATCCGAAGCGGAGTGAAACAGAGCTGTCTCCTAGTGATGACCTTTTTTGGGATCTTTTTTGCTGTTATGCTGAAGCATGACTTTGGAACTGCAACCGAAGGTGTCTATATCCGGACTAGGTCAGATGGAAAGCTCTTCAATCTCTTTAGATTGAGAGCAAAGACCAAAGTCCAACTGAAATACTTGCGGGACTTCCTCTTCGCCAATGATGCAGACTTCGTTGCCCACGCTGCTAAAGACCTCCAACAACACATGAATCATTTTAGCAAGGCCTGCCAAGACTTTGGACTAACGATCAGCCTGAAGAAAACACAAGTTCATGGGCCACCTCCCTCTATTACCATCTCCACACAAGAATTGGAGATTGTTCATGGATTTGTGTACCTTTGCTCAACAATCTCTGACACTCTCTCCCTAGATGTCGAGCTGGATAAATGCATTGGCAAAGCAGCTACCATGTTCTCAAGACTCACAAAGAGAGTATGGCTGAATAAGAAGCTGACAGCATACACCAAGATCCAGGTCTATTGAGCCTGTGTCCTGAGCACACTCCTGTACTGCAGTGAGTCCTGGACCCTTTGTGCATGGCAGGATAGGAAGCTGAACACCTTCCATATGTGCTGTCTCCGATGGATTTTTGGTATCACCTGGCAGGACAAAGTCCCAAATAGAGTAGTCCTAGATCGAGCTGGAATTTTTAGCATGTGTACATTACTGAAACAGCGATGTCTATGTTGGCTTGGGTATGTTGTAAGAATGACTGATGGTCAGATTCCAAAAGATCTCCTGTATGGAGAATTAGTGCAGGGAAAGCACCCCCAGAGGGAGACCACAGCTGTGATACAAGGATATCTGAAAGCGGGATCTGAAGGCCTTGGAAATGGATCTCAACAGATGGGAAAATCTGACATCTGCGCGTTCAGCCTGGAAGCAGGTGGTGCATCATGTCCTCTCCCAATTTGAAGAAACCCTTGTCCAGCAGGCCAAGGCAAGGAGGCAGTCACAAAAGCAGCAAAATCAGGGAGCTAGACGGGGTACAGATTGTATTTGTAGTCAATGTAGAAGAGATTGCCACTCTCGAATTGGCCTTCTCAGCCACACTAGATGCTGTTCCAAGTCCTCCATACAGAGAACGTTACCATAGTCTCTCGAGACTGAAGGATGCTTAATCACAAACTCACTGATGATTTCAAATATGGGTTTAATGGTCAGGTTGTAACTAAGTGCACAGTGTTTGTTCAGAAGTGTGCTGCTCTGGCTTCCAATGAGAAAAAAGGGTTATTTACAATACAAAGCGGATTAATTTTTCATCCTGACATGGTTAGAATTGCTCTCTAAAATGAGTGCATTATTGAAGGAAGCTAACACAGCAAAAACCTGAGATTCTACAACACTATGACAAGGAAGCCAACTCTCTTGCTGAGCATAAAATATCCCAATACGAAAGCATAATTAGCTCTGAGACTTGTACAAGTCAAATACTGTATCTTGGGAACCAAACATTATCTATTTACTGGCCCCTGTATATTACATAGTTTAGCTGCTAGTCCCCAGTTGTAATGTTTCCTGATTAAACCTGTATGTTTATATTATAATGCAGATTATTTTTTGTGTTTCTGGCTGCTCACTAGAATGTAACAGGAAATGAAGCTCAAAATTCCATTTCCAATTACAGTGCCTCACAGCAGGTAAGCTCTAGTCCGGGCAGGTATTATCATAAAATCGCCTGCCAACAGGGCATGCTGAAGCTCTGCTTCCATGCTACATAGAGACAAACAGCAGGAATGATGGGATTCAATAGAGTAATCAGGGATAATAATATCACAGATTTCTAGATGAAGGATTGAGTAAAAACAGAATCAATTGATGGATGAAAACCTACATTTGTCAAGAATGTGGAAAGCCCTGCATTTATGGGTTTCCCACTGGTAACAATAGGGAGAAAATGGATTGAATAAAGGGCTTAGGTCTTGATTTCCTACCTAAATATATGGTCAGCCTTCTGTCCTCTTGTCCATCTCTTGGTAGTATTCATTTAGTCAAAAACCATAAGCCAGGGATCAAAAAGGGCAATGGGAAAACCCATTTATGTGAAATAATAATGTAATAATGTAAATTAATAATATTGTTGGATGATTATTATACCTAATTGGCTTTTCCTAAGCTTTTGGTTAAGCCCTTTTTGCTTTGCTCAAGACAGGGATGTGCAGCCACTGCTTTTGGTATAATTCTAATTTAGTTCCTGCTCATGATACCAAATATGAAACATCTTATTGTAAAAAAGCAAAGTCTAAATGCAACTTAATGCTACCTATAGTATTCGACTGAAATCAATGGCACTGAAGCTTGTTAGGACTGACAATTGCCATCCATTTCAGTAAGCATCCATGTTTTAAAGGTACTTCATACACTCAGAAAAATCAAACTTTTTTTCCTTCTTGGCCACCAATCTTCCTGAGATTTGTGTCCTTCTGTACAGGGGGAAGCTAGAAATTTCGGTACACTGAAACCTGGCAGTCAAATGCGGTAGACCATCTGCTATACACAAACCACTGCCAGCTCATTATAGCCAGGAGAGGAGAATGAGCAGACACAAGGATGACATCTTCTATTTTTCTTATTTATTTTCCTTTCCACAGACTACACTGGAAGGAAATTATGAAACAGTGTAAGTGGGGAAAAGCAGTAACAGCTAAGAAGAAAGAGAAAATTGGGACAAGCTGTCCCCCTGGAATTCCTCCGGGTATTCTGTCTTGGCTGGAAGGAACTAACAGGATTGCAACCATTTCAGGGCTTCTTTGAAGATGTATCAGGAGTTAGTTCTAGGCGAATAGTTCTAGAATCCTACAGATATCCGAGCCCTCTCCTCAGACACCTTTGAACACTCTTTCAGCTTTTATGACCAAGAGAAAAACATACTACCAGTAGAACAAATCCATTCAGCCACTGTATGTAAGGAAACAAGATCTCCAACCCTGGCTGTGCCATCCTATTGGAAGAGCAATGTTACATTCAGTAGCCCCTCAGCCACTCTCCCACAGTGTTGCTCCCTCCGTTTAATATATAGTTGTCTATAATTCCCATACACAGACTTCTACAATTATTAATGTACACATGTGTTTATAATAACTTCTGCAAATGAATGCAATTTTTCAATTGCCAGTGATTTTGAAAAAGCAGACATTGGGGGACAATACAGCTTGTTGAGTTGCTTTAAAAGCACATCTGTGGAATTTTTTTTCTTTGATGAAGGACATAATTTAGATGCATAGCTGTGACCTCTAAAAACACTGATTTATTTAGTGCTATAATCTTCTCCAAAATGGAGAACCCATATGTGAGAAATAAAGTACACCTTATGATTCAGTATCTGTTTAGCAGCAATAACTTGAAGTAATCTTTATCTGTATGACTTTACCAGTCTCTCACATCATTGTGGAGGAATTTTGGTTCACTTTTCTTTACAACAGTTGCTTCAGTTCATTGAGGTTTGTGAGCATTTGTTATGCACAGCTTTCTTAAGATCCCATCACAGCATTTCAGTTGGGTTGAGATCTGAACTTTGACTGGGCTATTGCAACACCTTGATTCTTTTCTTTTTCAGCCATTCTGTTGTAGATTTGCTGGTGCACTTGGGATCATTGTCCTGTTGATTGACCCAATTTCAACCAAGCTTTAGCTGTCAGACAGATGGCCTCACATTTGACCCTAGAATATTTCGGTATAAAGAGGAGTTCATGGCCGACTCAAAGACTGCAAGGTGCCCAGGTCCCATGGCTTCAAAACACACACCACTGTGCTTTACAGTTGGTATGAGATATTTGTGCTGCTATGCTGTGTTTGGTTTTCGCCAAACATGGTGCTACGCATTATGGCCAAACATCTTCACTCTGATCTCATCTGTCCAAAAGACATTGATCCAGAAGTCCTGTACAGATGAAACTTGGTAAACCTAAGCCATCCCATCCATACTGAAAGACTAGCCTATGGACGAAGACTCCTGACAGCCTTATTTTACAAGCTAAAGCAGAATATGTTATGTCCCTAAATAAGTGAGTAAGGTATCAAAATCCCTTGTCAATATTTATTTATTAAATTTATACCTCACCCATTTAGACTGAAGTCTACTCTGGGTGGCTAATAATACAAAATAAAATAAAAACAATAAAATAAAATAAATAGTAATGTAGTTAAAGATGGGGAAAATATAATATTCAATATATTATATAATATATAATATTTCTTTGAGAAATGACTAATGCTAGCATTTCTTATTTTCCCAGCATCAGCTAATCTCAGTCTCCTGTCCCCCAAATTTTAAAAAGAACCCTCCAGAAAGTTTTGACTTTCTCAAAAAAGGCTTCTAATCTTTTGTCATCCTGGGGCCTTAGTGTTAGAATGATTCTTTAGTTATTTTTTCCAGGTTAAAGAAAAAGTGAAAAGCAACTCCTCCTTATTCTGCATGCTAATGCATAAGTTGTTCAATGAGTTACTGGTAAATTTGCTGAGAGACATATGAGAAAAATAGACATCTCATTATAATGGTCTTCAAAAAGAATGAAACATGCACACAGAATTAGGAGATCAGCATTAAAAAATACTGCCTGTGTCAGTACTTTGCTAATGTAGTTACAAATAACACCATGTATAAGATAAAGCTTTAATCATGTGAAACATCTTCCTTGCAAGTTGATCCACATATCCATCTGATGTGCTAGTGATTTGAATAAAGTTTTCCATAGATATATGGAGCATGGACCAATGTTACAAATGTGGGATCTAGCCAATTAATCCAAGAACGATAACAGTACATCAGCAGTATTGAACTGGCACCAGAGTTATACATGCAGAAACTTAATGTTTGCAGAGTCCTCTGATATCTGAATAATGTCCTTGAGTTTATCAATGCCTATTCTGTTCCAAAAATATATATAACAGAATCTAGTGACAAGTTACTAGACCTATGAAAAATCATCCATTGATAGGGCTCAAAATTCTTCTCCGACATGAAGGTATTGAATGGTTAACAGAGCAAAGTGAAGGGACTAAATTAGGGGTACATAACTATGCATTTGCTTGGCAACTGTATGGAGCAATTACTACAATTGCAGGCACTAACATTCAGGTGTCTGTGCATGCCAGTAGACAAGCATAAAAGTGTGCAAAATACAAAGGGAAAATGTGCTTTTATGCAGATTCTCTTTGACTTACTGAATATTGGCTGAAAATGTGTTCCCCAACAAGAGTCTCAGAATCGTGGATTGTTCAGAAATTGTTTTAATGGAATTCATTTCAAAAATAGACATGCCTAAAAGCAGGATGCAATTGTCTCAAGTCATTCTCATTGTATTCTGAGAAAGATAAAGAATCAGTTGATTCTAGCTGAAACTGCCAGTAATTTTGGGCTCTTGTAAATAAGCATAAGGGTTTTTGCAGGTTTGTAGGTTTTCTCTCCCTACAAAGCCACCATGCAGGATCAAATTCTTCAGAGCAACACTGTGTTTGCACTTCATGCATAGTAAAGAATTTGCAAGAGGCTGTCTTATAGCAAGTTGGAGCATCTAGTTTAGTATTCTTTACAGAAAGCCAACATATATTGTATGAGCCATACATGGAGCCCTACAGCCATTTTGCAGCCATTGTAATTAAAAAGCAATGACACCAACAATCAGGAGTACCACCATGGTCAATCTAGAACTTCCACCATCATCTTCCTTCCCTTCCCGTCCCTTCACATGGGCATCAGTAGTAGTGGGCATCAGTCATGCAGATTCCAGGAGACTTAATGCAGCCTCTTAACCTCTAGAATTTTCCTCACCTGCTGTATACTGTGAATTTGTGAGGACTAAAAAAAAAAAAAACCAGAAATTCTTCACTACTTTGTACAATTATAGGGCCACCCACCCTGACACACATGCAGAGCCATTCAGGAAAATGTATTCTTGCCCCACCAAAAGCAGCAGAATAGAACACCGTTTTAAACTGAGAGACAAGAGTTATTTACAGGAATCAGGGGACAATAATCTTGGCCAACCACTATCATAAAGAGTGTGATGGAATATATTTCAAAGTGGAGCAGAAAAGGTATTCTGTAGTAGAACATGCAGATAAATGTAAGAACCTCTAAGATAGCTTACAAGGAACAGGATTCATGATTAGCATTTGCTAG
The DNA here is from genome assembly GCF_051106095.1 of Pogona vitticeps. Classification (NCBI taxonomy): domain Eukaryota; kingdom Metazoa; phylum Chordata; class Lepidosauria; order Squamata; family Agamidae; genus Pogona; species Pogona vitticeps. The sequence goes on along the minus strand of NC_135784.1, from coordinate 49,472,478 downwards.
GTCAACCAGCAGGATGAGGACTAGTGAGGACTAATGAGGACCAGCAGTTTCCCATTACTTAAAATTTCACATCCAAAACCTGATACCAGGAGATGGTCCACAAGAAATCTCAAAAGGGCAGACATTTGTATGACAGTTGCAAAGTACTGTAGTATGTATGTGATTGTGAGAAAGAGTGAGAAACTATACGGTTTTCCTCCACTTCCTCCTAAACAAATGTTAGGCATACAACACACATGAACATGCTTTCATGCTAGATCAGTGAACACTAGCACCAGTTTGGAGTGGGAAGTGTCAAGACTGCAAGTATTGCATGGTTAATTAATAATGGAATGGTATTGAAATTTGTATTTTACTTCCCCTCTACCCTACTACAGAGGGGAACAGAGGGTTTTATTCGCGATAAAAGCAGCTGAGAGTGAGGAAGCTGAATTACCCTTCTGGGAGGGTAGAGGGGAAGTAAAATACAACCCAGAGGAGGTAAAGATCAGTCCTGCACTCACCCAAGACCAGCAGCAAGAACTAAAAATGCTGCTTAGTAAATATCAGCAGGTGTTTTCCAACAAGCCGGGGATAGTGAAGGGAGTGATGCATCGGATCCACACAGGGGATGCACCCCCGCAGGCAGTATCCCCATACCGAGTAACGGGACCCTATAGGGACAAGGTGCGGAAGGAGCTGGACGAGATGCTTAGGGAGAACATAATCGTCCCCTCTTCTAGCCCTTGGTCCTCTCCGATAGTCCTTGTGGACAAGCCTGATGGGAGCATTAGGTTTTGTGTCGATTACAGGAAATTAAACCGTGTAACCACTCCTGATGCCTACCCAATGCCCAGGCTAGACAACCTGATTGAAACCATAGGGGGTTGTCGGTTCATCTCATCATTGGACCTGGTAAAGGGATATTGGCAATTAAGAATTGATCCCAGGGATCAAGAAAAGACTGCTTTTTGTAGCCCTTTTGGTCTCTATGAGTTTCGAGTCCTGAGCTTTGGTCTCAGAAATGCACCAGCCACATTCCAAAGGCTGATGGACCAGACCTTGGCAGGGCTCAGTGACTTTACAGTGGCCTACATCGACGACATAGGGATCTTCAGTAATACCTGGGAAGATCACCTGATACACCTGGAGTTAGTGCTGCAGAGGTTAAGTGCAGCAGGGCTAACAGTAAAGGCCAGCAAGTGTCAGCTGGGTAGCCCAGAAATAAAATACTTGGGTCACATGGTAGGGGGAGGAGTGATAAAACCCCTGGAGGCCAAAATAGAAGCAGTTCGTGATTGGCCTCGACCCAACACCAAGAAAAAGGTCAAATCATTTCTTGGGTTGGTGGGCTACTACAGAAAGTTCATCCCGAGGTTTAGCGAGATTGCGGCTCCGCTGACCGATCTGACGAGGAAGAAGGCTGATGACCGCATCTCGTGGACCAGCGACTGTGAGGCGGCGTTCCAGAGGTTGAAGGAGGCGTTAATCAACTATCCTGTCCTGCGTGCTCCAGACTTCGACCGGGAGTTCATCATCTACACCGATGCGTCTAACAGCGGGGTAGGAGCAGTTCTGTGCCAGGAGGATGAGAATGGTGACCAGCATCCAGTGTCCTACCTGAGTAGGAAACTTCAAAAAGGTGAGAGACATTTGGCAACCGTGGAGAAGGAGTGTTTGGCCATAGTCTACGCGATCCAGAAGGCCAAGCCTTACATCTGGGGAAGACATTTTGTTCTGTGCACTGACCATTCACCACTGCAATGGTTAAAGACAATGAAAACCCACAATAGCAAACTTATGAGGTGGGCTTTAAATCTACAGGACTATGACTTTGAAGTGAAGGTGGTCAGAGGGTCAGTGAACTGTGTTGCTGACGCCTTATCAAGAAGACCTGAAGAATGAAGACGGCGAAAGAACATGGACTATGTGTATATAATGATGACAAAAAGTAAAATGTACCTGGTTTTGAATTTGGTTTGTATGAATAAAGGTAAATTGATGTAATGTATATGATAAATGTTTAAATGCCTATTTGCTATGGTTTAACTTAGAATGTAAGTATGAGTAAGTATAATATGGTATGTATAAATGTTGTTGTGTGTTTTATCAAGGTTGTTTTTTGGTGAAAAGCACCTTAGCTTTCCCCCTACAAAACAACTTATAAAGAGGGGAGGTGTTACATACAGCACTGATGTTACCTGTCTGTCATGGGTTTGGAGGGAAAGTTCCATCCTATGGGGAGTGGAAGGCGGGACATCAGGAGGAGGGGCTGTACTGTATAAATATGTGATGCCTGTGTGGTGAGAGAGAGATGCTGAGAGACACTGGGATGTGGCCTACTGGGATCTGCCACACGTTCACTAAGCTGCCACCAACCATTCCCTATAAGAAGTCACACAGACCAGGGATGGATTTTTAAACAATAAAAGGAATAAGGTTTATTTTAAATACACACACAGGCAAAATAAACAATCAGGTGAATAAGATAAAGTAACGTGGCTTATTCTCACTCATACATACACACAGTTTGGTTCACACAGAACCCTTAACATAAAGCACAGACCCTGAACCTATCAGTTCTGGCTAACCAACAGACACCTGAACCTATCAGGTTGGTACTCTGACACACAGTAGTACCCTGTCTGACACACAGACTCCCACAACAGCTTCTTCTTCCCAGCTGCTGCTTCGGCACATCCCAGTGTCTCTCAGCATCTGAACTTCACCACACAGGCATCACATATTTATACAGTACAGCCCCTCCTCCTGATGTCCCGCCTTACACTCCCCATAGGATGGAACTTTCCCTCCAAACCCATGACAGACAGGTAACATCAGTGCTGTATGTAACACCTCCCCTCTTTATAAGTTGTTTTGTAGGGGGAAAGCTAAGGTGCTTTTCACCAAAAAACAACCTTGATAAAACACACAACAACATTTATACATACCATATTATACTTACTCATACTTACATTCTAAGTTAACCATAGCAATTATGCATTTAAACATTTACCATTAACATTACATCAATTTACCTTTATTCATACAAACCAAATTCAGAAAAACCAGGTACATTTAACTTTTTGTCATCATTATATACACATAGTCCATGTTCTTTCGCCGTCTTCATTCTTCAGGTCTTCTTGATAAGGCGTCAGCAACACAGTTCACTGACCCTCTGACCACCTTCACTTCAAAGTCATAGTCCTGTAGGTTTAAAGCCCACCTCATAAGTTTGCTATTGTGGGTTTTCATTGTCTTTAACCATTGCAATGGTGAATGGTCAGTACACAGAATAAAATGTCTTCCCCAGATGTAAGGCTTGGCCTTCTGGATCGCGTAGACTATGGCCAAACACTCCTTCTCCACGGTTGCCAAATGTCTCTCACCTTTTTGAAGTTTCCTACTCAGGTAGGACACTGGATGCTGGTCACCATTCTCATCCTCCTGGCACAGAACTGCTCCTACCCCGCTGTTAGATGCATCGGTGTAGATGATGAACTCCCGGTCGAAGTCTGGAGCACGCAGGACAGGATAGTTGATTAACGCCTCCTTCAACCTCTGGAACGCCGCCTCACAGTCGCTGGTCCACGGGATGCGGTCATCAGTCTTCTTCCTCGTCAGATCGGTCAGCGGAGCCGCAATCTCGCTAAACCTCGGGATGAACTTTCTGTAGTAGCCCACCAACCCAAGAAATGATTTGACCTTTTTCTTGGTGTTGGGTCTAGGCCAATCACGAACAGCTTCTATTTTGGCCTCCAGGGGTTTTATCACTCCTCCCCCTACCATGTGACCCAAGTATTTTATTTCTGGGCTACCCAGCTGACACTTGCTAGCCTTTACTGTTAGCCCTGCTGCACTTAACCTCTGCAGCACTAACTCCAGGTGTATCAGGTGATCTTCCCAGGTATTACTGAAGATCCCTATGTCGTCAATGTAGGCCACTGTAAAGTCACTGAGCCCTGCCAAGGTCTGGTCCATCAGCCTTTGGAATGTGGCTGGTGCATTTCTGAGACCAAAGCTCAGGACCCGAAACTCATAGAGACCAAAAGGGCTGCAAAAGGCAGTCTTTTCTTGATCCCTGGGATCAATTCTTAATTGCCAATATCCCTTTACCAGGTCCAATGATGAGATGAACCGACAACCCCCTATGGTTTCAATCAGGTTGTCTAGCCTGGGCATTGGGTAGGCATCAGGAGTGGTTACACGGTTTAATTTCCTGTAATCGACACAAAACCTAATGCTCCCATCAGGCTTGTCCACAAGGACTATCGGAGAGGACCAAGGGCTAGAAGAGGGGACGATTATGTTCTCCCTAAGCATCTCGTCCAGCTCCTTCCGCACCTTGTCCCTATAGGGTCCCGTTACTCGGTATGGGGATACTGCCTGCGGGGGTGCATCCCCTGTGTGGATCCGATGCATCACTCCCTTCACTATCCCCGGCTTGTTGGAAAACACCTGTTGATATTTGCTAAGCAGCATTTTTAGTTCTTGCTGCTGGTCTTGGGTGAGTGCAGGACTGATCTTTACCTCCTCTGGGTTGTATTTTACTTCCCCTCTACCCTCCCAGAAGGGTAATTCCGCTTCCTCACTCTCAGCTGCTTTTATCGCGAATAAAACCCTCTGTTCCCCTCTGTAGTAGGGCTTTAGGGCATTCACATGAACCACCCTCCTTGCTTGGTTCTCCTCCTGCTCTATAAGGTAGTTCAGGTCTGACATCTTGGAAATGACCCTATATGGTCCTGCCCATTTGAGCTGCAGTTTATTCTCTCTGCAGGGCCTAAGCCAAAGCACTTCCTCCCCTGGGTCAAAGTGCCTCTCTCTAGCTTTGTGGTCATACCATGTTTTCTGTCTGACCTTCTGAGCTTGCAGGTTTTCTGCTGCCAGCTCTAGATTTCTCCTTAGGTCATTCATCAAGGTGTCTATGTATGTCACAACGTCTTGTGGGTCATCCTGGGTGATTCTCTGCTGTGTTTTGTTCACCCCTAAGTGTGCAGCAAACATGTCAGAGTGACCTCTTTTTAAGATCATGGGGCGATACTTTTCAGGTACCACCAGCTGACTTCTGATCCCATCTCCCCCTTTTGAGATACTCCTCAGGGTTTCTCTATATAAAATCCCCCTTTTCTCCAGAAATCTCACTGGGGTTTCAGGTGTTAGCTGGGCGTCAGTCACCTGTTCAAAACACTTTTGGAGAGTGGCGTCTGCCTTTTGCTCCTGTCCAAATCTGCTGTCTGTGGTTAAGGTTTCCACCACAGCTTCTGAACTCCCCTCTGCTTTCGTCTCTGGCTCATCATTACCCCCCTGAACTGTCCCCGTGGTGGCTTGTGAGCGTGTAATCACTAGCACCCGTTTCACATGTTCAGCCAGGTCATTTCCCACGAGCACGGCTGCTGGCAGAGTCGATGAAATCGCTAGCCGCCAATCTCCCCTCCAGCCTTGAAAGTTGACAGGTACCTCTGCTACTGGCAGAGAGATTACCTGCCCCTCAATCCCTGCCACCTTCATGCTCTCATTTGGGATTATAAACTCCCGAGGAATAATATCTGGATGGCACAGGGTTACCTGGGAACAAGTGTCCCGCAGCCCCCTATACTGACGGTCAAGTATTCCTACGTCCACCCCGGCTGTCTCAAACAATTGAGAATCTGTTTTCACCAGCAAGCAGCGCTTTACCTCTATAAGAGGACCATTTTCCTCAGCCTGATCAGCAGAGGTAGCTGTTCCAGACTGAGTAGCCATGGCAACCGGCTCCCTCTGTGACACTGAGCCTTGCTCTTTCTGGACACAGAACACAGCTTTTGGCTTGGTCCCACTAGAATCCTGAGGCACCATTCCTTTTAGCTGCTTTAATTTCTCACACTCTGAGATTATATGACCCTTTCCCTGACAGAAATAACATTTTCTGGTGTATTTTGATTCTCTCTCATCTTGTTTTGGTTTTCCCTCCAAAACCTGAGGTCTTAGTTTCATGTCTGAGGGCTTCCCTTCACCATGGGCCCCTCCCCCTTGCTGGCTTTTCCCTGGTCCCTGAGAGTACTTGCTGTAGGTTTCTTTGGGTTTACCTACAGATTTCCCCTCACCCAAGGGCTTTCTTATTTGGGAAATAAAATCTGCAATCTCTGCGGCTGCTGCCACAGATTTCGGTTTTCTTTCCCTCACCTGGAATTTCAATTCCCCCTGCAGGACTGAATAGAACTGTTCCAGCGCTATCAAATCTTTAAGCTGCTCATAGGTCTCTGTCCCCTCCTGCGATAGCCATTTCTCAAGCAGCCTCACCAATTGGGCCCCCACTTGGGTAAAAGTCTGCTCTGGCTTCTTGGTGAGGGACCTGAATCTTTGTCTCAGCTGCTCCGCATTTATCCCATGTCTGGCAAAGACCAGTTTCTTAAACTCTGCAAAATCTTTCATCAGTTCCTCAGGCATCTCGGCATAAACCTCAGCCAGGCTACCACTGATTAAAGATCGCATGATGGTCATCTTCTCAGTTTCCCTCACTGAGAAGTCCACAAACGCTCTTTCCACTAAGGAAAAGAACACCTCAGGACAATCTCCCTTGTGGTACACAGGGAATTTCTTCAGGTCAGCTTTAGACAGTTGGCCTCCCTCAGAATCCCTATTGTTATTATTGTTCTGGTTCATTATTTCCAGTTTTCTTAATTCAAACGCCATTCTCTCTTTTTCCAGAGCAATTTTCTCTCTCTCTAATGTCAATTCAAATTGTCTCTGTTTCTCTCTTTCCCTTTCCTCCATTTCAATTTGCCTTTCCCTTTCCTCCCTTCTTTCTCTCTCTAATCTTTCCTCCACTTCAAATTGCCTCATCCTCAGTTCATGCTGTTGGGCTATGAGCAATTTTCTAAGTTCTGGGTTCTGCTCTCCTGTGCTGTCACCCTGCACTGAGCCAAATTCATCCTCAGAACCTTGGTCAATCTGGGGGTCTTTCACTTCACTCATTTCGGCCATCTGGCTTCGAGTCAAGGGCATAATCCCCCCCCAGAACAGGCTGCTTTAAAAGTCAAGCCTCAAAATAAAACGACCACTTTTTTCCTTCTTGCCTCAGAACCAGCTTTCCCTAGGCTGCTGTTCTTCAGCACTTAACTTGCAACAGTATCGAGTCAGAGCCTACCCCCCTCTGCTGGGCCTCTCAGCTGGCAGGCTAGATCACTGTTACTACGCAGTTTTGCCTCAGCTTTTTCCCGCCAAAACTAGGCTGCCTCAGAGCACCTTAATCTAAGTCTCCCCAGTTGGCACGTTCTTCTACTAGCGCACCTCCCCGTGAGGTACACCTAGAAGATTACCTACGCGCCTCAGACTGTCCCTGACTAGACCCCCCACAAGATGACCCACAAGACGTTGTGACTTACATAGACACCTTGATGAATGACCTAAGGAGAAATCTAGAGCTGGCAGCAGAAAACCTGCAAGCTCAGAAGGTTAGACAGAAAACATGGTATGACCACAAAGCTAGAGAGAGGCACTTTGACCCAGGGGAGGAAGTGCTTTGGCTTAGGCCCTGCAGGGAGAATAAACTGCAGCTCAAATGGGCAGGACCATATAGGGTCATTTCCAAGATGTCAGACCTGAACTACCTTATAGAGCAGGAGGAGAACCAAGCAAGGAGGGTGGTTCATGTGAATGCCCTAAAACCCTACTACCGAGGGAAACAGAGGGTTTTATTCGCGATAAAAGCAGCTGAGAGTGAGGAAGCTGAATTACCCTTCTGGGAGGGTAGAGGGGAAGTAAAATACAACCCAGAGGAGGTAAAGATCAGTCCTGCACTCACCCAAGACCAGCAGCAAGAACTAAAAATGCTGCTTAGTAAATATCAACAGGTGTTTTCCAACAAGCCGGGGATAGTGAAGGGAGTGATGCATCGGATCCACACAGGGGATGCACCCCCGCAGGCAGTATCCCCATACCGAGTAACGGGACCCTATAGGGACAAGGTGCGGAAGGAGCTGGACGAGATGCTGAGGGAGAACATAATCGTCCCCTCTTCTAGTCCTTGGTCCTCTCCGATAGTCCTTGTGGACAAGCCTGATGGGAGCATTAGGTTTTGTGTTGATTACAGGAAATTAAACCGTGTAACCACTCCTGATGCCTACCCAATGCCCAGGCTAGACAACCTGATTGAAACCATAGGGGGTTGTCGGTTCATCTCATCATTGGACCTGGTAAAGGGATATTGGCAATTAAGAATTGATCCCAGGGATCAAGAAAAGACTGCATTTTGCAGCCCTTTTGGTCTCTATGAGTTTCGAGTCCTGAGCTTTGGTCTCAGAAATGCACCAGCCACATTCCAAAGGCTGATGGACCAGACCTTGGCAGGGCTCAGTGACTTTACAGTGGCCTACATTGACGACATAGGGATCTTCAGTAATACCTGGGAAGATCACCTGATACACCTGGAGTTAGTGCTGCAGAGGTTAAGTGCAGCAGGGCTAACAGTAAAGGCCAGCAAGTGTCAGCTGGGTAGCCCAGAAATAAAATACTTGGGTCACATGGTAGGGGGAGGAATGATAAAACCCCTGGAGGCCAAAATAGAAGCTGTTCGTGATTGGCCTAGACCCAACACCAAGAAAAAAATCAAATCATTTCTTGGGTTGGTGGGCTACTACAGAAAGTTCATCCCGAGGTTTAGCGAGATTGCGGCTCCGCTGACCGATCTGACGAGGAAGACGGCTGATGACCGCATCCCGTGGACCAGCGACTGTGAGGCGGCGTTCCAGAGGTTGAAGGAGGCGTTAATCAACTATCCTGTCCTGCGTGCTCCAGACTTCGACCGGGAGTTCATCATCTACACCGACGCGTCTAACAGCGGGGTAGGAGCAGTTCTGTGCCAGGAGGATGAGAATGGTGACCAGCATCCGGTGTCCTACCTGAGTAGGAAACTTCAAAAAGGTGAGAGACATTTGGCAACCGTGGAGAAGGAGTGTTTGGCCATAGTCTACGCGATCCAGAAGGCCAAGCCTTACATCTGGGGAAGACATTTTATTCTGTGTACTGACCATTCACCATTGCAATGGTTAAAGACAATGAAAACCCACAATAGCAAACTTATGAGGTGGGCTTTAAACCTACAGGACTATGACTTTGAAGTGAAGGTGGTCAGAGGGTCAGTGAACTGTGTTGCTGACGCCTTATCAAGAAGACCTGAAGAATGAAGACGGCGAAAGAACATGGACTATATATATATTGATGACAAAAAGTAAAATGTACCTGGTTTTGAATTTGGTTTGTAAGAATAAAGGTAAATTGATGTAATGTATATGGTAAATGTTTAAATGCATAATTGCTATGGTTAACTTAGAATGTAAGTATAAGTAAGTATAATATGGTATTGAATGTATAACTGTTGTTGTGTATTTTATACAGGTTGTTTTTTGGTGAAAAGCACGTTAGCTTTCCCCCTACAAAACAACTTATAAAGAGGGGAGGTGTTACATACAGCACTGATGTTACCTGTCTGTCATGGGTTTGGAGGGAAAGTTCCATCCTATGGGGAGTGGAAGGCGGGACATCAGGAGGAGGGGCTGTACTGTATATAAATGTGAAGCCTGTGTGGTGAGAGAGAGACACTAGGAGATGCTGGGAGACACTGGGGTTGTGACGAAGCAGCAGCTGGGAAGAAGAAGCTGTTGTGGGAGTCTGTGTGTCAGACAGGGTACTTCTGTGTGTCAGAGTACCAACCTGATAGGTTCAGGTGTCTGTGGGTTAGCCAGAACTGATAGGTTCAGGGTCTGTGCTTCAAGTTAAGGGTTCTGTGTGAACCAAACTGTATGCATGTATGAGTGAGAATAAGCCACGTTACTTTATTTATTCACCTGATTGTTTTATTTTTCCATGTGTGTGTTTAAATAAACCTTATTCTTTTTATTGTTTGAAAATCCATCCCTGGTCTGTGTGACTTCTTATAGGGAATGGTTGGTGGCAGCTTAGTGTAACTGTGTGGCAGATCCCAGTAGGTCTGGGTTTGTCACATTGATTGGTGGCAGCGGTGTAGATGATGAACTCCCGGTCGAAGTCTGGAGCACGCAGGACAGGATAGTTGATTAACGCCTCCTTCAACCTCTGGAACGCCGCCTCACAGTCGCTGGTCCACGGGATGCGGTCATCAGCCTTCTTCCTCGTCAGATCGGTCAGCGGAGCCGCAATCTCGCTAAACCTCGGGATGAACTTTCTGTAGTAGCCCACCAACCCAAGAAATGATTTGACTTTTTTCTTGGTGTTGGGTCTAGGCCAATCACGAACAGCTTCTATTTTGGCCTCCAGGGGTTTTATCATTCCTCCCCCTACCATGTGACCCAAGTATTTTATTTCTGGGCTACCCAGCTGACACTTGCTGGCCTTTACTGTTAGCCCTGCTGCACTTAACCTCTGCAGCACTAACTCCAGGTGTATCAGGTGATCTTCCCAGGTATTACTGAAGATCCCTATGTCGTCAATGGGGACAAGGAGCACCTGCAGAGGGAAGGGAACTCTGCTGTAGGGAGGGGTTATCCTGATGTGACCCTGTAACCTCTTATGGTTCAGTTAATTAAGTTTCAGTTATCAATGGAACTTAAGGTAAAGGTTCCCCTTGATATTCTTAGTCCAGTCGTGTCCGACTCTAGGGGGCGGTGTTCATCCCGTTTTCAAGCTGTAGAGCCAGCGCTTGTCCAAAGACAGTTTCCATTGTCACGTGGCCAGCTTGACTAGGGAACACCGTTTTTCCTTCCCACCGAGGTGGTACCTATTTATCTACTCACATTTACATGCTTTCAAACTGCTAGGTTGGCGAGGAGCTGGGACAAAGCGATGGGAGCTCACTCTGTCATGTGGATTCGATCTTATGACTGCTGGTCTTCTGACCCTGCAGTACAGAGGTTTCTACGGTTTAGCCCACAGCACCACCACTATTTGACTTAGTTATTATACTTCTGTAATATTTTTTTTAAGTTCTTGCACTCCTCTATGTAAGTTCTTATTCCATTTTGAAGTACCATATTAAGTTTGCTAAAACACTCACTTATACATTTCATCAAGTTTTCATAGTTATATTCCTACAACATTATAATAAGTTTTTGTAATTACCTATTTTGGATATACTATAGATAGAAAACAATAGTACGTACTCACATATAGTTGCTTCCATATGCTTCTTCAATAACAAGAAGAAAACATATATTTTTCTTTCTTGGACATTCTGTTTATTCATTTTTCATGGAGCAAAAAAGGATATTCGGGGGGGGGGAAAGAGTAAATTGTACAAGGTGCAAAATATTTGTCTGATTCATACTGGAATTAATTCTTTTAGGGATAAATTACAGCTCTGATGAACACAAACCTGATTATTCCAAAATGTCCATACAGGCCTATAGCGCTTCTAGAAAGCAGTTCAGTCATCAGACTTTCTGAACTGACAGGGAGGGAAAGGTTGCCTAGATTTTAAAGCTTCAACACAAACTAAAATTCATCTTTATCCTCCTCCAACACTGCTTGCTCTGAGATTTATCTCCTTGACGAGGGACTTAGAGAATAGCAATTCCTTCAGATGCCAGCTAGTGCCTTCAGACCTTACTCATAACAAAGGCCCCTTGACAAATTATAAATGCCTTGGGATGTTTACTCCATGTGATAACACTTATAGAGTTCAGAAACAAAAACAAAATATGAAGTTCTGAATAAAGTACTGTAAGACCGTAGAGTACCTGGGATGTCAACTAAAGATGGACACTTAACTGTTGTTTGATGCTTTGGCAGAGTTTGGCAGATCAGTCCTGCAGGTGTTGCACACGTGCCCTGGATTCTGTGTGTAACCTTCAACCTCGGGCACCCACTCAGAGGAGGAGGTGGGGCAGGGAAGTTCAAACTGCTGTTTCTGGCAGGGTGCCCATGGAAGAAGGTAGGCTGTTACATTCAGGACACCTGTGCAACACCTGTGGGCTCAATCCACCAAACCAGACCAAAGCCCCAAAATGTGGTAAGGGCCCCTCTCTACTTACTAAGTTATAAACATTTTATGTTCCTAACATGCATCCTCACATGAAGAAGGAGGAGGAGGTGGAAGAGGAGGAGAAATTTTAAAGTACTGCTATCACTGAAGATGTTATTCATAAAGAAGACATCCCAAATTTCAACATTGTACTTGTCTTTTTGTAGGTTCAGTTACTGTATTTTTCTGTTTATAAGACGACCCAAACTATAAGATGACACACACCCTTTTCTAACTCCAAATTAGAAAAAGCAGGTATCAAAGGGCTCACTTTTTGCTAACCCCTGTGCCTTGGAAAAAGGCAAGGCAAGCAGCTGTCAAAGTGACTGCTGCGTTTCCTTGTCTTTTGAGAAAACACAGAGCTTAGCAAAAAGAAAAGGAGCAACGCTTCCCCTTCCTTTTTCCTAAATCTCCGCACCCCTTTTCTTTCGAGAAGGCACAGAGCTTAGCAAAAAGGAAAGGAGCAACGCCTCCCCTTCCCTTCTGTTAAGCCTCATACCTTCACAAAAGGCAGTGGTAAAGAGCTGCCTTCTGTATATAAAACAACCCTCAATTTTTTTCTCAAATTATTTAACGAAAAGGTGTCATTTTATACGCAGAAAAATACAGGTATATTATGTTATTTTTTTGGGAAACTTTATACAGCCAGAAATCTACAGACTTTTCCCAAAGGTTCTCAAATAGTTTTCAGTGCCTGCAAGAGCAGACAAAAAAGGATTTCATGTCCTCCTGTCCACTTCTCTATTACTAGGTGCCCTTTCCTTCATAGAAGACAAACAAGTACAGTGGTGCCTTGACTTATGAACACCCTGCCCTAAGAACGTTTTGAGTTACGAACAGCTCCGGACGCTAAATATTACTTTGAGTTACAAACGGAGCTTTGACTTATGAAGGAAAAAAACTTTCCTGCCCTTTTTCTGATCTAAGTTCATCTTAAGTCAAAAGAAGAAAAAAAGGGGAAAAAAGTCTCCCCCCTAGTGGTAGAGTACGGATTAACCGAATTTGCATTAGTTCCTATGGGAACTAATGCTTGACTTACAAACTGTGCCTTGACATAAGGACAAAAAACAGCCCAAACAGATTAATTGGGTTTCAGTGCATTCCTATTGGAAATGGTGCTTTGACTTACGAACGTTTTGACTTATGGCCACTGTTCCAATACAGATTAAGTCAAGGCACCACTGTATTATTTTACCTCTAGTAGCTTACTTAATAAGCCGGCTTGGATAGCTTACTCACAACTTCAATTATGTTTATTTAAATGTATTCGCCTTCACAAATACATTTATTTAAATCATTTGCATTTCCAAGACAGCCATTGATAGTGATATTTACCTAACATTCATGGAGCTCTGTGTCATGCCTAAGAAACCAATATTTTGACCTACTGATTTTTGTTATGTTATCACCTATAAAGTGATCTCCTTTTTTGTTTGTTTGTTTGTTTATTATTCCAAAGTGCCATAGCGCTAAAATGATTCAGAAGAGCAAGTCAGTAGACAGGCAAGCCCACTGAACAGGTGATCCAAGCACTGCCAAGGGAAGGAGGACTCAGCACAAGCCTGCTGAACAGCTGATCGATGCACCCTACAAACTGTGGAGGAGCTGCTGCCCAGTAGCAAGCAATGTGCTGGCAAGGCAGATGGCTGTGGAGACCTGCAGGAGGGCTGAAAGGCAGACAGTGTGAACAGAGAGCAGGGCAAAGCAATGCTTTATATTATTTTTTTAAAATAAGTTCTTACTATCTAATATAAGACTGTACCAGATAACAAGAAGTTTAAAAATAACAAAAATATTTAAAATAACACCAACACCGGGGAAAGTGGCTGTGACGAGGCAACCAGTGTGAAGGCATATTAGAAATTGATGCTGACAGAGGCATTCACATATGGTAAACCAATTCAAATTAAATTGATTTGACACCCATGTTAAAATAAACAGCCTTCTGGCAGAAGAGTTTTGATCACTCCTGGTCAAACTAAAACAATTCCCTGTCAATATAATCCATGTTTCCAAGTGCATTGCGTAGTCACCTTATTTTTGAAATCAATGTAAAACATGCTAAATTTGATTTAAATATTTTTTTTCCTCGTGTAACCACATTTTGAGTTATGTATCCAGCTGCAGAACAGGAGGCTGATACTTCTGCTCATGGTTGGGTAGCACTGATCTGGTAGTTAAGGTCATATTTTGCCAATTTATTGAAGATTTTTTTTAAAAAAAATAAATCAATGATTAGATATGGTATAGAGATATGTGGGTAGGCTCATTAAAACATTTATCCCATCAGACTGTAGCAATGAACTGTACTTGTTTTCGAATAGCATCATCATTGTTTTAGTGATTTATAAAATAAGGCTATCTTCTTTCAAAACAAAGCTATTAAGGAATTGTTTTGAAATCCTATGAGTTGGCTTAACTCCTATGTTTGCCTTATATTAACATGGTTACACAATTTCACCCTGATTCTTCCCTGTAACTTAAGACATTGGAGGAAATGCAGCACAAAAGACAAGCCATTCATAAAATCAATTTCAGCCCTTGGGACAACCCAGCTAAGGTTCCAAGTTTTATGAACCCCAAACTGTGCCAAGCTGCCCTGTTATAATTTGAGCAATCACTGAACGGCATGCTCCATGTTATATTCCATTTACTCATAATGAAACATGATGTAACTCAACATGACCTAGCAGGGCCTCACACTTCAAGACAGCATGAATGAACCATTTCAAAAGCTCTGAGTGGATGAATCCCTCCAGTGGGATTATTTCCCCCCACTGCTGCTCGCCGTTCCATTGATGTATGACTTCTAAAGGACAAATCTGCAATTATGACTTGTTATAAAGCACTCGAAACATCTGAATGTCTCCAAATTGTTCTGGTTTTCAAGTTAACAATGATCAGCCTTTCCTTTTTTAAATATATTCTGTTATGAACTGTGGCAAAGAACCCCTTTGGGTAACATATCATCTCAATTTCTTGATGGGGTAGCTTTTATACTGACAAAAAGAGTTCTTTAATTTAAAAAACAACAGTTTTTTTTCCTCCTTTGCTGTGAAAGTACACCCAGAATTGCAGAATTGCTTTGGGTTGCTAAGCAACCAGTACTTCCAGTGTCACTCCTTGGTGATCAATTCAAGTCATTCATCAAGGTCTAAAGCACCTTGTAAAGGAATCCCAATACATTTTGTTCCTTGGGAAAGTACAGTGACTTCCTGAAACACAATAACACATTTGCTCTTAGAAGATAAACTTTGTAGATGTTCTTTTGATGGATGTGATATGTTAATTTGTTATTCTTTAAAACACTGCTAATGGGAAAAGCAATAATTAACTACACCAATGTAACACATGTGAGATAAACTCAAGTAATTAGTACTGTTTGTGATATTCCTGTCCTGTTCCACCAAGGAAAAAAAGGAAGCATTTTTTCCATGTATAATATACACAAAATCTTAAAACTAGGTTTTGTTGACTTCCTTCCTTGCAGCCATTAAACATTTTAGTAGCAAACAAGATGGCTGCAGTTAAAACTGTACTAAAGAAACATGAAATGCTTGTAAAAATATTTTATTTATAGGTATACTTATCTTGGGGCTTTCTGGAAAAATTAGCTGGGCTATTATGTTTTCACTCATTAAGTTTAATTACAAATGTAGCACGTGCTAAATGCCCATAATAATTGCATTCCTCTGAGTGACAGCCACTGTGTTCAGTACAAAACTAATCAAAGGGGACACAACTGAATGTACAATAGCCTAATTTTCTTGCTTTAGCCCCCCATAAAGAATGCTGTTCATTTCTCCATGTCAGCCCTTGCTGACACGGATGCTGTTCTTACGTTAATAAGTAAAACTACATAAACCTTTTTTCATCTTAGGCGGATAGCCCAGCTGCGATCCTACCTTGATGTTGGGGTGCTCACTACCTTGGTGCATGCACTCGTAATCTCAAGATTAGACCACTGTAATGCGCTCTACATGGGGCTACCTTTGAGGCTGCTGCGGAAACTACAGGTGGTGCAGAATGCGGCGGCCAGATTACTCAGTGGAGTGAGAAGATGCCAACATATTTCACCCACCCTGGCCGCACTGCATTGGCTGCCCATCCGTTTCCGCATCAACTTCAAAGTGTTGATGCTTACATATAAAGCCCTAAATGGTTTAGGACCTCGATACTTGGCGGAACGCCTCCTCCCACCAAGATCTACTCGTGTCACTCGTGCGAGCCAGGAGGTGAGACTGAGGAGCCTAACGCCGAGGGAGGCCCGGAAGGAAAAGACTACAAATCGGGCCTTCTCGGCGGTGGCTCCTCGCCTCTGGAACAACCTACCCCCTGAGATTCGTGCGGCTCCCTCGCTGGGTATTTTTAAGAAACAATTAAAAACATGGATGTTTAGGCAGGCCTTCCCAACAGATAACTCCTGACGATTTTTCCCTTCCCCTACAGCTTTCCTTTTTTGTTTAGTATTTTTCTTTTTTGTTATGTAATATGGTTATATGTATTTTATTGTATTATTTTTATGTTGTTAGCCGCCTAAAGTGGTCCTCACACGACCAGATAGGCGGGATATAAATAAAATAAATAAATAAATAAACCCAATGTACAGGGCAAATACAGTGATATTTGGTGTTAAAGTTTAATTTTATTCATAATTATTGTCAGACAATTCAGCTATGGAAATACCCTTGCTTGAATTGTTGCAAACAGAATTGAGGGCCACATAGCCAACTCCAAGGAAAGCTTTGTTTCAGTTTAGTTTCTGTTCCTGGTCCTTCACCAAAGCTTGGGAAAATTAGTTTTTTGAACTAAAACTCCCAGAATTCCCAGCCTGCATATAGCCTGGGAGTATACCTAGATATAGATATCTATACAAATATCTATATGTACATATATTTATAGATATAGAGATACAGGTATGTAGATACTTCAATATCAATATCAACATATTCATGCTATGTCCTCAGCCACTTGCAAACTTACTACATTTCACAAAACATTGAAAAACTACATTTTCAGGAAGGCAAATAAAATAATAGTTGAAAGAAGCCCTTTTGTTTTCTGGGCATCCAGAATGTTCAAAAAGTACTCCGATGGATACAAAACTGCGTGTTCTAAGACTCGTGGTTGACTTCCAGTCAGAAACTTGGTGTTCACTTTTAACTGGAGAATAATTTCTTGGTAAGTGGCACTGCACTGGTAATAAAGCCGGGGGGGGGGAGGGGAATGTATTCTGAACCAGGTAAACAGAACATTCAGAGCAGCAGCAGCAGCAGTAGCAACAGCAGGTGATCTCTGACAGCTGGCCATTTGGTTTTCCAGATGTTCTAACTATCCAATATGCATTTCCCGTGGTATATCACCTAAACACTGTTTAGGAAAGATTTATCTTAGTTAAGTTGTTCTAACTATTTGCTTCAGTGGTTGGCTTAAATCAGAATGGCCACAAGAATAACACAAAATAAGGCAGGGTGTGAGCATGATGCTGGTTTCACAAATCTTAAGAGTAGATTGACCATTCCTGTCACTCAGAAGGAACCTTCCAGGAAACTCAGGATCTAGTGACAGTTTACTACTGCCTGTTTCCCCTCTCCTACTCATAAAGTCCAATTTCAGAAAACACTGTTGTTTTTCCCACCACTCTTTCAGTCTGCTTGCTTCCACTGTCCTACTTTCTTCTGCTGCCGCCGCCACCACTCAACCTCACTTGACACTTTCCCCTGCTATCAGACATGCAGTATCTCACATCAAATTGTAGCAGCAGTGCTTCTATTCTGCCAGCATTTGCTTACCTTTAAACAACATATGCTATTCTGGCAACATGGCCAGTGCCATTCCAGGGGCCTTCACCAGACGGAGACAGTGTGGCAGTGACAGAGAATGCTTCACTTGTCATATCAGAAAATTCTTCAGCTTTGACCATATTTGATACTACAGCTAAGCAAAGGTGAGACAAAGGTTCTCCAGGGCCCTGCCCATAATACTCCCTGCTCCTCAGCTGTGCCAAGTCCCTTGCTACTCCACCTGCTACTATATAGAACTCAATGGTAGCAATAGGAGGAACAAATGATCTCTGGACCATCTCTGAAGAAAGACCCCCACATCACAACAATGAATCCTTTCTCAAAAAGCAGAAGAGTGTGGTGGGATGGCCGCAGGGACCCTAGGAGTACTAATGTGGCCATTACTTCTTCAGTGAGAAATATTGCTTAAAGATGGAGGGCTTTGGTGCAGATGGGTAGACAGAGATATTGGAAAAGGTGGCTGGTTCCACACAAAAGTCTTGCACTGTCCTTGGAGGCTTGGTCTTTCCTGTTGTGAGAAATAATACTCAGAAGAATACTGTTTCGAAACAACAACCAACCTTCCCAACTTCACATTACAGTAGTCTAGTTCTTTTATCATCTGCAAATGTCATCTTGACCTTAATTTCCTGTGAGTTGTTAGGGCTGGGAATTCCTGTTTTTTTAAAAAATACACCAGAAAATCAGCAGTGACATTTATTTCCACAAACAGGAAAAATCTGTTATCATTATTGGTGCTTTCTACCGTCTTGCTGCTATTTCTGGTTCCTAAAGGTGAAGAGTGCTTTGACCACTTAGAAAGGGAATAGAAGGTGATAGAGGGCTTGAATCTGTGGTGAGGCACAGCCTTGCTCAAGGTGTCATTTATAAGTCTGAGATTAAGGGGAAATTGTCAGTTGAGCAGACCTGCTTGTTCCCGGTAAAACCATAATGATTGATATGCTGTCGGAACTTCAGGATTTTGTTCTTGTTGTTTTGGTGGCAAGTTGTTGGGATGAGCTGTTTTCATTTTAGAAACACAGTTTGAATTAGTTTAGTTTGTGGATAAAGAAGAAATACATTACTTCGACATTGGCAATTAAGAAATTGAAATAGTTATAGATGTTGCATACTTTGATTCAATCAATCCTAATGGAGACTGTAACGAAGAAATCAGAAGAAGACTGAGACTCAGAAGGGTACCAATGAAGGAATGGGTGGAGGCCAGCACAAAAAGAGTAAGACCAAACAAGAGGTGGGCTGACTCCTTAAAGGAAGCCACAGGCTTGAGTCTGTGGGAGCTGAGGAGGGCAGTAGAGGACAAGATATTTGATTGATTGATTGATTGATTGTGATTGATTGCTTGATTGCTTGATTGCTTGATTGCTTGATTGCTTGATTGCTTGATTGATTGATTTGATCTGATTTGATTTGTATCCCACCCATCTGGTCTATACGACCACTCTAGGCAGCTGAGATATTTTGGAGATCACTCATTCATAGGGTCACCATAAGTCAGAGGCAGCTTGATAGCACATAACAACAACAAATCCAGTGCTGTGTAAGTCTGAAAAGACCTTCTAAGCATTAAGTTTAGGACAGGTTTTCTTTAATTTCCAGTAGACCTACAGTCAGAGAGGGTAACTACACATTAAAATAACAACTGGGTAAATAGGACCATCAGTATAATATAATATTTGAGCCAATGCTGGGCAGATTAATATTTGAGCCAATGCAGGCAGATTAATAGAAAGAATGCAAGCATTATACTTCAGTATTAATTGATCTCACTTCATCCACACACACAAGCTCTGTAACAATCAGCTGTCTTAATATTTTATTTAGATCATGCTTCTTATTCAAAATTCCATATATCTTATTCCTTGAACCCACACTGTAACCCTGTATTGTACAATATTGTTTCCAGCATAATTATAGAGGGTTAGAGAAACAGTTTGCCAAAGGCCATTTTCTCACCTTATGGCAAAACATGAGATTTTTCCTATCTTAACTCTTTGCCACTTGCATGCATTTGACAGCAGCTGAAATTAGCTGTTATAGGAACACAATATTAGATATCAAGAAATGCTTGGAAAGCATGTAACATGGTTGCTACACAACTGTTGAAGTACTTCATTTGCATCTCACGTAAACTACTTTAGACTTCCAAACTTCCAAAGTATAACAAGACATATGACTATTCTTGTTCTTTCCAAATTTCACTGTCATACCTTCAATGCCAGCAACCACTGAGAAAGTGTATAAAGTCCATAATAGATGCTACAAAGCTGTGTGAAAATACAGTGTGGAAATCGTACATTTGTCCTTCTCCTGCAAATGTAGAAATCTGAATTACCAAGTTAAAGATGAAGTGTAGGGGCAGATGCAAGCCAGCTACAAAGGAAAATGAATACAAGGCAAGGCAGAGAACAATGCCATACAAAAAGTGTCTTGCCATTCCAAAGCACATGTTGCCAATAATTGCATAAATAGTTGAATTATTAATACATAACAGGGGTCATAATAACCAAAATGTCTTGGAAAGGACTAATAGGTAAAGAAATAAAAGTGATAAAAACTGCATTCAAATATGCCCAAAGAGAAAGAAAAAAAGACAGACATTCTTCAGATTATATTCTATTGCTCCTTATTATGCGCTAACATTATTGATTTTGCAGTCTGTATGGGCTAAATTGCACATCTTGCTAAAGATGTAACATGCAGCTTGGCTTCCCTTTCCCTTTGTACTTACAAGAAAGGATCCAGGACACTGATCCAGATTGGGCTGATCGTGTTTGATTTTTTTTTTTTGGTACCTCTGCACATGCAGATGTGCAATCCTTTTTAAATCTGTAATTAAAATTGCACATATGGTGATACTCATAAACACCTTCTTCAAAAAATAAAAGAGAGGCAGGGGAGGACATGACGTTACCATCATGTTACATCATATCCAGCCACCAATGCGCCTATGGCGACAGTGTGCACACCAGATAAAACAAAGAAAAAAAAGTACTCAATATGGGTGTGTGTTACAAGCAAGGGCTCTGCCCGTTTGCAGCTAATCAGCAGCAAATACACTTTTCCTGGTTTATTACAAAGGTATAATTTCAGGCATGAAAGGGATACAAAGGCTGTGAAAAGCAGAATTTGGAAAATATTTTTTTTCTGGATACAATTTATAGAATACCATACCCACCATGAGAATTCTGGAATTTATTTATTTATTTATTTGTTTGTTTGTTTGTTTGTTTGTTTGTTTACTTACTTACTTACTTACTTACTTACTTACTTACTTACTTACTTACTTACTTATTTAAATTATATGCCACCCACTCTGCCCAAAGGTCTCTGGGTGGCTTACAATTAAAATTCAACTAAAATAGTAGTCCAAAACAACATCAACTTTTCCAAACTCTACTAAAAACTACTTCTAGCACTGAAAACCTTTTATCCCAACTTTATCCTGAGAAGTAATTTGAAACCATTTGCTTTGGAGTAAAAGTTGTTTTTTCAGACGACAAGACTTCAGACATAAAAAATACTTTTATTGAAAGAGAAAGAAGAAAGTGTTAAAACAGGATTGCAGATGAACATTAAGAAGAGCAAAATCATGACTATAGAAGAACTAAACAAGTTTAATGATGACAATGAAGATACTGAAATACAGTAGTTAAACATTTTGTATATTGTGGTTCAATTATTGATCCAAATGGAGAGTGCAGTGAAGACATCAGAAGACTGAGATTGGAAAAGCAGCAATGAAGGAACTAGAAAAGATCATCAACTGGAGATCAAGATCATCCACACTCAGGTATTCCCAGGTGTGAAAGCTGGACAGTAAAGAAACCTGACAGGAAAAAAAATGATTCGTTTGAAATATGATTCTGGAGGACAGCATTGCTGGACCATCACCAAAAAGACAAACAAGTGAGTTGCAGATTATATCAAGTCCGAACTATCTCCGGAGGCAAAAATGATGAAACTGAGTCTAATATTTGTAAGCATCATGAGAAGGCATTTTTTCCTAGAAAATACAACAATGCCAGCAACAGTAAAAGAGGAAGACCAAATGTGAGATGGATTGACTCCCTAATTTATTTAGGCTTGAGTTTAGAAGAGTTGAGCAGGACTGATGCATTTGCAGATGTCTCATTTATGAGGTTGTTAAAAGGCACATAACAAATTTCAGCCTGCTTTCCCTTCCTGCTACCTTATATATAGGTTGCTCACATGATTATCTGCAACAGATAGACCAGTACAATATTGCTTCATAGGTGCTTCAGGTTCAAACTACAGGAGATTCCTTATTTGCAATTAGTACATTAAAAAACATCATCGCTCCAGAGAGCATAATTTCAGAACTTCAGTGTCTGCACAATCACCTTTCAAGCTCATTATTTACCTCCCAAGGAATAATCAAAAGTAAGATAATTTGCAACTTAGTTGTTGTTGTTTAGTCATTTAGTCATGTCCGACTCTTCGTGACCCCATGGACCAGAGTACGCCGGGCCCTCCTATCTTCCACTGCCTCCTGGAGTTGTGTCAAATTCATGTTGGTTGCTTTGATGACACTGTCCAACCACCTCATCCTCTGTCGTCCGCTTCTCCTCCTGCCTTCACATTTTGCCAATATCAGGGTCTTTTCCAAGGAGTCTTCTCTTCTCATGAGATGGCCAAAGTACTGGAGTCTCAGCTTCAGGATCTGTCCTTCCAGTGAGCACTCAGACTTGATTTCCTTTAGATTTGATAGGTTTGTTCTCCTTGCAGTCTAGGGGACTCTCAAGAGCCTCCTCCAGCACCACAATTCAAAGGCATCAATTCTTCGGTGGTCGGCTTTCTTTATGGTCCAGCTCTCACTTCTATATATCACTACAGTAAAAACCATAGCTTTGACTATTCGGACTTTTGTTGGCAAGGTGATGTATCTGCTTTCTAAGATGCTGTCAAAGTTTGTCATCGCTTTCCTCCCAAGAAGCGGGCGTCTTTTAATTTTGTGGCTGCTGTCTCCATTTGCAGTGATCATGGAGCCCAAGAAAGTAAAATCTGTCACTGCCTCCATATCTTCCCCTTCTATTTCCCAGGAGGTAATGGAACCAGTGGCCATGATTTTAGTTATTTTGAGTTTCAGACCGTTTTTTGCACTCTCCTCTTTTACCCTCATTACAAGGTTCTTTAGTTCCTCCTCACTTTCCGCCATCAGAGTGGTATCATCTGCATATCGGAGGTTGTTGATATTTCTTCCGGCAATCTTAATTCCGGTTGGGATTCCTCCAGTCCAGCCTTTCGCATCATGTATTCTGCATATAAGTTAAATAAGCCGGGGGACAATATCCAGCCTTGTCATACTCCTTTCCCAATTTTGAACCAATCAGTTGTTCCATATCCAGTTCTGTTACTTCCTGTCCCCCATATAGGTTTCTCAGGGGATGGATAAGGTGGTCAGGCACTCTCATTTCTTTAAGGACTTGCCATAGTTTGATGTGGTCCACACAGTCAAAGGCTTTTGCATAGTCAATGAAGCAGAAGTAGATATTTTTCTGGAACTCTCTGGCTTCAAAACCAAGCTAGTTTCAAAGTTAGCATGCAACTCAGCATAGGCCTGCTCAGGTGCCAAGTTGATAAGGACCTAGTCTAGTAAAAATATCCCAGTTTTGTTCTTTGTGTCTTCGGAGGGCCAGTGATTTATACAACGACAAAATGTGACTGATTTTGAACTAGCAACGCTTTTCTTGTGTCAGCTTCAAATAGGCAATTCATCTTTGTCAAGGCAGGAAACTAGAAAAGCAAAGGTATGGACTAGGGATTCCTAGGATAGAGAAAATGTATTCAGAAAAAGAAATCCTGCCAGCTTTTAATTCTTTGTGGCTGATGCAAAGATTTTTTTTAAGCATGAGCCAGAAACTTGTTGCCAGTGTTTTGGACTGGACAATTCAGATGGGATTTTTAAATTTCAATTTTATGAATGCTATTAAAAGTTTAATATTTTCCCTTTGGATTTAAAATGTAATTCTGCTTTTGGGGTTGCAAACCAGTTATCTTCCACTAGAAGAAAAGCAAAATGTTTGCTGCTTATATACTGCCCTTCCAGTAAGCTAAGTACTCATTTTACTGTACTCAAAAGGATGGAAGGCTCTGGCTGCCAAAATCAAATGCTGATCATGAACAGAGTTTTGACTAAAATATTACAGTTTAACCACTGTACCACATTGCCTAAGTAGAATTCTACTCAGAAAACTATCTAGCAGGACAGAGGTAAGTGATATTTGCTGACACCCTTCTCCCATTACAACCCTTATTGGTATATCTCCAATTCATCGTTTAGTCGTTTAGTCGTGTCCGACTCTTCGTGACCCCATGGACCAGAGCACGCCAGGCCCTCCTATCTTCTACTGCCTCCTGTAGCTGTGTCAAATTCATGTTGGTTGCTTCGCAGACACTGTCCAGCCATCTCATCCTTGGTCGTCTCCTTCTCCTCTTGCCTTCACACATTCCCAACATCAGGGTCTTTTCCAAGGAGTCTTCTCTTCTCATGAGATGGCCAAAGTACTGGAGCCTCAGATTCAGGATCTGTCCTTCCAGTGAGCACTCAGGGTTGATTTCCTTTAGAATTGATAGGTTTGTTCTCCTTGCAGTCCAGGGGATTCTCAAGAGTCTCCTCCAGCACCACATTTCAAAGGCATCAATTCTTCGGTGGTCTGCTTTCTTTATGGTCCAGCTCTCACTTCCGTACATCACTACAGGAAAAACCATAGCTTTGACTATTCAGACTTTTGTTGGCAAGGTGATGTCTCTGCTTTTTAAGATGCTGTCAAGATTTGTCATCGCTTTCCTCCCAAGAAGCAGGCGTCTTTTAATTTCGTGGTTGCTGTCTCCATCTGCAGTGGTCATGGAGCCCAATTATCTCCAATTACTACAGTTAAAACATCAAAACAGCTTTTTGGGGTGGGGCGGGGTGGGGTGGGAGACCACTGGGGAAGGCAAGCATTCATTTTCAGTACTACCAGCAGAAAAGCTCACTGGAAGAGAAGCTTTATGTACATAGAAAACCCATCCAACAATGGACAAAAAACAGGGATGTGCACTAGAACAAAAATTTGGATTCACAATTCAGAATTACAATGTTTAGATTCAGAATTCAGATTTTAAAAAATCATAAATTAAATATATCTGGAACTCTATTACAATCAATATGAATGCTGCACAGTCATTATTTTCCCTTTTAAAAACACAAACAAGCAAAATATTTTTAACAGTTTGCCCTGTGTCTTCTGACACCTTCTCAGTGATTGTGTGTGCTGAGCAAAAAGAGTACATACCAACAGCCAGCAGTGTCTAAGTATTGGGAAATGACTGGTGATTCTTACACATCACAGTAAGGAAGCCTCTAGCCCCCAAAGGACCCACTTCATTTGCCAGCAGCAATGCCCTAAGCTGAGTGTTTGGCTGGCTGAGCATGCTACTAATAGAGAGGTGGTTTAATCTCCTTTTTGCAGTGCATGCATTAATCCACATGAGCATCAATTGAACACTGTGGAAAATGCTTCCATATTTTTGACTTCTTGGGAGTTTCAGTTTTTGACTAACTGTTCCTAGCAGAGATTGCTGATGTGCCATCACTAGTTGCAACAACTAGTGGGGCAAGTGCAGCTGGAGGGGCAGAGGCAATATACAATGAAATGCAGAGAATGCAAATATAAGCTGAGGGTTCAGAAAAAGACATGGAGAAAACTGTTGCAGTGAAGGCTTGCACCACAGTATACCCTAACAGCAAATGTTCATGTTATTTATAAGCAGCTATGCCCACCTTAATGTGGGCAAGGAACCAACTGCCAAATAACAAAGTTCCAGGGGTAGATAACATTCCTGTAGAACTGCTGATATTAATCACAATTGATAGAATCATGTGCCAGAAAATTTGGGAAATCAATACATGACCACAAAACTGGAAACAATCTGTGTTTATTCCCTTACAAAAAAAGGGGGATTCAAAGGTTGTTCTAAATACCTCACGATTGCTCTCCTCTCACACGCTATTAAGATCTTACTGAAAAGTATACAACAACATATGGCATCAATCATCGAAAAGTAACTGCCAGATGTCCAGGCTGGTTTCCTTCAGGATTGTGACATCCGTAATCACATTGCAAATATTTATGAACACCAAAAGAACATCTACATGTGCTTCATCGATTACAGGAAAGCTTTCAACTTTGTTGACCATAACAAATTATAGAGAGCTCTAGAAGACCTTGGGGTGCCACTGCATTCGGTGAAGTTGTGAAATCACCCAATGAAAATCAGGAAGCCATTGTACAAACTCAGTATGGAGACACTGACTGGTTTAATATCAAGAAAGGTGTGTGGCAAGGTTCCATACTGTCACCTTTATTATTCAACTTTTACGGTGAAATGATAATCAGAAAGCTAGAGTTAGAAGAATCAAAAATCGGGGTAAAATTGGTAGAAGAAACATCAATAGTCTTTGATATGTAGATCATACAACCCTCCTCTCAGAAACCCATTAAGATATAAAGTATCTGATTAAGAAACTCAAAGAAGAAAGTGAGATGTTTGTCCTCTTGTTGAATAGTAAAAAGACCAAATTCATGACAACTGAAAAGAATTGAACCATCAGAATAGTAATTGGTGGAGAGGAGGTTGAATATGTGGAAGAATTAATCTTTTTTGGTTGACTGGTCAATCAAAATAGAAACTGCAACCAAGAAATAAAATGTTGAATCATGCTAGGTCACAATGATAAGTATGAATCAAATATGGAAAAGGAAGGATGTCAGCTTGACAACCAAGTACAGATTAGTTTACACCATTGTGTTTCCCATAAATACATATGGCTGTGAAAGTTTGACTATGAAGAACATGGACAGAAGGAAAACTGATTCTTTTGAGCTATGGTGTTGGAGGCTTTTGCACATTCCATGGACTGCAAAGATAATGAATAAAGAAGTGCTAAAGCCAGACATGTCACTGGAAAGGAAAATAGCAAAATTAAGACTTAGTTATTTTGACCATGTCATGTGATCAACATCATTGGAGAAAGACATTAAGTTTGGAATGGTCAGTGGTAAAAGATGATGAGGACAACAAAGAACACACTGGTTGGATGTTGTAAAAGCAGCCACTGCCCAAAATATAAGCAAATAAAAGAAGCTGCACAAGATCAGAAACAATGGAGAGAACTGGTTCATGAAATTGTCAAGGGTCAGTTATGACTGAGTTGATAATTCAATTCAATGCCCACCTTTCAAATGGAAAGAACCACTGTGAAGAAAACACCTTCTGGTGTCTGTGGCTGCTTCTAGATGTCATTGGTGCAGAGAGAGCTCATTTACAGGTTTTGCTCTCATCTTACCCCCTCCCTTGGGAAACCCATGGCAGCCTGAGTCAGGAGACAGTCTCACCCCAATAACTTTGATGCCAAAGCATCTTTAAGTTTCGTTTCTCAAGAAATCATTCCAGGATGCCTGAGAAATAGGTTTTACTTTCAGTTTTTCCTCTAGTAAGCAGAAACTTAGCCCTTTGCTTTTTCATCAATAAAAGTAAATGGGACTCTGAATGTTAGGAATTATTATTACAGACTTTGAAGAACTAAGCATGCCTGGATACATAGATCTGTCAGTTTCAATTTCTCCTATATTCAGGTTTTTTTCTACTCTAAAATTCTTCACATTCCCAATATGAGGAATTTTATGAATGTGGATGGTTATTTTAGAAAACTTAAATTAAAATTTCAAACATGCTAGCTGCACTCTAATTACAGTACAACTAAAGCTACTTTGTGAGAATTTGCAAGTCATAGATTACATAAAGGAAGTCACTATCTATCTATCTATCTATCTATCTATCTATCTATCTATCTATCTATCTATCTATCTATCTATCTATCTATCTATCTATCTATCGAACTTATATGCCGCCCATTTAGACATAGTCTACTCTGGGCAGCTCACAAACACGTAATAAAAAACAATCAATATAAAATAATGGTTCCCGACATTAACACCAAAAACAGAATAAAGAAAGAAAGAGAATTACGTACAAGAAATCCACCAATTGAAGTTAACACCATGGATACTCAGCCAGTCATTAGCACTCATTAAAGTTCATATGCTGCAATGCAAGATGTACATTGTTCCCTTTCTCATTCCATCCATTTGCAGTCAATCATTCAACCCATATGAAAGGGAAATATCATACACTTACAAACGTATCCATTCCTATTTCTCCTTTTGTATTAAGAAAACATCTCAGCCTTTTAAGGTAGCATTGCAAAGGCTACCTTCTGTCATGAGTTCAGGAGGAGGAGGCCTGGAATCAGATGACTTAATTACAGCTGAGGAAAATGCTGGGCAAATAGTATCACAGACAGCTGAATCACCACCAGATTCTCCTCCCCCACTAGCCAGAGTGAGAGATAAGCTTTGGCAGAGACTCACGACACAGAGGTCTGAGGCTCATATGAATGCTTCTCACAGGAACATCAGGTTGACCAGCCCAAAGTTTTAACAGGATGGAACATTTCTAGGAATTAGGCAATTGTTGCTGCTATATCATTTGTACTCAGAGGCTTGGAAGCAACAGGTCAATTCCCTGGCTCCTGTCCATGCTCATGCTTATTGTGAACCTCACTCTCTTGACTCTTGGCTTTCTGACTATGGTTTGTGTTTTGGATGTGACAATTTGGCATCTATTATGTATCTCCTGGACTTCTGACCTTGGACTGGCTTATTGGACTTTCTCCTGCTAAATCCCCTAGGAATGTGACACCTTCCCATCTTCTAATTTTGCATTATCAAAGATGGGAAGCACCAGGAAAACTTGCACCTTGTCAGTGTGCATGTGCCAGCTCTTAATAATAAAGAGTCATATCATACTGATCTCAAGAGAAATGCAAGGACTAATCAATTTATCTGTCCATTCCCCCAACAGCCTTTTCTCCTGGCTGTCTTTAGTCAAGAAACTGCAGCAATAGTTGTCTAATATTGGGATGCCCTGACCACTCATATACTGTAATCAGAATCACTCACATGGCACTGGAATTCCAGTAAGACGGACAATCTTTGCATTCACAGCAGGTGAAACTCTTTCTTCCTCTTTGATCTTCAAATAGCTAATGCCCATAGCTTACTCTTTTATCTCCATATTCCCTCTTGTACCTTCCTGACTTTCAGTTACCTATCTTGCCTAAGGCATCGTATTTAAACTCCTCCTCCCATCTAATTAGGTTTCTAGACTGGGTATATGGCTTCTATAACTCTCCCACTCCTGTTTTTGGCATCTGTTATTCTGTGGTGCCTGTTTTTCTACATCTCCTACCTCTTCTATATGTTAATATATTAATTCTTCATTCTTGTCTATTTTAGAACAAAAGAAATGTATTTTATCTATCCACATTTGAAGATAGGTAGTACTGACTGTACACTTCCTAGAGAGCTTTAGTTGGTGGATAGCTGGAAAGCATACACAGTAATCAAATAATATTGTAATAAACCCTGTATACAAGTAGCCTTATACTCTGGACTGTTGTTATTTGGCTACTATCTCCTTCTTAACACCTTTTGTTAAAATTAGAGATGTGTCATTTCAGCCTAAATGGGTAGAGCAAAACATGTATAGATGAAGATACAGAGGATAGCCCTCACCCTTCTTTTACAGTAGTCATTAATCTGTGTTGGCTAAAAACAATTTATGGGATTATGGGAAGAAGGCATTGTCTTGCTGCATTTTTCTAATTCTTAATTTTACAGCTAATTAGCAATTCAGCTTGTACAGCTCAGCAATCCAACAGTTCAGTATCTACAGAATCCGGAAGGAACATGAATTGGCAGAAGGAAGACCAAAGAAGACCAAAAAATAAAAAATAAAAAAGTGGAAACCATGCAGGGGAAACAGATTCTACTGCATGTCACACATATCTATATTGTCAATGTGCAATATGTATATATCATACAACTAAACAAATGTAATTAGAAGGAAATATTTAAAATGATTGCATATTAGATATTACAACGTGAATAAAAGAGAAAAAAGGGGGAGACAGGTGGGGAGGACTGTACATCACAGGAACTATCCAATAATCACCTGTAAGAATCACATCAATATGTACACATATCCAGTAAAGGAGATGCTAGAGGCTTGATTTAATTCAAAGCATTAGAGAGAGACTATAGAATGTACCAATTTGAGCTCAGCACAGGAATTCAGATGCTATGTAGAATGAACATGCAAAAAGAGGAACAACACTAGCAATGTCTCTCATTGTTGACAGTGCCCATCTGCACGTGGTAGCCGGTTTTCTGATGGGAAGACTCTCTACCTGTGTAATCTTCAGTTTTGAACAATGCATAATCAAGCTTTAAAATCACATGGACAGAGATTGCCTCCTCTTGCATTTAAAAAGCTAGACTACCCCGATTGTACCTTTAGCTTACACAGACCCGGAACACCTGCATAGGACCAATATTTTATGGGAACCCATAGTGGAGACCCACCCCGAAACTGAACATGTGTAGCATATCTGTATAATATGCTTATAACAAATCTTTGAAAAGCTTTCCTTTCTATACAAATACATTGCACTTATAGAAAATAGATCAACCAAGAGAACACAATAATGTAGATAATGCTTCTATAAACTCAAGCCACAATTCACTTGCAGAGGCACTCCTCTTACACAGAAAGGCAAATCTTAAGTAGAAAGCAGAACCACCACATGTACTATTCATACATGGCATTCAGAAAAATTTGGCTTTGGTCCTCCTCTGGTATTTTACTAAATGCGGGGAGGCTCAAGCTGTGCAGGCAAAGAGGACAGATGTATTAGCTCTGTCTTCTGAATCTAAATCTAGCCATACTAAGAAGCAATGAAGTTCTTTGTGTTTGCTGAAATGGGAGAAGAACACTCTGTGCTACCAGCACTTGAAGCCCACCTCCTTCGAACTTTGTCACTCAACATGACAAGTTGAACCTGAGAAGAACTTAGTGTGCACAAATGCCTGAGGAAGGTGCTTTGTCAAATACTGTAAAGCCATGTTTGAAGTATCCACGTCATGTATCTCTTTCCAATGAGTTAGGTCTACATTTAGGGACTTGTGCATAGGTCCCTTTGAGATTACAGTAGTGGGATTTAAACTAGCTCAGAATAACTTTTCCCTTTTATTTCAATGGGGCCTAAGTGTGATGAAGTTTATTTGGATCTAACCAGATGAATTCAAGCCATTTCTAGAGCAAAATGTTTGCATTTCATTTATTTCACCATTTTGGATCTTACATTTCTATAAAACCTTACTATTCAAAGCAGCTTGTAAATATAAGAAATGATGTATCAGAAGAAAATCCCAACCTAGACATGCCAGCAGTCAGACCCATTTTTGCTTGCACTCATTTTTCCCCTCTAAGAGAGTGAGCAAGGATTATATGCAAGTGGAAGGAAAATGCTAAATCCTTTCCACACCCTTGCTGAGGTGTTCCCACCACCACCATTTAGTTTTCTCCCTGTGGAGCTTCAATAATTTCCCTCACAATTAAAAACAAGTGGAAGGAGATAAATTTGGAAGAAGCCTAGCATGGGAAGAGGAGGGGTTAATGCAGCTTCTACCCACTGTAAAGGGATTTGAAATGACCCACATACTGAGTCAGAGGTCCTGTAATGATTTGCAATTCACCTGCAAATTGTGCTTGAAGGAGAGAGAAAAAACACTCCACCTTGCTTTTTCTATGCAAATACATGCCAAACCTTTACAATGAAGCAGGAACTCTAGTGAACCTACATTTTGTTCAATTACTTACCACCCCCAGACTCCATAAACATAACTGAGACCAAACCAGCACTAGCTTTGGTCAGGAAACCAAACCAAATCGGGTAATCTTCAAATTCAGCATCAGGGCTAAGGATCATAGACCTGAACTTACAGTGTGTGAAACAATCAAGTAGGTTTCCCTGGAAAGGTTTTCCCCTTGTATGTGGAAAGCACCTTACCATCATACAACCTTTATGAAGACATCAATGCAGGCCCCCTCCATCTGGATCATCTAAATTACAAATCTCAATGATCTCACAAGATTTTAGGCTAGGCTTCAAGCTAAAGCAGAAATCTATCTTTTCTCAACTTCCTAACATTTGTGACCAGAATGTGTGGCCATTTATTTTCTCTATCTTGTGACCCCTCTCTGTACACAAACACAGGCACAAGTAGAAATTATCCATGTAGGCAAACAGAAAGATTTACCAATTTCCCAGCAGAGCTGAAAATACCCCAGTTCCCTCATTAGTGCCCAGAGCCTACTCATTTGGAGCTGGCTCCAAATCACATTGTGGGTTGGAAACGCCTGTAAATAGATATAATATATATATATATAAAGGACGTTAAAAAGAGAGCCAGAGAAAGGAGTGTGGGCGGTGGTGGCAAGCATGCCATTATGGGGCACTGCCTCACCTCACGCTCAGTCTCTCCCTCCAGCCCCCGCCAATCCACCCTGCCTGCTTCTTTCCAGGGCCCCACCTGTGCTTCCCCCCCCCCCTTCCGCGGTGAATGCACGCGCGTCCAGGAATGCCCCTTTTGGATCCTGGCTCTCTCCACCTGTGCCTCCCCCCCCCCCAAAGTCACAACGAACCCCAGCCGCCACTGGCGAGGTTACAAATAAATCCAGACCAGCAGGTGTGTGACTCGTCTTTCCCCTCAAAAGCGGTCCCACTCGCCCTCAAGGCACACCCCCCAGCCCCTGCCTATCCGAGGAAAGCAAGGCGGCTTCTCACAGCTGGAGGGGTTCCCCCGTGCCCCGTCTTGTTCCCGCGCCTTTCGCGCGCCTGTCACACTGGCACCCGAAGCGGCGGCCGGAGCC
Organism: Pogona vitticeps; assembly: GCF_051106095.1. Classification (NCBI taxonomy): domain Eukaryota; kingdom Metazoa; phylum Chordata; class Lepidosauria; order Squamata; family Agamidae; genus Pogona; species Pogona vitticeps. The sequence goes on along the minus strand of NC_135784.1, from coordinate 49,439,877 downwards.
GTCAAAGAAGCCAATGGAGATCGATTACCCATCAACACGAGCCCGGGGGAGCACCTCCCTTCTCTCCCGCCCCCCTCATATACCCTCAAGCCCCCAACCCCTTTCCATCTTACCTTGTCTCTTGACGGAGGGGGGGGGGGTGTTGCCGGGAGCGCAGGGCTCTGTCGGTGGGTGTGAGCGCGCGCGCCCGCCCGCCGGCCGGCCCGTGTGTGTGTGTGTGTGCGTGCGTGAGTGCTTGTGTGTGTGTGTGTGTTTGGAGCAGAGGCAGGAGTTTTGCGAGGCGCTCCGGAGCTGGCGCGAGCGGTGACACCGGCGGCGGCGGCAGCAGCCGTGAGAGAGCGAGCGAGCGAGCGAGCGCCCCTGTCCCAGCTCACGAAATTAATTACTATGCCTTCTCTACACCAAAAAAAATAAATAAATAAAAGGGAGGGGAGCAAAGAGGAGGAGAAAAGGAAGAAGGGGAGAAAATATCAACCGTGCAGAAAGGAGGAAGGGTCTCTTCGTGACTGGCATCAATATCTCCTTCGGCGGAGCTTCGAGGGAGTCATGGCAACGAGCCCCTAAACCTCCCAAATCTCTCAGTTGCACACACGCACGCACACGCATACAACACGCCGCTACTGGTCCTGCACCTCAGGGGAGTGGTGGGGTGGTGGAGAGAGAGACAACCAGAGTCCTCTCGCCACTCTTCCCGCCCTATTCCACGCCAGCAAGGCTAAGGGCACCCAGGGCGCTGTTATGAGCAAGGAGACTTCCCTGGGCAAAAAAAAAAAAAAAGGGGGGGGGTGGTGGTGGCTGTTTGTGGGGGGGGGCGTGTCACGGGTCTCCCACCACCGTTGGCGTGGCGTCGTACTGGCTTGACTCTCTGGTACATTCTGGAATACTGTACAAAGGGACCCCCTCATGGTGGGGCGACCCGGGCATTGTTGGAGGGGAAAGAGAGGTGTTACTGTGGGACCAAAGATGTCTTTACACGCCCGCAAAAGTAAGATCTGGGGTGTGTGTGGGGGAGAGAGAGAGAGAGAGAGGCTGTGTCTCTTGCTGGAAAAGAAGCAGGCAGGAATTGACTGACGGGGAGGAGCAGTTTCACCGTTCACCCAGTAGTAATAAATAGACACTTAGGGATACCTGGGGTCCCCCTTTTCTACTGAATCCAGGTGTGAAGCCTTCCTTCCTTCCAAGCATTTTTGACAGAAGAAACGCCGCGGTGAGATAGCAGAAGGAAGAGGCGCAGAGATAGAGCCAGGTGTGGAACTCCTCCCCTTGATCCATAAAAATTAAATGAGCATTCCCTTTGGAGACAAGGCATGGAGGAAAGGAAGGGAGAGGCTCGGAGTCTCTCCCTCCCTCCCCGCTCTCCCGGCTCTCCTCCTTCCCCCGTCGCCCCGATCGTAAAATGAAGTGATAATTCCCTGAACTCTGGACAAGTAATCAAAGAGGTGGTAAGCGGGAGGTGATGAGGTGCGGAGTCGAGGCACCCTAAACTAGATTTTCACCCCCGACAGGATGCAAGGAAGGGGCATCCGTAGGTGTGCGCGCGCCAGCTGGGTGGGGAGAATATGAAGAGACGGAAAGGTGCAAATCAGTGTAAAATGAGCAAGACTTCCCTGGGCAAGAGTAAAATGCCTCGGCGATAACGCTGGGAACGTCCCCTAGAAGGGTGGTAAAAAAAGGGAGACGATCCTCGCCCCCTGCGTGCGAACAGCTTCGCGTGGACGCGCGCCCTGGCCCGCGCGCGCACCCCCGAGATCCTTGCCATGCTGAACCACCCGCGTTACCAAGAGCAACAAGAAGCTCCTTAGGGAGCGCGTCGTACCTTGAAAGATGGACAGAGTTCCTCTTCTCTTCCAAAGCTGTTGCTTGGAGTCAGGAAGAAAACGAGGAGAGGGTTAGGAGGAGGAGGGAGACCGTGGGCACCCCACGGATGGAGAGAGGGAGGCTTCCTTTGGTACGGCTGCCCTCCTCTCTCGCACACGCACAGACATAGGCACACACACCCCTTTTTCTTTCTGTGATTATTGGATGCCAGCCGCCTTCTCCTCCTACTTCACCAGGTGCCCAAGGGCTGAGAGCTACAGGGAGTCCAGTCCTGGCATGTTGCTCCTGCCTGACACTTCTGTTCCCTGACTCCTCAGGTATCTCTAGTGCCACTCCCTTCCAGCCTCATGTGCCTTTTCGGAGCAGCTAGAGGTGTGACTTGGAAAGTCCCCCTGCCTTGCAGAAAGGAGGAGAAGGGTTCTAAAAACTTGGGGTTGGCAGAAGACCCTCCTCACAATACTGATAGGGGGAGAAAAATAGGAAAGAGGCAAAGGGCAGACAATCGACCAGCTGGCAAAGATACTCCCCATGCCAAAAGGGTATTCAGAAGAACTCTTTGCCTTTTAGGGATGTGTCCTTTGAAGAACATTAGTAGATCTCCCGCCCCTCTTCTAAAAAGAAAATAAAGGTGCAACCTTTGTTTTGAATAATCACGTTGTGTCGTGCTGTGGATCCAAGAACCCCTCCTTAGTTCTGGGAAGTAACTAGAGGAATTATGAAATGGTATTGGCTATGACGTAAGGACAAGGAAAATGAATGCTATTTTGTGCATGCATGCATACTGAGCAGCAAGGAAGCTGCCTACACGAGATAGTGGGAGGGTTGGCTGTAGCTGTGTTTGTGCATCCACTTGCATTCACAATGTGTGTGAGGGACATTTGTAACTGCTCCTCCTGGTGAAGATTTAGTCCCTTCCCCCATATGGTTGGTTAAATAGCAGAGAAAAGGAGACTATCTGTAGGTCAAGGTGATGCTTATCTGCACCTTCCACCTTCCCAACTCCTTAGCTACTGCCCTGCTGCTCTAATTATGCTGATTAGTGGGAGGAGGGGTGCCACAAGCCACTTGCAAACAGGTAGTAGGCTGCATATAGCCATGGCAGACAGCCCTGACTTGAACGTGCTACTTAGAATTCGTACAGGAGTCTCTTTGGGTGTTCAGGTACACTACAACCAGTGTCCTCACAATGGTCTTCTTACACCCACTGCAATGGAAACTAATTGTTGCTTTGGTTCTGATTATCTTGCTGAAGCAAGCCCAACTACATAATACTTCAGAAAAATAAAGGATGTGGACAGAAATAAGCTGACCATGGAACAATAAAAGAGTTTTAAAGGCACCTTAAAGACTAACTACGTTTATTTGTCATGAGCTTTACTGGATTGTAGCTCATTTTTGAAGGCACAGTGTGTACCCTCAGTAGACTGACATTTATAACTTTGGTCAAGTGTCATTGTGAGCCTGATGAATATCTGCTCCAGTAAATGCCTGCCTCTGGAAGTTATACTCTGTATATTTGAATAAGTGGGCTACAGTCCACGAAAGCTTATGCCGAACAAAACCTACAACTCTCTTTGATCTTTTTAAGGGGCCTCATGGAGTAGGAGCCTCATGGTGCAGTGGTTAAACTACAGTACTGCAGCCAAAACTCTGTTCACAGCTGGGGTTCAGTTCGGCATCGAGATTCATCCGTCTGATAAATTGAGTACGCAGCTTGCTGGGGTGGGGTTGCGAGATGTGTAGCCTGCATAATTAAATTGTAAACTGCCCATAAAGTGTATTCGCGAAGGCTTTCACAGCCGGGATCTAATGGTTGTTGTGGGTTTTTCGGGCTCTTTGGCCATGTTCTGAAGGTTGTTCTTCCTAACGTTTTGCCAGTCTCTGTGGTCGGCATCTTCATAAAGTGCTTTGGTGCTATGGGGCAGTATATAAGCAGCACACTTTTTGTTGTTGTTGCAACACTTTTTGTTGTTGTTGCCACACCAGTTTCAGCAATTTTGATGCCATATTCTAAACTGATATGTGCTTGTAAGTGATTATATTTGGCCCAGTCAGACTATGAACTGGCACTTGGCACTTTACACATTGAATACTTGTGACAAAACATTTGCATTAGCTCTCCTTTGTTTAATCCTGTCCACCATGCATATCCATAATATCCATTATTCTTTAATTATGGGGTGGGGCAGCAGAGGGGATTTGCTTCCCTTACCCTTTTAAACAGAGACCAGGAGTTCATTAAAATGGGAAATATTTTATCTCAGTTCTGCTCTGGATTTGACAAATCTGAGAGTGGAATAATTCCACAGAGTAGGAATTCATTCTTTCACACACACACCCATGCCATCTCCTGCTCCTTGTTTGTTCACTTCTTTGTACTAAATCAGTGCAGTTAGCCAGTTCAGACATAGCATTCATGGGTAATTAAAACATGTTTTACTTAACTGGAAATGAGAAGCCTGCTTGCTCTTTCTTGTCCCTTCCCCTATTTCATGTACTAGCCGTGACAATCATCTCTGTTCTCCTGGAACAGATTTATATCAGTTTATTCATCAATGTCTCAATCCACATTTTGATCTTAGTAAATAAAATAACGAGCTTTACTAAGCCAGACATTTTACAGAATTTGGTGTTTAATTTACCCAGCATTGAAACTGGTGTGTAAAGGGAAGATGCTGAGGGAAAGACCACAGGGAAAGTGAGTAGAGGGATGAGGGAAAGAACACTCTAAACCATGTGACATAAAGTCAGGATCAATTGTTTGAAATCTACACATCTTGTTATTTTTAAAATTGTTATTATATATGTTGGAAGACACCCAGAGTAGTCGATTGACTAGATGGGTGGGGTATAGATGCAATAAATAAATAAATAAATAAATAAATAAATAAATAAATAAATAAATAAATAAATAAATAAATAAATAAATAAATAAATAAATAAATCTTTCTGTCCCCTCCCCTGCAAAAGTATATGTTATCTTGTGACAAAATCATTAAGAACTGCATTAAAATGCATTGTGTGTAACTATCTCCTTTTCATATGCCCAGAACATCAGCCAAACTGCAAAAGTAACTGAGAAAGCGTGTTGTGGCACTGCCATGTTCAAGTCATCAAATGGCAGTTGGGTGGGGATATTGCCTGTCATATAAATTTGCATTTATGTAATTGTTGCATTGCTTTTCTGCCAATGTTTCAAGCTTGGCACCATTTATTTTAAAGCACGAGTTTCAGTGGTCCAGTATAGTGTAATGGTTAGAGGGCAGGATGTTGGACAGGAACATCTACTAAGATCCTTCTCAGTAAAGACGTTGTAAGGTGGCTTTATTTTATCCAATATCTCTTTAAATAGATCTATCTTACAAGGTCTCTGTGTGGTTGGATTGTAGCGTTCAGCCCTGCCCTCACCTGCCCGTCACAGCTGAGCAGTGGAACAGCAGCCAATGAGGGGACGGAAGGGGGTGCAAAAGGGGGAGGAGCTGGGATATAAATGGGTGTGTGTGGAGGATTGTGTGAGAGAAGAGATGAGAGAGTGTGTAGAGATCTGAGTGAGAAGGCAGTGTGTTAATGAGTCAGTGAGAGCAGGGTCTGTGTATTAGAAAGTTAAGTGATTGAAAGAAATTGATTATCTGCTTGTGATTTACTTATTTCTTTTAGTAATCCCATGGATGTGGAGAGAAAACCTTGTAAAACACCCTTATACATTGTTGAGTGCAAATAAATAATAATTTGATTGTGAAAACACCTTGCTAGTTTAAGTTATCTCATCTTGGCTTGTGCTTCACAAAGCCAAGAGTTTTGGAGCTCAGCCTGGTATTATGATCAGCAGTGATTTTGTACAGTGTCATACTTAGTCTTATCATTCAGGCCCAAATCTATATGGGATGACATAACGCCTGGGACTCAGCAAAGATACTCTACTTTGTCGTCATCCTGCATTGCTATAGGAAGCACCTGAACCTTCTGTTGTCCAATATAGACTGTAACGGGCAGACATAACATCACATGTCCGTCACAGCTGGGCAGTGAGTCATCAGCCTATGGTGTGACGGAGGGTGGAACTTAAGGGGAGGAGCTAGTATAAAAAGGGGGGTGAAGAGTGTGAGGAAAGATTGGAGATGAGAGTCTGAGCTGAGGGTTTAAAGTGATTGTTAGTTTAGTGAGTGAGAGAGTCTGTCAGTGTGAAATAGTCTGTGTGAGCCAGTGTTTATTAACAGTGATTGATGAATTGATTCTTTACCAGTGATTTATTATTTATTTTTCTGTAATCAATAAACCAGTTTTTGTTTTAAAAGATATACTTGTCCTTTTATGATTTTTAAGGATAAGTTGGTGGCAGCAGAGTTTTGTTTTGTTTTTTGTTTTTTTGTTTTTGAAGTGAAGTAGCAACCACTCTGTGAAGTGTGAGGGTGGCTGTTACATAGACCCAACCTTGGGACATCAGATATACTTGGACTGCAACTCCCTGAAATCCTGGCCAAAAAGGCTTCTTGGAGTTTTCATCCAAGAATATCGGAGGACCCAAGACTGGGAACCATAGATGCATGCCTGTTTGTTAAAAGCAGGGGTCTTTAAACTACGGCCGACAGGCCACATCCCGCCCACCTTGCCTTTTTATCCAGCCCGAGCCTAAGTAGGGAAGGGAAGGAATACCCAAGCTATCCCCCACCCCTACTGTCTTTGCAAAGACAGTGGGGGTAGGGGGTCGCTTGGGTCCCCCTTAATTCCTCTTCCTATGCCTGAGTGGGGATAGGAAGAAGAGCAAAGCCTGATCTAAGTGATCCCCCACCCTGGCTGCCTTTGCAAAGACAGCAGGGGTGAAGGATCGCTTAAGTCCCCCTTTTCTCCTTCAGCCCTAGAAAATGCATAAAACATATGGTGTGGTGATCATATGGAAAAGTTTGGAGCCTGCTGGTTAAGGGTATCAGTAGTTGCCCTTATCACTGATTAAACAATACAAAATATAATGAATAATAAATGGTGATGGTCGAAGTCTATACATAAAATTGTCAATGTTTCTTTTTTCAAAAATTTGAAAAGAATTCTATATTGCTTTTGTAGTTTCTGCCCAGCTTTAGTTAATACTCTCATCTAACCTTAGACACCATCCATAGATAACTGTTTTGAAAATTCTTCTACAGTAAAGACAAGGAAAGAGGCAAACTTCTCTTTTATCCATGTTATTTTGTACAAATTTTATTCACTATTGATAGATATTAAATGGATTATGTGTCTGACAATTCCAAGCATCCATATGATTAGCACCATCTAGAATCTGATTTCAGGTACACAATTCAGTTTACCCAGGCTCTCAGTTTAAAAACAAGAAGGATACAATTATTAAGTTACTAGTTGTCACATTGTTAATTCTCACAGAAAAAAAATCTGGGGTTTCGAAATCAGAGGAAAAGGTTTCCACTCTTCCTTTCTTCCTATACTCCTTTGATCTTTATCTATGTTTATTTGTAATGTTTTAAATATTTATTGTTGGTTGATTGTAAGCCGCCTAGAGTGGTCGAATGTGACCAGATAGGCGGGATAGAAATGAAATAAATAAATAAATAAATAATAAAAGGGACGGGGATCCAATACCCTTTCTGCATATGTGTGTGTGTGTGTGTGTGTGTGTGTGTTTGTGTGTGTGTGTGTGTGTGTGTGTGTGTGTGTGTGTGCGCACGCACGTACAAACACACACACAGATACAGACACACACACAGATACAGACACACAGACACACACACACACACACGCACAGAGAGAGAGAGAGAGAAACAGACATGCTTTCAGCCCCAGTTCCTATCCTGTTGTCCTTGCTACTTCAACCTTCCTTTCTTTTCATCTTCCTGCCTTCCAGGCCTTCTTGAAATGTTCTGAATTCTGATAAATATAACCTAGCAACACCTGTGCATACCTGATGAAATAAACCGTGTGCTACTGGAAGCAAGTCCTTACCAGTGATGGCAAAAGCAGATCTGCTTTGATTTTAATGGGTGGAGACTGAATCATAAGTAATAACCTTAAAACGAAAGTGGATATATTTTTATTTATCATGGCATAATATCCACCCCAAGGCCAAATTGGGCATGAGAAGAGTCAAATTGCTTTCATTATTTGGAGTACTCAAAAGTACTCCAAAAGTCTCCTCAATCCAGATTGATTCTCAGAGACTATTCTGTCATCGTTCTTATTTGCCTTCAGTTTCTCTATCATCACTAACAGTTTATCTACTCATTCTGCAGAATCAATCACTTTCTTTAGTGGTGGGAAAAACTGTGAGATTTCTCACTCATATAGAGCATCCACATGTAGCAGAGTTTCCCCTCTTCAGAGCCTAGAATCCAGATTCGTAATTAGGCTAGCACCTTCGTAGGCCTTCTCACACTCCAGATGAGCCAGCTTCCTAGATACCTGGAGCAGAATTTTCTTTTCAGGGAAAAATTGTGACAAGAGAGTGGGGAAAGGAAAGAGATGAAAAATGTAAAAACTGTCCAGATGTTGAAATGTTTATATCCCATCAACTTGTGCCCCAGCTGTGAGGGAAGTGAGAAATCCACAGATGTTGATGACTTGCCGGTGTCAGACTGTAACAGAAAATAGCTACTGTATTTGCTGAGAACAGAGAAGCAGGGGAACTTTGGGCCATCTGTTAATTAAGCAGAAGTCCAGCTGTAAATTCAAGCATGCCTTTGTCCTGTTCAAAGGCCACAGCTACTTGCTAGGTAGAGATGAGGCAGACTGTATTTGGATGGACACATCTGGAGGTAGTTTAAGATGTTGTACTAGGTAGATTAAGGATCTTCAGGCTATTGTTCTTCACATGAAGAAAGAGATGAAAGGAGATGGGGGCTAACATCCTTCTTTCCTCTTGGGTTGAATCAAAGTGGCAGGATTGTTGACGGGACTATCTATTTATGTCTGCATGTCTGTTATGCATCTGTTTAAGACAGATGCTTCACAGCTGATTTCCTTATCAAAAGTATTTAAGATTTGTGGTAAAATGGCTATGAAGCAAAAACTTTGGTGTGCTTCCTCTGTTTCTCACAACATGACTATTCAGTCTCCTATTTTGGACTGCTTAGAGTTATTTTTCAGATAATTGATAGCTGAGCTTTCAAAATGTAGTAAAAATGATATCCATCATGGATGTATTTTCAATGTGAACTTCTAAGTAAGGAGACATCTTTGTGACAGTGAATGCTGTTCACTAATTAAGCTTTGTGTCAAGAAGAAAATCTGACCCACAATCAATGCCAGTGTCTGATTTCTAATCCTGGTAAAATGGGAGAATTAAAAATTTCACACCGAAACACTTGGAAACCAAGTAGGAATGTTTTATCTTTGTGTATTTGATTTTATGCACTTTAGCATAATTTTGAACATTCTCTTCTTATTCCAGGGACAGGGAGACTGCGACAAAGAAGAGTGAGACAATGACACAATCCAGCTGGACTTTATGATATTTTCTTGTGGCCATTTTTAAAAGAAACTAAATAATCCCAAATCATATGAAAAATTCTCAGACCTCTTGAATATTTTAGTTGCCCTTTCTGTATTTTTTTATCTGCCCTCAGTTCCATAGTTGTCTTGTGGAGATAAACCGAAGCAAGCAGAACAATTTTCAGTGGCAATTGCATTAAGATTTCCATGTTCCTTAACCTTGCACACACCATGCTTTGTTATCTGTGGCTTAACCCCTCTGGTTGCATCACAGATTACTAATATTAACCACGGACTTCTGTGGAAGTCACACGTTGGCCAACTGTCTCCATCTCCTCATTTCACTGTTCCAATGAAATCCTTGTCAAGTCCTGTTTTTCTTGACTAATACTTTTAACTGCTCAGCTTTGAGAGGAGAATGCATTGATTACCTGTTTGTAATGCTTTATATAAAAGTGATAGGACAAATTCAAGAAAGGAGGAAGCATGGAGTGGGAACTTACAAATCGTGGGAGCTTTACAACCTTGGAACTGCTTCCCAAGGGAGGTTGTAGAGAGTCCATTATCTAAGCTAATTAAAAAGAGACTGGACACTTGACTGGGAAAAAGATCCATTAGGGAACCATTCTACATTGTCAAGGAATGGACTGATTAGCTTAAACCCAATGAAGGGAAAAGAAATGGAGAAATCAATCTGCAGTTAGAGAGAGAGGGCTGGAATTTTCATTACTGAGACTTCAGGCGCAGTGAAGGAATTGAACTGCTCTAGATGCCTGTCACGGCATTTTCTAGGCTGCCTTATTCAAGGGGAGGGGGTAGTGCTGAGATACCGAGAAGCAGATATGTTGTCACCAAACCTAGATCAAGACATAGGACTGGTTCAGTTGCTATACTTTAGACACAATTTCAACTCAATACATAAAACTCATATATTTCCTACCCACCCACCCAAAGCTAGTAAACCATTCCTTTGATTAATTCTCACTCATTCTTGTGGTATTTTAGAAATTCATTGGGTTCACATTTTAATAGGGATGCCATACTTGCCAAATCTGCTCTTGTCAATCTAGGATGTCTCATTTTGATGAGACATCTCATTGAGAAATTTTAAGCTCCACAGAGATTCTTCACCTTTCTTTCACATGTGAGAGACAAGAAGCAATGTTTCCCCCCTTCTCTATCAACTTCTTAATTTTATGCAAATTGTCTTTGGGAAGAACTAGTGTCCTTTCCCTTTGAATGTAAAGGACACACAGGAAGACAAAAGGACAGTCTGATTGTTGAAATAAATACAAATATATCTTCTAATGCTTGTAAACCTTAAAGGATTATGGCTGAAATCATGTTTCTTTTTGTTGTTTAGTTCTTAAGTCATGTCCGACTCTTTGTGACCCCATGGACCAGAGCACGCCAGGCCCTTCTGTCTTCCACTGCCTCCCAGAGTTTGGTCAAATTCATGTTGGTAGCTTCAATGACACTGTCCAACCATCTTGTCCTCTGTTGTCCCCTTTTCCTCTTGCCTTCACATTTACCCAACATCAGGGTCTTTTCCAGGGAGTCTTCTCATGAGAAGGCCAAAGTATTGGAGCCTCAGTTTCAGAATCTGTCCTTCCAGTGAGCACTCTGGGTTGATTTCCTTCAAAATGGATAGGTTTGTTTTCCTTGCAGTCCAGGGGACTCTAAAGAGTCTCCTCCATCACCACAATTCAAAAGCATCAATTCTTTGGCAGTCAGCCTTCTTTATAGTTCAGCTCTCACTTCCATAAATCACTACTGGAAAAACCATAGCTTTGACTATGTGGACCTTTGTCGGCAAGGTGATATATCTGTTTTTAAAGATGCTGTCTAGGTTTGTCATCACTTTCGTCCCAAGAAGCAGGCATCTTTTAATTTCTTGGCTGCTGTCTCCATCTGCAGTGATCATGAAGCCCAAGAAAGTAAAATCTGTCACTGCCTCCATATCTTCACCTTCTATTTGCCAGGAGGTGATGGAACCAGTGGCCATGATCTCAGTATTTTTTTTAAGTTGAGCTTCAGACTATTTCTTGCACTCTCCTCTTTCACTCTCATTAAGAGGTTCTTTAATTCCTCCTCACTATCTGCCATCAGAGTGGGATCATCTGCATATCTGAGGTTGCTGATATTTCTTCTGGCAATCTTAATTCTGGCTTGGGATTCATCTAGTACAACCTTTCGCATGATGTATTCTCTATATAAGTTCAATAAGCAGGGGGACAATATACAGCTTTATCATACTCCTTTCCCAATTTTGAACCAATCAGTTGTTCCATATCCAGTTCTAACTGTTGCTTCCTGTCCCACATATAGATTTCTCAGGAGATAGATAAGGTTGTCAGGCATTCCCGTTTCTTTAAGAACTTGCCATAGTTTGCTGTGGTCCACACAGTCAAAGGCTTTTGTGTAATCAATGAAGCAGAAGTAGATGTTTTTCTGGAACTCTCTGGCTTTCTCCATAATCCAGCTCATGTTACCAATTTGTTCCCTAGTTCCTCTGCCCCTTCTAAATCCAGCTTGTACTTCTGGAAGTTCTCGGTCCACATACTGCTCAAGCCTGCCTTGTAGGACTTTGAGCATAACCTTGATAGCGTATGAAATGAGTGCAATTGTACAGTAATTGGAGCATTCTTTGGCACTGCCCTTCGTTGGGATTGGAATGTAGACTGATCTTTTCCAATCCTCTGCCTACGGCTCAGTTTTCCAAACTTGCTGGCATATTGAGTGTAGCACCTTAGCAGTGTCATCTTTTAAGATTTTAAATAGTTCAACTGGAATGCCATCACCTCTACTGGCCTTGTTGTTAGCCATGCTTTCTAAGGCCCACTTGACTTCATCCTCCAGGATGTGTGGCTCAAGGTCAGCAATCACAGTATTTATTTATTTATTTATTTATTTATTTATTTATTTATTTGAGTTATACCCCACCTATCTGGGTTGTCCGTGACATCCAGAACTTTCTGGTATAATTCCTCTGTGTATTCTTGCCACATTTCTTGTCTTTTGCTTCTGTTAGGTCCCTATCATTCTTGTCCTTTGTCATGTCCATCTTTGCACAAAAGTTTCTTTTAATATCTCCATTTTTTTTAAAAAAAAATTTTTTTTAAATTTTTTCCCTTACTATTATTTTCCTCAATATCTATGCACTGTTCATTTAAGAAGGCCCTCTTGTCTCTCCTTGCTATTCTTTGGAAATCTGCATTCAATTTTCTGTAGCTTCCCCTATCTGCCTTGTATTTTGTTTCCCTTCTCTTCTGTGCTATTTGTAAGGCCTCGTTGGACAGACACTTTGCTTTCTTGCATTTCTTTTTCTTTGAGATGGTTTTTGTTGTGCATCCTGTACAATGTTATGAGCCTCCATCCATAGTACTTCAGGTTCTCTGTCCACCTAATCTAATTCCTTAAATCTGTTCTTCACTTCCACTATGTAATCATAAGGAATTTGATTTTGATTCTACCTGACTAGCCCAGTGTTTTTCCTACTTTCTTCCATTTAAGCTTGACTTTTGCTATAATAAGCTGATAATCAGAGCCACAATCAGCTCCAGCTCTTGTTTTTGCTGACTGTATAGAGCTCCTTTGGCTGCAGAGAACGTAATCAATCTGATTTTGGTATTGCTGATCTGGTGATGTCCATGTGTAGAGTCACTTGTTGTGTCGTTGGAAAAGAGTGTTTGTGATGACCAGCTTGTTCTCTTGACAAAACTCTATTAGCCTTTGCCCTGCTTCATTTTGAACTCCAAGGCCAAACTTACCTGTTGTTCCTTTTATCTCTTGACTCCATACTTTAGCATTCCAATCTCCTAGAATGAGAAGAACATCTTTCTTTGGTGTCAGTTCTAGAAGGTGTTGTAAGTCTTAATAGAATTGGTCAATTTCTGCCCCTTCAGCATCATTGGTTGGTGCAAGAACTTCGATTACTGTGATGTTGAAAGGTCTGCCTTGGATTCGTATTGACATCATTCTATCATTTTTGAGATTGTATCCCATTACAGCTTTTCCCACTCTTTTGTTGACTATGAGGGCTACTCCATTCCTTCTATGGGATTCTTGCCCACAATAGTAGATATGGTAATCATCTGAATTGAATTCGCCCATTCCCATCCATTTTAGTTCATTGACACCCAGGATGTCAATGTTTATTCTTGCCATCTCCTGTTTCTTAGTATACAGTATGTCAAATCATGATTTTGTGTCCATTCCTTTGTGGCGAAGAAACCATTACTTCTGAAATTTTATGTAATCTTTATTTCTCCAAAATGTCACATCACATCAGGGGAAGCAAAAATATTGTTTTCATCCATAAATCAAGACAGATGAATCAAACAAAATTGTTTTCCTTCTTTACTAGATAGAAAAGTGGCCCTCCAAATCTGGAGGTGCAAGTCCAGCCACTTCCAAGCTTATGATGCAATTCATAAAGCAAACAAAAATTAACCTCCCCTCGCCGCTGCCTCCCAAAAAGACTGCATAGAAAAACCTTGGAGTTATTCTAGTCAATTTGAAGAATGCTTCTATTTTGAACAAGGAAGATAGAAACACATATTTTTCCAATGTGGAAACAAAGGATTTTAAATCCAAATTGGAGTTGACTTGTGATGAGATTTTTGCTTGAGTAAAAGGAGACTCTCAAGGGGACAAACCAGGATGATTTATGCATTTCTACTCACTACTGTGTTTTGAAAATTGCTGGGAAGATATGGCCTGCTACTGAAAATCAGTTACAATATTTCTTTCCAGAAACTGTCAAACTTGTCTGAGGATGTTCAAATACAGGAATTGGGGGGGGGGGGGGCAAAGTTGGGACAGGAAGCTTTATGCATCTTTGTAATGTTCCCTGAAGACCTAGTATCCTGAATGCATGACTCATTTGTCCACTGGGAGACTTGGGTTTTAGAAGCATAAGTGGGATTTGCTATTATTGCTTGCCTTTAATTATTAGGAATCACAGAGGGAGTTCTGTCCAAAACAACACCTGAGCCTTGAAGGAAAGGGATGCAGCACAGATGTGTTGCATCACTGCCATTCACAGAGACAGGAGCTAAGAGGACAAAGGACAAACAGATCTTTGAGATCAATCCAGTCCAATATGGGTTGATCATGGAGGCTTCTCTGTCATCTTACATGGACCTCTGAGAAGGTCCTTTACTTTCTCTCTTGCCTCCAGGAAATACGTTTAAGGTGTATCACATTAACTTTTGGGTCTCAATCAAATGAAATAAGAAAATACCAAGGTTATATTTTTTCTCTCTCTAGAATTATAGAAGTTAAATTCTTCTGACTTGTAGCTTTCTAAGTAATTCTCTATCTCTCTTCCTATGGCTTGTCTAAAAGAGGGAACAGTAAAAGGGCTGGCCACTGCATTCAGCACATTACTAATCCTTAATAAATCTGCTTAATGTGGACTGATTTGCATGACATCTGTATAAAAGTGGTGTGGCCAAATTCTGATGAAATATAAAGCAAAACTAAATTTACAAATAGATTCAGATATGGGGCACAAACTGCACTGGAAGGAGCACAAGTAACTATTGAGTACTTGGTAGGTAGATTTGGTTTGGTTTGCAATTTTAAAAATATTAAGTATAGAAACCTCTGAAACTAACTGACTGAAATTTATCAGACTTAAGGTCTGTAAATGTCATGTATATCAAAGCAAAAACAAAAAGTCTGTAGCCATCTTGGTTTTCCAATGCAACTAATACAATTTTACAAATCAGTTTGCATCAGGAACAGAAACCGAATGAGTTGGGGCATAAATGGCTCCAGACTTGATTGGGATACATCCTAAAGCTCCCAGTTTTGGCCTCCAAACCAAACTAGGTGCCCTAAACAGTAATCATTCTAAAGAACTGTCCATTATGAATCTGTAACAATGGACTGGGGCAAGCACCTATTACAGTGCTGAAGAACTTTAAAAGCCAACTTCAGACGAGGAAGGGGAAGAACTGTACGAAATGCCATAGAATCATATATTTTCACCTCAGGTAAAATTGTACAGGTTAAATTAATTATAGATAGGTAAAGGTGAATAAAATTCACATTGAATTTGACAAAAGACTGTGACACATACTGAAAATATGTTAAGAGGAAAGGTGAATCCATATGCCAATAGGGCAAAAGAAAGCAGAAATAAAGTATAAAAAGGATCAGGCAGGCCCCAGACACTTTCATTAATGCAAAGTTATGTATGATATTTTAATTATATAAATGCCGAGACTTTTTATACTTTTGAATTTTTTAAAAATGGCCATGCACGTTGCCTTCCCCCCCACCCCTTTCTTTTTCTTTTATTTGCTCCTCAAAAGATATATCACAGAACTGGAGAAAGATGACTCTGTGACTGATGTTGGGACTTTTAATTCATGAAAAACTGTTCCAAGATATTATGTTGCCCAGGGCAATGAAGAAAATGGTACTTATCTAACATTCCATGTGCTACAGAATCTGTCTTTGTTATGGCTGATGCCTTTCAGGTACCTGAAGGCAGCAGGGCAACTTACTGGATGCAGAAAAGAGTGGCTGGCAGAGACAGCTCTGATGCTCATATTCGCTTCCCCCACCAATGCTGTAAAACTTAAAAATATGGAGTTTAGTTAATAGGCTTGCAATCCATAAATTAAATGATTGTATTAAGAATCATGGTTAATGCATATTCCCCTTCATTCCTAGTCTGGATCCAGCGATACAATAAAAGTCAGTTTGTATGTTTGGACATTGGGTTCCTTTTGTGTTACTGACAAGTGTCAACTTTTATCCCCCCGCCACATTTATTTCTCATTCATTCCAGCACTTTCTTGTCAGATAATCATTACTGCATGCTTCTTATAGAAGACGGCTAATAACCAAGCTGTGACATTTATGAAAATGAGGAAGCTATTTTAAGAAATCTAGTAGAAATGCAGGATCCATTAATTTGGGCTTTTGTATATTTAATACTTCACCAGTCTACAGTAGTTGAAATGCTAAGTGAATTGTGTTGATTATTAAATGCTTTTAAAATGAACTCTATGGTCATCTGGGAAGGGAGAGAATAGCTGTTTATACAGTGCTAAGTAGTCTAGGTTTTCTTCTTGTGGCATCTTTTTTCTTTCTTTTTTTAATGGTTAAGACTGATTTCAGTGTATATAAAATTCGTTCAGTTCAGACTTCCACTGAAATCTGAAAAATGATGGAATTCATCTATTTAAACAACATCTGAAAGAAATGGCACCTTCCCATCATAAAGGTGCCAAACATTCTTTTCCATATTAATAAGAAAATATGGAAAATATTTATAAATATTTTGCATTATAATTATAAAGAAAAACTTTGCTTCAATAGCAATATGCTTACTTTTCCTGTAATCAAGGTACTCTGTTCTAAACAGGAAATATTTGTATAAAATCCTATGTAAAATGTAAACTCTTGATGGCTAACATTTTAAATAGCGCTAACCATTCAAGAAGGAAGCTAGCAAACTGGAACAAGTTCAGAGGAGGGCGACAAGGATGATCAGGGGGCTGGAAACCAAGCCTTATGAGGAAAGGCTGAAAGAATTGGGCATGTTTAGCCTTGAGAAAAGAAGACAGAGGGGTGATAGGATAGCACTCTTCAAATATTTGAAAGGCTGTCATACAGAGGAGGATCAAGATCTGTTCTCGATCATTCCAGAGCGCAAGAGACGCAACAATGGGCTCAAGTTAAAGGAAGCCAGATTTCGGTTGAATATCAGGAAACACTTCCTAACTGTTAGAGCAGTATAACAGTAGAACCAGTTACCTTGGGAGTTGGTGAGTGGTGTGTGCTCCAACACTGGAGGCATTCAAGAGAAACGTAGATAATCACCTGGCAGATATGCTTTGATTCTATTCCTGCATTGAGCAGGGGGTTGGACCTGATGGCCTTGGAGGCCCCTTCCAACTTCACTTTTCTATGATTCTAAGATTCATGACAAATCTCTTGATTAAGTAAAGCAGTGGTTGGGTTGTAGGTCTCATCAGAGTTATCTTTTTAGAACTTGGTATCAGGTGCATAAAATCAAGTCTTGGTGGGCATTATAGCTCTTGTACTAGAGTAGATGAGGATGGGGGAAAATACCTGTCCCTCTCTTGCTATCTAAATATGGAGCCTGACTAACTGAATGGGTTAGTTTCTTTTATCCATGAAGGCTTTCTATAAGATACTGAACTCTGAAAATCACACTGAAAGCTAAGAGGGAATTATTGGGCTATCCTCTGGGGGGAGTTTATAAGTTATCATGTAATATCTGTTTATTTGACTTTGGGACTTTGTTTCAAGACAGGCTCACTATTATAATTTTTTTAAAATGTGGTCCTTATACACCATCCAAAGGCAAGGGTGGCCTACCACTATAAATCACAAACATAAGCTGACTTTTGACCGTGCACAGGTCTTCATTGGGGTGGGCATCACGGAGCTGTGGATAGTGCAAAAAAAAAAAAAATCATACAACTTCCAAAATCATGATCAGCTTCTTTATTAAAAGTAATTTTCAAAGTGCTGGTTGCAAATTCTGACCAGGGGTGTTGGGAGAAATATTCTGATCAACACCACCAGAGGCGGAATGTGAAATTCACACCTCTGACCCGAGTCCTCAGCCCTCATTTTGAAACATATTTTTGAAACATACTTCTAACACAGGAGCTTGAAACATACGGTACCATAAGGCTTTATTTGAGAACCCATTACTTTCAGCACTACAAATACATTCAACAAAATAAATATCTACATAGTAAGAACAGTTTGATTCCCCTTTAACTGCTATGTCTCCATCCTGCAGAATACTTTTTGTGAGGTACTTCAAATTCCCTGCTATAGTTTACGCAAGTGCCCTAAAAATCATAGACTCTTGACATCAAACAAGCAGTACTGAATACTGAAGAGAGCATCCACCTGGTAAAACTATTTATTTGGCTTTAATTTGGCTTAAATTGACTGTTCCTGGTGGTTTAACTAAATTCTTAATCTCAACTCTATTATAGGCAGGCCATGTTACCTGGGCAGTCTTCGCTCTCCCAGCTAAAGACAAACTCTTTGAGTTTCAAAGAGGCAATGAGGGAGAAGGCGTGTGCCCCCAGATTGCCTGTGACTATCCTCAGTTTTAAGAGACGGGCCATAAATTCCAGATTGCTAGATGAAGGAGAGCTTGAAACCAACATGCTGCAGCTGTTTCCATCTAAGAAACTTTCCTGGTTTCTATACCATCAGCCATGTGAATTTGGGACATTTTAAAAGGCACATAAGTTTGGGACTGCCCACAAGAACTTGATGCACAGCTTTGAAGAAGATGATTTATTATTGAAAGCTCACTATTTGTTTTGTTTCATTTTGTTTATATATATACAGTATTTATATAATCAATTTTTTTAGAACTGTATAGTACATGTGCACTGTTTAATAATAAATAAAAATAATAATTTAAGTCAGTTCTCATTTCTGGCAACCTTTCTCAGTGTTTTATAAGCAAGAAGTACCCAGAAGTGGCTTTCCAGTCGTTTCTTCTGTGGGTGCTTTGGGAAGATGTGTCTTGGCCAAAGCCACACAAAGTGGTTCCTGTCCCAGGCAGCACAATTAAAGACTTGGCTCTTTAGGCAAGAGCCTTCCCTCCTATTCTCCCTCTTGATTAATATTAATATTGTCAATGTAAATCGTTGTTTTAATTGTTTTTATCAATAATTCATTGTAAGCAACCCTGAGTAGATAAAAATCTAATGAATGGATGAATGAATGAATGAATGAATGAATGAATGAATGGGGAATCAAACCCCCTGACCCCTGACTCTGCAGCCAGGTACTCCACTCACTGACCCTATCCAGCCAGCTACCCTTTACTGGGGAACTGTAAAAACTAGTGGGTGGGGTGTTGAAAACATTCCTCATCTAGGATTCTGTTTCTCCTAAGGTCAGCCCTGGCTAAAACAATCCACCATCTTTGCCCTCTTCTCTCCCCTTGTAATGCACAGTAACAACAGCTTCTGGTGCAGAGATAAGAAAGCATTGTGTTTGTTGGAGTGGAACTCCCAGAAAGCACCAACTACTGTAGAGTGGGCTAGTGATACAGGGGTTCTTCAGAGCCAAGGTGGTTGATCCTGGATTCCACTTTTGCCCATTTCTCTGTTCACTTGAAACAGGACTAGGAAGACACACTTTGAAATGGCTAAGCTATTTGTTGGTGAAGTGGTTCTCTGTGTGACTCGGGCCTGCCTTTGAAAGCCTATTTTTAAGAAACAGTTGCCACATTTTTGTCTATCATCACCAGTAGGAGCATGGTTAGCATAAGCAGTATTCATCAGCATTTCTAATCTTTAAATAACAGGGGAAGAGGGAGGAATGGAAGTAGCATTTACATGGTTCCGGATGCTTTTAAAATGACATGCAAATGCCTATTATTTCTCTTTAGCGCCATACCAGACAAAGGCTTACTCAGAAGACTCTTGATTGAGGCATTCAATGTTTGAAAAGAGAAATAGTGGGACGTGGCTGTAATAATGAGGGAGAATATGAAAAAATGGGGAAGGGGGAGTCAGTGGTGTAAAATAGCAACAAATTTACAGCAAATAAAATAAGTCTCAATTTTAATGCTGGTGATAGCTCTTGGATTCAGTCTCATGAGGTCAGGGAGTCAAGTACTCTGGCATCTTTCAAAATATACATTTTAAAGGCTCGATAATTTTATGACTACATATAACATTTGTAGCCATGCAAGGCAAGATAATAACATGGTTAATCAAATCTCATGCTTCAGGGCATAAATTGATTGCCTGAGGGGGTCATGACAGATTTTTATTTCCCACCAAGTACATGATTACACAACTGATTCAGTGTCTTACAGTTGCCTTTTGCTACGATATAGACACTAGCGGCTCTCATTCAGAATGGCGCAAACTCCGTCAGAATTCAGAAATGACCAGCCTAAGCCTCAAAGTGATCCCCTAGCAGAAGGAAGGGCACAGGATCAAGGCAGTGCATTACAAAAATAAAAATTAAAGAGTCCTTGTTAATTTACCCATTTAATTTTTGGCACCCACCCAACCCAGCAGCTTCCACCTGATGTCATAAAAAGAGGGAAATGCCATAATGAAAGTAATCATGGGATAAATCCATACTGACACTAATTTGCAGCTGAATGGTAAAAAGACCGTGTGAGGAACATTGTGTGTGTAAAACACCTCCCATTCTCCCATACTGGTGGTCAAGCAGATTTTAAAACAAAACTGCTGATGACTATGGCATGGTGGATACATGCATGCTTTTTGGCACTGGCGTGTGTGTGTGTTTTCATGCACGTATGTCAATAAAGGGAAAGGGTTGAGTTTCATTAATTACATGTTAAGAATACATAGCCACAGAGGTTTCCACACCTGAAAAGTATTTAACTACTGCAATAGATATGTCTGTCTTTTAAAAAGTAATTCTTTCTCATTTATCAAAAATAACTGTAGTTATTTTAAAAACTGAATTTAAAAAAAACCAAACCTGAATTTGAGAATAGGTGTGACAAATACAGGGCTAAATTCAATGTCTGTTCCAATTAGATTAGTCCTGTTAAAGTGGATGTAACTCGTTCATTAGCAGCAATTTTTTAAATTTGAGGTCAACCAGTCAGCTCTGTTTGAGAATAACATTGGATTGAACTCATGCACTCCATCTCATTGTTGCTTCAGTATCCAAGGGAACAGCATGTGGCATGGAACAGGTAAGCACATGGACTGAGCGATAGTCCTTCTTCACCAAACATTCAGGCCACACTGCTATAAATATTAATGTAATGGAAAAAGTTACTGTTAAACATCAAAGCGAGTGACATTATCCCTGTTAAATTGTAGTTACAATGCAATGCAATTTATATTGAGGAAAGAAACTAATCATAAGCAACTGGTTGTTTGTACCTAGATGAGCACAATTAGTTACTTATAATTAGTTATTTGTATCTGAATACTTCAGATCCCTTCTTGGCCATGGCAATTTACTTGGGGTATGGAACTGCTAAAACCATTCCTTAAATATCTCACCTTGAAGGCCCCATTAGAGTTTCGTTTCGTTTAGTCGTTTAGTCATGTCCGACTCTTCGTGACCCCATGGAAGTCAATTCCAACTTGACCGAACATAAACACACACTTTATCTCCTCAGTAACTTGTGTGTTAAAGTGCTCAGTGTAGGATATCCCATCTTGTTACTGATTCCCAGCATTGAGAAAGAAGAGTACAATTGCCCCTCTACCCGCCACCTCTACCACCACACAGTGCTATTCCTATAAAACTGTCTAGCATTGAGTCTCAGGGGCATGAACATAATTGAGCAGGAAGGGCGTGCTAACCAAAAATGTTCCAAGGAAAATCTGTGGTGGTTGGCCCAAGACACTTTATGGCCAGAGGCAGAACAGCAAATGATATGCCTGACTATCCATGTCAAAATATATTCTGTTGAAAGCTGGGCACGTTATATGGGCTAATGGATAACGGACAGTATGACACTCCTCCCTCTCCTAGGAGTTACAAACCAGTAAAAGCAAGCAAAATAAAAAAAAAATTCTGCCCAACCCCAAATCTGCTGCCTGAGGTAGCTTATCCTGTCTAAGTGGCAGGCCAATCTTGAACCCCACACTGTATACAGAAAAATGACCCTACAGATCTCCATTTAGTTTTGGAGAAGAATTATTTCTGCCCTAGCGAGAGCTGCTGAGGGTTGAAGCTAGGAATCGGGCCCCTGTCTCTTCTTTAAAGATTGCAAAAGATTGTTCATGCATTTTGTACTGTAAGGAACAGAGAGTGACAATGAATTTTTTTAAAAACCAGCACTGCTATCAAGTGGAGAAAATAAATGATATTAACGTGTAAGGATGTCCTTTGGTTCCTTTGGTCTTTTTCAGCTGCAGACATAATTATCAGAATTTAGTGTGATATTCTAATTAAGTGGATGTTTCAGCTATTTGACACTCAGCAGAAATAGCAAATTTTCCATAGAAGGCTTTGGCAATACTTAAAAAAAATTTTCTACAATTTTCAATCCCAGCAGCTTTGGGTTGTGAATTAATTGTTCGCACCTTGAAAGAGTGGAGAAGGAAAAGCAAAATGTGACCTTTAGCATGCCTTTTTGTGTGTCAGTGTCTGTTGTATGTGTAGGGGGGGGGCATTTTACTAAGCAACAATGACATTCTCTAAAAGAGCCCTTCAATGCAGAATTGTATGGTACAGTAACTTCCCAGCATGGATTCCAAGGACAAACATGATTGGACTGAAAGAGGAGTCTTGCAGCTGTAGTGAGGCTAAGACTTGCCATATGAGCTCCTTTCACCCTTTTCTGTTGTGGCGGGGAGGTGGGGGGGGCACTCATTCACTTCGCATCTGCATGCTTTTAGGAAGGAGCTGTGCGGCAACCCTGAACACAAGGGGTTCAAAGAAAGGACTTGAAAATCTGCCTGCCGGAGCAGCATGCCTCTCCATTCATGTGTCTCCATATAGATCAAAGTGACTTGAGCAAATCAGACACGTCTGGAGAAACGTACGCTCAACATCAAAACATGGAAAAAAGGCATGGCTGCCACTCAGCTTTTTAGAAAGTTACTGTTACATGGAGTAGGGCCAGTGTGGCCAGATGGAAGCATGTCTCCCTCACGCAGCAATCCAGAATTTCATCTGTCATAAAATGAAAACTACTGTACTAGACTTCACGCCTATTACAAGGATTTTTCAAGCATTTTGGAACTTTGAATTGCTGAACTGGAAACTTTGAAGCACTGATATTGGAGGAGATCAGTGATAATTAGTGAACAGTAATGTTTATTGGGTAAAAAATGAATCTCATGCTTCCCTTTGTTATAATGCAAGCTATAACAATTGTTATCAATATTTGAGAATGTGGAATAGGATAAGATGACTAAAGAATTGATAACCAATTTATTAACGGCGGCTAGACTGATTATAGCTAGGCAATGGAAATCAAAATCTGAATTTCAAATCCATGAATGGTATAATGAAATATGGAATATAGCTATAAATGATAAACTAACTTGTAATGTAACGGTTAAGAAAGGAGAGTTGAAAAAGATTTTTTTTCATTTTTTTATTTTTTAACATAAGGGGTAACAAAAAGGAAAGGGGGAATTGGAATTAATGAGGAAGAGGGGAGACAATAACTTACTGATATCCAATCTATACCTATTGCCATATCAAGATTTTAAGTTATTCTGTTTACTCTTTTCTGCCTTATAGATAATGTTCTCATTTCAATATATGTTATTCAGACGCTGCCTGTTGATTCAGTCCACCTGTTAAATAGATCCCATCTTTCTGTTGCCTTTTGCAGAGGATGATCTTTCATTACTTCTGATAAGATATCAATTTCGGCTATTTCCCGTATCTTTTCAATAAGATCTTTTTGTTTCGGTACCGTTGGACTTTTCCAATTTCTAGCATATATAATTCTAGCTGCCGTAACAATATATATAACTATGTATTCCTTTGACTTATCTATATTATCGGGTATGATACTCAGTAAAAACAATTCTGGGGTTAATGGCACCTTACAGAGCAATATTTGTTGTAACATAGCATGTACTCTTTTCCAATATTTTTTCGCTACTTCACATGACCACCACATATGATAATAACTTCCCACTTGTATTTCACATTTCCAACACTTATTTGATACATCTGTATACATCTTTGACAATTTTTCTGGGGCCAAATCTTCCTTCACAAAGCAGGGTTGCATCAACCCATTGAACTATTCCTCTGTTGAAAAGGCAAAGTGAAGACTACAAAGATTGCCTGGTTTTTGTCTGTTTCCATCATTATTGTTCTGGTGATCCTGATTTATCAGTTCTAATTGGTGCTATTTGTTTTATTTTGTATTTGTCTTCATATGCAGAAGTAGCACACAAATAAATGTTTCTTGCTTGCCTGCACACTCATATGAATAGTGCATGAACATGCATGCATGCAGGGAAATTACCATTCCAGAGGCTATGGATCCAACATCATCCAGGACCAGCTGCAAGAGAGGTTCATCTCCCAAGGTGAGTTTCTGCCATGGAGCCTCACCTCCAAGCCAGTGCAGAAATGTCCATGGTTTTCATTGCTTGAACTCTGAAACCATAGAAAGGGAGAAGGAGGCATTGTAGGAATGCCTTATGTGAATACCAAAGGAGGTAAAATGAGAATAGGAGCCCAACTGAATCCCCACACATCCCCACAAACCTGGACCAGATCTATGTGATGCCTGATGCTGATATAATTGACTTCCTTTCTGTTGGAATCAAGGGAACGAAAGCTGGCTTTTAAAAAGTAATATAAAAAGTAGTGGTTGGAAACAGGGAGGAAGAGACAAGAATGCTGCTCCACCCCAAAATGTGCTGAGGCTGGCTTTGCATGAAGAGATTCTTCTATATGTGAATTAATCTAGAAGTGGTGTTAGGATTGTTCTGCTCATTAGGTTGCAGTTTTATGCCAGCTTATATAGGAGTAAGTCCCATTGAATTTATTAGACGGTATGGTGTGTGCTGTTAGTCACACAGAGTGTCTCATATCAAGAACTTCAGTTTCATACTGAGACGGCACTTTGAAAAACAAAATAAAACACAGGTAATTATCTCACTTTTGGTGTGGGAGTTGATCATCAAACCAATTAAAATGCACAATGTTTCTTTTCTATATAACTGTGAATTTATTTCATGTTGCAGAGAGCAGATGATCAAAGTTGGTGTTCATTTCCTTTGACCACATTGCAAATGACCTAGCCAGCATTATTATTTAAAATGAGATCAGGATAAGGTCACTGCATTAAAATATGAGAAAATCTCAAGTATAATTAAAATTTGAGTCAGTGCAATGTTGCACATTTCGTCTCATAAGTAAACCCTATGGGTTTCAACAGATTTTAGTTCCAGGTAAGTGGGCATAAAATTGGCAACCTTCAAGGAAAATACCAATGGGTGCATGTGCGTGCATGGGGGTATGCCTTGGATCCAGGCAAATCACATTCCAAATAGGGCTAATTACAAGAACCACATGAGATCACTGATCCATGGGGGCTTCTCCAAAGCAAAGTAAATCCAAATGTAAGCCTCCCGTAAAATAGAAATTTCAGTTTAGAAGATAAAGAGATCCTGACATTGCATGTGCGGGAAACTGATCTATTCCCCTGCTAAGGTAAGGAGAGGAGTAAAGGAGGGGAGACTAATTAGGGTTGTTGTTTGGAAGACAGGCGTCCAGTTGTCATGACTCAACTTCCAGACAACCGTACCTGGATGACTAAGAATCTTCACAGATACGGTTGTTGTTGTTGATAATGATAATGATGATCAAATCTGGAAATTTTGCTGTCTACTGTGTTAGAATTGTATGATTTTTTGTGTATTCATGTCTACCCTTATTTAAATGAACAAAGTGGAAGGCCAAAGCATTTCATAGACATACAAATTTTGGTGGATTCCCTGTAAATTGAAATGACCTCCTTCCTCATCCAACACTATCTGCAACTGACAGCTACAGCTTCTAATCACCTGTCACCCAGCCTGCTTCTGTGTATAAGTCTGCCTTTTTTTGGATTTTTTACTTGATGCAATTGCTTTGCACTACTTTGACATATGGAGCAAGATTGTCTCCACTAAGCCCTTTCTTGATCTTGTTATAGAGCAGACATAGAAACCAATAGCCCATGAGCCGCAAGAGGTTCCCATCTGGTCCACCACCTTTCTTACAGATGGTTCATTCTGATCTAGATGTTTTCCATCTCCTGCAGACTTTCCTGGATTTATTTCTAAACACCTTTTTTGTCATGTTTTAAAGAGACAGCTATAGATAAGACAGAGGCAGCTAGGGATGGGGAGGAGGAGATACAATAAACTGTCCAAAACTTGGAAAAGAAAGAGCTAAAAGACAAAAAACAAAGAGTTTCAGAACTTAAGCAATTTTGTCTGCTTCAGAGATCACAACTGTTGTCTGTTTTCAAAGGCATGATGAAGATGGCAGAAGCTTATCCCTTCTATAGGAGTTTGGATGTAGAGATTTTCTAGAGATTTCATTTCTACAAGTAGGAAAAATGGCACAACTCCATCATAATTGCATCAGTTTCCATAGGCACAGAAACAAAGTTGGGAAGGCTTAACAGTTCTTCGGATATTGAACAAAGTTGCATAACATCTATGCTTCGGGTAGGAACAGCAGCTGTGGATACCTCTGCAGTTGGCTTCTCTGAACTATTAACTACACAGCTGGTTTTGATACTGAGAAAGGTGTCCATAGATCTTTCCCCCCAAAATATCAGAGTCATGTCTCAAAAGAAAAACATGATGTTGATTTTAGTAATTTATAATACCACAAGAAAGGATTTTGCCACTGAGACTTGCAGTCCATGCATCTGCTTCTTGCTAGATAGCATCTGGACAATCAGAAACATTGGTAGATGAGGTTATTTCTATTCTGAATGATCTAAGTGGAATCACAAATCAAAGTGTTTAGTAGACATACGAATGTCACAGCAAAGTAGCACATTACTGAAACCCTTTTTTGAGTAAATAGTGTCTCTGTGCCATCAAGTTGCATCTGACTTACAATGACCCTAATCAAGGTAAGTGAGGAGTAGTTTTACTAGTGCCACAGCACTAGTGGGTTTCCATGGCCAAGCAGGAATTCAAAACCAGGTCACTCAAGTTCTAGTCCATCACTTTACCCACTGCATGACACTCGTTACAAGTACATAGGGCATTGGCTGACTAGCTGAGCAAGGACTATGGCAGTGCTGGGGAACCTCTGGCCCTCTTGATGTTGATGGGCTCCATTTCCCATCATCTCTAGCTAAATTGGTCAATGGTGATGCATGATCAGTAGGACCACATGTTCTCCATCCCTGGACTATAGTATTGTAGCATACTTTTCAGATATGTGGACTCAGTTTCAGGGTGAAGGAAGTCAAGACAAAGAGGAGCAAGATCCATAGTTAAGCTGAAAGTTGTTGTGATGCTTCAAAGAGACAATCAGAGATAAGAAAGTAGTGGTAAAGGAAAGAAAGTACATGGCACAAACTGGAATTTAAAGAAAAGGACAAAACTATCATGTTTCAAATCCTTTTCTTCATCCCTCTAAACTCCTTTGAGGTAGACCCTGGAAGAGATAAATCAAATGGCATATAATTAAGTAAAGTATTCTGTATAGCCCAATACTGTCATTTGCTTCACTGGTAAATGATTTATGTTATGAATGTAAAAGTGAAACTTTGTTCTCTTATGAGATCCTTGGACCAAAAAAACAGTATACGCAGTGAGTGAGTGAATGAGGTCTTGTACTCAGGTATTAAGTGGAAAAACTAAGACAATGGGGTAAATTAGAAGGAGCATAGTGGTTTGCCAAACTCAGTGAATGAGTTTTTTTTTAGATGAGCCAAATTATGCCATACCCAAACAAAAGGATGCATACATCTGCCAAGCCTGTTTGTGAAGATTTCCTCTCACTTGCATGCCTTGGGGACAGGAATATGAAAATATATGTTGGATAGATATGCATTTTCCACATTGTACACATTGTTTGCTTGAACCTCTTCCTTGAAACATTTTTCTAGGTTTTTCAAATGTACACATTATCTATGCCTGTGTTATTTTTTAAAAAAATAGCCGTACATTTTATCAACTGGTTCTGCAATGCCATGTCATTTGGAGATTTCTGCATGCAAATACATCTGGTCTGGCATTATGTTTGGGTGGAGCAGACTGGAGAAATCTGTAGATGTAAGATGATGTCTCCCTGCTCTACCTTTGGTTTTGTTTATTCTGACTCCTATAGCCTCACTTTTCCAGATCTTCAAAAATCATGCTACCACTTTTACACAGAAGAAAAATGTATATTCACAAAATGGATCTACTCCATCTCCAGTAAAATAGTGTTCTTTAAAATGGCTATAATGTAATGGCAACATGGTATAGAAGTTATGCAAAACAATAAACTGTGCAAATATCTACGTATCTCTAGTTATTTGTCATTGGGTTGCATTCAATTTATAGCAATACTAACAGGGTTTTCAAGGCACATGAGATATTTAAGATTTTTTTTAACCATTTCCACACCCCACATAAGTTAGCCAAGCAATGATTCAAAGCCAGGTCTCTCCTGAGTCCATCATTGTATCCATTACACTGCACTGGCTCTCATTTTCTAAGCACTCAAAATTACATCTGGTGGGAGCTCAGTTTAGGCAGAAAAAGGAAGTACTGTAGTGGATTTTTGCTACTCCACAGTTCTTATTCTTCTAAATGTTTTCAATATCCAGCTGCTGGTTGGTTAACTAAGATCTGAGACATAAATGCCACGAGACCCTTGGGTGAAATAATGTTACAAAGTGCCATTGCTTATATGGCTATTGCACAGTATTTAATGCCAGAGATCAATATTGGACTGAGCGGACGTTACAGATTTCAGTGTTGTTCGAAGTGTGTTGTAAAAGCATAAAAATAACATTTCAGATTGTACAGAAATTTTCATGCCTGTTCCACCCCATCCATTTAGTTTGGCCGTTACTGGATACATGGCGGTGCCAAATGAATCTGCTTAGGCTGTGTGTTTACATGTTGGTGCCTAAAAAAAAATTTCTGAAATGAAATAGTGCATGTAAATTCCAGAGTTAGTCTCTCAGCAAGGTATTAATTGTGACTTCTGACAAGGCCCGCCCATTACAAGTGCTCTGAATTGGACCTAGCATGTGTTGTGCATTTGAAGAATAGCACACATCCATTACATGATCAACAAAGAAAGGAATCGCCATGCCAACATGCAAACTCTAGGCAGGAATGCATCCCACCATAACTCTGAACAGATGACACCAAACTCCAGTAAAAAGCAGAAACTTCCTTGTGTGAAAAAAAGGCTCCTGGAAGAAGCCGAACAAGCCCCATTTACAACACAACTTAACAACAATGCATTGGATAATGTTTTTTATTGCAGTGGATTGGTTTTCGTAAAGCTAGAAGCTACAATTTGCAAAAGATCTGGCTTATTTTCTTTTGTGGGATTTAAACTGCCATGAGTATTGACAGATCATGTTCTGTAGGTGCTTCACTGTGACATTTTCATTTGTTTGTTACATTTTCACACTGGCAAGTCCAGAGTGACTCACAGCACAACAGTTATCAATTTCAGAATAATATTAAATAAACAAAATAGGAGGTAATTTTAAGATATTGTTCCAAAAATGAAATCAGATTTTCCACCATATGTGCTTGTTATCATTAACTGCCACCAGAAAAACTGCAAGCACTGCATATCAAATTATTCCATTTCTCATATAAAGAAATGACCTCCTTCTACTATACATATAAGAAGAGTTAGGATAATTTGTAATGTCTCTCTAAAAGTCTTGCCCCCCTGCCACAATTTTCAACTTAGGAAAGCAAAAGCATTGGTATACATGCTACTGAGAAATATTATTTATTGCTTTGTTTGTTTGTTTGATTGCTTCATTTTTATACTGCCCATCTGGCCAAGGGCCACTCTGGGCAGTTTACAACAAAGACACATGGTGACATAATTAAAATACCAATTCAGTCGGACATGAAATGAAATACAAATAAACAATACAGTCATTAAAATACATTAAAATACATTAGTGCATAAATGGCACTCGTTGTTTTTTTAAATATTTTCTGTTATAACCAAACTAGAAGTTTGTTCTTCCAACTTGGATTTTTCTTTAGGAAACCAGGGAGAGCCCAGGCTGGATGGGGACCATGGCATTTGGGGCGGGGGCTAAGGTCTTTAACCAATTCCTCCTATTACTGACAAGGCAAGTTAAAGGTCCACGCCTCTATGTCACAGCCCTGAAATCCCACACCCAGCCCCCCTCTAGCCATCTGTTTACGCTTTCATAGAAGTATGTATATCCCATTCTCCTAGTGCTTACATTCAGGGCACCTGATAACACTGAACATCAGTCTTAGTCCACATGAACATTTCCAAACCACCACAGTAACTTAGGAGAAACTGATAGATGCTGCAGGGTAAAAATACTCAGGAAACAAATGGAGAGGCCTTTGCTGTACAATTAAGGAAAAGTCAGTGAGGCCAAACAACATGCCACATCTCATTTGAAACTTGAAATTATGCCCCACTAAGGCATTATGTAGCCTACTCTTGTCATTTGATTGTAATGGCTCCAGGGGACTGGGGTAGCATGGTGGCCCCTGTACTGGGGACAGATTCTTTCATGATGATGTCCTGGAGGCCTATTGAATGTAAACATGATATTGTGTAAATAGTCGTATTATCAAAAACTCTCCAGTATATTTCATTTTAATGCCAATGGTGCCACATAAGTAGAATTAGAATTAGAAAATACCATAACTCAAATCAGATGCCACAGATCAATCCCAGAACTTCAGCTATAGTCCAGGTCTCGTATAATACCAAAAAGCAACAGTGAAAACCTTTACAGACTCTTATAGATCTCTCAACCTACTCTTCACTCCACGTTTCTAAGACAATATTGCAAATAAATTTAAAAGAAAATAAAAACCTGACAGAAAAACCTAACTATGTTAGGCTACCTTGCCTAACATAGCCACGTATGACATGGTGACCAATTTCCCACCCAAATAAGTTAGAAAGCACTGATCACAACTGGACAGCAAATATTAGTTTGAATTTCTCATGGATAAATTGTTTAACACTGACTTTTCTCTTGTGCAGACAATACTTGAAAAAAGATTTTACTAAAGCAAAGCCATGACTTTGATGCTTCTGTGAAAGGTGAAGCTGAGACAAACCTCAGTTTCCTGGATCCTAGTCCACCACTTGAAATGCTGTACCATGCTGGCAGATAATGGCTCCTTCTAATGCCAGCAGCCTTCAAGTACAAAAAGGCAAATATCCACTCAGCTACATTGCACTTTCACACTACTAGTTACTACAGTGTGGAAATAACTATTTTCAAATAACCATTTACAAGTTAATTACAATAGCTAGTTACAAATAACTAGTTGTATTCATCTGGGTACAAATAACTAGTTATTGATGATTAGTTGCTTTCCCCAATGCCAAGTACATTTCACTGGCTGCAACCCTATTAGTGTAGTAAGTTGCACTAAAGAACATCCATTGAATTAGCGGGGATATGGTTAATCAACTCCTCCATAAATTCCATTGATTCAAATGAGCCTACTCCAGTTGTGATGTACTATGCTGATTTACTAGTTGTGTTTGCATTTCTTGTACTTTATTTTGGATTTATTTTTTCTGCTTTTGCACATCATTCATACATTCTGTGTTCCTAATATAACTTTCAGATCACAGATTCTTAGTAACCTCTGGCCATCTATAGTCTTCTGGAGATGAAGGACCCTTTTATGTTTCTGCCTAGTTTTCAGACAAATGCCTTCAGAAAATTTCATCTGTTGGTTTTCTGTTACCTTCCATATCTCAGTTCTAGTGCCAACTACGATTTCTAGCAGGACACCTTCCCTTTTCTGTGGCAAAATGTTCTGGCAATTGCACCTCTCATCTCAAAGGCAAGCATCCACAACAAAAACAAAAGCAGCAACACGCAAGAAAATACAAATAAATGCCAGCAATGGTATTTAAAAAGAAGAAGAAACTGTGGGCAAATTTATGTGTCATAGACAACCCATAGTGAGTGGGGTTAGTGGTGGTCACAGTTCCTAATACTACTCGACTTACCCACCCACATGAGAGAATCTGACATTCATTGGACATTCACACACTCAGTCATTAAGCATTATGCCTTTATGACAAAGTGTGTGTGAACATCCAATTAATCTCTCATTAGAGATTTTCATCTGCCTAAAATAAGAAAAAAAAGTATTGAACATACCCACTTTAATGAACAGCAAGCTATTACTGTACTCTCCCTCTACCATGCCAAGAAGCAAAATGGCTCCACATGAGATATACCAGGAAATACATCTAAGCTATTCTGAGCCTCCCCGAGGGCTCTGTGACTGAGTTTTCCCAGAGAGCTTTGGGCCTCATTGGCAGTGCAGCTGTCAGTCTCCTTCTTCTTGGGTACTTCTTGGTCTTTGCTATAGTTATGCTTCCACTTTCTGATTGAGACTCACTCATCACTTTTCAGCGTTGTTTACATGCAAAAAAAAAAAAAAATTAAAGCAAACCTCAGTGATTCATAAAGGTGCCTTAACTGATCCAAGTGCAACTGGGGGCTTCCTGAACTGCTCTTTTACTTCATGAAGTAAAAATATTTCTCCACACAACCTCATTGGCTGAATTTTTTTGAAGCTAGAGTACATTGCTATGTTTAGAGGTATAAAGTAAATTTTTATTTCACATTAGGTCTTGTTTGGTCTTTATTATCTGTACCATTCTACTCATCAGCCATGACTAAATAATTTATTCCTTTCTAAGCAATCATCCTCTGCCCCTCTCTGTTCTTGGGGAAGACAACTCCTTTATCTTTGTTGTAAGATGTAATCTCGTGGAGTTGCTGGAGATGGATTACTTTGTTTTCAGCCCATTTTTTTCAGGAAATTCAATTTAAGTAAGAGAGTAGAGTATGGAAGAGAGAGAAAATATGTGATAAAGTATAAGAAAAAGAAATAAAAGTCTAACGGTAAATGAAGCTGTTGCAACTAGGATTGTAGTTTCTTTAAAAACCAAAGGACCATAGATTTGTGGAGTTGAAAGGCGCCTATAAGGCCTTTGTATGACAGTCTTTCACCCACAACAGTTGGTATAAAGGTAAAGGTTCCCCTTGACAATTTGTCCGACTCTAGGGGGCAGTGCTCATCTCAGTTTCCAACCCACAGAGCTAGTGTTTGTCTGAAAACAATCTTCTGTGGTATGTAGGGCATATTTCTAGTGTATATTAGGCCAGTGGTTCTTAACCTTTGTTACTCTGATGTTTTTGAACTGCAACTCCCAGAAACCCCAGCCAGCACAGTTGGCGGTGAAGGCTTCTGGGAGTTGCAGTCCAAAACTCCTGACTAACCCAAGGTTAAGAACCAGTGTATTAGGCAGTAACTGCACACCAATAACATCATATGCTGTTAGAACACTAAGGCAACCTCCCTCAGTCTGCTGCCCTCCAGATCTGCTAAACTATAGCTTCCATAATCCTTCAACTAGAAATATTTGTCCCTTCCTATTTGTCCGGTCCGGAGACTCCGATGAATATAAAAGGACAAATATTTACCCATTGTTATTCATCCCTTTTTGCAGTCTGGC
The DNA here is from genome assembly GCF_051106095.1 of Pogona vitticeps. Lineage (NCBI taxonomy): Eukaryota > Metazoa > Chordata > Lepidosauria > Squamata > Agamidae > Pogona > Pogona vitticeps. The sequence goes on along the minus strand of NC_135784.1, from coordinate 49,406,424 downwards.
TGTGGAACGGAAATGGGGCTTGCCTTTCCACAGCCAGACTGATTGTAAATGTCCCACTGATCAGCAGATTGTCGGGACAGTAACAAGCAGGCTGGCTGCAGGACATGAATCTGGGTTTTGTTCCACAGCCAACCTGATTGTCAATGACCTGACCAGCCAGCAGGCTGGCTGTAGAAAGGTAAACCTCCGGGTTCAGTTCCCAGGCACCCTGCTTGTCAATGACTGAATCATCTGCTTATGGTCAGGTAGGACAAGTAGGCTGGCTGCAAGAAGCCAAACTTCCCTTCAGTTCCAGCTTGCTTGTCAGTGACTGGACCATTAGCTGATTGTTAGGTCATTGACAAGCAGGCTGGCTATGGGAACTGAACCCAGGGTTTGCCTTCCTATAGCTAGCCTGCTTGTCAGTGTCCTACCTATCAGCTGATCAGCAGGACATTGACAAGCAGGCTGGCTATAGGAACAGGAAATGGGTTCCATTTCTGTAGTCAATGTCCCTCCGGTTCAGCAGGATATTATATTTAAAAAATGAATTGATAATTATTCATTGATTTGTCACTAAAATTTGGTGCTTCGTTGCTTCGTCCATTTGTCAACTTTGACAAATAATGAATCTCAATGAAGCACCCTTTTTCTGATTGATCTCCATCTCTAGTATGATTAAAAGAGAGGAAAATGTTTATATTCTTACATACACACATACACACACAATTTTATATACAGTGATGTGTGAGACCTGAGGCAGGGTCCATGGGCCAAGAGTGAAGAGGAAAGGACAACCCTCTTGGAGGGGGGGTATGTGAGACCCGAGGTGAGGCTATAGAAGCACTCGCTGGAGTGTTGTCCTCCTTTAAGAGAGAAAAGGAGACCCAAATGGAAACTGCAGCTCCCCACATCGCGGTCAGGCACCAGGGAATAAACACCCGTGAATTGGAACGGGGTTTGGAGAGACTGTCGGTGGCCACTCAGACAGGACTAGAAAGGGAGGGAACAAGGGTGAAGGAGCAACCATTGGTAGAGGCGGGACATGGGGATAAAAAAGGGGAACGAGACACCATACCTGGGGGTTGGGAACTAATATGGGTCGAAGGTCCCTGGACAGGGAGGTGCGAGAAAGTGAGAGTGCCTCGAGAGGAGGCTGATTATAGGAGAGGAAGGGGATTGCCTCCCAAACCATCTTATTGGGTAAATCCGAAGCTAGAGAGCGGCGGAGGTGTTTAAGGGCAGAGAAAGAAGTGGTGGAAAGGGAAGAACATGAAAGAAGGGCATGGCGTCTGGAGGAGGCTCGCTGGAGGAGGTATTTCCTGGACCCTGGGACCCCTATGCAGAGGGAACCGACCCCTTCAACCATGAGAGGGGAGATGAGGAGACATTACCCCTGATTGAATTGGACATTGACAATAAAGACCAGGGTGATGCCAACCCTTTCTCTAAGGGACCCTGGTATTACAACCCTTTCTTGCAAGATTTATTGACACCCTCATTTGACTGGTTGGCGACGAAAGAAAAGAACGAAGACAAGTTCAATGTTTATACTTCTTTATTTGATGTTCCAATAAACCCAAGTTCTGTTTTTCAAAAAACTGAGCATCCTGTATTTGTCTCCGACCAGTCTGAGGTTAATATTGAACCCTCACATGGTGCCTCGACTTACGAACTTAATCCGTTTTGGAATGATGGTCGTAATTTGAAATTGTCATAAGTCGAAGCACCATTTCCCATAAGAATGCATTGAAACCCCATTAATCTGTTCCGGCCGCGGAAACACACACACACACACACACACACACACACACACACACACACACACACACACACACACACACACACCAGTAAAAACAAGACCTGGACCTGATGGTGGCTCAGCTTCTTATAGCAAAATTCAAGCTTAAATTGAAGAAAGTAGTAAAAACCACTGGGTTAGTCAGGTATAATCTAAACCAAATCCTTTATGAATACACAGTGGAAGTGAAGAACAGGTTTAAGGAACTAGATTTGGTGGACAGAGTGCCTGAAAAACTATGGATGGAGTCTCATAACATTATACAGGAGGCAGCAACAAACACCATCCCAAAGAAAAGATAATGCAAGAAAGCAAAGTCGCTGTCCAACGAAGCCTTACAAATAGCAGATATGAGAAGGGAAACAAAATGCAAGGGAGATACGGAAAGGTACAGAAAATGGAATGCTGATTTCTAAAGAGGAAAATAATAGAAAGGGAAAAACCAAAGATCTGTTCAAGAAAATTGGAAATATAGGAACATTTTTGTGGAAAGATGGACATGATAAAGGACAAAAATGGTAGAGACCTAACAGAATCAGAAGACATGCAAAAATACACAGAAAAATTATACCAGAAAGCTCTAGATGTCCTAGACAACCCAGATAGTGTGGTTGGTGACCTTGAGCCAGACATCCTGGACAGTGAAGTCAAGTGGGCCTTAGAAAGCATGGCTAACAACCAGGTCAGTGGAGGTGATGGCATTCCATTTTAAAATCTTAAAAGATGACACTGTTAAGGTACTACACTCAATATGCCAGCAAGTTTGGAAAACTCAGCAGTGACCAGAGGATTGGAAAAGATCAGTCTACATCCCAATCCCACAGAAAGGCAGTGCTAAAGAATGCTCCAACTACCATAAATTGCACTCATTTCACACGCAAGCAAGTTTATGCTCAAAATCCTCCAAGGAAGGCTTCAGCAGTATGTGGACCGAGAACTCCCAGAAGTACAAGCTGGATTTTGAAGGGGCAGAGGAACTAGAAATTGGTAACATGCACTGGATTATGAAGAAAGCCAGAGAGTTCCAGAAAAACATCTACTTCTGCTTCATTGACTGTGTGGACTACAGCAAACTATGGCAAGTTCTTAAAGAAATGGGCGTGCCTGACCACCTTATCTGTCTCCTGAGAAATCTATATGTGGGACAGGAAGCAACAGTTAGAACTGGCTATGGAACAACTGATTGGTTCAAAATTGGGAAAGGAGTACGACAAGGCTGTATATTGTCCCCCAGCTTATTTAACTTATATGCAGAATACATCATGCGGAAGGCTGGACTGGAGAAATCCCAAGCCGGAATTAAGATTGCCGGAAGAAATATCAACAACCTCCGATATGCAGATGATGCCACTCTGATGGCAGAAAGTGAGGAGGAATTAAAGAACCTTGTAATGAGGCTGAAAGAGGAGAGTGCAAAAAATGGTCTGAAACTCAACATCAAAAAAACTAAGATCATGGCCACTGGTCCCATCACCTCCTGGGAAATAGAAGGGTAAGGTATGGAGGCAGTGACAGATTTTACTTTCTTGGTTTCCATGATCACTGCAGATAGTGATAGCAGCCATGAAATTAAAAGACGCCTGCTTCTTGGGAAGAAAGTGATGACAAACCTAGATAGCATCTTAAGAAGCAGAGAGATCACCTTGTTGACAATGGTCCGTATAGAGACCTCTGGATAGAGTGGGCAGCATATAAATAAATAAATAAATAAATAAATAAATAAATAAATAAATAAATAAATAAATAAATAAATAAATAAATAAATAGTCAAAGCTATGGTTTCCCCAGTAATGATGTATGGAAGTGAGAACTGGACCATAAAGAAGGCTGACAGTCAAATAATTAATGCTTTTGAATTGTGGTGCTGGAGGAGGCTCTTGAGAGTCCCCTGAACTGCAAGGAGATCAAACCTATCCATTCTGAAGGAAATCAACCCTGAATGCTCATGGGAAGGACAGGTGCTGAAACTGAGGCTCCAATACTTTGGCCTTCTCATGAGAGGAGAAATCTCTCTGGAAAAGTCCCTGATGATGGGAAAGAGTGAAAGGAGAAGGGGACGACATGTTTGGACAGTGTCATCGAAGCTACCAACATGAATTGGAAGACAAGAGAGCCTGGTGTGCTCTAACACATGTGCTAATGCAATACCAACATAAAGCAAACATAGGAAGCACCTATATATCTATATTGCTGCTGCTACTGCTGTTGACATTCTAAAAAATAAAGGCTTAAAAAATAACGACCTAGAAAATAAGGTCTCCTTAGATCTAGGAGAATATCCTCCAAAGGAAAGCCTTCCTCCTTCAAAGGAAACCGTCTTTGCACCTATTACCATGTACAAACAAATCTAGATAATCATATTGTAGCCTATATTAGGCTTTTTCAAATGGATTATTTGTGCTGTTTGGTAATGAGTTTGTGTGGAGCTCAGTAAGGTTTCTGTGCACACTTCTAAAATTCCAGTTCTCTTCTTAATAAAACCAGCATCTCTTTAAGAAACCATTCATAAATATTTTAGAATTCTTGAACAAACTTGTAAAATGATCTTGCCTTTTCTGTTTGTTTAATGGAAGATTAGTAGTAACATAAAATGATTCCAGTTAGAATCTTTGGTGGCATTTAATCTCCATTGGAAATCAGTCAATCAATCAGTTATCTTAACAGATTTTTAATAGAAGAAACATTTTTAAAATCTTGATGAACCCCTTAAAATGTCCTTCTTTGCTGGAATTTTATTTGTTATTTTTGTAGTGGTTGATTTACACTGAAATCGTAAGCTGCCTGCTACTTGAACTCTACTACACATACACACACATACACAAAATTACAAAGCAAACCATTAAAAAAACCCTAGCTATTCAGGAGAATTGTAATATAGTAAGAATGTGGAAATTTTATGGCTTAAAGACCTTATAACTATGCAGCAGATAAAATTTCAATGACCTACAGAGCAGAATTAGCTCCAAGTCTCCCTACAGTAGACCATCCCTGATCACTTGTTTCTCCTTAACTGGCACTTACTGTCTCAATAACTCAACTCAGAGACACTAGCAATAGAAAGAATTTAAAAGTTCCATTTTGCTCACATAGCTTCACAGATCAAAACAAGCAGCATTGTGTAGAAAAATATTAACTAGTTACATGAACATAGCTTTACTGATTAATTGGCTTCTTGATATGGAATGAGAGAGCCATAAAGCAATAAATGGAACATATAAACATTGTAGTACTTGATGTCAGTGAACTAAACTGGACTGACATGGGATATTTTCGATCTCACACCTACAAAGTGTTCTGCTCTGGAAATGACAAACTTGGAAGAAATGGACTAGCTCTAATACTGAGGCAAGATGTAGCACAGGCAATTAGGGGCTGTAATATAAGATCTGATGAAATAATATCAATCAGATTCAATGGAAAACCTGGAATGCAAAAGTGGGGGATAAAGCAGAACCAAGTGTTGCTTGAAAATTTGATCTTCAGGACAGAAATAAAGCCAGAGAAAGACTCACAGAGATCTGTGAAGTCAAAAATCTATTTATTGCAAATAAATCAACTGAACAGATGGCTGTACACAACCGATGGTCAATATAGAAACCCAATTGACCATGTAATTAAAATCAGGAGATGGATAAACTGTATTCACTCTGCCAAAACAAGAGCAGAAGTAGACTTTGGTACTGATCAAGAACTGTTAATATCCAGCATTAGAGTAAAGCTGAAAAAAGAACAGCAAATATAATTTAAGCAACAGAAGGAACAGATTTGGATTACCATATTCAATTTACTATGAATCTAAAGAATTGTGGATTGAAACCAGAGATCATATTAGGGAAGAACGGGAAAATATAGTTCCAGTAGTAAAAGTAAGAAAAAACCTATATAGAAAAAAATCACATTAAATTGTTAACGACAGGGAAGAAACAAAAGAAAAATGTAACAGAAATAGGCTCAGAACCCTGAATGCAGTTTTTCAGTGACTTTCAAATTCAGACAATTATTGCACTAGCCAGTATAAAGAAACAGAGGAGAACTATAAAGATGGAAAAATACAGGAAATCAATGGAAAATTTAAACCTAGATTAGGAGAGCTGGATGACCAACAGGAAAGCACATTATCTAACCAGGAGAAAATAAAGAGAAAGCAGAAACAGTATACTGAAGAGACAAAAGGATGACAAATAACCTGACAAAGAACCTGCAGTTATAGAAAGTGGAACGGAAGCTGCTCTGAAAACACTAGGAAGAAATAAATCACCAAGGATAGATGAAATACCAATAGAACTATTTCAAGCCAGAGAGACTGAATCTGTCAAAATTCTAACAAGAATGTGCCAACAAATAAGGAAAACAAAAAAATGGCTGACAGACTGGAAATGCTCAACATACTTTCAGTCCCTAAGAAAGGACATACAAGGAGTGCAATAATTATAAAACTATTACTTTTTATTCCTATGCAAGCAAAGTGATTTTCACAGTGTTGCAATAAAGGCAATTGTCTTTTAAGTGTCTGATATTCAAATTGGATTTCAAAAAGGAAGAAGAACTTCAGATCACATTACAAATATCCACTACAAATTTGGCACTAAAGAACTTCAGAAGACGATTGATCTATGCTTTATAGACTACAGCAAAGCCTTTGACCGTTTAGATCATGAGAAACTATGGGTTGTTTGGGGGGAAAAAGGGGCTGCCTCAGCACTGAATTGTCCTGATGCTTAACCTGTATTGTGGACAAGAAGCTACTGTTAGGACTAGAAATGGGGGTATTCACATTTCTATATAAATATTCCCCCACAGGTGCAGAAAATGAGGGTCTGGCCCCCTGGGGCCAGACTGACCAGTCACGATTCTGCTGCTGCCATGAGCTCCATGGTACCTTCCTATCTCTCCATTGCTCGCGATGGATTAGCCAGTCCTGGCAGAAGGCGGGATTTTTTATTTTTATTTTTTGCTAGGAATTCCATGTTACCCAATAGTAAGTTCTAGCTTAATCAATTACTGTTCCATACTTCTTCTTATTGCACTGGTTCATGTTTAAAATGTGTCTGTTTTGGAGATGCCTTATTAATTCATGTAACATAATTAACCAACCTGCATAAGAATGTCACTTGTACCTTACCCTGAGGAAATCCTTGTGTTTAGCTTGGAGAAGCCAAACTCAATAGGCTACCAGGCAGAAATATGAGAGATCATAAATTTCCAGTAGCTGTCTGGGGTGACAAAAATGCTTCTCAAGTACGTAAGATAGATGTGGCCCACTGTGATACATTCTGCCCTAAGTGGGATGAAATCCATGTAGTGTGCGCAGAGTGGCAGCTTAAGAAAGGCAAGTGGGAATCAAATATGGCTTGAACTATGATGAAGTGGATAAAGAGCGATTAGGGGTGTTTATTCTGATGAGTTCAGGTGCTTAAATTGTGACCCTGTGAGGGAAGAAGATGAATTGTCTGAATGTCACTGGCTTGAGTTCATAGAGGAATGACAGTGACTAATCAGCCATAATTAGCCATCCGCCTTTTCACCTGTACTGTATAAAACCCTTCTGCTTGTACATCTTGGGAGGAGAATAACCCAGGAAAGCAAATCAAATTGGCAAGGAAAGATTGCATGCCTGGTTGCAAAAAAATTGATTATACTGGTGTAAACGAAGACTAACTCAAGGGGATGTCACTGAAGGAAAAGGGCATGACATTGGTGACACAATGCAGTCAAGCTCTTTTTAATTAAAAACCACTTCTGGCCAGAAAATATAAGCCTGGATGTGATTCTGCCCAATTTGCTTAACTGCCAATTTGTAAGATATAATTTAGTTTATAGACTGTGTCTGCGTGGCAGCTTCCCTTGCTCCCTCCCCCAGCCCTGTCCCCACTCTGGTATTTTAACGCTAAAACCGCAAATGCTTGAATTATCCCTGGAAAGAACAAGAAATTTCATTACAGAGGCCATCTTCATCCTATATACGACGATGTGGAAAACTGAGAATGAGATTCAGTGTAAGCAATGGGAAAGTGATGCACACTGAGGCAAAAGAAAATAAAAAAGTAATACAGATTTGAAATGTCCCAATTTATGCACCGGTAGGATTTGAGCTGACCGTGACTGGCTGTAAAAATTCTTGATTGTGACCGACAACGCATTGAAAATGTGGGCTCAGTGAACAGCTGCTGTTTGAAAAAGAAAAAGGAAATAAAATTCTATGTTAGACATAATTTTCAAAAACAAATATGCATTAAATAAAGGTGCTAATATTATATTAACCACAATGATCGCCCCTTGGATATCCTTCAACAGTTTCTACAATTTTATCAAAAATCCAAACCCATAATCATAAACCCCCCTTAAATCTCCCTCCAAACTTTATCCAAATATTATAATATAAAAATCAACTTTTAACCCAGCAAATTCAAATTCAAATAGAACTGTGGCACAATTATTTCTTCTTCTCCCGAGTCTAGCAAGCTGCTATTATCAGACTCACACGCAGTCCGACAAACCAAACAATCACAGAGTCTCAGACTGTCCAGTAGTTGTCCTTGAAGCCCGTCTTATGATCTTTCCATTAACCTGTTGATACTCCTCAGTCCAGTCGACCACATCTGCTCCTTCTCTCTTCTCCAGAAGACCACCAGATTCTATTATCAAAAGTTCACAGAGTCCAGGAAAGGGAAAGGAAAAATACGCCCAAGCCAAACTGCATTCACAAAACTCAAGTCTCTTGAATCCTGTCCGGTGGTATTAACGTTTGGGATTTTTTTCCAGAAACACAAGATTTATTTTTCTGTCTCAGTCTCTCGGCTTTGAAACCAGTCTGCTGTATTAAGAGTTAGTTAGTTAGTTTCGCTTTTGAAGCAGACTGATAACATAGGCTCGCCGCTGCTTTTCTTCTTTCAGCCAAATATTTTCATTCTTATTTTCAGCTTAATGGGGCTGTTTCATAAATCAAACACTTCAGCTTACTTAGTTGTTATATATTTTAACATTATATTGGTTGTTCTCTTCTCCCCCAGGTTAATCACAGCTCCATGCCAATATGGCTCCCGCCTCCGATCTGTGCTGGGTGATTTCTTCAGAGGAAAGAAGTCTGGGTTTGCATCCCATTCTTCTCCTTCTGCTGCTCACCAACTGCTTCAGAGAGAATTCTCCTAGACTCTCCTTCGATCCCCATTTCAAAAAGGGGATCCCGGACCAGACAGTTCCAGTTTTTCCAGAGAGCTCTTCTCTGGAACTACTGGCAGCACTGCAACAAAGCTCCGCCTCTGAGAGGTTTTGAGATGTGATTTTTATTTGACATTTCAGAACTCCTACTACCCCCCAAAATGGAGGAAGTGATTTTTGCACAAAGAATTAGGATTTTGCTTGGTACATTACCGGGTTTTGTGCAAAATACAAGGTTTTCTAAAAGGTTTCAAGTTTTGTTTGTTTGTGTTTTTGTTCGTGGCGCAGTGGTTAAACTGCTGTACTGAAGCTAAAACTGTGCTCACGACCTGGAGTTCAAATCCCAGGTAGCCGGCTCAAGGTTGACTCAGCCTTCTATCCTTCCGAGGTCAGTAAAATGAGTACCCAACTTGCTGGGGGGGGCAATGTGCAGCCTGCATAATTAAATTGTAAACCGCCCAGAGAGTGCTTGAAGCACTATGGGGCGGTATATAAGCAGCACGCTTTGCTTTGCTTTTTTTTGTTTTGTTTTGGTAATGCTGCTTCTCATTAAAAAAGAGAGTCTTCCTCTTTTTGCTCCTGCAAAAATCTCTCAGGTATTTTTATTTTATTTTAATGTTTTTGACAGGGTATATTCTCATTTACTAGGACTGAGAACAATTGTGAGTATTTGGTACGTCTTTAGTCTGAAAGCTGTTTAACTGATAAAAACACATGTAAGGTTGTGTAATATAAAACAGAGTTGTATAAAACACTGTGGTATATCCAGCAAATGTATTTCTTCCTCTCTCATAAGGTGAAACCAAATGTTGAGGAAGTCTGGACAGAAAAGGAAGCACTTCCTTGTAAGACATGTAATTCAACTGTGGGTTTCAGCATCACAAACATTGCTGATAATGCCAACCTGGACAGATTTGAAAGTGGTTTGAAGAAATAGATGGAGACTGAGTGGCTGTCTGTCATGAAGGACATGTATTCCCACCAGTGTTAGAGAATTGGATGGAGCAGTAGTCCAGCTCCTGCAGTGAAAGGGCTGTTTAGTGGAGGCACCCAAGAAACCATAACATCCATTTGGGGACTACAGAAGATTCTACTTGGTTATTTTCTCCTTAGTGTGTCTCTTAGTCTGGCAGTCTTTGAGGGCACAACAGCTTCCTTCAGTGCACAAAGGTTCTGTGAGAGACAGGCAGAAATTCATTGGCAGAAAATGGATAAATAATAGTGTTCCCGTAAGGTATAAAAATGAATATATCTAACAACTCTCGAGGACAAGAACTGTCTTGTTTCTCCTTGATCTTCTGTAAGGCACACTGGGAGGTTTTTTTTTCCAGATGGAGATCATGATCTAAAAATATATGCATAAATGCAATGCACTTGCATGCCAGTTATGAAATACGATCAAGTACCAGCTGTCAGATATGAAACACTAAAATGAAATATCTCAGGGTGTTAAATTATTCAAAGAATATTCATAAGTATCAGCAATGTTGTATGATGTTCAGATATAGGGTGAATAAGGATGTTTCAGACAGTTTTTTGCAAGCTCATATTTGGTTTTAAATTAGAAATTTAGTGAAACAACAAGACAAACAGTGTGATGTCCACCCTCGTGCCCCTTTGCTTGACCTTCCAGCCTCTGAGCACATGAAGGTAAACAAACCTCACTCTTTTACACTTGCTGCCACCAGGTGATCTCTAAATCACCATTACTTCAGAAAGACTCAGGTCCACACTTCATACATAGAATACATAGGCATCCTTCAGTCTCGAGAGACTATGGTAACATGCTCTGAATCGAGGAGTGTCCTCTCCAGAGCATGAAGCCCGGGTAAGGTAATATGGAGGATAGGCTGTTACCCAAGCAGCAGATCCCCCCTCTCCACATTGCTGAAATGGTCCAAGGGAAAGGCAAGAGCCAATACAACTGGTTCCAGCAATGTCGCAGGAGTTGGCAGAACGACACATGCTGCCTTCGGGACTCCAGCTCCAGATTTTGCCTCGAGGTTAACTCCTGAAGCCTTTTCCATGAGTGGATATAGCCACAAGGCAGTGGAGGTTTGAAATTGGAGTTTTTCAAGTCCTTTAAAATAAAACTTTGGTTTATTGAATACATAGATTAATTCGTGAATATCTTCAGTATTTAATCATTCCTCAGAAGTTCCCCAAACTACACATTCTATTACACTCTCTGACTCTACTCTTACTGACTCAATCTGACTTAAACTCTATACACTGACTTGAACTCTATTAATCTCACACTCTGTCTGAAATATTCTCTCAGGCTCCGCCTCTTATAGTATCTGTCTCAGCTCCACCTTTTAGCAACATGAATATTCAATAATCATTACATTATACAACAAGAACCATAGATCAACTAAATAGAGAACGCTACAAACAGTTATTCAGAAGATATTTTCAAATGGAAATATTACTATCAATTCACAATATTTTGGAAAGTTAACTGCATAGTCAAACAAAAATGAACAGAGATAAATGACTAGAATAGTCAAAGCTATTCTAGATAGTTCCCCTGACAAGAACACAGCTTTCATCTCTCTCTGTTCAACTTCTCCTGTTCTAGATTCATGACAGACTTCCACTCTTTCTCTGCAGGCTTCCCTCAGCGTTAGGCCTCTCAGCCGCCCTTCCTAGCTAGAATGAGTGGTTCAGGTAGATCTAGGTGGGAGGAGATATTGAGGTCCTAAACCATTTAGGGATTTATATGTTATCATTAACACTTTGAAATCACTGGAGAAATGAACGGGCAGCCAATGCAAGGCAGCCAGAGTGGGGGAGATATGCTGATATTTTATCGTCCCACTGAGAAGTCTGGCCGCCGCATTCTGCACCATTTGAAGCTTCCGCATCAATCTCAAAGGTAGCCCCATGAAGAGCGCATTACAGTAGTCTAATCTTGAGATTATAAATGCATGGACCAAAGTGGTGAGCTCCCCAACATCAAGATAGGGATGCAGCTGGGCAATCCGCCACAGATGGAAATAGGCGGAGTGGACCACAGATGCCACTTGGGTTCCCATGGTGATTGCCGGGTCCAGGTGGATCTCTAAGATGCAAACCTCAGTCTTTGCGGTGAGAGTAACCCCCCCAAAAAGAGAGGGAGTTTCCCAAACCACTAATGGTGGGGCCACCCACCCTCAGGACCTCCGTCTTGTCCGGGTTCAACCTCGGCCCATTTTCTTGCATCCATTGCAGTACAGCCTCCAGACAGCGCTGAAGGAACAGAACGGCATCCACTGTGGTTGGAGAAAGGCAGATGTAGACCTGAGTGTCATCAGCATACTGAAGACATGATCAGGGGAGCATTTAGTTTCTCTCCGTTCTATAATCACTTTTTTTGTGTGTGAAAAGCCACATGGCTGCAGAAGAGAATTTTTTGCTCATATGTCAGGTCTCCCTACTAGGAAGAACCCTATTTTCTAAGAGTGCTTGAATAAGGCTCCAGAGCATTAAAGAATTAGTATATATTTGTGTAATTGTTTTGTAAAGCCACATTCAAATTGTTTTTAGTCAGCTCAGAAACAAGCTTCCATTTGTGGCAGGCCATTTTAGATAGAGTTGTGCTGCTTCAGTACTCATACTGGAGTACGATTTATAATGTAAAACAGCATGATCATGGGTTAATATGTCACTGAAGAAGCATGCCTACTGACATGTGCTTCATATTTGAGGAATTCATATTAATCAAACCAGTGATCCATTAGTAGCTGACAAACAAGTCTAGCAGTTCACAACAGGAAAATAATACAGCAAAGATGGATTGTTTTGAGGAAGAAATAGGAAATGGGAATAAGGTTATCTGTAAGACAATATTAAGAATATTGGTTTGATTTTTGTGCAAGGGTGTGAAAACACAAGTTTATCACTTCAGCCGGTATCTTTTGTCCATTCTCATGAAAAAATGACAGTATACTTTAACTAGCAGGTTGGCTCCTAAAAGGTAGCAGTCTGTCAAATTTATATACAGTATATATTAATATAGTCTATGTGTTCGAATAGAGTTTTATCTAGAGTTGGCACGGCTATCACAGAGTTGTGTAAATAAAGCAGCAAGATTGTATGAACATTGAATGATGTATGGTGTCTATCTTTCTGGCCAACTATGCTAACCACCAGATTTTTTTACATTTTTAGGAACATATTATAATATAACATTAATTTATTGTAACAAATCTATCCAAATAGGGGCCTCCACTGTACTCGCCCACATCATATGCCTCAGAAAAGCATTATCTGCATTGCATTGCAAATATTTAGCTGAAAGGGCCAGGTTTGTTTGGTTGATTATGATAAATGAAGTGGGGCATGGCATGAAGTACTGCCTGAAGAACTCTCAGAAATAAAGCAGTAATAACTAGAAGCCAATATGGGTTTGTCAAGAACAAATCCTGCCAGACTAATTAGATCTCAATTTTTTGATAAGTTAACCTCCCTGATAGACAGAAGGAGTGATATAGATATAGTATATACTGACTTCAGCGAAGCTTTGGACAAAATGCCCCTAAGTAGGTGTGGGCTGGATAGAACAACTGTCAGGTGGATACATCGTTTGCTACCGAATTGTACTCAGGGTGATGATTAATGTCTCCTTCTCAAACTGGTAGGAAGAAACAAGTGAAGTACCTAAGGGGTCAGTCCTGGGTCTGGTGCTCTTCAACATTTTTATTAACGACCTGGATCAGGGGGCGCAAGGAATGCTAATCCCATCTGCAAATGACACAAAATTGGGTGGACTAGCTAATACCCTTGGAGGGCCTTGGAGAGCTTGCTGTGCTCTGGTCCATGGGGTCACAAAGAGTCGGATATGATCTAACAACTAAACAACAACAAGCTAATACCCTAAAAGACAGTTGAAACAAAACTGAAAATTATCTAGATAGGCTGGGCTGAAAAAAACCCAGAATGAAATTCAACAAGGGTAAGTGCAAAGTACTACACCTAGGAAAAAGGTGAGGGTTCCAACACTGGAGGCATTCGAGAGAAATTCAGACAACCACCTGGCAGAAATCCTTTGACTGGTATTCCCACATTGAGCAGGGGGTTGAACTCGATGGTCCTAAGCATCAGTTTGTGCTGCACCAACCACAGCCTTTGAGCTAAACACACACACACACACACACACACAAAAACTTTAGGTCTTGATTCCAGGAAAGGTTTCCATTGATTCATTTGCACTGCTTAGTCCCATTCTTTGTTCCACTCCATTCTCATTTCATTAACATCAAATTTAGTACTTGCTAATAGCCATTGATAAACTATGGTTGTTAGTTCCAACTTCTCTGAAGTTAGGTTGGGTAATGTTGTGTGGAGCAAAGAAAAGGCACAGACAGAAAATAGGAAACTATGACCAAGCTTCAACATAGCTCTTTCAAAGACTTCAATAAGTAATAATATGATTCTTCCTTACCCCGACTGAAAGCTGGGTGTACAGGATGGGTGAGTATATGTCTTGACATATTAAGATTCACACATAATAAAGATACCCTCTCACTCACATTTTAAAAATAAAGTTAAAAAAAAAAAAAAAGAGGATTCAACCAGACGAAGGGTAGGTAACTAGTAGCCCTGGGGACATTTTTTTTATTCTTAGCACTGTGGGCTGAGCCTGTCCCACTCCCCAATATTTTTTTTAAAAAAAAACATTGAATAATGTTTATTTGTTTTTTTAAAAAATGCATAAGGTTTCCTCTGTTTAAAAAAAATCTTGTAACTTTTTATTTAAAAGCATTTTTTCAATTAACAAATCAATTGTGCCAATTTTTACAATACATACTACTATATACCACTACACTGAAAACAAAATAATGATAAATAACATTTTTATTAGCCTTTTTTGGCCATGCCCCTTTCCCTCTAGCCCCGCCACCTTGCAAATGCAGCCCTTGGTAAACCAAAAATCATAAAAATGCTACTTGTCCTTGGTGATATAACCTTTCCCTGTACCAGACTATGCAGATGAACATGAAAAAATTTTCTGCTATTAACAGCTAAAGAAAATCCAAACAGTATAGACCTGCATGAAAGAACCTGGCAAGCAATGTGACTGAATTGTGGATGAGACTGTAAAACAGAGCTATCAAAGAGCAAAATCCAGCTCTCCCTACCTATCACATCAATCAAACATTCGCCTTTAACTGGTAATGTTTTGCAAGAGTCTACATGCTGCCGGATTTTCTAATGCCTGAATTGCCAAATCTGTCCAAAGTGATTCAAACCACTCTGGATTCTATTTTCTTGTGATTTGTACTAATGTACACCACTTTGAATCTGTCAGAATTAGTCTGAATCTGTGCAATTTTGTTCATGATCTGAAAGGTATTTCGTCTCTACTCAACCTAGACTGTAATGTCTTCTAGCATCCAAAACCTCTATTGGTGTGATAGTGTGAATCTCCTTGCTATGCACTTTACGGTTATCAGCAGCTAGGCAAGGGGTGCAGTTTTAAAAGTTTATATTACAAAATGATGCAAAATGAAATCAAATAATGACTGTGAATAAAATAGATAGATTATATTGATAATGCAATATATGAGAAAGATGAGTTACAGACTGATACGTAGATAACTAGGCTTACAAAATTTGATCTGTGGCTCCGAACTTTCCTATCTCAGGAGTTTCACTCTTGTCAGTCAAGGCAAAATTTCTGCCTGCCTGCCTGCCTGCCTGCCTGCCTGCCTGCCTGCCTGCCTGCCTGTCTGTCTGTCTATCTATCTATCTATCTATCTATCTATCTATCTATCTATCTATCTATCTATCTATCTATCTATCTGTCTGTCTGTCTGTCTGTCTGTCTGTCTGTCTCTGTCTCTCTGTCTCTCCGTCTATCTGAATAAATACATGTAAGCTATTATCTGATAGCTGTAAAATGAAAAGTAATGTGGAAATAGAGAGACAGAGAGATAGACAATTATTACTTCCAAGTGCCTTTATCATACTTCTGTATTTCTAGCAAATAATTAAAGTGGTTAACAAAGTATAAATCAATATTTAAATGGAAAAAGAAAACAATGAAATCAAAGACCAGTAAGTCACCGGGCCCAGATGGGATCCACCCAAGGGTTATTAAGGAACTGATGAATGAAATTGCTGATCTTTTAACTAAAATATACAACATGTTTCTTAAAACAGCCACAGTGCCAGAGGACTGGACGACAGCACACACACACACACAAAAAAACAACAAGAGCAAACTTTAAAAAGGAAAGGAGGGGGGAAACTACAGGCCAGTTAGTCTAACATCTGTTCCAGGGAAGATGGTGGAAAGCCTCATCCAAGAAAAAATCTTAAAACACATAGAAGAACAAGACTTGCTGAGGGTAAGTCTTGCCTCACAAACTATTTAGAATTCTTTGAAAAGGTCAACAGCCACGTGAATATGGTTGAACCAGTGGATACTCTCTATCTGGGTTTTCTGAAGGTGTTTGATTTTTGTCCCTCACCAAAGGCTGCTGAGAAATGCCTGCGCGCCATTTTCTATGCAGAGTTTTTGCTTCCCCGGGTCTGGAAGAAGCAAACAACGGGCCACGTGAGGCTGGGGGAGGGGCCGGTGCTGATTTGAGGAAGCGCCGGCCCGTTTGCACTTGCTCTTTCACTTTTGGCACCCACCCTCTTTCTAGTGTGTTTTTGGGGTTACCAGTTTTGGGGCCGGATAGAAATTTTTGACCTCCATCCTGATTGGCTTTTGGATGGGGGGATTTTTCGCCTATCCCACACTGGAAAAGGGTTTGTTGCCATTTGATGGTGGTTTTGTATAATCGGTCACACGGGCGGGTAGTGCGGGAATAACTGGTTGTCACGGTGAGTCCCTTTTGTAATTATCATAAAGCAAACAGCGCGTCAGTTCTGACGGTTCTGCGAATCGTGCGATTACAGGGCCGAAGGAGGCTGATGCGCTGGATCAGTTTCGGACCAAAAGTCATCAAATACGATAGTTAGAGGTCCGGGGTGTTTAATTGAGGCCTGACAGGTTTCTCCGGTCGTTAGACAGCTGGAACCTGGGGCCTGGCCTCGCCCATTGATGGATAAGGAATTATTTGGCGTTATTTCCCCGCACTACCGCAGGCCCCCTCAATTTTGGATTTGATTTATATGGTTAATTTGAAATGGTATTAATAAAGTGTGGCCCTTATTTAAATTCCAAACAATTGGTGTGTTGCGTCTTCATTTCGGGGCTTGGGGAAGCAAAACTCTACAGTCAGGGGATAAGAGGGCAAGTCCTCTTATGGATTGAGAATTCATTGAGAACCAGGAGACAGAGAGTAGGTGTCAATGGGAAATTTTCACAATGGAGAGAGGTGAAGAGCGTTGTGCCCCAGGGATCTGTCTTTAGACTGGTGCTTTTCAACCTGTTCATCAACGACCTGGAGACAGGGATAAGCAGTGAGGTGGCCAAGTTTGCAGATGACACAAAACATTTCCGGATGGTGAAGACCTGAAGGGATTCTGAAGAGTTCCAGATGGATCTCCCCAAACTTGGAGAACAGGCAGCAAAATGGCAAATGCATTTCAATATAAAAAAATGTAAATGCACATTGGGGGAAAAAATCAAAACTTTATCTATCAGCTAATGTGTTCTGAGCTCTCCGTGATGGATTAGGAAAGATATCTTGGTGTGCTGGTGGACAGCTCGATGAAAGTGTCAAACCTATGTGCAGCGGCAATGAAATAGGCCAATTCCATGCTGAATATCATTAAAAAGGGGATGGAAAATAAAACAGCCAACATTATAATGGCATTGTACAGTTCTGGTTGCTGCACCTAAAAAAAGACATAGTGGAACTGGAAAAGGTGCAGAAGAGAGCGACTAAAATGATGCCTGGACTGGGGCACCTCCGTTATGAGGAAATGCTACAGTGTTTGGAGCTCTTCAGTCTGTAAAAAAGGCACCAGAGGGGGGACAGGATTGAGACATAAAATTATGCAGGGGATGGATAAAGTGGATATTGGGAAGCTCTTTTCCCTCTCATGCAATTCCAGAACCAGGGGACATCCACTCCAATTGAGTGTTGGGAGAGTGAGAACAGAAAAAAGAAAGTATTTCTTTACCCAGTGTGTTATTAGTCTGTGGAACTCCTTGCCACAGGATGTGGTGATGGCATTTGGCCTAACTGCCTTTAAAAGGCGATTGGACAGATTCCTGGAGGAAAAGCCTACCACAGGTTACAAGCCATGATGGGGATGTGCAATCTCAAAGCTTAAAAGGAAGGTAACTCAAAATGCCAGATGCAGGGGAGGCGTATCAGGAGACAGGTATCTAGTTGTCTCATGTGCTCCCAGAGGCATCTGGTGGGGCCACTGTGAGATATAGGGAGCTGGACTAAATGGGCCCTTGGCATGATCCAGTGATCTGGTGAGAAACACTCTATGGAATTTATCCATTTGGTAAGGTGCATTGTTTTTCTCTCTCCATAGTTTTTGCTTAGGCTCTTCTGGATTAGAGCTCTTGAGATGTGTGAAGAAAATTTTTCTTCAATTTTAGCCATCATCCAGGGGACTGATGTTCAGAAAGTGGGTGTGTTTGATGCTGTATTACCTTGTTTTGCTCATTATTTCTTTGCACCTCTCGACATACTCCTTGAGGGGCAATACCCCTCAAATAATAGATTTTTTCAATGGGTGTAGGTTTCAGGTAGCCAGTAATAACCTTGCATGATACATTAAGAGCTACATCCACCTGTTTGGTATGTGTTGATTTATACCACACAGCACAGATGAAGCTGTTCTTCTAGTTTGTGGGTGTGCACCCCAATCTGACCTAGCCAGTTTCTTAAGTATGTTATTTCTGGTAACAACTTTCCATTTGGTGTTTAAACAATGTTTTTTGTAGGTTAAGAGGTTGATCTGGAGTGATGTGCAAACACTTTGGGATAGGGCAATTTTCTAAAATCTTGCCTTCTCAACAAACTCAGAGCTTCCTTTCCGCTTCTGTGTTCTTTAAGTGAAAAGCACAGACCTGTGTTTCTAAAGGGCTTCGTTTCAGCTGGTTGCTTTTATAATATAAGGAAAGGTCTTCTAATGCTGACATTAGCTGGTACTTGATGGACTCAAAAGTATCCCCCTGGACTGTCAAGGGAAGATCATCAAAACAGATGAAACTCCAGGTGTACAGGAATGTGAGTTGATCATTTGTCTAGATATTAAAAAGTAATGGCTCCAGGATTCTACCCTTTGGGAAACTGTTCCTTTGATTTCTCAGCAACTGTGCCTCCCTTGAAATTCAACCAAGAATCATTGGTTTCTAAGTAGAACAGCAATTTCTGTTAGTCCATGGTTTTGCGCAAGGAGATAGCTTTTTGAGCAGCAGTTGAT
Source organism: Pogona vitticeps (assembly GCF_051106095.1). Classification (NCBI taxonomy): domain Eukaryota; kingdom Metazoa; phylum Chordata; class Lepidosauria; order Squamata; family Agamidae; genus Pogona; species Pogona vitticeps. The sequence goes on along the minus strand of NC_135784.1, from coordinate 49,387,160 downwards.
GGTGGATAGTATCTTATGCTGCTGTGAGGCTGACAAATACTGTTCCAGTTATTTTATGTGTCTCTATCTTCTGTTTGCTGGGCTAGATTCAAGATTTGAGCTATACAGCTCTTGACAGGTATAAAGCCTTCCTGTTCTGAAATTAGAAGATAATAAATACCCGACAGTTGTGTCAAATATCATATAAAGCTGACTGTATGAATATGTATTTCTTCAAATATAGCCCATTAATGTATTTGGGGATAATGGCAGTTGGTTGAATCTAGTCCATAACTAGAGACATTAATAACTCAGGAAAAAGTAACATCTGGCTTCATAATCTTTTTTACAACATATAGTGACCTAGTTCATACACTCTACGGTGACTTAGGAGTATCAAAACCTTGTGCCGATTATGATCATATGTAATGTTAGTCTACATAACATTAACCCTTGCTGGTCACCCCTGCTGTTCTCTTGTTTAAAATAGCATGTGCTTGTACCACAGGATGTTCATGTTCTAAGCAAATGGAGACAGGTCTGTGAGAATCCCAGATGAGTTTCATACTTTCAAGAAAATGGAGATCAGCCATTGCTTATGTCTTCATCTCAGCCGTCTTAGCTACAACAAGAAATGTCCAGAGCACTTGGTAGATCTTTTCTTTCTTCAAGCTAATGGACCCAGTTAGCTCCTTCCAGATTTCATTTTACGATATGAATGTAAGCCCCATGGCTTCTGTAGCCTGAGGAAGAGTTCTGGAGATCATGAAGTATGCACAATATTTTGCAATTTATGGGTTGTTTGGCCTCGTGAAGGTGCAGTTTGAATATGGATGTCAATCATTCAAGTTGGTTTTGCTTTTAGTTTCTGAATTGTTTCTGGAGAAGCTGGCTCAAGGGTTAAATCAGTGAAGAAGCAGTATATGGAAAGGGGGAAATCCGTTATCTGAGTCAATACAAATTCAGGCAAAAATTATATACAGGCAATAATCTGAATTTTCATATTTGGTCCTAACAAAGCTCTTGCTATTTTCTTGAATACCACTCTTACACATTAATACTGGCTTTATGATGTCCCACAAGATGAAACTAGATTAAAAGGTTTTTTTAATAAAAAAAACCTGTAGGTTATTCAGGCATTTGAAAGCTTTGCAATAAATGGAGTTTGACTGTGCTTCATTTACATAAGCCTCTTATGTGAGACAATATCATTATTAGTTTTCTACCTACTTTCTATGGTGGGCTTTCCCCCTCCTCTCCCATTAAATTGCATTTGGGTTGATAAAAAGGCACAAAATTAAGCCGTTATTGTGTTAACTGTGGTACCTTGTTTCAATTAGGTATTTAGGTATTATAATAATCCTGCATTCAAAGGCTATTCCGCTATGTAAATGTGTGATTACAAACCAGCTAATTCATGTGCAACACCTCTATCCTTCAAGGACCGGCTAGCCTGCAGCAACTCTTGATGAAACCTTCAGCCTTTTTTTGTTTTTGTTTGTGGAGGAAGCGGTAATAAAGTGCATCTTTTAGCCTCAGATAAGGTAATCGAAAGCCTGCAGTTTTGTCCTACATGACTGTAAAATTACCACCCTCCCCACCTGTCTTCTCAGATATATAACTCCTCTCTCTCTCTCTCTCTCTCTCTCTCTCTCTCTCTCTGTGTGTGTGTGTGTGTGTGTGTGTGTGTGTGGTGTGTTCTGACTTATGGCAGCCTTTGTAGGGTTTTCCAGGTAAGTTAGATATTTAAGGACTGGCTTCATCAGTGCCTTCCATGGCCAGTAGAGATTCAAACCCAGCTTTCTATTCACTACAATAGAATTCTGGGTGCAGTATAAACGATTTGTCCTTTGAATCCCCCTCTATAGATTTATGTGATTTAAATGTTACTTGGTTGACTATGTCTCTGGTTGAAAGGCCTGGCGTCAGGTTTGCAGTGAGAGATCAAAATGCCTTCTACAGTAGTAGGCAAGTTTTAATTGGTTTAATTTATGGTAAGAATATCTGCAGAGCCCATTCCTTGAGATGTCTGGTCTGACTATGGTGATGTACTGTATGTCACAGTTACATCCTACTTGGTTACCATAATGCACTCTGGATACCACAGTGCACTCCCTTAGAACAGTGTATGGAAGCTTTAATTGGCCTAAAATTCTCCAGTCTATGAATGTGAATCCTATAGCTCAGAGAGAAACTGGGGGTGAGGGTGGATTATTTTCTTCTCACAGCAAGATTTCTCCACACAAAATGACTCCCCCCCCCTTCCCTCAAGAAATCTTGCAGGAAATCTCAGTGGATTTATCAGAAATTTTGTATTTTTTTTCTGAAGAAGCCAAGTGGCCAAGGATCACCACAAGTCCTTCACAGAATGGCATCTTTCTCTGTACGGAATCCACTTGAAAGGAGCAGAAGAAACACAATCTATACAGGATTGTTACAATTCCTGTGTTAAATATTTTCTGTGCAGAATTCACTGGAAATTTAAGACGGGCAGAATTTGGGGAGTTTCTACATAGAACAACAGGCAAACAGAGCAAAATTAAGCAAATAAATAAATAAATAAAAGGTGAAACAGAACTCCAGTTTCATTTTAGCAAGAAGCTGAGAAAAGTCACTTACGTAAGGAAAAATCTTTGTGGGGTGTGTGTCTTAGAACAGTGAGATTCTGAAAATCACGTAAAACAAGTAATTGTGTGATTACTTGTTACAGCTCTAATGCAGCCAGACTTGGGTTTATTAAGAAGGAAGTACGGTAATTTACAGTTCGGTTGGCATGCTTTTCTATGATTCAAAAAAGATAAAGAGCAGAAAAGTTTCAACTCACATATGATAAGAAGAGCCCTACTATGGACTTGGAAAAAAGATCATCCAGCAGATTTACCAAAAAACACCAGGCTGGGTATCGCCCATAGAGGCCTTTACACAACCTAACCTCATGACAGAAGTGAAACTTTTAAGATATTAAGATATATTAAAAATGATTGTGAATTAAGGTCCAAAATGCAAAACATATATCTAGAACGGTGGTCCAGAGTACAAGTGGAATCTAGGTATAGAAAAGATAAAATAGAGGGCTTTTACACAGAACAAACTGTATTCGATAAACTTCTGCTGGGCTCAAATGATAATGTAATTAAGAAAATGTATGATCAGTTCAGTTCAGTTCAAGTTTATTGTATTAGCTAAAAGCCGTCACAATTTTTTAAAATACAGATATGGTCAATTAAAATCATGATAAAACCACAGACATATAAAATAATAAGAGACCCTTCATATCTGAGAAAATGTATGATTATTTGCTTGAAACTAAAATGCAAGATGAGATGGTAAATGCTTAAATAAAAGACTGTATGACTAGGTGGGCACAAAACATAGGACATAATATCGATGTTGATCAATGCTTGCAAATATGGAAAAGCTCACAAAATAGGTAAATTTTAATAACATATATAAGATGTTTTATAGGTGGCATATGACTCCAAAAATATTGACAAAAATTTATACAGTGGTGTCAAATTGTTGGAAGTGTGAAGCACAAGAGGGAAGCTTTTACCATATGTGGTGGACTTGTAGAGTAGTGAAACAGTATTGAATAGCAGTACATACTCTGTTATAAAAAAATACTGCTTTGTAATGTTCCACTAACTCCAAAATTGTTTTTTACTGAGCATTGTACCAGATAATATAGATAAGACAAAGAACTATCTAGTTATATATATAGTCACTGCAGCCAGAATTCTTTATGCTAAAAACTGGAAGAAATCAGAGATACCAAAACAAGAGGAACTCATTGAGAAGATACGGGAAGCAGCAGAAATGGATATTCTATCAGAAGTGTTGAAAGACTGTCGAAAGAAAAGGCAACTGAACGATGGGATTTATAAATGGCTTGAGTCACCAGATAGTGTTTAAATAACATAGAATTAAACTAGGATGAAACTGTAAGTTGAAACCTGGAGAGCAATCAAATTGTAGAAAGGCGAAAAGTGGACTTGATATTGCAACATGAACAAAAAGATTGGATGACAGTACATTTTGTGTTCTCCTCCCTCTTCTCCCCCCCCCATATCCCTCTCTACCTTTTGTACTCCTTACCTTATCCCTAGTTTTTAAAAATAAAAAATAAAATAAAAAAGAAGAAGGGTGTATTGCTCCCATCCTACAGCAAATCTACTGGCTACCTGTCCATTTGAGGACCCAAATCAAAGTGTTAGTTTGTAATGTATAAGCACTATAGGTTTTCAGGTCCAGTCTATCAGAATGATTGTCCCTTCTTCTATAAGCCTTACTCAGTTTTAAGATCTTGTGAGGTAGCTCCTGTTTTAGACCCAGCTCCTTCACACGCACCCATGGTGGCTGCTCCCATAATGTGGAATATTCTTCTTCAGGAAGCTAGGTTGACCCTTCTCTGCTGTGTATGTAATCAGCAGGTGAAGAATGCTGCACTTTATGTTTATTTATTTAAAATATTTTAAACCTTCCTTTCTCCTTAAAAAGGGTCAAAGGTGGCTTACAATAATTGAAAGCCAGAATTTAAGTTAGTAGCAACAGGTAAGGTAAAGGTAAAGGTTCCCCTTGACAATTTTTGTCCAGTCGTGTTCGACTCTAGGGGGCGGTGCTCATCCCCGTTTCCAGGCCATAGAGCCAGCGTTTGTCCAAAGACAATCTTCCGTGGTCACATGGCCAGTGCGACTTAGACATGGAACGCTGTTTACCTTCCCACCGAGGTGGTTCCTATTGATCTACTCGCATTTGCATGCTTTCGAACCGCTAGGTTGGCGGGAGCTGGGACAAGCGACGGGAGCTCACTCCGTTGCGTGGATTTGATCTCACAACTGCTTGGTCTTCTGGCCCTGCAGCACAGGCTTCTGTGGTTTAGCCCGCAGCGCCACCACGTCCCAACGGGTACATAATACTAAAAGACTCAATAGTACTAAAAGACTCAGAACATAAGTTACACCAGAGCACGTTCAATGCACTCAAGGAAAGTTTTCCTGAAGAAAAGGGTCTTCACCTTCTTGCAAAAGAACAGCAAAGATTGGTCCAGCCTGGAGTCCTGTGGGAGGGAGTTCCAGAGTCTGGGAGCATCAACAGGGAAGGTCCTCTCCTATGTCCCCACCAAATGCACCTGTGAAGGCAGCAGGACTGAAAGGGAGGTTTTCTTTGGGTTTTGTTTTAAATTGTTTTACATTCAATGGTATTTTAATATTAGTAAATGTTTGATTGCATTTGCTATATTTTAAGTTATATTAATAGCATGGCTTTTTCTTCATGGAGAAAATAGGCTGCAGGGGGGAATCTACTGGATCCTATTTCATGAAGACTGTATTGGACAGCTCTGGAAGCTCCAACCATCCAAGATCTCATTCTTTCTCTTGCTGTGCCTGCTGACCAAGTGGTCCACATTAAACATTTCCCCAAGGCAGGACCAACCCAAGTTCAATAGTGGCATTTTGGTTGGCTCAAATTTTATTTTTTGTTTCTTTTCGGTCCAAAGCTTCCTCTACCAAACTATACAGGACTGATACCACACAGAGTGATTTTTTGGGGGAAAATAACACAGTCCTATGTCCAGGATCTCATTTGAGCACGATAATAGAGATTTGTGTTATACAGTATTTCATTCAACCTTCTTATCACATGGTTTATGCACGCTTAGAAAAATAGGTGGAAGTGATGGGACATGGCTGGGGAAATGTCTGATGCCATTGCTGGAGATGGCAATACATATTGGATCTGTAACTTCACTGTATATGAGCTAATTAGTCCAGGCAACAAACATTCCAGGCATCAGGTCTGCATTTCATCAGCCAAACTACAGAGTATGCTTCTTGGCCAAAAGTAGTACAGAGCCAGATTCATCTTCTGTTAATTTTTTAAAAACCTTTTCAGCCAACTGTAGATTTTTTTACTCCTTTAGTCTACTCTAAGGAAACAATGTCAGGATCAGGGTCAATCAACCTCTGCATCACTGATTTAATTCTCCCTTCCTCCTTGGTTTTTTAATTCCTTGCAGGCATTTTCTTGTGCTACCAAATTGTTATTCCTTCACTGGGATTTCCTGAGCAGTACTTTTGGCTGGTGGCAAACATGGAATGAATGTGGAAAAAGCTGAGCTGACAGAGCAGCTCCCTGCAGTAGCAGCTATAATAAGGGCTCGTTGCAGTTAATTAAGATGAGCAAATTAGGTTTTAGCAGGAGTTCAGCTCCCTGTAAATTAAAAACCAGAATAAATAAAAGAGAAGTGAAAGAATTTACATGGAGTCTTTCAGCCCTGATTCTTCTGAGGCAAGTAGACAGATATCCTTTTTTATATATATATAGAATTGCCAACTTCATTCCTTTTCTTCTTCCTTTCTTCTTCTTTATTTTAAACCATATTTAAAACCATATTTTCTGGAGGAATGCTGGAAGTGTGTGAAAGAGTTACCATTCCCAGAGGTGATGATGACTGTGAGTTTGAGCAAATTGCTTTTCCTTTATGAAAATGTCCAAAATGTTTTTGATTCATTGACAGAATCTGCATCTGCTAATCTACACATATACATTCAAAATGAGAAATAATTAACAGAATTTAAATATTTTTATTTTATTTATTCAATTTTATTTATTTTATTTATTCAGTTTATATGCCGCCCACTCCACCCAGAGTGGATTTTATTGATTTTATTAAATTTATACCCTGCCCATTTAGACTCAAGTCTAACAATAAAAAATAGCATAAAGGCAATATAATAAAATAGAGAACAACAACAATAATATCATTCAATATGGGAAAAAGATAAAAATAAGCAAGCGATGACAGGAGGGAAAGCCTGCCTAAAGAGCCAGGTTTTAATTTGGCTCTTAAAAACATCCAGCGAGAGAGCCAGACAGATCTCTGAAGGGAGACTGTCCCAAAGGCTACAATTTGACCACTGGAAGAACCCTGTAACAAGGATGATCGTACAGGTTCTGCTGTCAATGGGAAAATTTAGTGCCTCTGTTCTCCCTTCTTATGGCTCTTTAGTTTTAAACCATGTGAGCAATGCACCTTTGCATTGGCCTGCTTCCAGACCAAATGGATGTGGTAAGCTATAGATCAAGGTTAAAGGTTTTGACAGAAACAGGAGCTTCTCTTTCAAGGCAGATTATTGTAGGCCAGGGCAAGGCACATCCTAGCCATTCCTCCTCCACTTTCAGCATTTATTAAGTTTATCTATATTTGGCCAGATGCCATATCCGGGAGAAGCCATAGAAACGCAGAGCTACTGAGTATGATTTTTTTTTTTGTCCTTGCAGCTATAAATTCTTCTCTGAGCCAATTGTTAAAATTCCCCTCATTTTTTTCCTCTTCCATTGACAAGAAGCATTCTCAGCACACTTTCCTCCGTTTTATTTCCTTCTTTTCATGCCGCATACAAAGTCCTAATGGAAACTGAATTGATCTGGATCACAGAGGAATACAGAGAAATCTGACAAATGTAAGACTTTGAAGGTGCTTCACAATGGGAGTGATAAATTAAAAAAAATGGTTGCCAAGATGCGCTACCTGCGTGCATAAATATTTGACAGAAATGGAAAGCACTTTGGTCCTAGAACACTTTGCACAGCGCAGAGAGATACATACAGGGAAGGACACAACAAGCTCAACTGAGAGCACTCTTTGCAAACCTCCTGCCTTTCAAGATAAAAAGGTCATTCTTCCAACTTCCTGTTGCAATGACAGTCTGAATTACTGCCATGACCCATGACTGTGCTATTTGTTCATCATTGCTCACTTGGTGGCCCTGTAGACTTTCCCTGAAAGTCCTTACTTGTCTGTGCTATAAGCTGATTCCTCCACCGCATGTTACTTCAGCCTTGCAATTATAAATGGCCCATCAAGAGTTCATGTAAAAGTGACATTTGGGGGCATGTGACAGAGCAAACAGGATGTACGTCACCAAGAATAGGCCCGTCTCTCTCCTCTGCGGAATATATCCTGGGCTGAAGAGCTGGTCTGCTTTCTCCAGAGATGGTATAAAGTCTTCAGCCAGGCTTTCTTTTAGTGACTATCTGTCTAAAAGAGGTTTTAAAATGGGATGGTTTGTATTTTTGGTTGCTTTTATATCTGTTTTACTAATACTTTTATCTAACATTTTGAATCTGTTCATTTAATTCTTTTTAATATCCAAATACCTTACTTTTAAAGCTTTCAAATATTGTCTTTTTTAAAGCTGCCTTGGTGTTCCTTTTTTTGAGGGGAAAGGTGGGGTAAAATATTTTAATAACAAAATAAAATAATAAATAAATCTGTCTGCTCCAAATGCTTTCCCCCCCAGATTTTCCCTGATTCCTGTCATTTGGTCTTCCTTTCCAGTTGCTCCTCATTTTTCTCTTGTTAGTGCCTATAGTTTGTACATACTGGTCAATTTGGCACTATCCCAGTTGTATAGAAGGCACAACATTTTAGAAATAATTCATCCTTGGATTTAGATCTAGAACTCAACTATCCATCATTCCGGCAATCCATGGTATCTGCAAAGCTTTGTTCCAACACCACATTTTCAAATGGATTCTCCACCCCGTCCCTGGGTCAGTTTTCTTCATTATCTACCTTTCACATCTGTACACAGCAATCAGAAACACCAATGAATCACCAAAGATTTACAAACAAGGTGTAATTAATTGTTCCACTACAAGGTAAACTTTTGGGTTCTCTTATGCTGTGAACTGCCCTGAGTATCCTTCAGCCAGATGGGTGACACTGGTATATAATTTGAATTAATTAATAAAATACATTTTCAGGGCAGAGAGAAGAGTGGAAGGCAAAAGACCAAAGACTCAGACCAGATGTAGTGATTATTTTTCTTAAAGCTGGCCAAGCAACATGGAGACTGCAGGTGGAGTATAAAACAAAGGTGTCAGGATACTCTAGTTTACAGTTTTTCCTTTCTGTAGTACCTGGGACTACCACGGATCTGACTATTTCTAGGAGGTGAGACGGTTCATGAGACTAGCCTCATGAGATCTTTGTTGTCAGTTTAATGTCCTTTTCATAATTGCATGTCTTTCGGGTATCAGATGGCACAGAATCAGACAGAAATGCCACCCAAATTACAATCCAATGTTCAGTGCATCCTGTTTTCCTTTTTCATCAAAGATGCTAGCAGTATACCTCTGATATTTGTGAGTCCCTTCAGAAGGATTGTGTTTAAATGCTTATCTAGGAAATCTGTTCTTGGATTTAATAAGCAGAAGCATAGATGCTAAGTTATTTTCAGCATATTTTTCTCATCTTCATTCCTTCTGCTGTACATATTTTAAACACTTCAGCTTTCTTGGCGAAGCAGAAATATTCATCATACTTGTTAAAGTTTATATTACCCTGTAGCAAAGCAATTTATCATAACTATACATGAATGACTTTTCTGATTATTAAAATACTGTTACAGCAGAAACTGTTCAAGATTGTACCACTATTCCATCTAATTTATTCTTGGTGTTTGACCTGAAGGTGAGCCAAACTACAGAAGAATATGCAGGATTCAGAGAACTGATACAGAGGGCAAGTATTTAGAAGAATGCTGTTGCCACTGAAAGATAAGAGGCTGCCAACCCTCTTCTGTAAAGGATAAGGAATGCCTTACATTGACCCACACATTGATCTGAGCCCGTTTGCCCATCTGTAATTAATAGTTCCACTACAGATTTTAATTCTTCACAGTTAATCTATATTTGAAATGGATGAGTGAACCTAAAGCTGTTTAAGTTGAAAAGTGGGGATCGAAAACGACAACATTTGCAAAGCTCCCTGCTGTGCAAACCACTCTTCTGCAGGTAATTGCTATGCCTGATGCAAATTGGTTACCACTAAAGGCATATCATTTTTTTCTGCTAAATTCAGGTGGAAGAAGAAGAAGAAGAAGAAGAAGAAGAAGAAGAAGAAGAAGAAGAAGAAGAAGAAGAAGAAGAAGAAGAAGAAGAAGAAGAAGATACAATCACAATAGAAGCTACAAGCTGTACTAAAAGAACAACTTGTAGTTATGGCTGGTAGGTGTACTGCTTGTTGACCCACACACTCATTCAGTCAAGAATAACTGAATGCCTGCAAATATCATATCAGTCACCTCATAGACAATCAAAAGAGAAAGTTGCCTTATTCCTCTTTCTAAGCATCAGCAACTTCTAATATATATTTATCTCAAGCCTTTAGCACACCACATCTTAAACTTCACATTTATCTAATCACAATAATATTATGATATACATTCATTATCTATATAGCCGTACAAGTTATGTCAGCCTTGCACAAACATCAATAGGATTCTCGTTGTGCTTATAATTATCACAAAACAACCTCTCATTTCCCCAGATCAATTTACAACAGATCCACATCCTGTTTTTGTTGCATTTCTTGGAGGGGAAGAGATAAACATGTTTACTTGCATGAAGTACTATATGACTTACTCCCAGATAAGTGTGCATAGTTTTGTAGCCTTAGCCACCATGACTTTGGGAGATGCTGCGGTCCATGGTACCTCACAAAAGAAATCTTACTAAATTACTCATGATACGCAGAGACATGACACATCAAGACAGGCTAGTTGAGGGGCTGTTAACCAGCATATGATCTCCTGTCTCCAGTAGAAGACAATAAGCTCTTTAAAAACACACACTAGTTTTTCGCAATCTGCACAAAATGTTTCTGTCCAAGCCCAAACATCAAGCCCAAAAGAACAAGATGGCTGATCAAAATGATGCAAACTACGAATTCAGCACTTCTGCTGTTTAAAGGATCCTTGAACAAGGAAGCATCTATTATAATCTACACAATTTGGGCAACAGAAAACATCTGAGGAGGAAAACATTTTCGCAGTTCCGCTTTCTTCTGGACAAGAGCAAGACAAAGTCTGGCCATTTCCCATGTTCTCAAACCCACCCACTGAAGATGCACCATCTTATCCCCACCGCTAAGTGGCTGTTTGAAGGCTTCTACTATTAAAGAGGCTTGCCTTCATTGCTGCATCAGCTTAATTAAAGTACATCTTCATTTTCAGAAAATCAAGCTTCCTACTAACGCTTGAGGTTTTTCAACAAATTCCTGCATCTTTTTATATCTTTGTATATGAATTTATTAACTTTTTACATGAAAATCTATTTTTAATCTACATTTGTAAAATATAAAAGCTAATATACTGTTGACTGAACACAGAGTGGAAAGGGAATTGCACAAGCTTCCACCTCTACCTCTGAAACTGTCCCTTTCATGTGTCTCTTTTCACACTGGTTGCAGGATCATTCACACAACTGGTTACTCAATAAGAAACCTGTCAGAGCTGTTGGGATGCTTATGCTACTCCCATTATATGCAACTTTGCGCATAGAGTAGGATAGTACTCTGTGTCCTTAAGCCAGAGAAGAGTCTTTAAACACTACATCTCTTGAAAGCTAATTATCTATTATCTCTGTTTCTCCAGTCCTAAACAGGTGTGTGCATTGGTTTATTACATACATACTTTTTAGCCCCCACAAATATTTACATCACACAAAGCTTTTAAAAACTCATTCTTTAGGTACTGACTTGGCACCAGCTTGAAAAGTGTTGTCTCCAGAAGCAGAAAGTAGAAAATGCTGAACTCATCCCACCTGCCCACCCAGGTCAAGGTACCTAATAGCTAAAACCATCTGGGACATGAGGTTAAAAAAACCCACAAGCAACTCTCCTAATATCTAGCAATCAGTATATGATGAGAATAAAATAACTGGAATTTTGCTACCTTTTCATGACACATGAAAATTTGCTGCCTGAAGCAGCTACCTTGCTTCTGCCTAATGAAACACCCAACCCTGGGCTGACATGACCTCTGTCTGTCTGTCTGTCTATCCCATACCATATAGTGGCATGCTAGTACTCCGGACACTTTTCAATAAAAGGATAAACATAAACATAAACACCGAGGCTCTGTGTCGCGTCCCCCTAATGTCCCTTGTTTGTTCTCCCCAAACACAGGTCCACCCTCAGGATGTGTTGCCTTTTTTTATGCTGCCACCAGTGGATCTAGTCCACACTATATTAAATATATGTATCTCAGACATGTGCTGCCAATACAACAGGTTTTATTGATCATTTGGTGGGTATGTAAATCACAGATGTAAATCACAGTTGTTGAGGATCATTCATTAAATTGAATTTGATTACACATTTCCTTGTAGGTGCTTTTATTCACAGTAACCTCTTTAACAATATTCTTTAATCATCTATCTATTCTCTATTCCTTTTAACTCTTTCCTATTCTTTATAACACTCCAACTTTCCAATCTCTGTCTTAACTCTCTCAATTCAATGTCCTAACTCTCCCACTTCCATTTCCTATATCCCTCTCTTTCTCTCTCTAACTCTCTAACTGTCCCTCTAACTCCACCCCTCCTGTCCTATCATAGGCTCCTGCATTTGAGCTCCAAATGATGGATAGGAGTGATGTGGGCATTCCACTACACTCTGTAAGAAAACACCCCATTCACATCACAATAGTGTAACAGTATGTCAAAGCTTGTGAAGTTTAGGCAGCAGCTCCATTCCTCTTAATATGGCTTTATTTTTACCAAGTCATTCAGCAAAGGAGGAGGGCAAAAGAATGGGATGTATGAAGACACAAATTCTTTCACTAACAGAAAAAAGGTGTTTGGGGTTGGATCTGCATAGAATTTTGGAGAGGAAACAGATCTACACCTGAAGCCTGTATCCTTTGTTCCTGCAGCTATTACTGGTCTTCTTTCATCCCGATCCACTTATACTATGGTGAGGGAAATCCATGGCAACTATACTGACTGTGTGGTTTGCACAACAATAGTTAAACCATCAGCCTCTGAGAGGTGAAAAATTCCTGCTTTTGAATGTTCTGCCTCAACCAAGTACAGCAAGGGCTGAGGCTATTAAGTATGGATGTTTCACCCTGGAATTGATATTCCAGTCACCATGCAGCTTGGCAGACCTCATCTTTAAATTCTGTAAAGATGCCTTAACAGGGGCAGTGGTTGGCAAAATGCCAACATGGCTTCAGGGGAAAGCTTCCTGCAAGATGTCACAGAGACATCCTCCAAGAGGGACAAGCTGTTCAAGCAAGGGAGACCAGTGACTGTCAGACAGAAAATTCCCCCAAGGTCTAAAGTGTTCAGGCTCTCCATGTGATACCCAATGAAGTGTGTGGCTGAATCGCCAATGCTACAGTATTGCAAGGCGAAGTACTCCAGTTTTGGAAGATGTAGTGAGGCTCTCTGGATCCCTTCATCCAATACCTGATGAGTGTTGGGCAAAACCAGAGTCTTGAGAGTGGCTTGGATAGAGATGTTGAACAGGTGATTATTAGAGGAGGCAGGGATACTTCTGATGACAACTCTAGTGCCTAGCTTCTCTGAGATCCCTTTTGATTCTGGTTCAAAGTGCTGGATGGGGCTAACAGGCTCCCAGCACTTTGAACTAAAATCAAAAGGGATCTCAGAGAAGCTAGGCACTAGAGTGGTGAGAGGGGAGGGGATACAGTCATAGGGGAGCATTGATGGAGACCCTGTCAGGTACAGATGATGGAGGCTGGGCCAGTGCTTGTTAAGGATCTGAATCAATGCTGTGGTAAACATCACCAGCTTTCAAAAAGGCACCCATGACTTCAGGGTCCATAAGTTGCCTTGGAGATAGTTTGCAACAGATGCCATTGTGACGGCTGCGATGACGTCACCTGCCTATCAATGGTATGCTAGAGCTCTTCTGCCTATAGCGGGGCAGGAGGTGGGACTCCAGGAGGTGGAGCTGTGTATATAAGGGGGGGGGGGGAGTGAATGATGTGAGACAGTTTTTGGAGAGTTAGAGTTAGAGTGAGAGTTGAGTTAGGGCATGAAGTACTGTGTTAGTTAAGGTCTGAGTGATAGTGTGTTTGAGGGGGATACTTTATTTATGTATTGATTATAGTGATTAACTTATTTACTTGTTACAATAAACAATCATTTTCCTTTTTAAAATCCATACCTTTGTCTGAGGAGTCAGATATATGTGTGTGGTTGGTGGCAGCGAGTGTTGAGAAAGAGAGTGTGAAGTGGCGTCCCCTCTGTGACGTATGAGGCGGCGGCCACAGCCATAGAGTCTTGGAGGGCATGCTGTAGGAAATAAGGTCCAAGTGTCTCCCCAGCAACTTTTCCTACACCTTGCTATGCCATCGCCTACAGATCTTGACCCCATACAGTCAGTCATGTGGTCGTAAGCCATGACAGAATCTGGAGCAAACACTTGGTGGCCATATTGCTTCCCCTTCCCATCTCTTCTTTTGCATGTTGCATCAATCAGATGTGTACTAAACCCCTGATTCCATTTACACTGTGTTTGATTTTTCCTGAAAGTATATTCACAAATCACAACATTAACTTTAATGTGTGCCTTGGATAAATTTTGCTTGCTTTTAAATTTACATGACCGGGAGCTCAGAAGGAACTAGGCATCACTGGGATGGAAAGGAGGAGATTGTGCAGTCTTTCACCATTTCCTGTTGAGCGGAATCTTTTCCAGTCTCCCTACAAATCGGCTATTTTAGCTACAGTGTAGAGCAAACACATTTCTCTAGGAGATGCATTCTTTTGGGCCCCATAGCAGCGAAGACCCAATAAAGCACTTTAGGAGATGTCACAAAACAATGCCTTACAGTAGCAGTGCCAGCTGCTGTCATTTAATAATGTCCTGTGCTAGCAACGCCATTCAGAATTTGTTTTCCCTTTTGTTGCTGTTGCACATTACGCTGAATGCTTCGGAGATTTTTGTCAACAACTCCCAGATCTCTTTCCCTAATCAGTATTCGGCAGCATCTTCCCTTTTAGCAGATGGGCCATGTTTCCCCTTTTGTTCCAGGATTCATTGTTCTGCAGTTATCTGCACTAACTGCAGTTTGCCAGTCATTAATCCAGAGGCAATAAACATTCCCAATAAACCACATATATTTCTTTTGACTTGCTTTCTTGCAGGGATGTGTGTGTGTATGTGTGTGTGTGTGGATGGTCATTTCATGTGTTTGGATTTTAGTGAGTCAGATGGTTCCGCTGTGAAGGCTTATAAACAATGAATAATCATTAAAGTTCCATATAAAAATGGAGACAGAATTGTTGTCCTAGCAGCAAGAGGGCTTCCAAGATGAAGACAAAGCTCTGTTTTCCTCCCCCTCTTTTTGTAATACCTTAAAAAATGTACAGAATTCTGTTCATCAGATATAAGCTACCATTGGCCCCTTTGCAGATAATTATGTTTGGGCGATAGCTGCATAGCTGTTTTGAAAGAGTAAAATGCTCAAGCACACAGAGAAAGAAAATGAGAGAGAAGCACTCAGACAAAGAGAATATGCCTTATTTTTGAGAGTATTGTCATTCAAATCGGCAGTGAACATGATTTGTTAAAACAATATTTCAGAAAAGTTGAATGAGATTCAAGTTCAGAAATAGCAGAAACTGAGGGAATGAATGAACATGATCTGAATATGCATCAAGATGTTCAAAATATTTAAAGCACAAATATTTACAGC
This sequence comes from Pogona vitticeps, assembly GCF_051106095.1. NCBI lineage: Eukaryota > Metazoa > Chordata > Lepidosauria > Squamata > Agamidae > Pogona > Pogona vitticeps. The sequence goes on along the minus strand of NC_135784.1, from coordinate 49,371,663 downwards.
AGCAGCCGTAGGACATAAAATACATTAACTTGCAGTCTTCTGCATGCTTTGGAGATAGGAAAATAGGATTTGACATAGTGTATTAGTTCCTGAAATCCCACTTGCTTCTTCCACATCTGCTGGGAGATGAAGCTTCAGTGAGTTTTCTCTCCTTCACAGACAGAGCTGTGACCATGAACTATTTTGATAGCAAAGAAATTTGCAAGAGGAAAAGGCAGAGTCCCTTAAATGTGGGAAAGTGAACAAAAAGGTTTAATAGCATTCACCAAAAACAACTCCAGCCCAGTGGCTATTTATTATATGTGATCACAGCAGAATGTATTTATTTAATTTAAATCTCACCATGCCACCTTAAAAAGTGATCAAAGGGCTGAAAAATGATAAAATGAAAAATAAATTCTTAATTCACAAAGTACCAATGCAAATAAATTAAAAACAGGATGTAAAATACAACAGTCAGAGGAAAACTCTTTCAAAAAGTAAATCGTATTGAATGGTACTCTAAGAAATGGACTGCTGACAAGGGCTGGTCTTGAAAGCTGTCAGTCACCACTCCACAGCAAGCTTCTAGGAAAGAATTAGGTATGTTTTCAGAAGCCAGACATGGATATGTTATGGTGCCACAGATTGTACATTCCAGCACTACAGGTGATGTCATGTGGAAATGTGGAAATAAGAGAATTCTTTGCGCATATAGCAGCTGGAATCCTACTAATGTTCACATAGGGTTTGTGTAACCTGCTGCAGCTAATAGTGGCTAATTGACAAGGTGCTGAGGCAGTTCTGCAACTGTGTGTGTGAGCAGTCACATGATGGAGATGTATCCAGTACATAATCAATTAGGCACAATTAATTGTAACAAGTTACACAAACACCAGTAGGATCCTGGAGAGAAGCCAAGTTCCCTTGTGTTGGGTATGCACACAGATGCTTCCACCAGTTGACATGTGTTATATACAGTACGTCAAATGTTTCTTATTTGTTCACAATTTTAAAATTGGCCTTATAGCCAACATGGGGCACAGCATATTGTTTCCTCTTTTTAGAAATGCCTATCACAGTTCTAACTGTCAGCATATTTACTGAATACATATTAATAACCTTATTTTTTTAAAAATCTTTTTCTGAGCCAAGTGTAATGACTAATTTTAATATTTTCAGTTTCATAGGCATCCTTCAGTCTCGAGGGACTATGGTAACATGATCTGTATGGAGGACTTGGAACAGCGTCTAGTGTTTCGACACTGTACGTGAAGCTGGAGTGTCCTCTCCAAGGCACAAAGCCTGGGTAAAATAATATGGAGGATAGGCTGTTACCCAAGCAGCAAATCCCCCCTCTCCACATCACTGAAATAGTACAATGGAAAGGCAAGAGCCAATACAACTGGTTCCAGCGATGTTGCAGGAGCTGACAGAATGACACAAACTGCCTCTGGGACTCCGGCTCTGGATTTTGCCTCGACGTTAACTCCTGAAGCCTTTTCCATCAGTGGATATAGCCACAAGGCAGTACAGGTTTGAAGTCAGAGTTTTCCTTCTCATAGATGAGCTGCCTTCCAAGGCTAATGAGTCCCACCTACCTGGCCTGTTCCCTCACAGCATGGAGGACGATGGCGGTGCCTCAGTGGGGGTTTGAAGCCGTTTTCCTTTCCTAAGCACAAGCCGCTGACAAAGTGCTGGATGAAACTGCCTTTCACCTTCCATTTCTGATGATGGTGTCATGCCTCCAATTTCATTTCTTCTTCAGAGTCGTTGTAACTTGTGGTCACTGGTGATCCTTCCCCGCCACCTATTCCAGTCCCCAAACTGTTAGAATACTTTGCCTAATGTTTTGTTGGAGGAAAGCTCTTCTGCTTTTTGCACTTTTTGGTTTTCAGAAGTTACCACTTAATTGCAGAAGTGTTTGGTACTTCTGCAATGAAATCATGCTGTTAAAGCAGCCCTTTAGGATCCAAAAAACAAAGGTATATTTTAGGATGCCCAATAGGATGTTTCGGGAGACCTACAAGCAGATTTTTTAAAGGAGTATCTGGAAGAAAACTTTTCTCACCCACCTCTATGTCAGAAGCATCCTGCCAGTCCAGTGAAATAGATTTGACTTCCTCACCCCAGTTGTTTTGTTGCAGGAAAGGTCTTCTGTCTTTTCCACTTTTTGGCTTTCAGGAGTTGTTTGCAAGCTGCTTTCCTCTGTTGAGGACATGATGACTCTACTTAAAGTCTCTGCTGGAGACTTTATAAAGTTGACAAAAAGTGACATCACAAAGTGTGATCAAGGTATTGTTACCCAGTGTGGGGGTGCCATTCCCAAGGTTGCTAAGCCACATGGGTGTTGTAGAGTACCTGCGCAAACATCAGTCCCATTCGTGGGAGGCAATAGGGCTGCAGCTTTAATGAGAAACAGGGAAACAAACCTTTTCAAGGGACCCGTCGGCGTAGACTGGGCACCTGATCTTCTATATGTTGCCTAGTGCTGGTAATAATACTGCATAAGGCTCTGTGGCACAGATAAGAAACCTGATGCCTTTTTCATGTTTGAGGCTACAGTTAGAACAGGCCTGAGGCAGTTTGGGGGAACTATGGGAGTCTTGATGCAAACCTCTGTAGAGCACTATGTTGGGAACTAGGCCAGCTCGAATTCTGGAAGCTTTAGTCAAAAAATCTAAATGGAGTTTAGTACATCTGCTCCTCAATAAGCTGACAAGGTCTGTAGCAATAGACATTAATAGTTAGGTAACTGTGGGGGTGCCATTCCCAAGGTTGCTAAGCCACATGGGTGTTGTAGTGTAGAGAAAACTCTCCTAGCATCCTCTGGCTGCTTCTGAGGGGAGGAGCTGCCACCATTCTTCCTCTTTCTCATTATCATAGAGAGCTTGCCATAGAGGCCTTTCCTTAGGCCAATCAAAAGGCTTGATTAATTGCCTTTCCCCAGACCAATCCTCATAACATGATGTAACCATTGTCCTATCTGAACCCTGTCTACTATCTGTAATGCTGTCACTACCTGTGACCTTGTAATGTTAATAAAAGAGCAGTCTCCTGGGGGCAGTGAGTCAGAGGAAGAAGGTGAAGACTTTTCATTCTGCTTCCTTCTATGTGTGTGGCTGACTTTCTTAATCTATTGCTAAGAGACTTTTTGCTATCCTATTATCTGGTGATCACCACAAAGCCCATCAGCCTGCTCATTGCCTAAACCCAACAGGTAACCCCCACGATGGGAACTTTTTAAGCTCCATCTGAACCTGTAAAGCATCATGAGATAGTATTTATTATTTATTTATTTATTTTATTTATATCCCGCCTATCTAGTCAATAGACCACTCTAGGTGGCTCACAACAGGGGTACAACAATAACTAAAAATGAATTTACAAAGAAGCTTGCCTAACTCTTCCACAAGGCATAGTAGGACTCCTGGCTCCTCAGGGAATTGTCACTAATTTCTTTGGTTCCTGCTATTAAAGGGCAGTGTTCTCTTCATAGAGAATTTGTAGCTGAATTATAATAGAAATAGAAAAGAGTGATCTAGTCTGATCCCTTCCCTGTTATCTTACTGGTTGGCAGTTGCCATGTGCTTTTTACCTCCATTTCGAACATGAGACTAGTATTTGTCAGGTTTCAGGGATCTCCTATCTGCCAAGAACAATTAACTTATATAAATTGTAGACTTGCGTTACCTTTAGTTTGATATGCAGAAGTTTAATGAATGCTTTCCTGACAACAAAATACATTAGTACTCTTATGACCACAGCCAATAGGGGACACTACTCTAATTCCCCTGTGGCTGAAAAGGTTCTTGAACTTTTCACCCTACAAATGTTGTGGATTCATTCTGATTTAATTGTAGTCTCCCTCAGAGACACAATCCTTCAAAGCTGCTGTGTTGGACTGTCCAGTTGCCAATGATTACACAGAAACTTGCCATCTGGTTTCTTATCATGATGCTGTAACAGAAGCTTCTGCGGTTTGTGAGGATATCCATGAAAACCATTGAGGATGACAGGTGGAGCCAAAATCTGATAATAGAACTGGAAGATCAGATGCCCAGTTACTCTCCCACAGCGACAGTGATATATTTCATTCTCTTCAAATATATATCCTTCCTCCCATCTTTCACTGGGAGTGATCATCAAATTATTAGCTCCTGTGTCTGACTCTGTCCTTTTTTACAGTGTCTGTGTTTTCTCATTTGTCATATGAACATTGTTGAGGTCTACGTTAAGAAGTTAGCAAGTAGCACAACAGAAACCACAAACAACAGGGCACCCATATTATCTTTTCTACCTTGTATCACAAGAAAAAAGGGTAAGGTCTGTGACTACTGTTCATATGTAAATTAATATTTTAATATTTTTACATCAGATGGCTCTTTGGGAAGGTCCCTCCCCCCTACTTTCACTAATGTCGAGGGCTAGAGCCACTTACAGCATTGTGGACAAGGCTTTTTTTTCTCAACAAAGGGTTTCCTTTTGTAATCAGAGAGGAAATATGGGTCACTTCAGATGCAGCTTCACAGGCTTGGCAGAGGGGCCATCCACCTGGATCACACAGGGCAGAAGACGTGGTCCCCGTCACAGGCCTCAGACAGCATTCTTAGGTTAGAGCTTTGGGCAGTTCCTCTTACCTTACAACACTTCTCCCTCCTGCTCATGGGTCAGCAGTTCACAGTAAGAACAGACAACACAACAGCCAGGTCCTGCTTGACAGAGCAGAGCATACTTACACCCTTTCTCTTTGCACGTAGATAACATTGCTGTCCAATGGGACCAAACACAATTTGGCCTCTGACTGCTCAGCATCTCCAGCCCCCCCCCTCAACATTCAAGTTTATCCCTTTCTGGGTTCTGAGTTTTCCTATTCTATCTCTAATTTTTTAAATGGTGGCTGAATAAGAAATGGTCTCTTCAGGCTTGCCTCCTCCTCTTGAGGCATCCCTACACAGTGTTGTATAACATTTTTCCCTCCCGCCCCCTCATGCCCCAAGATGGCAACCCTGCACCAGTGGCCAATGCACCAGAAAAAGAAGACTGCCTGTCTGAAAAGCACTGTTCTAAAAAACAAAAAACTTTGAGAAGCTGACTTGCTTAGTGTGTTGAGTCAAAACTGGAGTTGTCCCATTGAATCCAAGAGGAGTTGGTGAGTCAACTCTCCCATACATTCCATTGAGTCAATGGGCCTACTCTAGTGGTGATTTACTACTGGATTTCAGCTGACACGTCTGAATTGAATTAGGCTTGAATATGAGTTGTCAAATATATAGTTCAATATGTTCTTCAAAAGGCTTTTATCTCAAGCGTTCAGAACTAAGAGTCACAACTTGCTATGCTAAGCAAGAGGATTTCAGCCACTGAAGGATATTAGATATAGCTGTTCTAGTAAGGAAAGTGCTTAAAAATCCAGTAGCCTAGTGGAAATGTATGAATATTAAATATGACATATTTATCACACTACTGAAAATATGAAGTAAGTGAATATAATATAGTTGACATATGAACTTCATACTTTTGTTTTATTTGAAAACTGTTTCCTCACCTACATCGTCTCATGCTCAAACAGTCACTGAATTTGGAATAGCATAGCTTAGACGGCAAGGGCTGTTTTTAATAACTTTCTGTTTTTAATTCTTCCTGGCCTCTCCAATGTGCTTGACTTCCTAATATCCCTGCTTAGAAACCACAAGACTCAGTCACAATTGTAGTGGTCATAAACAAGCATATTCTAGCTCCATAAGTCATTGGCCTGCCTATGTGAAGATTTATGATCTCTTAACTCTCAGGGCTGGACAACTCCTCTGCTGCCCCCACCCCCAAGTTGAAGTGGCCTCCCCAACCCAGTTTTGTGTCCAACCAGGTGCTAAAAATCATTGCTACTGAAACTGTAAGTGAACGACCCAAGTAACATTTTTGATTGGCTCCTAGCAGACTACTGTGCATAACAGAAAGGCTGTATTTTGGATTGGTAGGCCTTGAGGTGTACTGAGATGTTCTGTTCCAAGCAGTTTTTACATTTAAATATTTCTTCCTGTCATTATTGCAAAAGAGGACTACTGAGCAACATAGGAAACCTACAAGTTGACACTCCTGCACTTAACTGATGGGGAAACTGTCACAATTTGAATGATTATATGATTACTGAAGTTTGCAGATTATTTGGAGTATTAAATGATTACTGAAGATTATTTGAAGTGTTAAATGATTAAGGGGTTTAAGAAATGTGACCCTGGAAATGTGAAATGTTAAGTACAACATGGAAGTTCGAACAGCAGTTAACTGCCTGGTAGAGGTTACTTTAAGACAAAGAGATGTAACCTTGAAAATGAAAATGAAAAAAAGGGGATAAGTGTAGCAATGTGCTGAATGTTCACTGTAGAGTAATTACAAATTTCCCATTCTGCTTGAATAGCAGAGTCTATGCAAAAGTCCATAGGTTCTGCAACTGTAGCAACTCTCATAGAGGATGGATGGAGGTTACTACTGAAGCAGACTCAATGAGAAAATGCAGTGAGTCTGCTCACTTAGGACAGAAAGAAAGTAGAAGAGAATGTTATTGTTTGCTATTATCAGAGAAAGTTCACCTGGGTAGAAAAGTTATAATGTTTTAAATTAGCCCTTTTCTGGTGGAATGTGAAAGCAAATGTGAGCAAAATGTATAAACAATAGATAAGAAAATCTAAACATCCACATCTACAAAAAAGCTGATGTCATGTAAACCAGTAAGTTTCCAGCCAGGCAGCAAGAAGTCAGTGAAACCAACTTAGCCACACCACAGCCAAGCTGAGTTGGGTGGGGCTGGGGGAAATATAACAGCAGCTGGAGACAGCAACAGAAAGCCAACACAGAGAAATCATAGATTTTCCTCCAAAGATTTAAACTGACAGATGACTGGGTGAGCATGTAGAAAACATTTTTCACATGTGTGTTCAAATATGCAAAATGGCTAAGAAATATATCTCTACTATTATAAATTGTTACATTTTAAAGACGTGCTCTTAAGGCTATAAGCTCTTGTATTTTGGATTAAACTCAGATTTAAGTTGTTGCCTGCAATTTTTAGCTAAAAATATACAATTGAAATATATTTGTCTGACTTAAGTATTTGCATACAACTTAAGTTCAGTCTTCATATATTTTAAGTATATGTACCTGCAGTTTAGTTTATGATTGTTTAGATTTCACATATTTTGACTTCTGAAAAACTTACATGTTTTCACTATCTTTTGAAGTTTTATGTATAGAAGCAATGTAGATGAATAAGCTTATTAGGCAAGCTAATATTATATGGATTCATTTGTCTCTGTTTACTTCACTATGAATTGAATTAGTGATTTATTCTCTGAAAAGAGGTGGAGTAAATATGGAAGTTACATATATGGCAAACCAGCCAGGAGACCAGATTCATTAATTAATGCACCTTCATATTTTTGGTGAGTCAAGCAGGAGCAAGTAAATGACATTTTCCTTGATACCCAGATGAATTTTGATATGATTGTCTTGATTATCTGATTCACACTGGTATTTAACTTTTGGGGATTAAATGTTAGCTGTGATAGACCACCACAGAAACTGCTATAGTGTTCTGAGGATAGTGTTCAAATGTCTAGTTTTAACCTTGACTTCGACTTGGTAGGCTTTAAGCTGTACTCAGATGTATTGTTCCAAACAGTTCTCACATTTTAAAATCTCTTCCAATCAGCATTTAGTCTTTATTTCATCTGTATGTTGCTCAAAGCAGACATACATGAAAGGCTCCTGCCCATATTCTTATTGTGTCAGATTACTTGGACCCCTTCTGATCAGCCACTTCATACATGATAGAAGGACCAAAACTAAATTAGAAGAAGGAGCAGGAGAGATATGTTAATGTATTTATGTTCCTATAAATCTCAAAAATCCATCCCAATTTCTGTCTTTGAATTATTTTAGCTTGTTGGATGAACACAACACTGTTTTCTAAGGAAAACTGCAGAATATGATTTAAGAAGGCAGTTTGTATGAATACAGAGAAAATAACTGAGCATCTTACCCTTTTCTAGATTGACGACTTACATTTTGCTTATCTATCTTGGGGGTCAGTAACCAGGGGAAACCCTCTTCTCTGACAGATGATCAGAAAAATTATGATAACTCATCTGGGTTTTATGTACCTCCACTGACAAATGTGGAGGTGACCAATAATGTGGCAAATAATTTGTGGGTATGTTCATGCCGCTATGAAACATAATGTCCCTTTGTGTCTTGGATCGGATAGGCTTTAAAAGGAGGAGCATAAGATCTAGGACCTATTTACAGGTCCTATGGAATATATTGGTGTAAATTTACGTCGACTCTGAGTTACGTTTAATCCAGTGTTTTTGAAGGGACATCCTTGCCGGACATGTGCACTCTTTCTCCAACCCAAGGTTGGAATTCAGAGAGGCAGGTGGGCAGGTGTGTAGGAGGAAAGTGCAATAGGAAACAGCCAAGCAAGCTGGTGCTAGAAAAGCCTTTGTGCTCACAGTGGCGCCTTGTACAGGACAGTACAGGAAAGCCTGGTGGCAACAGTTACATGCCACATGCCACAAATGGACAAACAAAACACGTGCGCACACAACCTTGAGGGAAGAGACATGGGCTGAAACTGGCTGCTGGAGAAAAGAAGAGAGAGATAGTGGTCATGGTGGTGGCATTTTGCCTGCCTGCCTGTTTGCCTTTCAGCTGCTGGTTTTGGGGCTTGCACACTGGCTCAGCAAAGAGATGCCTCCTTGGATTGATCTTGCCTTATCAATCCTGCCTCCATCTCAGAACTGGAAGATGATTTGGGCAAGCAAATGAGTGGCAAGAGCCTCCTGCAGGCTGCTTGGTGTCTGGTCTTCTCCCCCATCCCTCTAAACACAACAAAAGTAGGGACAAGTGGATGATTAGCATGGACAGAGGGATTTAAATAGGGGGTCAATTCCACATCCAGGTTAAAATAAATGAATCTCTGGCAGAGGAGTAAAATAACTCCCTGCCACTCCAAAAAGCACAATTCCCCATCAAATTAATAGACTCTTACATATGCATTGTGAAGTTGCCCAATTGTACAGCAATTCGAAAGAGCCTGAACCTGAATTAATTAGGTTTTTAAAATCAATATAAGCACCTTCTTAGGATACTTGTTTGCTCCTCTTTTATTTGCACAAGTGAGTATTAAGCAGCAATCAGAGCTTCTGTGTCTCTCCCTATCTCTTTCAGCACAATTTAAATAATATTCAGTACATTAAGAACTTGATGTTTCCTGTAACTAGAATTACTTCCCTTCCCTATTAATTCCCCCCCCACACACAAACACTATGGAAATACAAGTAACATTAATCTAGGAAGAGTCACTTTGTTGGAAACATTAGTATTTTACTTCACAAATTTGGGACAAACAAACCCTGTTATTTGTCTCTTGAATAGCCAACAAAATCCTGAGAAAGCCTTCTTGTGTTACCTCAGATAAATAAATATGAACAGCTTTTCGGTCTTTTTCTTTTGATCCCCACAAAAAAAGAAAAAAAGGAAAAAAAAAGGATGGAGAAAGCCCTGAAAGACGAAAGGGATAAATGTTACATCCTGCAATAACCTTTCATTCTGCAAAATTACAGCAGAGTATAGTCAGAATCAGATGGAGAATGTGAAGAAATCAATTCCACTCTAACTGTGTCTGACTTTTGGCTGCCATTACAGTCATTTTTGCTTGTCAGAAAATCATGAAGCCTTTTCGTCCTTCGCCCACCCCTTTGTTTTCATGAAATGGAAAGGGGAAGGATGTCAGCAACAGCATTTTATTTTATTTTTATTTTTATTGGATTTATATCCCATACCATCTACCAACCAGGCCACTCTGGGCAGCTAACAACAATATAAAGAGCAATATTAAAATAAAATAACACATAGCAACAAGATAAATTAAAACAAATGGCAATGAAGGTGGCAAAAGGGTGATGAAAAGGATGGCAAAAAGGATAGAAAAGGCTCCTCAAGATCTTAATGGTCAGGAAAGCCTGGTGGAATAGCCAGGTCTTCAATGCTCACTTGAACCCATCCAGCAAGGTTGCCAGGTGGATCTCAATAGGCAGGTTGTTCCACAGGTGCAGGCTGACCGCCGAGAAAGCCTAGTTTCTTGTTCTTTCCCTCTGCGCCTCCTTCGGGGTCAAGGCCCTCAACCACCCTGCCTGTGAAGAATGGGTATTATGGACGGATCTGGCTGGGAGCAGGCGTTCTGATACGTACCGAGGTCCTAAGCTTTTTAGGGCTTTGAATGTTATAATCAGTTGATGCGGAAATGAGCAGTATCCAATGAAGGGCAGCCAGAGATGTGCTGAAATGTCTTCACCCCAGTTATTAATTAGGCCACCAAACTTTGGACCAGTTGAAGTCTCCGCATCAGCGTCAAGGGTAGCCCCACGGAGAGAGCACTGCAGTAGTCTTTTCTTGAGATTATGAGGGCATGAATCAGTGTCATGTTTAGATAGGGACACAGCTGGGCAATCTTCTGAAGATGGAAATGGGCTGCCTGGATTACAGATGCTACCTGGGTTTCCATGGTGAGATCTGGGTCCAGGCAGATGCCCAAACTGAGAACCTCATTCTTCGTATGAAGAGTCACTCCCCCCCCCCAAAGGAAAGGGAGTTTCCCAACCCACTGATGCCAGGGCCACCCACACGCAAGATTTCTGTCTTGTCCATATTCAGCCTTAGTCCATTTGCCCTCATCCACTCCAGAATGGTCTCCAAGCAGCGTTCAAGGGTTGGAACAGCATCAACTGCGCTTGAACAAAAGGAAAGGTAGAGCAGTCCGACTGATGGCACTGGGCCCCACAACTCTGGATGACCTCACCCAGAAGCCTCATATAGATATTAAATAGCATTGGCGAGATGATTGACCCCTGCAGAACCCCACAATTAAGTATCCATGAGTATCTCAGGAGTACCATGAGAAACTCATTCAGTTTAACATTCTTGTATTTCTTTGCTGACCCACCAAATATGTATTAAATTGCAGATGGCAAACATGTGGAAAATTAAAAGGATATGCAGTGCTTCTCAACAATATTGTTAACATAAATACCCTTACAATCCCTGCATACACCCCTAGCATACAATCCCTGCATACACCCCTGTCCCTATTATCTACGTCCAATGGGGAGGGAGGTAATGGGAGGACCCTTTGCCTATGCTCTTATTTTTATTTTGTTTAACTTTCTTTAAATTGCTTTCTTTTTGCACAATTCTATATGAGTTATAGTGTTAATTGTTTAGTTTGTTTATGAATATTGTTATTGATGTTTAATTAATTTGGATTTTATTGCATTTATTGTCTTATGGTTCATTTTGTTTGATCATTGATTTGATTGTTAATTCTGTTACTAATTATCAGCTGTTCTTTAGTTGTTAAATCTTTTGGTTTCATTTTTCCTTTCTAGTTGGAATAGAGTGGAAAACTTGCCCCCCCCCCGAGGGGGTCTTTTTAACATCAGAGTGATTTCTGGCAGAGGGAGATATGGTGTAGTTGCAGTTGCCATTAGTTCCAGAAGAATGGTGAACAGATGCTTGAAATCTGTTCATTGTTCTGGAACTGTGACCTCCTGCCAGACTCGAGGTAGTCAACTCAGCTGGCCCTCCACTCTAAACCTGATGTTGTTGAATGCCAGATCAAATAAACCTCTGATTATACAAGACCTGATTCTGAAGGAGGATGCAGATCTGGCATGCATAACCGAAGCATGGATGGGCAGGAAAGGGGGCCTTCCCCTGACTCTTGCCTGCCCTTCTGGTTATGCAGTCCAACACCAGGCTAGACTGGAGGAGTGGGGGGGGGAGTATCCATTGTCTACAAAAACATCCTTCAGGTTGTTAGACGCTCTGCTCTGGTGATGCCGGGTTTAGAGGCCCTCCACATGTCAATTGAGGCCAGGGATGGTATAGGGATCTTGCTGGGTTACCGTGCTTCCTGTGACCCAGCCATTTCCTGACCAGAACTGGCAGAGTTCATCTCCATGGCACTGTTGGGGTCCCCAAGACTTCTGATCTTGGGTATCTTCAACATACATGTGAAGGCAGAGGTTTCCGGTCCAGCTCTTTAGTTCTTGGAGACCATGTCCTCCTTGGTCATGTCCCAACATGTCAATAACCCCACCCACATGGGTGGCCACACACTGGACCTAGTGTTCTCCACCAAGCAGAGTGTGTGTGTTCTGACTGACCTAGTGTCTGCCCCCTTGTCATGGCCGGATTACCGCCTGATTAAAGGCAACCTTACAGTGGTCTCCCTCCATGCGGGGAGCAACAACCTCTTTTAATGGTTTGCCCTCAAAGGTTATTAGATCCTATAGGATTCCATCCTTCATGGATTGCTGCCTTGTCGTGGCGAAGGTGCTTGAGTAACTCAGAGAAGCTATGGGCTATGCCGTGCAGGGACACCCAAGACGGACAGGACATAGTGGAGAGTTCTGACTAAACGCAATCCACCTGGAGTAGGAAATGGCAAGCCACTCCAGTATCTTTGCCAAGAACGCCCCATGATCAGAAACAAAAGGCTAAAAGATATGACGCTGGAAGATGGGCCCCTCAGGTCGGAAGGCGTCCAACATGCTACTGAGGAAGAGCGGAGGACAAGTACAAGTAGCTCCAGAGCTAATGAAGTGGTTGTGCCAAAGCTGAAAGGACGCTCAGCTGTGGACGTGCCTGGAAGTGAAAGGAAAGTCCAATGCTGTAAAGAAAAATACTGCATAGGAACCTGGAATGTAAGATCTATGAACCTTGGGAAGCTGGAGGTGGTCAAACAGGAGATGGCAAGAATAAACATTGACATCCTGGGCATCAGTGAACTAAAATGGACAGGAATGGGCGAACTCAGCTCAGATGATTATCATATCTACTATTGTGGGCAAGAATCCCGTAGAAGGAATGGAGTAGCCTTCATAGTCAACAAAAGAGTGGGAAAAGCTGTAATGGGTTACAATCTCAAAAATGATAGAATGATGTCAATACGAATCCAAGGCAGACCATTCAACATCACAATAATCCAAGTTTATGCACCAACCAGCATTGCTGAGGAGACTGAAATTGAACAATTCTATGAAGATTTACAACACCTTCTAGAACTGACACCAAAGAAAGATGTTCTTCTCATTCTAGGGGACTGGAATGCTAAAGTAGAGAGCCAAGAGATAAAAGGAACAACAGGGAAGTTTGGCCTTGGAGTTCAGAATGAAGCAGGACAAAGGCTAATAGAGTTTTGTCAAGAGAATAAGCTGGTCATCACAAACACTCTTTTCCAACAACACAAGAGGCGACTCTATACATGGAAATCACCAGATGGGCAATATTGAAATCAGATTGATTATATTCTCTGCAGCCAAAGATGGAGAAGCTCTATACAGTCAGCAAAAACAAGACCTGGAGCTGACTGCGGCTCTGATCATCAGCTTCTCATAGCAAAATTCAAGCTTAGACTGAAGAGAGTAGGAAAAACCACTGGGCCACTCAGGTATAATCTAAACCAAATCCCTTATGAATATACAGTGGAAGTAAAGAACAGATTTAAGGAACTAGATTTGGTGGACAGAGTGCCTGAAGAACTTTGGATAGAGGCTCGTAACATTGTCCAGGAGGCAGCAGCGAAAACCATCCCAAAGAAAAGGAAATGCAAGAAAGCAAAGTGGCTGTCCAACGAGGCCTTAGAAATAGCAGAGAGGAGAAGGGAAGCAAAATGCAAGGGAGATAGGGAAAGCTACAGAAAATTGAATGCAGACTTCCAAAGAATGGCAAGGAGAGACAAGAGGGCCTTCTTAAATGAACAATGCAAAGAAATGGAGGAAGATAACAGAAAAGGAAAGACCAGAGATCTGTTCAGGAAAATTGGAGATATTAGAGGAACATTTTGCGCAAAGATGAACATGATAAAAGACAAAAATGGGAGGGACCTAACAGAAGCAGAAGACGTCAAGAAGAGGTGGCAAGAATACACAGAGGAATTATATCAGAAAGATTTGGATATCCCGGACAACCCAGACAATGTAGTCGCTGACCTTGAGCCAGACATCCTGGAGAGCGAAGTCAAGTGGGCCTTAGAAAGCCTGGCTAACAACAAGGCCAGTGGAGGTGAAGGCATTCCAGTTGAACTATTTAAAATCTTGAAAGATGATGCTGTTAAGGTGCTACATTCAATATGCCAGCAAGTTTGGAAAACTCAACAGTGGCCAGAGGATTGGAAAAGATCAGTCTACATCCCAATCCCAAAGAAAGGCAGTGCCAAAGAATGCTCCAACTACCGTACAATTGCGCTCATTTCGCATGCTAGCAAGGTTATGCTCAAAATCCTGCAAGGTAGGCTCCAGCAGTATGTGGACCGAGAACTCCCAGAAGTACAAGCTGGATTCCGAAGAGGCAGAGGAACTCGAGACCAAATTGCTAACTTGCGCTGGATTATGGAGAAAGCCAGAGAGTTCCAGAAAAATATCTACTTCTGCTTCATTGAGTATGCAAAAGCCTTTGACTGTGTGGACCACAGCAAACTATGGCAAGTTCTTAAAGAAATGGGAGTGCCTGACCACTTTATCTGTCTCCTGAGAAACCTATATGTGGGACAGGAAGCAACAGTTAGAACTGGTCATGGAACAACTGAGTGGTTCAAAATTGGGAAAGGAGTACGGCAAGGCTGTATATTGTCCCCCAGCTTATTTAACTTATATGCAGAATACATCATGCGGAAGGCTGGACTGGAAGAATCCCAAGCCGGAATTAAGACTGCCAGAAGAAATATCAACAACCTCCGATATGCAGATGATACCACTCTGATGGCAGAAAGTGAGGAGGAATTAAAGAACCTTGTAATGAGGGTGAAAGACGAGAGTGCAAAAAACGGTCTGAAACTCAACATCAAAAAAACTAAGATCATGGCCACTGGTCCCATCACCTCCTGGGAAATAGAAGGGTAAGATATGGAGGCAGTGACAGATTTTACTTTCTTAGGCTCCATGATCACTGCAGATGGAGACAGCAGCCCTGAAATTAAAAGACGCCTTCTTCTTGGGAGGAAAGCGATGACAAACCTAGACAGCATCTTAAAAAGCAGAGACATCACCTTGCCAACAAAAGTCCGAATAGTCAAAGCTATGGTTTTTCCTGTCGTGATGTATGGAAGTGAGAGCTGGACCATAAAGAAAGCAGACCGCCGAAGAATTGATGCCTTTGAATTGTGGTGCTGGAGGAGGCTCTTGAGAATCCCCTGGACTGCAAGGAGAACAAACCTATCAGTTCTAAAGGAAATCAACCCTGAGTGCTCACTGGAAGGACAGATCCTGAAGCTGAGGCTCCAGTACTTTGGCCATCTCATGAGAAGAAAAGAGTCCTTGGAAAAAACCTTGATGTTAGGAAGGTGTGATGGCAAGAGGAGAAGGGGACGACCGAGGATGAGATGGCTGGACAGTGTCTGCGAAGCAACCAACATGAACCTGACACAACTCCGGAAGGCAGTAGAAGATAGGAGGGCCTGGCGTGCTCTGGTCCATGGGGTCACAAAGAGTCGGACACGACTAAACGACTAAACACACACACATAGGATTCCGGGATACCATGAGAGGGATTCCGGCCGATTTGACTGGCGCTCCTGTCAAGGTTCTGTTTGATACTGGCTTGCTGCTGCCACCAGGGCTGTTGACATAATTGCACTTAAACAGCCTCTCCGGTGCAGAGATTGCCCTTCACCCTGGTTTAACCTGGAGCTCCAAAACAGTGGATGATGTTTTGTCCCTTGAGTGCTGCCTGGAGGCTGTTCAGCAATAGATGCAGGTGAATGGACTGAGGCTGAATCCAGGCAAGAAGGAGGTCCTTCGGGTGAGTGTCCCAGACATCTTTTTTTGGGGGGGAGGAGACTCTTACCACCAAGAGTGAGGTTTGCAGTTTGGGTGTACATCTGGACCCGGCGCTCCACTGTGGAGACCCAGGCTTTGGTCTGTTCCACTCATTTCGACCTTCAGCAGATTGGCCAGCTGCATCACTATCTTGATGTGAGTCACTCACCACTTTGGTCCATGTGCACATAGTCTCAAGATTAGATTACTGTAATGCGCTCTACATGGGGCTGCCCTGAGACTGATGCGGAAACTTCAGATGGTGAAGAATGCGGCAGCCAGATTTTTTACTGGGGTGAAAAGGTACCACTATATTTCCTCCACTCTGGCCACCTTGCATTGGCTCTCCATTCATTTCCGCATTGCTTTCAAAGTTCTTACTTTACATATAAAGCCCTAAACAGTTTAGGACCTCAATATCTGACAGACCGCCTTCTCCCACCCAGTTCTACCAGAGTCACTCGTTCCAGCCAGGCCGGGCGGCTGAGGGGCCTAATGCCAAGGGAGGTCCATAAGGAAAGGACGAGGAACCAGGCCTACTTGGCAGTAGCCCCTCGCCTTTGGAATAACTTGCCAGTGGAGATCTGCCTGGCTCCCTCTCTGGGTGTTTTCAGGAACAAACTTTAAACCTAGCTATTTGGGCGGGCTTTCCCTCCTGCCATATCTTAATTTCTTATGCTTTTTCCATCCTGGATTTATAATATATACTTATTGGTTTTATTGGTTTTAAATTTGTAAACCACCCAGAGAAGACCTTTGGTCTAGATGGGTGGGATAGAAATCTAATAAATAAATAAATAAATAAATAAATAAATAAATAAATAAATAAATAAACAAACAAACAAACAAACAAACAAACAAACACATACATACATACATACATACATACATACATACATACATACATACATACATACATACATACATACATACATACATACATAAATAGCAAATTTGTATGCCTCTATCTGGCTTTTATGCTCTCCTTCCAAAGGTCTGAAAGGTCTAAATGAAAAGGGTTCTCCTCAGATTTTGGTAAGCAACAAATATTTAATGGAAAGCAAGTGATTGGATTTCACTTCAGTAGAACTTTCCAATAAGGTGATTACATTTCCTCTTTTGGCTGTTCAGTCCAAATCTGATTGAAAGAGAAAAAGCCTTAATTTTTTTTCAGAAACCACCTTGAAGGTGCCCATCCACACTTAGTGTCAAGATATATAACATCAGCAGCATCCCCACCATCTACCAGGGAGGTTGCTTGATCAACGAATGAGATAAGATTAGTCTGGAAGTGATTGTTCTTGATGCATCCATGTTGGCTTCCAGTTATTTCTGCATCATTTTCAAGGTGCTTGCATGATATAATAACATTTGTGGTAGAGAAAGAAAGAAGCAAAATGATTAGGAACTTCACCATGCACATTCTACTTATTTCTCTGCATTTATTAAATGGATAATTCTGATTTAATATGATCTGGTCTGAAGTACATGAAAAGATCTCCAATAGTTGACCATCCTAGGAGAGATTACTAGATCTTTTACAAATATGTAAGAACAAAAACTGGCTCACATGGGACATAGACATAAATAATGAATGATCACTTTCACTAAGCCTTGATCTTGATCATAGTTGCTCACCTAGGAGATGCCTTTGCTGAACAGCAGGCACTGAAAGATTGAAATTGATCCAGGCTTAGAGGAAGTAAGCATTGTTGGCAGCCCTAATTATATCTGATCAATTCCAGATAAGGCTACACATTCTAATGCCCAAATTACATGATATAGTGGTGTATAATTAGCAACATGGGGTTCTCTGCAGAGTAGCTTCTGATGAGATTGCTAACACCTGATCAATATGCTTACTGAACTATGGTAACCATATTATCCATACATTACATGTTTATACAGCTTCTTTCCAAATAATTATTCTGCTACTTCATGCCAACTGAAAGATCTCTGCCAGAAGACAAAAGTGAGATAAATTTGCAGGAGGTACATGAAAACAAAGACTAATGATGT
The DNA here is from genome assembly GCF_051106095.1 of Pogona vitticeps. Lineage (NCBI taxonomy): Eukaryota > Metazoa > Chordata > Lepidosauria > Squamata > Agamidae > Pogona > Pogona vitticeps. Next base: position 49,353,790 of record NC_135784.1, on the reverse strand, counting down.
TATTTTCTAGACCAGAAACAGGCAAAGGAGCCTGCAAAGGACTTTTTAAAAATGCTTTTTGATAACAATTGTATAGTTTGGATGCAAGCAGTACATTGCCTGGGCATCATTTGTTATATTAAATGATCCATCTTAGGACGATGCAGCATTGCTTGACAAAATAAATGGTTTTGCAGCTTGTTTGCTTGCTTTTTTTAAAAAAAAAAAATTAGATTGCAATCAATTATCATAGGATCTGTTTGCTCTTAATTCTCCCCTCCCTGATTTTTTTAAAAATCCATATGGCTAGCAGGCCTGTGTGCAAACAGTAAGCAAGGGCTCGAGCAGATTTATTTCTTAAGCTTTGTGCGCTGGTTGTCAGCTTGAGTCATCAAAGCTTCAACATGTCTGGTTGAGAAAAAACATTGTCAACACCATGCAGTCAAACACTTGGCCACTCACTCACCTTCCAAATATGACTGATGGTTATTTAGCAACTGTTTGAGACTCAGACTTTTCAACAGATAAAAGCAGATTAAGGGAGATGTTTGGTTATTATTTTTAATCATGCATCCTTCCCCTCCGCCCCCTCCAAGCACAAGTGTGTAATGTGCTTTGCAACATTATACATATAACTCACATAAAATAATGTTGGACTGGAGACTGAGAAATTCCTTCTGATTTCAAAGAAGCCTGTAATCCATGGATGACTCTTGTTGGCAGAAAGGCAGGAGTTTTTGCTGATTCCTTCTTCAGCCTCCTGTACCATTTCCTGGACCCATGTTGTTCTGGAAGGTTTCAAAGTCTCACAGACCAGCTTTTCAAGGGGCATAAGAGAATGCCGCAGGAAGCCGTAATTTCCTCTTCTTCTACTGGAAGCAGTGTTCAGCTCATAAGAACTCTGGATCCAGGCCATGATCAATAGCAAGTCATAAAACTAAGCCATCAAATGAAACTATAAAACAGTAACACATTTATAAGCATTGAGATCTGGCCAAAGACAGAAAACAATAAATATATCTTGGTAAGCCTTGCCTTCCATATTCTAGGATGCTGAATCTGGTAGTTTTTCAACATTCTACAAATTGTGGCACCACTATAGAAAGAACTGTGACCTGTGGAGCTATTTTCACCATGTATCAATCCAGGAATCACAACGGGGTTTGTGACTGTTTGCCTTCCTCCATATAGGAAGCATGAAAAAGGGCTGCAGCAGGAGTAACACATCAGCTTAAATCCTGTTGCTTAGTGTAGTTGAGTTACAACTAGATGAGCCCAATTGAATCAGCAGAGATTTAGAGAGTCAACTATTCCTTAATTGCTATTGATCAAAATAAACATCTAGGGCCAGATTGTTCCGGCTGATTATATATTAGGAACAATATACAGCCTTGCCGTACTCCTTTCCCAATTTTGAACCAATCACTTGTTCCATATCCAGTTCTAACTCTTGTTTCCTCTCCCACATATAGATTTCTCTGGAGATAGATAAGGTGGTCAGGCACTCCCATTTCTTTAAGAATTTGCCATAGTTTGTTGTGGTCCACACAGTCAGAGGCTTTTGCATAGTCAATGAAGCAGAAATAGATTTTATTTTTTTTTGGAACTCTCTGGCTTTCTCTATAATCCAGCACATGTTAGCAATTTGGTCTCTAGTTCCTCTGCCCCTTTGAAATCCAGCTTGCACTCCTAGGAGTTCTCGGTCCACATACTGCTGAAGCCTGCCTTGTAGGATTTTGAGCATAACCTTGCTAGCATGTGAAATAGCGAACAGCTATTACAAACTATAATATTTAAAGTTCTTATAGATTTTTCTTCCAGTCCCTTAGAGAATTTCTACAAAATTCAATTATTTTTTGTAGCCTGCTGGTTCTTATAACTCTCAGTGATAAATTACCTGATGTGCCAGAACACTTAAAAACAATACAAAAGAATCAATGGTTTGATGAAAGGAAAATGGTGAAGCGCTCGGGTTAACATATACCATTCTGTGTGGGTGAATGAGGTTATTTCAGTCAGTCAGGCTTCAACACACTTTGTAAAGTGTACATTGTTATGATATCTGCAACTTGCTTTATTTATTTTAGGCTTCTCATTTTTTAAGCCATCATTGCCACCAGCCATAAACACTGTAATTAATTATATGGCTCTCTGTCTCAAAAAATACAAAACTTAACAATACATTAAGTTCTGAAGCAATGTGTTCCTTTTTACAAAATGAAGAAAATGCCTTTGCTTTTCTATTATAGCTTCATGCAATTTGTATGCAAACCTTTTGAGAGATATACGGTTCTGTCATTATGAATGTGGGATTTAGGATTATGTGTCGTCTAAAGCAAAGATCATATTATAAGACAAATAATAGCAGAAGCCATAAGAATAAATGTTACTGACACACCATTTTCAGTAATGGCCATTAGAACAAAGCTCTTTATGACAGAAATCTGTTTAAAAAGATGCTGTGTGTGCACACATGTGTGTGGGGGTATGTGTGTGTGTGTTTGTGTGAAAGAGAATGAAAGAGAGAGAGAGAGAGAGACTGCATGGGATTAAAGAGGATAAGAGTCAAGTCTGATCTTCAGCAAAAGCTGTACTAATGCCAAGTTGATTGCTAGCCAATAAATCCACAAACATATCATTTTCGACAGCTTCAGTATGAGGAGCATTGAAATTACTGGGGTACATGTAGGGGTAATTTATTTGTTGGTGGCCTGAAGCTACCAATAAAGATGAATGTACTACAAAAACATGGAGTTGATGAATCAACTCTTTAGCTCAAATTAGTGCTAATGTTTCTGCAGGTAAATAAATCACAAGGATATTGCTGTAGCATATATTACAAAATATGACAAAAAACAAAACAAAACACCTGGCACTCCCACTCCCACCACTGAGCTGAGAAGCACCTGCTTTTGCATTTTATTGCCACATAACCAGACTTTAGCTACCATACTGTGCTAGAGGTGGCAAGGGCTCAAAGGAAGATGTATTCTGAAATGCGGCTGCACACATTTATGGCATACATGGGGGTGGGGATGCCACACAACTCGGCATGTCCAGCAAATGATTCAGGCGACGCCTCCCATAGGCCTCTGTATGTCTGGCAAAGGAATGAAGCAGAAGGAGCCTAGAGGTACATAGCTTTTTGCATGCAGATTCCTTGCATGTATTAGCCTCACCTATGCTGTTTCTGCACTCAGAAACGCATCAGCTGCACCCATCACACCCAACAATGAAGAATGATGGCAGTTACACTCCAACAACACCTGGGAGGCCACAGGTTGACCATCACATTTAACAATATTCATTAAAATTATTGTTTTGTTTCAGTAAAGAGGTGAGTGCACTAGGCCTTAACTTAATTGAAAATATGTAGTACAATGTTAGAATTGTAGAAAAATGGAGCTAGAAGGGGCATATAAGGCCATCAAGTTCAACCTCCTGCTCAATGAAGCAACCCAAATCAAAGGATATCTGACAGATGGTTGTCCAATTTTCTCTTGAATGCCTCCAGCATTTACCTTAGGGGTAAAAAGGTAAAGGTTCCCCTTGACAATTTTTGTCCAGTTGTGTTCGACTCTAGGGGGCGGTGCTCATCCCTGTTTCAAGTCATAGAGCCAGCGTTTTGTCCAAAGACAATCTTCCGTGGTCACATGGCCAGTGCGACTTAGACATGGAACGCTGTTACCTTCCCACTGAGGTGGTCCCTATTTATCTACTTGCATTTGCATGCTTTCGAACCGCTAGGTTGGCGGGAGATGGGACAAGCGACGGGAGCTCACTCCATCACTCTTGGGGTAATTGGTTCCATTTTCATACTCCTCTAACTGTCAGGAAGTTTTTCCTGTTATTCAGCCTAAATCTGACTTCCTGTAACTTGAGTTGATTATTACATATTTCCTGCACTCTGGGTTATTGAGAACAGATCCTTCCCTTCCTCTATATAACAGCCTTTCAAGTATTTGAAAAGTGTTATCATATCTCCCCTTAATTTTCTTTTCTCAAGGCTAAACATGGCCAGTTCTTTTGGTCTTTCCTCATAAGGCTTGGTTTCTTGCCCTCCTCCAAGCTTATTCCAGTTTGTCAGCCTCCTTAAAGTGTGGTGTCCAGAACTGGACGCAGTACCCTAGATGAAGTCTAACCAGTACCAAATAGAGGGAAACTAGTACTTCACAGAATCTGGAGACTATATTTTGATTAATGCAGCCTAAAATATCATTGACCCTTTTTGAAGCCATATCACACTGTTTGCTCATATTCAGCCTATAATCTACAACAGTTCCAAAATTCTTACTAAATATAATGCTACTGAGCCAAGATCCCCAATCTTGTAATGGTGTATTTGGTTTTTCCTCCTAGGTGTAGAACCTCAAACTTATCCCCGTTAAATTTCATTATGTTCTTTTCAGCTCACTGCTCGAGCTGTTTTTGAATTTTGTTTCTGTCTTCCAGGGTATTAGTTATTCCACCCAATTTTGTTCATCCACAAATCTGATAAGGATTTTCTGCACCCATTCATCCAAGTCATTAATAAAAAGATTGAAGAGTATAGGGCCCAGATCTGAGCTTTGTGGTTCCCCATTTGTTACCTCCTCTCAGTTTGAGAAGGAGCCATTAATCATCATCTTCTGAATACGATTCTGTAGCCAACTGTCTATCCACCTAGTTCTATCTAGTAAGCTAGTTAGTTTGCTAATCAGAAAGGCTTTGCTGAAGTCAAAATATATTATGTCTATACGATTCTCACCATCTACCAAGGAGACTGTCCAGGAGACTGACTTGAAAAATAGGCCATCATACCATCATTATCAAGTTGATTCCAATTTAGTGGCCAAAATCTTGTTGATTAGTGTAGTAAATTGCATCAGAGTAAACCCATTGAATCAACAGGAATTTAGTGAGTCAACTTTTCCTTAAATTCCTTTGATTCAAATGGTGGTATTCTAACTACAACTTTTGCGTATTAAGACACAGTTAGATTAGGCCCATTAGAATCAATTGAAATTATGGAGGAGTTGACACATAAAATCCCCGTTGATTCCGTGGGAGTGTTCTAATGCTAAGCACTATTATCTTGGACATTGTGTCCTTTTTCCAGGGTTTTTAATGTATAGAGTTCTCAGACATCTTTCACTACTTTCTCTGGGACTATAAAATTTGCCCAAGACTGCACAGGCTGATTATTGTGGGGAGTCAAACTTCTGACTCCTAGGGCCACAGTCAGATGCACCAAATCCTTGAGTGTACTGATCTTCATAATAATAATGACGATAATGAATAGATAGCATCTTGCATTTTTATTCAATTCCTTCTTCAGATAATTCAGGGTAGCATGAATGCTTCTTCCCTCTTCCATTTCATCCTTAGAACCAACCTGTGAAATAAATTAGGCTTGAGTGTATGTGGCTGGCCCAGGGTTATGTAGTTAGCATTTGTAAAAATGAGAACTATAAATCTGGTTCAAAGGTTACTAAAGAATTTCTCCCCTAGAATGGTAACCTATATGAGTAATTCCATTAGCAAGAACAACAAGATCAGACCCTAACTACAGAGCTGTATTTCTTCAGGGCATTCTTTATTGATGCTACTAAACATTGTTAGACAGCTCTAGCGGGAGGCCTTTGTGAAGTCCCTCCTGCTTTATAAAAGACTCACAAAGCACATACTACAGTATTGCTCCCAAGCAAACCTCTGAAGGGACTTGTGTATCTCTACTTTGCTTGCATACCTATAGGGCTGATTCAATGTCACCACTGGGAGCCACAGCTCGATGTGACTTTGTTTCTGAGATTCTTCTCCTTTTCTCCCTACTGAGTTCAGTTTTCTTAGTTTATTTTCCTCTTTGGGGTTGAAGAGAGAATGAGAAGGATAAAGAAAGAGAGGCACAGAGACATGCTAAGAGGTTTCTCAATTCACAATGGATTGCTTTGTTGTTCTAGTGATTCATTGTAGGAGACCACCGAGCATTTCAACATTGTAAGAAAATGTGCTGCAAATGTCTATGAGATGAAGAGCTAACATATAACGTGATTTCTTTGGAGAAACAACAGTCCAACTCCCATGGCAGTGAACAGTTTCTGAACTTCATTAGATAAATGAATCACCATACTATTAATGTTGGAAGTGACTGAATACAACTCATCTTGCACTCTAGAAGATGCATGCCTTTGCATAGAGAAGAATAGAGAGAGATGATCTCCTCAGGTTTCCTTGGCTGTCTTTGAACTGCTTTATCCTCTACTGACCTACCTTTGCCCTTAGATTATAGCTGCATGACAGTACAGTTATGTTATTGTACAGTAGAGCAAACCAAGAGATTTCACTTTCCCTGCTTGCCCAGAGAAACACAATGGGATGGGGGTAGGGAATACCACCTACATGTCACCAAAAAGGAGGACATAGGCTATCAAAAATGAGGGCAGTTCTTCAAATACAGAACTATCTTCTCTAAAGGAGGACATACTGATCCTCTAGATTTGTTTACCTTACTTTAACAATGTGGCCAAGGGATTAATGTTTATTATTTTAGACAGTAGGGGCTGTTCTTCAGTGCTCTGGTGGTTTTCTACCTGCTCTTGTTTCCTGGAGAGCCCCGCCCCCTCGGGACATTTCCCAGCTTCTCCTTTAGGATCTCCCAGTGCTGCTTCCTATAAAGTGTTTGAAAGATTAGCAAGATCATTGTTGCTGTTAGTTGCAAAATTATTTGAATTAAAAAGAAACACAACCTCCTTCAGTTTTCAGGTAGCCAGCAGGCAGCCATGTTGGAAAGCCCCAAGGGATGACACTATGCCCTTTGAAGGGTCATAAAGTCGAGGAGGCTGCAAATAACAGGAGAAGCGCATATCAACTGCAAAATACATAGCACAAACATGTGTCTTGAGTTTCTCATTAGATTAAGGTAAGGATGGAATCCCCATAGTCCTGGTTTCTGCAACCTTTCTCAGACCTTTCTCATCCTTTCCTGCAATTTGGGGGTGCAGTTCTGCACTGTATTAATATCTTTTGTTTCCTTATTTAAATAACGTTATTTAGGTGGGTAGTCTGTGTGTATTCCTTTTTAGGGCATAGTATTTCCAAAATGTCTTCCAACATCTAACCCACCCCTCGGTACAATAAAAACACAATATGAATTGTAGCTATTTCACATAACTGCTATCGTTATTATGTGCTGGAATATCCCTGCCAACGTCTAGTGACTCTAATTTCATGCCATGTGAGATACCCGGCAGTTAAGATCTAGCCAGGGGGCCCTTTTGAAAGAGCCGTCCCTTAAGGAGGTAAGAGGGACGGCTTGTAGACAAAGGGCCTTTTCGGCAGCTGCCCCAGACTATGGAATGCCCTCCCGACTGAGATTCGTCTGGCGCCGACGCTGATGATATTTCGGCGCCAGGTCAAAACCTTCCTGTTCCAGAAGGCTTTTAATTGAAATAATATTAGCTGTGGGTCTGATGGCAATTTTAATTGTATCTTAATTGTATTTTAATTATTTTATCTTTTACTGTATTGAATTTTAATTATTGTAAGCCACCCAGAGACCTCTGGGTAGTGTGGGCGGCATATAAATTGAATAAATAAATACATAAATAAATACATATTTAAGGAGTGGTGTTCCCAATACATTTTTGATAGCTGCAAAGAATTGAAAATTGCTTTTGGATGGAGTTAGAGCCATGCATTGGGACCCAGAAGTCCTTCTGGATGGTCTGGTGAGAACTGTTGTCAAGATAAGCATTTTTTTACAGCTTAGGCTGGCTTTCTCTGCCATTATCTATTTAGGAAAGACAGTGAGCGAAGTCCAATGCTGTTGCATATCATAACGTCATCTCAGACTATGGCGACCCTATGAATTCATTACCTCCAAGAGGTACCCTGCTCACGCCTTGCAAACTCAAAGGTTTCCTTTCATGAATTTGGTCTTCCCCCCTTCCTGCTGCCTTCATTTTTTTCTCAGTGCATAATTTCTTCTCCAGATATGTGCAAAGTATGATAGGCTTTGTTACATAACTTTTCCTTCTAAAAAAGAGTTCTGGCTTGATCTGGTCCTGCATCCACCTATTTGTCTTTCTGCACATCTGTCTTGTCCATAAAGCTCTTTATTCATTAACACATCAACTTAGAATTGCAGAGCTGGATCACTGAGTCCAGCCCCTATTAAGGAGGCACAGTGGGGAACTGAACTCCCAACCTCTGGCTCTGCGGCCAGATACCACCGAGCTATCCAGCATCTCCACCTCCATACTTCAGATGAATTTTTTTTTCCATGTTGGCTTTCTTCACTATTCATCTTCCACATCTGTACATGGTAATCAAGGATGCCATAATATTTGTTATCCTGAACAAATGCAAACCAATAGAAATGAATGGGAGTTATTATTCACGGGTGACATATGATTACAGCGTATCTTTTATAGTTGGATTTAGTGCTTGAACATAGTCAATAATGTCTGAGTGTTATTAAAATGTGTTGCTGTTTATATGATGTTAACTCACTTCTGAGTTATAACAACTCTAATCAGGTATTCAGAAGATGGCTGGATAACTCAGTGGTTGAAGTATCTGCCTGCAGAGCCAGAAGTTGGGAGTTTGATTGTCCACTGTGCCTCCTGTGAGTTGAGCCAGCCTGTGTGGACTTGAGCAAGTGGCAAAATCCCAGGATGCTTCCAAAGGAAGGGAAAGGAAAACCATTTCTGAGCATTCTCTACCTGAAAAACACTGAAAAGGGGTTACAACAATTCAGAATTGACCTGACTGTACATTATTATTAGGTTTTCAAGGTATGTGAGATGCTGAAGGGAGGACTTTACCCTAAGTGTCCTGAGTCATAATGCAACACCTTATTGACTGCACCACATTGTTTCTGCACCAAAATTAAACCATGATAGTGAATTCTAAGTGAAACTACCTTCAGTGAATGCTTGGAAACTACAAGTGGTTTAGAAAGTGGTTTGGTGGAACATATCGCTGTTTTAAAGCATCTAAAGAGATCCATTTTCTTCTGACTCATCTCTCATTGTCTGGAGGTGTCTCTGATCAGTCTTATTTTATTTCTCTTTACCAGGTGTTGTGACAGCAGATTCATCTGTGTCATTAGGTAGCAACATATATCAAAAGTCCTAATGTGTCTGTTATAGGCTTGCAAACATCCATACCTGGAAAGGTAAATTGTGATAGTAGTGAAGCTAATGGTTTTGGCCAATCAGGCTCATTGAGAAATTTTTAATATCCAATAAGAGCTTCCTTTGTTCTGTCTTAGGTACTTCTTCTTCTAACGGGCCTTTAGGGAGAGCTGCTCCCATGAACAGTAGAAGGCAAGAGACAATGAGAAGCTATGAGGAGAATCAGGGCCATTACAAGCTAGTCACATCCAGGATTATGATCTTTCTCATTTCACTGTGCTATTTGGAAATGTTGCTGTTCAGTCGTTAAGTCGTGTCCGACTCTTCATGACCAGAGCACACCAGGCCCTTCTGTCTTCCACTGCCTCCCGGAGTTGGGTCAAATTCATGTTGGTAGCTTCGATGACACTGTCATTCTCTGTCGTCCCCTTCTCCTCTTGCCTTCACACTTTCCCAACATCAGATTCTTTTCCAAGCAGTCTTCTCTTCTCATGAGATGGCCAGTTTATTGGCCATCTCATGAGAAGCTTCAGGATCTGTCAGCTTCAGGATCTGTCCTTCCAGTGAGCAGTCAGGGTTGATTTCCTTCAAAATGGATAGGTTGGTTCTCTTTGCAGTCCAGGGGACTCTCAAGAGTCTCTTCCAGCACCATAATTCAAAAGCATCAGTTCTTTGGCAGCCAGCTTTCTTTATGGTCCAGCTCTCACTTCCATATATCGCTACTGAAAAAAACCATAGCTTTGACTATGAGGACCTTTGTCAGCAAGGTGATGTATTTGCTTTTTAAGATGCTGTCTAGGTTTGTCATCAGTTTCCTCCTAAGAAGCAGGTGTCTTTTAATTTTGTGACTGCTGTCCCCATCTGCAGTGATCACGGAGCCCAAGAAGGTAATATCTGTCACTGCCTCCATATCTTCCCCTTCTATTTCTCAGGAGGTGATGGGACCAGTGGCCATGATCTTAGTTTTTTTTTATGTTGAGCTTCAGACCATTTTTTGCAATCTCTTCTTTCATCCTCATTAAGAGGTTCTTTAATTCCTCGTCACTCTCTGCCATCAGAGTGGTATCATCTGCATATCGGAGGTTGTTGATATTTCTTCCGGCAATCTTCATTCCGGCTTGGAATTTCTCCAGTCCTGCCTTTCACATGATGTATTCTGCATATAAGTTAAATAAGCAGGGAAACAATATACAACCAGATCTCTGGTTTTCGCTTTATATTATTTTTCTCTATTTCTTTGCACTGTTCATTTAAGAAGGCACTCTTGTCTCTTGCTATTCTTTGGAAGCTTGCATTCAATTTTCTGCAACTTTCCCTATCTCCCTTGCATTTTGTTTCCCTTCTCTGCTATTTGTAAGGCCTCGTTGGGCAGCCAGTTTTCTTTCTTGCCTTTCCTTTTCTTTGGGACAGTTTTTGTTGCAGCCTCCTGTACAATGTTGCAAGCCTCCATCTTCACGCACTCTGTCCACCAAATCTAGTTCCTTAAATCTGTTCTTCACTTCCACTATGTATTCATGAGGGATTTGATTTTGATTATACCTGACTAGCCCAGTGATTTTTTCCTACTTTCTTCAGTTTAAGCTTGAATTTTGCTATGAGAATCTGATGATCAGAGCCACAATCAGCTCCAGGTCTTGTTTTTGCTGACTATGTAGAGCTTGTCGTGGCGAAGGGGCTTGAGTAATTCAGAGAAGCTATGGGCTATGCCATGCAGGGACACTTAAGACCGACTTGGTCATAGTCAACAGTTCTGACTAAACGTGATTCCCCTGGAGCAGGAACTGGCAAGCCACTCCAGTATCTTTGCCAAGAAAACTCCATGAACAGAAACTAAAGGCTATTTGGAAATAGCTTCATATATTTCCTTGTTCCTTATGTGAGTTTTGTAATTTTTAATCAGTGGTCAGAGACCCATCTCTGTGATTTTTCTGTTGCATTAACTTGTCTTAATGTGTTACCCTCTTTTTCTTTTAAGATGCAACTAAGTTTAGGTCTGTCTTAGAAATAGTTCGGCCCACACATTGCCCTCTGCTTGGTTCATGGATCATAACATTCTCCAGTATAGGAAGAAGAAAGCAAGATTCTAGGTTTTGAATCTTTTCCTTCTTTGATTGTGTGTTATCTTTTGTTTATTATACCTCCCAGATCCTGGAAAGGAGACAGTACTTCAAGAGAATTCCTACCATATGTTAGAAAAGAGGTGCTCCCTTCATCTTGAATCAAGGAGGGGAAGTGTTTGTGATAGATACATCATGTGGTAGATAATAAATTAAGGTTAAAGCTTTTCATAGAGGCTGGCCTTAGATATAAGTTTTACAGAGGTGGATGAGCAAACAATGCCCCAGGCTCAAGTCAAGATGTAGACGTACTACACATAGCAAGTCAAGCTCCCATCCCACCCCACTCCACACCTGAGCCAAAATGTTCCACAAGCTGCTCTCCCCACCCACAATAACGCTACAGATAATAGGAACTATAATTTTAGCATTATAAATATGAGCTATTGTTTTATGACTTTGCAAACCTGCTGCCCAGCCCTATGTCTTGATCCCCACCTGGGGATACAAGATATGCATATTATTATACTGGCACTGGATAGTAAAGTTGGCAGAGCAGATACCAGAAAAGCACACTATTCCCCACCCCCTACTGAGTTCCAGATGAAATATAACCTATATCCAAAGTTCCTAAGGCAATGTTACAACACAAATGTAAGAAACATTCTCCTACTGTTTATTGATACACTTTATACAATCTAATTTTTTTTTCCTATATGGGACAGGGAGGATTCTGAGGAGAGAATTCAAATCTTCAATGTATCCTTTGTATCATGGATTAATCGTCATATATTCTTCCTGAGGGTCTTTTTGTGATTGACAAGTTCCTATTAGAATCCTGAGAACACCAGCTTCAATTTTAAAAAGAAGTAGATTTCTAGCATTGGTGGGCGAAGAGATAAGACTGAATGTGAGGTGGCCAAAATTTCTTCCCTATGAGAGCAAGTGCAATACAGAAACTGAATAGGGTAACCATGGTTACAAGGACAATAGTAAGTAAATCTGTTTTTCCTGTCTTTGCTTTTGCACATCAAAAGATGCCACAATCTATGTGCAATAGGTTGTGTCATCTGGAGACTTTTTAGATACTTATCATGTTGTCATTGGTCATGTAAGATGAACAGAAAGCAACTCTTGCATCATTTCCAAAATGTGCTCATGCCTTTTGTGTGAAGAAATAGAGCATGGGGAATATTATAATAACTGATGAAAATAACAATACAGGACAATGTGAAAAAGTGTTACAGAACAAAAGTTCAGAAACTGGCATTTCAGCCACTATTGTGTCTTTGTAACTCTATAAGCATTAAATTTTCTTTTCATTTAATATGTATCAAATGTAAAACTCAAAACCAGTGAATAGAGATTGTGCTTTCTGTGCCTCTACTTACTTTTCTTGTTGCAAAAAAAAGGAGCAGTTGGACACAATGGACCTATTCATGCATTCTACTAAGAGGTTGACTTTGTGATGAAGCAGCCTAGTTCCATACCCTCCTTCATAACTCTCTTCATGTAGAAAACTAAATCTTCATGTAGAAAGAGGAGATGCGTCTCTGTGTAGGAAGCATCTCCACACAACCAGGACCCCTGATTTTCCAAAGTTTTTTTTATTATGTGAAGCAACTTTCCATATGCAGAAAAAAAAGGGTAAAGGGGACCGGGCTGGGGTGCTTTTTCACCTGTGTGTTTACCCATGAATAAAATGCCTAAACAGAGCTAATTATGGACCTCTATCCATAACATGAGTTCAGTCCTGGGCTCAGGTAGCTGGCTTGAGGTTGACTCAAATTTCCATCCTTCCATGGTTGGTAAATTGAGTACCCAGTTTGCTGGGGCGGGGGAGGTATAGCCTTCGTAATTGAAATTGTGTGCTTTAAGCATTATGTGGCAGCATTATAAGCACCACATTCTCCTTTTGCTTTCTGCTTTGTCCCTCACTCCCATGAAGAAATAAATACTCAAATATAGGCAGATATGTAAATACAAATATAACAGTGGCATGCTGGCAAATTCACACCATGAGTAACATTAGTTCATATAATTATTAATTATCATTATTTACACTGTACAGTAAACCTACACTCAACATCAGGGGAAGGACATTGATTTTTCAACAGCTGATGACATTAATCACTATTAAGGCTTTGTTTTCAGAAATTCCTCAAGGTAACCATATTAGTTTTGTGGCTGAAGAAGGGATGAACGTAAACATACAATTTAGCATAGTTTTAAAGTTGGTGAGGAGGATTATGATCCCTTTTACACCAAAATGAGCAAAGCAATAGATTGCGGTTCAGATCTTGACCATAGTCTGAAGCTTCATATAAACCATGGCTGATAAAGCTAGACATGAGTGTCAGGGTGGCATTCCCTTTTTTGTTTCATTCTCGTCCCTCTTCCCATTGTGCACGGATTTCAGTGTGAAAATTCTAGTTTCCCTTAAGCCACAGTTCCTTGTTACATTTACTGTAAATTAGCAGATTCTGCCTTGATACTAATTCACAGAGAAAGATTATAAACCTGTGTCAGATATTGCCTTTGAAATACCCTTCTGCTTTGCATCTGTTCCTCCTTAATGTTGTTATACTTGTTTTTATGTGATTTCTGGCTATTTTCTCCTTGTTGATGCTCTGTGTAAATTCTCACATGGATGGACTCTCAGGGTTCCAGTACAAAAACTTATTTATAAAGGATAATTCTCTGGTTGAATTTCCCCCAATTGGCCCAGTCTTGCTTAATACTATTGTGGCGTTCATCCTTGTGGCCCCTGTTTATTTGGTCCTCACAAAGGATCATGCCCTTTTTACTTCTAGCTGCCATCAGGTATTCTCCTAATACTGATTATGTATGTTGTACACGTGTGCTGCCAAAGCTACGGTTTATTGAACTTAGGAATCAGAGGTTTAAGTAACAAATATTCTTTTATTATCAAGTAAATCACAAAGGTAAATCACGTATGAACCCTATCAGGTATTAGCAAGGATTTGATTATGTCTTGGGTTGCAAGTACTTATAATAATAATAATAATAATAATAATAATAATAATAATAATAATAATAATAATAATAATAATAATTTATTGTCATTGTAAGTATATACACAGTATACCCATACAACGAAATTCACAATTTATTCTGAACTACTATATACTTTTAATCAATATCTATCTTATAGTATTTATAATTTCATTCCTGCTTGTTCAGTATATATTAACTTGCTCAATTCTCTCTCTTAACACTCTCAGCTCAATTCACTAACCCTCTTCTTCTCTCTCCTAAACTCTAACTGCCATTCTACATTCCCCAACTGTCTCTTTAACTGTCTGTCTCTTCTACTCCCCTCTCGGTTCCGCCCCTCCTGTCTTCTCATTGGCTCCTCCCCTTGAGCTTCCAGTGATGGACAGGCGTGACATGGGGGTTCTGCTACAACTATCAAGACATTATTTATAAAAAGACTGATTACATTTAAATCCTGAAATTCCTGTAATTTACTTAAGGGAATGTACATAGTGAATTTCCTCTCCGCTTCCTCCTTATAACAACCCTGTGAGGCTAGTGAAGTTAGAGACTGTGACCAGCCCAAGGTCACTCCATGATTTCCATGTCTCCAAGGTGATTAAGACCCGACCTAGTTCTCTAAACATTACACCACACAAACTTTGGAGCCATTTCTGTTCTCTACAGTTTGAGTGAAGTTCAAGCAGAGCTGGCCCAAGAGAGTTCAGTTTCTGAAGCAAAAATCCTGCCTTCCTCAGAGACTTGTGAGACTTTTAATATAATACCATGTTTCCTTGAAAATAAGACAGGGTCTTATATTAATTTTTGCTCCAAAAATGTTTTAGGGCTTATTTTCAGGGGATGGTTTTTTCCCCCCCACATACAACCATCTACATTTATTCAAATACAGTCATTCCATCATCTTCTAGTTGCTGCACAATGGTGGAGGGTGGGGTTTCACTTAATTAGGGTTTATTTTGGGGGTAGGGCTTATATTACGAGCATCCTGAAAAATCATACTAGGGCTTATTTTCAGTTTAAGTTTTATTTTCGGCACAACGGGGTATGTGGGATGAATTAAAATGCATTTTTGTATTCGTCAGAAATTGCTGATTCATGTAATATTCATTACTTTGTATTCATGAGTTCCAGAGGCCCTGACGAATATGAAGTGACAAATATCTATCACTTATTGTCTGATTAGTGACCTCAGAGGAAGAGACAGTAGGCTTGCCTGCAGGAACCACAGCTTCATTCCAGAGCCACTGCTGGCAGCCCAAGGTAAGGAGGCAAAGGGGGGCAGTGGGAAGGGGGCAGGGAGCTCAGACTTTTTAAAAGACAGCCACAGACTGTCAAAAAAACCTGAACAAACCAATGAACCAATTCGTGGTTCATTAGAAATTCCTGGGGAAACACGTGGGCCATGGGTTGTCAACCTTTACAACCCACCAACCACAGTGAACTGCCATTTTGGTAGTTTGTCTCCATCTCTTTATTTGTAAAAATGTCCCGAATCTGCCATTTACAGTAGTCCAAGTTGCCTAGAAATAGGACTATGGAATTAACAATCTTTATCATTGTACAAGAATTGTTTAAGTCTGGAAGAGACTATGTAACTTCCTCATACATGCCCATTTGAGGGAGACATTGACCCTGATTTATGAAGACAGAAGTTAGCTTCCTTCATCCCATTTGCCTCACTTTGAAAGTGGTCTACTTGATTATTGCTATCCAGGAACCTTAGGGTCTTTGGTATGTGAACCAGATAAGTCCCAAAATCCGAGATAGCTCCTTCCCCTTCACTGTCCATGGATTCCACAGCATTAAGGACAAATTAGGGAAATTCCTTTGCACGCTTCTTGATCTGCAGATGGCCCACCAGATTCCGCCATTGAAACCTACTATTCAAATTGTTTTCCCATCATCTACTGTTTACCAGGCTAGGTCAGCTGGAAGCCCCCTCCAACAACATGACAGCTTAGAGCAGCCAAAATGACAACTGTAGAGGGTTTGTTATAAGCAAGTTTACTATGAACTAGAGAGTAAAATCTTCAGAATACTGTCAGTCCTGGAGGTTCACCTGAGAAGCATAAAAGATATGTGAGTGAGGGTGAGCGCCAGGCGGAGGCTAGGCTCCCTTTCCCTCTCCTTCTGGGCAGGGGTGATGTTCATGCAGGAGGAGATCTTTGTGGTGAAGGTGCTGCGGCTCTGCATCTGCGCTCTGGACGGGACTGAGTGTCTGGAAGAGGTGCCCGAGGACACGGTGGTTGAGCGCCTCAAGGAGTGCTGCCTCAAGCACGTGAGCATGAGGAGGGGGAGGAGGAGGAGAGGAGAGCCCCTCACTGCCATCACCAGCCCCAGAGTAGGTAAGGGGGAATAATAAGAGGAGGCTCCCTTAGGATAACGAGAAGAGGAAGTTCTCAGTCCTGGGAGGAGAAGAGGAGGATAGAGAAGGAGACCCTCCCACGCTCCCTGGGGGGCAGGGGGCCTCTCTTGGACTATTTTAATACTATAATCAACACTGTTGCATTGTAATATATTTTGCACTGGCTCTTAATCCTCTTGCTGCATTGTGCTATACTTCTCTAAGCCATACTATGCTACGTTATGGTACTATAATCACCTCCATTATAATACATTGCAGTATACTATGCTATGTTGTATTGCACTATAGTATACATACTAATATCAAGCTGTATTATACTATAATAGGCTGTATTGTATTATATTGCATTATATGATGCTCCATTAGACTATACTGTTTTATATTATATTATAATATATTAATAGACTATACTGTATTGTCGTCTCTTATGCTCTAGGAAAAGGAAAACTCCAATTTCAAACCTCCACTGCCTTGTGACAGAGTTGTAGCATGCCAGGTGGCACTAACGAGTAGAATTTCCCAGACTGATGAAGTCACCAAGCAAGGAGACAGTATTGATAGCAGAAAATTATATTAAATCAAGTTTGTTGCAGGATATATACGTACAGCTTTGTCCTCATTCAGTCCAATGGTCATTCACATTAATATCAACAGAGTTTTAGGCATAAATCAGTTCAGAGCCCTTGTAAATCAATCTAGCAGTCAGAGTCCATATAAATCAGTCCAGGAGTCAGAGTCTTCTTCTCCAAGGTTTTCTCCACGGTGCCATGTCAGCACACAACCACACCACCACCACAAGAGTGTATATGCTGAGGCTGCTGGCTTTATTCTTGGCTCAGCCAATCCTAGGTTTTTCTTCACAGCTGATACAAGTACCTTGTATCATCCCAGCTGTATAAATTGTTACCTTTACATTCATTCTTAGCATGGATCCTGACAAATACTTACAGTATTTTTGCTCTTTACAACTGCTTTATACAAAACTGGATTAAGAATTCCTTTCAGGTTTATATCAAACCTGTCACCTTGTGGCTATATCCACTGATGGAAGAGGCTTCAAGAGTTAACCTCGAGGCAAAATCCGGAGCTGGAGTCCCAAAGGCAGTTTGTGTCATTCTGCCAACTCCTGCGACGTTGCTGGAACCAGTTGTATTGGCTCTTGCCTTTCCATTGGACCATTTCAGCAATGTGGAGAGGGCGGGATCTGCTGCTTGGGTAACAGCCTATCCTCCATATTACTTTACTCAGGCGTCATGCTCTGGAGAGGACACTTCTCAATACAGAGCATGTTACCATAGTCTCTCGAGACTGAAGGATGCCTATGAGGAGGATGTGTTCTCGAAGGCTATAATGGCTGGGATTCGATGGTTGTTGTGGGTTTTCTGGGCTGTTTGGCCATGTTCTGAAGGGTTTTCTTCCTAATGTTTCATCTATGTGGCTGGCATCTTCAGAGGACAGGAACTAGAATTCTGTCTGTGTTCTGGTGTAGTGTGTGGGATTATTGAGTATTTGTAGCTGTGGGATCGGTGTTTTTGTTCTTTTCAGGCAATTGGGTGATTATGGTGATCAGAGTGTTTTTTGTTATGGGAGTATTGTTGTGATAAGGGGATGATCTGTCACTGTGATTGATGGTTGTTGTTGGCTAGTCTTTTGTGTGCAGTGATCACCGGCCCTTGTGGCTGGGTATTTCAATTCTGGGAACCAGGCTTTGTTGATTTTTATACTTTCTTCTTTTTTGTTGAAACTGTGCTTGTGTTTGTGGATTTCAATGGCTTCCCTGTGTAGTCTAACATAATGATTTCTGGTGTTGTCCAGTACTTCTGTATTTTGAAATAGGGTTTCATGTCCAGCTTGTTTCAGGGCATGTTCAGCTACTGCCAATCTTTCCAGTTGTTTTAGTCTGCAGTATCTCTTTCATGCTCTTTGATTCTCGTCTGGATGCTGCATTTTGTGGTCCCAATATATGGTCACAACTGGCCACACGCAAGGTATCTGGTATACTCCTGTAGTGGTGAGGGGATCCTTTTTGTCCTTTGCTGATTGTAACATTTATTTTATTTTCATGGTGGGCGTGAATATTGTTTGTAGGTTGTGTATTTTCCAACAGTTTCCCCATGAAGTCCATGAGCCCTTTGATGTATGGCAGAAATACTTTATTTGTGGCTAGCTGTTTTTCTTCTTCAGTTCAGTGTTATTTTCTTGGTTTGATGGCTCTTTTGATTTCATTCTTGGAATAGCCATTTGCCTGTGGGGCCCAAATCGGGTGGCTGAGTTCAATGCTGAGAAATTGAGCTTCACAGTTCTGACTTGCATGATCTACCAGTGTTTTGATTATGCCTATTTTTTGTTGTGGGTGAGATGTCTTTCTCTTATACTGTTTCCAGGTTGTGGGATACCCTCCCCTTAAACTGGCATTTTAAATTGCTGTTAATTATTGGTTTTGATTATTGTAATGATAGTCTGGTTTTATTTTTAAAAAACTGAAAGTGTTGGCTTCCCCTTTAGTTTAGTTTAGTTTAGTTTCATTTTGTTTATGAAAATGGTGAGATGGAAATGTAATAAATAAAGTGGCAAGCTGCATCAGCCATATCTACCTCATGCCAATCCATATGCCAGATTTTCCTACTTGTTGGGAATGTTTACAATCCTGCACACCAATTTAATACATGGTCATGTAGAAGGAAGGAATCTTTCACCTAACTTGCTTGTTTGCTTGTTTGTCTCTCATTGTCCAATTAGTGAACTTCCTCTATTCCAACGCTAAGAAGTCCTCTCCTCTTGCTTTCTCTGATTAGAACTCTTTTTTACTCTTTGTGGTTCAAGCTTCTTTGTGATGTGCCCATCATTTTCCTCAGCTATGTGGGCTGAGGGAGATATCCATTTTTGGTTTTGCTCCTTTTAATTTTCTTTACTCCATCGACTAACCTTTGAGGCTTTGTCAAGTCTACATATAGCAACAAGTAAACTTTTCTTTTTTACTTTTTACCTTAAATAGCTGTCTGAGTGATTATTTATGAGTGACAGGGGACTGGGGGAAAAGTCTTAAGAGGAAAGGCTGAAAAAACAAGTGGTGGATGTTTAGCCTTGAGAAAAAACAAAGACTGGGGGGAGATATGATAGCACTTTTCAAATAAAAACTACTGTTAGAGCAGTATGACAACTAATTACCTTGTGAAGTGCTTAGAGCTCCAATGTTTGAGGCATTCAGGAGAAAATTAGACAACCCTCAGATCTGCTTTGATTTGGATTTTTTCATTGATCAGGGAGTCAAACTTGATGGCCTTGTAGGCCCCACCCAACTCAATTATTCATTGATACTGTGATTTATGCTAGTCAATGCAGTGGGGGTGGGTTGGGAACTTGCTCTTTAGTTCTAATTCCTAATTACCGGCGTTGTAATGAGCAATAACAAGGAATTAAAGGTATTCCTGCTGCTACTACAAATCCCATTTCCAACACTAATAACCCCTTTAGTAACTATCCATGTCTCCACTGACCCTGGGCAAGTGGGATAGCAGCTCTGAGACAAGCTGGATAAAAGCTATTTCGAGTGGGTATTTGCACTTATGGCCTTGTGGAGTGGGCATTTAGAGCTGGGAGAATTGTATCTGGACAGTTATCATAGCACCAACTGTCATATATCTCCAGCTTTCATCTTGGTGACTCAGAATGATATCAGAATCTCGATGACCTCAGGCTCACCCTGGTTTACTGGCCAGGAATAAAACAAAAGCATTGTGAATGAGCTCACAGTGCCTTGTTCTTAATTGGAGTGCAGCTACCCATTTACTCTTCCTTATCATTCTCTGCTTTTAGAAAGCTAAAATTTTCCACCATTGCATTGTAAATTTCCTGTAACTTGACCAATTCGGTTTGATGGCTGTTCCCCTGAGGACTATAACCCATTCTATTGCAGCTGTCATTTGGCATGAAGCTTTCTTACCATGATATGACAAAATGCAGCATGTGTATCTTTCAGTTTTTAATTGCAACTCATTCTGAGGCAATCCAAGGCAATATTTGCACATTTTCGTATCTCAGCCACATTCTCAGACAACTTTACTAACTGCTCATTATTTGTAAATCCAACACAAAACTCCTTTTCCTAAAGGCCCCCATACAGCCCAGCTAGCCAGCATCATATACTGTATTTTTTGCACCATAAGACTCACTTTTTTCCCACAAAACAGGGGGGTGGAAAGTCTGTGCATCTTATGGAGCGAAGAAAACAGATTATATTTTCCTGTTTTCTTCTCCTAAAAAATCGGTGCGTCTTATGGAAAGGTGCGTCTTATGGAGCGAAAAATACGGTAGATAATGCGTCTCTGTCAGCTTTTGTAATGTTTGAGGCAAAATCAGCCAGCCACTTCAAACAAGGCAAATAATTGGAGCGATCCCTCAGGTCATGTGATTGTTCCTGGGTCTCAGATTTTGTTTTCAGACTGGAAAATCAATTCACGCTTACAAAGCGACTGACACCGAGAGGCAAACACAAGAGACAGGTGGACAGGCAAATGGATATTTTTCTAGTGCTGCAGCCAAAATTATTTAGTGAAAGGCTCAGAAACAAAAATACCTACTTGTAAGACTAAATTTTGCCTTGAGATTTGGGATTGAAAAGAACACAGGTATTTCAGCTAACAGTCCAGTCATTTGGGTGTCTCCCAAAGGGTAAAGAGAGTGCAGCCAAAATCACACAAATAAAAGCTGAACAGTGATCAAATGACTGCTGTAAAACATGTTAATTTAAGGAAACCAATATCTAAACATTTAGAGAAACAGCAGATCATTGGGCATAAAATGCTTAGAGAAATTAAAAGGTCACCTAAGGCCATCTTATACTAACAATGGTCTGTATAGGATTGCAGCCTGAAAACAAAAAGCTGGGTAACCTAGCAGATCTCCATAGCAAGGTGATTTCTTCCACAATTTTGCATTGAGAAAATACTGTAAGTCGATTATCTAGTTTCAATTTATTTGAAATTTGCCTAACTAGATTTAGATTAGACATCCTTCAGTCTCCAGAGACTATGGTAACGTGCTCTGTATGGAGGACTTGGAACAGCGTCTAGTGTGGCTGAGGAGGCCAATTCGAGAGTGACAATCCCTTCCACACTGGAGACAAATCCAATCTGTCCCCTGTCCAGCTCCCTGGTTTTGCTGCTTTTGTGACTTCCTCTTTGCCTCGGCCTGCTGGGCGAGGGTCTCTTCAAATTGGGAGAGGCCGTGATGCAGTGCCTGCCTCCAGGCTGAACGCTCAGATGTCAGGCTTTCCCATCTGTTGAGGTCCATTCCTAAGGCCTTCAGATCCCGCTTGCAGATGTCCTTGTATCACAGCTGTGGTCTCCCTCTGGGGCGGTTTCCCTGCACTAATTCTCCATACAGGAGATCCTTTGGAATCAGACCATCAGCCATTCTCACGACATACCCAAGCCAACGTAGACGTCGTTGTTTCAGTAATGCATTCATGCTGAAAATTCCAGCTCATTCTAGGACTGCTCTATTTCGCACTTTGTCTTGCCAGATACCAAAAATGCGTCAGAGAAACACATATGAAATGTGTTCAGCTTCCTCTCCTGCCGTGCACAAATGGTCCAGGACTCACTGCAGTATAGGAGTGTGCTCAGGACACAGGCTCTATAGACCTGGATCTCGGTATATGCTGTCAACTTCTTATTAAGTCATACTCTCTTTGTGTGTCTAGAGAACATGGTAGCTGCTTTCCCAATGCGTTTATCCAGCTCGACATCTAGGGAGAGAGTGTCAGAGATTGTTGAGCCAAGGTACACAAATTCATGAACAACCTCCAGTTCTTGCATGGAGATAGTAATAGAGGGAGGTGAGTCCACGCCCTGGCACATGACTTGTGTTTTCTTCAGGCTGATTGTTAATCCAAAGTCTTGGCAGGCCTTGATATAATGATTCTTGAGTTGTTGGAGATCTTTCAGCAGAGTGGGCAACAATGGCTGCATCATTGGGAAGAGGAAGTCCTGCATGCATTTTAGTTTGACTTTGTTCTTTGCTCTCAATCTAAAGAGATTAAAGAGCTGATCTAGTCTGGAGAGAGACACCTTCTGTTGTAGTTCCAAAGGTGTGCTTCAGCACGACAGCAAGAAAGATCCCAAACAGGTTGGTGCAAGGACACAGCCCTGTTTCAGTCTGTTTTGGATGTCAAAGGGATCTGATGTCGCACCATCAAAAACTACAGTGCCCTTCATTTCCTCATGAAAGGACCTGATGATGATAAGGATTCAATGTGGACATCCAATCTTGGGGAGAATTTTTAAAAAGGCCATCCCTGCTCACCACTCAAAGGCCTTTGTGAGATCTATGAAGGCGACAAGGAGTGGTGTTGTTGTTCCCTACATTTCTTCTGCAGCTATCAGAGGGAGAATACCATGTCACTGGTGGATCTATTAGCAAAACCCACACTGTCTAACTAGAGGGCCCACTAAAATGAGATAAGATACAGCATCCTGACTACAACTGGAGTACCTTTCACATTATCTTCTAGGTTTTGAGCCCTGATGTGTTGCTGCCTAAATCATTACATGACATTGGAGTTGGGAGGATAGAATGAACAATGAAGCATAAAGAGAATATCCTTTCTAAGATTCCTGGATTAGCAGCATCTCCTTCCCTCAGGTTTCAGGGCTGAAACCCTGAAGACAAAAGGCAGATCCTTTTGTTGTTACAGAGGTGGTACAGGCAGGGATTGGGATGAACGCAAGCACAACACATATGTAGGACTTTTTATGTTAAGCCACTGACAATAGGTGTTACTTGGGAAAGTTGTGCTGAGATAAAAAACACCACATGCATGTTTCTGAGTCCTTGATAGACCATAATAGACAATAATAGACAATATTTTGAAAGAAAATTTTCTGTGATTCAGCAAAGGAATCTACACAGCGTGTTCATGATATTAAAGGTTGTATTGCACATGGATTCTGGCTGAAAATGTTATACGGTAGCACACACCTGCACAGCATGTCAAAACAAGACTGCAGCTGAACAGCTACATGTTATGGTGTGCCAGGTGCTTAAATGCCTTGCCCTCTAATCCCTAGTGTTGGGCAGGCAGTAAAAACAGGATATTTAAACATTTCTGCCAAAGCTGCACCATGTGCTACCGGAAAATACTTGGGTTGGCTGTTCATAAATTATGCAGGAGTATTTTTTAATTTTTGAGGGGAAGATGACTTTGCCCACCACATCTTAACGGAGCCCAAAGAAATGAACCTTACTTTGACAGAAGCTGGTTTTCAGCTTAATGCAGTGTATTTTCTAGTTAAAAAAGGAGGCTGGGAGTGTGAACTTCAAAGTGAAACTGGAACTTGGAAACGTTACCTTTTTTTTACTATAGCTCTCTCCAAAGCCCCAACCAGCATAATTGTATGTATGTATGTATGTATGTATGTATGTATGTATGTATGTATGTATGTATGTATGTATGTATGTATGTATGTATGTATGTATGTATGTATGTATGTATGTATGTATGTATTTCATATACTACAGCTTTCTTGGAATTAGATATTTGCAGCCAATTCATCTAAAAAAAAGTCTTCAAACAGATATTTTCCTCTGTTTTGCCTCCCTTAGAAAAACTGGTAATTTATGGAAAAATTGAACTATATACACAACAGTATACTGCAGATTCCGACATATACACAATTGTCAGTTTGTCCAAAAGTAATTGGACTTCTGGACTTTAAATTCTTCCTGTTTCCATACAAATTTGAAGATATCATTTTTGAAAAGACATAACATTCTGCTTTCTTCTATGTACAATTTCTTGGATGTATGCATTCTATGCGCTTGATAGAAATGCACACATTTTTATTCCTAGAACAAAATGATGCTGCATATATTTTTCTCAAAGTGTGCAATTGTACCATTTTCTGGTTCTCTGCGGCTGTTTTCTTGACATTATTATTTCAAACACAAGGAAATTTATAAAGATTTGAAATAGTGTTTGTGTGTGTGTGTGTGTGTGTCTGTGTCTCTGTCTGTCTGTCTGTCTGTCTGTCTGTCTGTCTGTCTCTCTCTCTCTCTCTCTCTCTCTGTGTGTGTGTGTGTGTTTGTTTGTGTGTCTGTGTATATGCCCTTTCGTTCCATTCACCAATGTTATGCCAGAGCAAGAGCTGCTTGTTGGAAAAATAAATGGAAGTGGTGTGTCTTTAAAGCAAAATTGAACAGGAACAAAATGTTCACTGGGCAAGGCAAAAAATCCACAGAGCAAAGAAGACAACTCCTGGTATACATCTTTAAGGCCCTAAAATAAAATACAAATTAGATACAAATACATGACATGACAAAATGGATGCATGCTTTCCATGCCCTTTCTGTGCAAACATATTGAAGTTCTCTTACCTAAACCAAGGTGATAAGGGTCTATATCATCTCCATGGGATCAACAGCTCCTGCCCTCTCCAGCTCTCCTTTTCTCTTTCTAAACAGCAATTTAGAATCTCAACTCTTTCCTAAGATTTCCTCATCCACAGGGATGGACCAAATAGCCCACAGGCGGTACACAGTCCAAAAACATATTTTTAAAAAACTGACAGCAATGGCATAGGACATTTTAGAAAATAGAAGGTTTCAAGTTTTGACTGCATTTTGGTCCATACTGTCATTTAGGATTTTGTGCAAAATTGATAACTCCACTTCAAAATACAGACCCAGTAGAGTTCTCACTCTAGAGAATACTTTCTTACCAGGTCTAAACTATTTAGCAGCATAAAAGCCAAAATTCATACAAGTTCTTTTTAATACTCTTCCCTAGACATGGGGACAAATATTAAAAAGAATGGGGATATTCGTTGAATATCCCCGATTCATCGGATATCCGTTGCTTCATATTCCTGGGGTCCAGGGACCCTGACAAATATGAAGCAAAAAATATAACACTTTTATATTTGTCCCTTTGTTCCCTATCTGCTTATGCCCCCATGGATCAGCTGTTCCTCAGGGGCATAAGCACAGAGGGGGTTTCCCTTCACACAGCTTGTTAAAGCCTAGTCGTCCTCCATCCTGGGGCTGGAGGATGACTAGGTATCCCTTTCCTTCTCTTCCTATTCCTGTGCGGGCACAGGAAGAGGAGGGGGAAAGGGATCAAAGCTATCCCGCAGCCTGGCTGCCTTCGCAAAGACAGGGGGGTCACTTCTGACAGGCTACACTCCTATTCTCCCCCCAGGCCTAGGAAGAGGAGCAAAGGGGGACACAAGTGATCCCCCACCCTTGCTGCCTTCACAAAGGTAGTGAAGCTGTGAGATGGCTTGGGTCCCATTTCCCCCCCCTCTTCCTATGTCCACACAGCCTAGGAAGAGGAGAGGAAAAGGGATCAAGGCGACCCCCCAGCTTGGCTGCCTTTGCAAAGACAGCACAGCTATAGAATGGCTTGGGTCCTGCTGTCCTCATTTTCTCCATCAGGGCATAGGAAGAGGAGCAAAGGGGACCCAAGCCTTTGCAAAGGCAGGGCGGCTGTGGGATGGCTTGAGTCCTGCTTTCACTGGCAACCCATGAAGTAAGACAAAGCACCATTTTTACACTTTGTCCCCATCATTACTAATTTTGTTTGTTTGTTGAGAAAGGAAAGGGTGATGAGCTCCTAAGAAAGAAGCGGTAGTGAGACTGTTTTTCTCTCATGCCTCCCCCCCTCCACATTTTCCCCTGTGTTTTACATTTGTGAATAAAAATAACACCCCATATACAAGGGTCAGTTTCCTTTATTGCATTGTTGTATCTGAGCAGGTTTCTCTGTGTGTGTCCAGAAAGTACACTGTAAATATAATGTAATGGAAAAGTGGGGGCTTTCCCCTTCTCAAAACATCATTCTGTAGCACCTTCACTTCTATATAAATCACGTATGTAACAGGGCGGAGGACAGCTCCTAGTCCAATTACCGGGTGTTTCTGAATAACGGCTCTCTGAACTTTACCTCAAAGTTAAAAGGTCAAGGTAGGTGGCCTATGGGACTTGATATAGCATACACCTGACATTTCCTTAACTGATTCTAAGGAAGATGTTGACTTTTCATTCTTATCTGGTTTTTATAACTGCTGCCTGAACCTTCCTCAATACGAGATAGGTTCAGCGTCTGCCAAGAGATATCCCTTGCTGTCTGTAATTCACATCTGTTAAAGATGATCACCTTAGGGAAAAGACTGACATGTATAATTACCAGCTACTTCTCCCTGTGGTTTTAATCCCTGATGTACAGGTTTATTCGGCCTACCACATGGAAGAATGGCTAATTCTCAGTTAAGTGAAAACTCACATTGTTTAATATATCTTGCAGCAGGATGCTGCCTCACATGAATATGATTTATGTGTGATATTTATCCGGAATTACATCTCAGCAAACATATGCTTGGTGTCCTTCTAGTCAATGAAACCAGTAGGAGAGTCCCCTTGTTACCTTATGCTCAGATTCTTGTTAAGGCCTGGAACAATAGAGGTTTGGCTTGGAAATGCATAAAGAAGATCAAATCAGAAGGTGTGGTATGCTTGGCAACAAAAGACTGGATTGTTTGCGGACAAGCGTTTTTCTGGGTTCATTTGATATCACTGATAGTATGGTTGAAAAGTGTCATTCCATTAATAGAGAGCCTTATGTGAAGAGTGATAAACTGAGATTGAATTATAGATCTGATGGGTGCTTTGACCTACATTATACATTACCTTCTGCTTTCTTAGATGGTCTCTTTTTAAACATACAGACATTTGAAATGTGTGTTTTGGGTCAAAATCCACCTCTGCTTGCAAATGTCTCCATATGAGAAAATGTAACAATACAAGCAAGTGGTTTCTACTCACTCTATTTATCTCGTTATTTCTATTTCTAGCATATAATTATCAAAACTGGGAGAAAGCATCCCCTTTGTCTTCTAATGGGAGGGACCATTTCTTTGTGATGAAAGGATAAGTCAAATCTGGGTTTCATATATAGAAATCCCTAGGTGTCTCTCTCCCACCCCGTACATATGTTTTAAAAGTAGCAAGTTATAGCAAAGCCTTGCTTGAACCCCTAATGGGCTAGACAGATTAATCTCCTTACTGAGAAAAAGCTGGCTTCCTATGCTACTCTGCTTCAAGTCCTTGCTTAAGATCTTATGACTTAATAAAGCCTTACCTAGCACAAATTGTTGTTACACACTGGCACATCAATCCCAAATCACAGGAGTCTCAATAGGGTTTTTGAGGTGTTCGAGGCGTGCTTTGCTATTGCCAGTTGTAATGGACAGGTCAGTAACCACTCCTGTCCATCACAATGGAACCTTGATATATCAACCAATTGATGAACAGAAGAGGCGGAACTAAGGAAATATAAGAGGAATGGAAGGTAGTTAAAGGTCAGTTAGAGTTAGAGTTGGGAAATTCAGTTAAGGATATCAGTTACAGAGAAGCAGTTTAGGCAGTTAGAAGCAACCTTGTGTTAGAGAAGGGTAATAGAGAGATAGAGAATAAGACAAGGTAGGGACCTAACAGAAGCAGAAGACATCAAGAAGAGGTGGCAAGAATACACAGAGGAATTATATCAGAAAGATTTGGATGTCCCAGATAGTGTGGTTGCTGACCTTGAGCCAGACATCCTGGAGAGCAAAGTCAAGTGGGCCTTAGAAAGCATGGCTAACAACAAGGCTAGTGGAGGTGATGGCATTCCAATTTAACTATTTAAAATCTTAAAATATGATGCTGTTAAGGTGCTACACTCAATATGTCAGCAAGTTTGGAAAACTCAGCAGTGGCCAGAGAATTGGAAAATATCAGTCTACATCCCAGTCCCAAAGAAGGGCAGTGCCAAGAATGCTCCAACTACCGTACAATTGCACTCATTTCACACGCTAGCAAGGTTATGCTCAAAATCCTCCAAGGTAGGCTTCAGCAGTATGTGGACCAAGAACTCCCCGAAGTACAAGCTGGATTTAGAAGGGGTGGAGGAACTCGAGACCAAATTGCTAACTTGCGCTGGATTATGGAGAAAGCCAGAGAGTTCCAGAAAAACATCTACTTCTGCTTCATTGACTACAGAAAATCCTTTGTGTGGATCACAGCAAAATATGGCAAGTTCCCCTGCCAGGAGCTGGATGCTGTTGTCTGTCTCTCTCTGTCATGGGCCTCCAACATACATCCCAGCTGCCTGGCTGTCATTCATCCTACAATCCTCTGCAAAGAAGGCTGCTGCTGATGGTAAAGCCCATTTCCCAACTCTTCACCCTCATCCATGAGAAGCTAAGCTCTGTTGAAATAGGCCTATGCTTCTATGGCTAGCCAACCTTCTCTTCTGCTCATAGTCAAGAGACTAAAAACATGAGAAAGCTCCATGCTGATAGATTGTTCACAACCCAGTGATTGTACTCTAGTAGTAGCAAAGAATTAGTACAGAAAAAGAAACAGTAACAGAAATGAGAGACCAAAAAACCCCATGCTGGAAATGGAACATTAGTGCTTCAGGGAAGGAATTGACTGCGCCAGTCCTCCTTTCAACTTTAACATAGATCCCAATGTAGCAACAGATGTGAAAGTGTGTGTGAGAAAAATATTCCCATTCAGAACCTCATCAATAAATTTAGAACACTTCAAACCTCAGAGAATGTTAGTCCCTCATCTATCTTTTGTTATTGTTATGAATGACTGTAGTCATGCTATTTAAAGCAACTGATGCATTCAATTGTTAATTGTGAATGCCTACTGAGGGTACCTCAAGTGAACCATGGATTCCCTTCATTTCTTTTCTTCCCTTAAGCAAAGGGTTACACAAAGAAAGAGTTTAAGAGAGTACAAGAAGTACATCTGTTAAGCCAACAAAAGACAGTCATAAAAGGATTAGAAAAAAAGTGAAGGTTGAGGAAAAGAGTGGAATAAAAATTAAATAAAAACCAGAAGTTCAGATTTCTACATTCCTTTACTTGAACGAGCCAGAAACTTAATTCCAGCAACATTCCGCCAAGGACCAACGAGCTAGCTTTTGAATGGGATAGTTACAGAGGAGGGCATGTTGACAGTGTGAAGTGAGTTTGAATCATTTTAACAGGAGGTTGTTTACTTGGTATTTTGGAGCCAATTTGTTGTGTTGACATCATCAGCTCAATGGCTTTCTCCCATCCACTGTGCATGCTGCTCTAGTTAAAAGCCATAACTATTAAAACTGGCTTCTAGGTGCATCCCAGCCTCCCCTTCCTGCCATTTGTAAGCACTGAGGTATGTGGCTCATCTAGGCCTCCAAAAAGATGGGTAGGAAGAGCAGAGGAAAAACTGCAATTTTATAACTGGCATTTTAACTTTTTTTTTTAATGAAATGTATTTGAAGAATTAAATACAGGGTGGTGGTGGTTGTTTAAGAAGGATTAAAGTAATTAAATGTCTAAAGAGGTGCAAAAGCAGTGTCAGGGTTTTGAATGCATAATCCGATGAATGCACTTCACACAGACGCAAGGGCAGTGCCTCAGTGTGAAATCTCCTTGATTTCCCTTTCCCATATTCACATTGTACATTTACAGTGTGGCAATTCAAGTATGAAAAGGTAAGGTAGACAAAGGAACTCTGCTATGAGTACGTGTAGAAATTATAACCTGGGGAAACTCTGATTCTTAACCCTTAAACAGCATCATAACCACTACCAGCACCCCACTGGACTACAATGGTTGGCACATTGCTAGCAATTCAGTCCAAGCAAGGGCACTAAACAATCCAAAGCCAAGGAACGAACCATGACCCCTAAAATAGAAATAGCTCTTCATGTGTACTGCTATTTTAACATTAAAGTGGAAAATCCTTGGTAGGCTCGTGTGTGAATAACTTTATTTTTAGAGCCAGATTGGCCTAGAGTGGCAACTTACCCATCACAAAAAACAGAACAAAAGAGGGCACTGGTTTGCATAGTGATTCATATGCTGATTGATATGTACAGATGGAAAATGAGAGATTATATTTATAGTTTAAATAGAATTACAGTACATTTCATTTGCCTGAGGAACATGGACCAGGTGGTCTGCATGTCTGGTGAATCTGCTGTCCAGGTGCTAGTTGAGCTTATGATTCTTTCTCTTGAAATGAGATTTGGATTGGACCTCAAGAGGAAGATGCCTTTAAATGAAGTTTTATTCTCTGCCATTTTTTCCAAACGTTCCCTATAGAAGAAAACATAGTCCTAGCCAACACTAAGGTATGTTTGTAAACAGACAGCAACAGGTGCTGAAGTTCCATATGACAAAGAATAATGGCTCATTTCCTTTCCTTGGGATACATATCTGTATTCTCTGGGGAAGCAAAATCTCCACAACTTTTTTTCTCTTTCAGCCTACTCTCCAGGTTAACATATACGAAATGCTCCTGGGATCATTTCTTTCAACTTCTCAGATTGGTATCATCTATAAACCGAAACTTTCCTAAACTGCCCCATAAATCTTTCCAGTCTTGACTTCGGCTACAGCTTTATGAATCCAACCTCTTAACTTTAGAGAATTAATGCAATGTCAGTCTTTTATACCTGGATCCAGAGGTTTACAATTTCAGATCAATGTTTAACCAAGGTGACAAAAGCTATTCAGGGACACTAAGCCTGGGGCAACAGAGCAGATTGGTTGTCCTGGAGAAAAAGACTCAATTAAGAGTGTCTAGGCTCCTCAAAACTAAACAGAAAGTAATGGTATACCATTATATGTCCTCACTTGATCCTTGCCCATCCTGGCTACTTAAATTTGCTAGAGATGTAATGATAGAATGAGCCACACATGTTATTGATTCACAATTACAGGAAAGCTGTATCCATTCTTGTTGGAAAGAGACTTTTGTTCAACCCATTCTAAAAAAAAAAAAAATCTAAACTTGTGATGAATTATCGAAATAACTATACATCTGTCATGAAGGTTCAGTTTATGGGCAGGTTGATTGAGATGGTGATGGCAGAGCAGCTGCAGATACCTTTGGAGGAAACAGACTTCTGGATCCATTCCAGTTGGGGTTTAGGCCATGCCATGGCACTGAGACAACACTGGTCATGCTGTATGATGACCTTTTAAAAGAGGCTGATGGAGGAGTGTGATACCCGCACCCCGGGTCGTGAGGTGATGTTGGGAGTGCCGTCTCGCCCTAGAGCCTCCGTGGGGACCCAGACAGCTCCCAAGCCTTTCCCACCCCGGATGTTACACCAGGCAGTGGACACTATGGATTTAGAACGGGGCATGAAGGGGTTAAATATCTCAACCCAGACTCCTCAGGTTTGGGCGGGAAGAGGTTGGAAGGATCCAGAAGAGGGAGCTGTGGGGGAGGTCAGTCGGAGGAGAGACGTTGAGGAGGAAGGATGGGAATGGGTGTCCATCCAAGACCCTTGGACGGGCAAGTGGGAGCAGGTGCGGCTCACTAAGAGGGAGGCAGAGGAGAAGAGAAGGAGGGAGATGACAGTTCGGCCTTCTTACTGGGGAGAAAGGGAGACTAGAGAGTGGCGACGAAAGTTGGTGGAAGAGAAAAAGGGAATAGAGAAGGAAAGGGAGGAAAAGAAGTCATGGCATGTGGAGGAGTTGAGAAAACTGGGGTATTACCAGGACCCTGGGATGCCGCCGGGGCAGAGAACCATGTACCCTGGGGATATACAGGTATGAGGAGACAACACCGTTATTGACCATAGATCCAGATGACTTCGAACCCGAAGAACCCACCCCGGTTCAGGCTGGCCCATGGGCGTCGAGGTCAAGCAACCCGTTTGATGAAGACTGGGTGCCCCTGTATGAGCCGTTGCTCCTACAGGAGAAGTTTGTTCCCAAATTAGTGGACATTTCTATTCCCTTGCCCAAGATAATAAATGAAGACAAGTTGTTTGGTTTAAAAACGTCTCCTGTTTTATTTGGTTCGGGGGAGGCGAAGACTAACGGACCCTCACAAGGAGGTACAACCTAGTTAGTTCTTCTGGACATCTCAGTGGTTTTTTTATACTACCAACCTCCATCCTCCTAATTAGTCTGTCATATCTAAGGATCAGTGGTCTGGCACTCCACTCGTTCTAGTCCTTTCTAGATGGCTGGGTCCAGAGGGTTCAACTTGGGAAGGCCATAATGCAGAACCCCATGAGTCCTGTGTTATGGGTTTTTTCCAGGGGTTGGCCATCTTCCCATTTTTTTTAACATCTCTGTAAAGCCATTGGGAGAGGTCATGCTGATGAGATTCTTTTCTATATGTCCTTTGCATCTTCTGCCGGTTCTGTCCAGGTCCTTGAGACTGTCTGGCCTTCATCATGAACTGAATGAAAACTAATAAGTTGAAACAGAATCTGGACAAGATAGAGATCCTCTTTTTGGACCTCTCACCCACCAGTTTCCTTAAATTGGATGGAGTTACTTTCCCCCTCAGGGATCACGTTTGCAACTTGGGAATTCTTCTAGACCTAGCACTTTCAATGGAACAGAAAAAATTGGCTTTGGCTAGGTCTGCCTTTGACCAGCTTAGGCAGATTGCCCAGTGGCACCTCACCTTAAAAGGAGACCACTGACAATGTTGGTTCATGTACTGACAGTCTCAAAGATTGATTACTGTAATGCTCTCTATATGAAGTTTCTCTTGAAACTGATACAGAAACTTCAGCAGGTTCAGAATGAGGCGGTCAGGCTGGTCTGTGGAATGAATGAGGTTGATCATGTCTTTCCAGTCTTTCCAGTCATGACCCACCTGCATTGTCTACCTATCCCTTTCCATGCCGGGTTCAAGATTGGGGTTTTAACACATGAAGCCCTTAATGGTTTGGGAGCTTGATACCTGTCACAGTGTCTCTCCCAAAGAAGTGCTGGTCATCCCACCCTGTCCTCCCATGCTTTGTTGTTATAAGTGGCTATCCTGAGAGAGGCAAGGAAAGTTTCCTCAGGGAATCTGGCCTTCTGTGCATGACTCTGTCACTCTGGAACAGTCTCCCATTGGAAATTTGGTAGCTCCCCTCCTTCCAGGCTTTGAAGCAGTTAATTAAAAAATGAATTGTTCAAAGAAGTCTCTAAGGACATTCTTCCCCTTAGGTAGCAATTTGAACTATGGCTTGGTTCCTTTTCTTAGAGGATAGTTTAGTTTTTAGTTTTTGTTAAGTTTTGGTGTTTGTGTGTGTGCACGTGTGTGTGCACATGTGCACATCCGTGTGTGTGTGTGTGTGTGTGCGCGCACGTGTGTGTGTGTGTGTGTGTGTGTGTGTGTGTGTGAATTTTCTAGTGTCATTTTTATTTGGTTTTTGGAGGGTGAGATGGGTGGTGTGGTATAATTTCTGTTTATACGACTGCCTAGAGTTTAGCTCAGAATACAAATCCACATGGACCACAACCTGAATCTGAACCCAGCTCAGAAAACAGCCCAAATTTGTCATGGACTAGTTTGGAAGCTGTGTGGGTATAAATTTATGTCCTGAAATATCGTATTTGGTGATGCTTTTTGAACCTGCTGTTCACCGAGTCTGGAATCTCTGCCAAGCAGCTGCATATTTAAACAAGACTAATCAATTGCAGAAACATAGGTGATATGAGCTCAGCATCATCAGTACAGCACTAATTCTGCCCATACTGTTCTTTAATGGAAGCCAAAGAACTCACATATGATAAAAATGCATAATCATAATGCCTTGAGCACCAGAGGGACCATAAGGCACATTAGCCTCAGCACAAGCCATGTGGCACATGATTGATGAACTTAAAAGAAATAAAAGAAGAAGCATGGCAGATATTAAACTAGTTGCACAAGTTACTAACAATATAGAACAATGCTGTAAGGTTTCTAGTATCTGATTATTATTACAATTTTGTCAGTTCTACCATTACCATCATGATAAACAGTAGCAGCATCGGCACCACCATCAGTATAATCATGTAGCTGTATACTAATGCCAGTTTGAGCCATCCTGTGATCATCACACTGGAGCCAAATCTAGACCAACATTGCAGACTCTGGAGACTCTGAATAACCCCAATTATGGCAAAACATTGGCAGGTAGGTGACTATGGCAATTATGGCAAAACAAACAAACACACAAAAGGCAGGAAAATACCAAGAAGGAGAAGGAAGAAAACCAAATTGCCATAACATCTCATGGGCATGTAGAGTTGGATAAGTGGAGGAGGGGAGAGGGTGTGCCAAGAAGAATGGAACTGAGAAACTGAACATGAAAGAGGAGTCACAAGGAAATACAAAGAAGATAGAAAGGCCCATCATATTTTTGAATGAATCCCTTCATCGTTCCCACTGAGAAGCTATTTTAAAATACCATAAAATACCTCAGAAATAGGGAAAAAATCAGCTGTGTTGTCCCTCCCTCCTTTTGCCCAGCTATAAATATCATCCCCATTCAGTAGTCGGTTGTTGTTGGTGGAGAGTTCTGGGAAAACATAAACAGCAACATCTCTTGATTTCTAAATCAAGCCAAGATAACATGTCTAGGACTGAAAATTTAGATGAAGACAAATATTAAGTTCTTCTCTTTGGCTTATTCAGGTTCATTGTGGGCAAGGGTTTAAAAATAAAGACAACTGTTGGCATGAAAAGAATGGTTCAGATTCAGTGATGGACTTTTACATTTATCCAAATAATATGATGTTGCATCCTAATAGCTGCTGACTTGGGACTTGGAGAGTATCTGCTTCTGATGCATATGTTTTCTAGGTGAAAAAGGGAAACAACTAAGCTTTAAACTACATTTATTGTGCCGCCTGTAGCTACACCTTTGTTTTTTATCTACATTACCTACATAACTGTGGTGAACTGGAGTGGATTGCAGCGCATAGCTTATGTTTTCCCTCAGCAGCACTGGCTCCCCCTGTGGGTGACCTGCAGGCTGAAGCAGAGGGAGGAGAAGTGCAAGATCTCCTGAGGGACCGGCTCCCCTTCCTAGGTCTGAGCTATTTCTAGCAGATTATTACAATGAGAATGGCTGTTTACCTTTGAGGATTCTTGCCTCAGTTTGCTTGTTTTCTCTTCCCTCTCCCTCAAGCCTTTTTCCTTTCCACTCATGTTATGTTATTTGAATTGGAAGCTGATGAACTGTTGATAATATGTAAAGTGTTTGTGACACTTTATTCCTGAAGACTGGGGAATGGGAGAATGAATGCTTCCATTCTTACCAAATGTACAACATCTAGTTTGACCTTAAGGAGGACAATAGACTGGTAAAAACAGTTAAAATATTGAACAGAAGTCCTCACATATTGCTGTGTTCTCTTCGGCTGAATAAAACTATAAAACTTAGCTTTAACTTGCCAGTCAAAATAAATGCGCAAAAAAATCAGGTGTTTTCAAACATCTTTGTGACCAGTTGATCTAACACTGTAGAAAACTAGTTAAAGGCAAAAGTACCTTGGGTCCAAAAGGTAACATTTAAACCTGTTAAGCTTCACACGGTCTGCTCTATCTACCATCATATTTTGCAAATACTAATGTCCTTGCAGAAAAGGAGCTGATTGCCTGATGTTACACAGCATGAAATTGTTCTGTTTTCAAGACACTTTGGCATAAATCTCTAATCATCTAAGGATATCTCATTATTCATCATTTTTACTTCTCCCCCCAATCTCATCTCAATCACCCATTTTCTGAGCTTAAATAAAAAAACGGTTGAGCTCTTTGCACTCTTCTGATGTTGAGAGCAGCTTTGAAGAGAATCCATTTTTACCCCAGTGAAGTGTAATCAGTTAGATGTTTAAAATTAGTATATTAAAATCCAACATCCTTATTTTTCCAAGAGGGAAAAAATGTCTGGAATTTCAGCTTGTACATTAGGACTGAGGTATCTGTGGGGGATCGATTC
The DNA here is from genome assembly GCF_051106095.1 of Pogona vitticeps. Classification (NCBI taxonomy): domain Eukaryota; kingdom Metazoa; phylum Chordata; class Lepidosauria; order Squamata; family Agamidae; genus Pogona; species Pogona vitticeps. The sequence continues at coordinate 49,317,487 of NC_135784.1, read as the reverse complement.
CAAGCCTCCACCTCTGGATGCCATAAATAGCAGATGAATACTTCCAGTTTCTTTGGTGTCGGCGCATGTTTGAGAGAGGGACCCCTGGCCTAGTCTTGCCAAAGGACTGGGTTTCTTGCCCTCCTGTTTGCAAGGGAGCCTTCCCTGAAACCAGAAGCTGCAGCAATGAATTTATTTTTAAATCAAGTGTAAGGATGTGTCACTGGAAACCAAGACCAAGATCACCCATACTCTTGTATTCCAAGTCACTGTGTATGGATGTGAAAGCTGGACAGATGGAAAAGGTGACAGGAAAAAAATGTCCATTTGAAATATGGTGCTGGAGGAGAGCTTTGCACATACCCAAACTGCCAGAAATATGAACAGATGAATCCTAGATTAAATTAAGCATGAACTATCTCTAGAGGCAAAAATGATTAAACCAAGGCTGTCAAAGAAGGCATGATTCTCTGAGAAAGGTCAAAGGCAGCAACAAAGATGGGTTGATTCTATAAAGGAAGCCATAGGCTTGAGTTTCCAAGAGCTGAGGACACAATATTTTAAGTTAAAGGTAACTTGATAATATTTGACAATAGGGAAAGTCATTTTGGGAGACTACAGTATAAGAATTCAGAGGGTTGTAGACCAAAAATGTGACGTCTTTGAAATATAGCTGCACAAGCTGCAGAGGGGATTGCTAACATATTTGAAACTCTGGGCCAAATCAGATCTGTTATACTAAACCATCTTTATTTATTTTTAAAAAAGGAGTATACCATCCCTCCCCCTCAGTCCCCCCTCCCCCGTTCCATTTTCCTTTCAGTGCTTGAATGTTCCATTTAGCGTTCTTCTCTTGTAATAAAAAGGCAACTGACTGTCCTTTGCAGAAGACTTCTTTTCCTGCTAAACCAACATGAATGTTTCAGTGTTTCAACCTGTCATAAAGGTCACTGCCAATGGGAAATGTTAGTACAGTGCCCCCATAATGACAGACTCTCCACTACCCCACCCCCAAGTAGTGAATGTAGAAAATGCTTTCAAAATGTCACCTGTAACTACATTCAAAACGTTGGTCATAACCCTTAAGTGAAGTACTGGAGAGTTCTCGGTCAATTGATAAAGTCTTGTTCAGTTCCGAGTAGCACATTCTAAAGAAAATGTTGAAAAGGATTCACACGAGAGTTCCAGAGATTTTATTTATTTATTTATTTATTTATTTATTTATACAAGGACTCTCAGAGAACTGTAGAATTAACAAAGATAAAAGCAGGCTGAGACTGGAGTGAACAGGAGAACTGGTTGTAGGTTGTCACATTTCAAAGTTGTAGATTATTACATCAATGAAGAAGAGGTGAAACATTAACTGACTGAACAGAGTACAGGAAAATAACAGTTGGTGTCAATCATCTGTGAAGTGCCTCCATGATTTTATTTAAATGACGTAGAAGTCAAACCTACGAACCGTTTGGTTGACACTTTATTGTGATGGGGCTGAAGCTAGGCCTCCATCCATAAACAAATCAACAAGGGCATCAAATAGCTATACACACTGAGAAGAATGGAGAAAATGATTATTCTAAACATGTTTTGAATGGAGCTGCATTACATGCAGCTTGACTCCTTCTAATGAATATGTGGTTCATCCTAAGTGACATGACCCCATGTGAATTCAAAAACGTCTGTGAGTAGATGTCATCTTTATACCAAGGAAAATGGAATTTTGTCATTTCTATCATTCAAAGATGATGACTGAAATAGTAGAGCACTGCTGGATGCACTTACTGTATAGGCGTGGTGTTGTGGCTGAAATTAGTCATGTTTAATGTAGAGCCATTAAGCCTATATGCATCCTTAAAACCTGCAGAGGAGGATTGGGGGACCATCCAAAATAAATTTCCTCAGGGGCTGGGATGTAGTGTTGGAGAGTAAAGTCCAATCGCATAAGCAGAACTCTGCTTGCGCCACACAACTTCAGATACAATTTATAAAATTGTGTTCAGAATCTACTTCCATGGAAACAAAGACCTGGTGACAAAAAAAGGCCACAGACCAATTTGGATTATTTACTCCACCCCCACCTTATCACAGCTCATCCCATTTGGTAGCTTCACATAAGCTGGGAGACCCTCAAAAATAGCATTTTCAAGGAACTGGGAGAGCTGCCATGGGATGGTCCATTCCCATCAGTTCAGCTGCACACAAATAAATTTGGATCAAAACCATAGTTCTATCTTAATGTCTATTGCCCAAACATGGTTCTGCTCTGGTTAAGACTGGATCCAAGCTACCATTTTTTTTCTATACTGTAAATGCATTTATTTATGTTATTCCTCATATCATATTGTAAATAAAACTAATGATTAGTGTTACTAGTTTTATAATAGCAGCAAAAATAAAATGGTTTTTGGCAGAACTTCAATGTGGGAGCTGTAGTCCAAAGAAAAGACATATCAAAGATTTTACCTATCTTTGCTTATTATCCCTGTAACAACCTCAATTCCAAGAAAGATCAGTATTATTGTTCCCATTTTGAAGACAGATACGGCCATAAGAATAAGCAGGAGTACATTGATATAATTTTAAACATCTTAAGATAGGTCACAAACTTTCTGGAATCCGCATTCATAAAGAAGTCCTACCTGTTGAATATTTTGCAATGCCTGCAGCTTTTAGAAGAATTGGCGGTCTATTAGAAAAACAGGTCAAGAGGTCATGAGAATACACAAAACTCTTTGTGCACCCCTAGGTCATATGGGAATAATCCCCCCAAAAACTTCTATTTCATATCAATTTCATGGTTTACCACATTATTTGTATAATTTTTAAATTACTTGCGATATTCGCAAATGTGGCTCCATGTATTTGAAGAAAGTGAATACACAATGCTAAGAGAGGGAAGAGAATCTCTTGGTGGCTGGTAATGGTGCAGAAAAGGGAAAGGAGATGAGAAAGCTGAAGGAGGTGGCAGGAAAGACAAAGAATAGAGTGGGAGACCCAAGAGGCAGTACTGGGATGAGAGAGAAAAACACACTTCTGCCCCAGGCAAAGCTGCAACAAACTGATTTATGTCTAGGATAAAAATAGAGGAAAAACCTACACAAAAATAAACAGGAGGAGGAGGAGGAGGAGGGAAGAGTGAAGGCACTGGGGAATCATGGGTTTTTAATCCAGGCAAAGCTCGGTACATTCTCTAGTAAATCAATAAAATAAAATAAAATTGCACCTAAGCCCAACTTTATCACACAAGACTGATTTAAATGTCTGTGGGTTTGAAAAGGAAAATCTTATATTGAATCAAATGTCTTAAACCAAAGTCATGCATATAACCATCCTCTTCACATACATTCTGTTATTCTTAAGCACAAGTACATTTAACCCCCCCCCCTTCAAAATACAAGGGATATATATGCTTCCATTGTCATTATTTAAAAGATCCAGGGTGGCATTTTTATCATCTTGGGTCATTTCCCTTACAGTGATGGATACTTTGATGATGAAAAACATGTCAAGCTGCAGGCACATAGATCTATTCTTTTCACAATCTATGGCCTTCTGATGCGATCTGTTGTATTAGTGTGATCTATTGCATTACCACTGCTATTCTGTGAAGTGATAACATAGAGGGAAAACAGACTGTCCTAGGTGATGTAAGACTAGAAAGCTAGGCCGTTCCTGTGAAATAAGGTGTGCGCTAGACAATGTGTTAGATGTCGTTCCTACATGAGAGTATCTATATTCTATGAGGAGATGGTCCAAAACATTAATTCAATGAGAAATGAAAATCTGAGTGGAATATTTATTTTATTTTATTTATTTTATTTATACCACGCCCATCTGGCCTAAAAGGCCACTCTAGGCGGAATAATAATGTCTACTAGACTGAAAGAGAATGTAATAAATAAAATCTCAATCCTCAATGGACGATGGAAATAATAGTGAAATTTGGTCACTTATGAACAGTGAAAGTAGAAGAATCAAAGGTTTGAGTCTATGTAAATGCATGGATACTGTATTTGCTTTGCAAAAAGGTAAAGACAGGGTTTTCTTGTACCAGCACAAGAACTATCCGTAGCAGCATGAGCAACCGGAACTGGGTGAGAGGCCAGGCTTCTTCACCCACGGCCATACTGTTGTCTTCAGGTCTTAGGCAACCCAAACAGAAGCAGGCTTTCCTCACATCAGCTGATGAAACTCTGACTGAGTGATGTGGCTCAAGGAGCACTCCTTAAACTCTGCAGCTAAGGAGGTGATTATATGGGCATTTGTCCCACTGTTTGGTCCCCTGTGGGGATGGACTGGTTCATTCCTTTTGCCACATGGAAGCCTTCAACTGTGGTCTCTATATTGTCCTCTCAGGAATGCCCCTCCTCCAACTCCTCCTCAATTATGACATCTGGACACCCTGCTGTATGTTCCCCTTTCCTTCTCCACCTGAGGTCTGGGCCTCTGCTTCCAGTGCCTCCTTTATATCCCCTAGTTCCCACATGCTCCTCCTTTTCCCTCTAGGGTGTCACTCCTCCATGCCTGGGTTTTCAGCCTGTGCCACTGCCTTTAGAGCCTTGGTCTGGGCTCCCTATACCTATTCCCATCCAAATTTCCCTGAAGAGCCTTCTGCTAACTTGGCCTCCCCCAGGTCCCCTGGGGTGCTCAAAGTCCTGGATGAAAGTGAGATGATCCATTGAGAGGAGTGCCTGTGCACTTTTACTGTCCTCACTGTCCCCTATGTGCATGAATGACTTTACTGTCGCTCAAATGTTGAACATATTCTGGATGACATTCTTTTTCTCCCCTCAAGGAAGGAGGGTGGGGAAATAGCCACCTGACCTATTGCAGTGGATGGCAAATTTTTGAATTCCAAATTCAGCACAGGCAGTTCATGCCCGGGGCTGCAGATGCAGTATTGGAATGTGGCACCACTTACTTAATCAGCCACCTTTAAATTTACAATCAATTTGATTATGGAGAGGGGGGGGAAACCTTGATGATACAGAAAACCAAGCTGGCCAGACTAACATCTGAAACAAAAAATCACTTCCCAGAACCTGTTGCTTCACTGTGACTTGCTTCATCTGTCTGTTATAAACCCCTGAAGCTCACATCCATACCCCTTTCTACAGAGATCCCAATGGTACTTATACAAAGGCTTGTACACATTCTCTGTTCTCCCCCACTCCCATTTTAAAAAATGTAATTAAACTCTATTAGTCTATCTAATCATCTTGGATGTTTCAGAATGAAGCGTTTAATGGAATACTGTATGACTAATGAACTCTGATCAGTTACTGCTTGATGGCCTAGAGAAATTTTGAAAATCAGTGGGATGTGAAACCCCAGGTAACAGCAGCAAGTTTCTCTACTCAGGCCATCTACTCTGCCAACTTGAGACAAGGACACACTGAGAATTTTTTTTAAAATTCTGATCCAGTGTCACAATTGTCCATATGAATGTGTATTTTAAGACAATCTTTTGATATAGCTTGGCACAAGCAACATGTCAGTCTAGGTAAAATGTGCTACTTCTGAAATATAATGAATATAATGTGATTATTCTTTTGCTGGACTGAAGCCTTGTGTTAATGATGTACATACAGATATGGAGTGAATGCTGAACGTCCTGCGTTGAGTGTTTGCCTTGTGTTGTTTTGTTAAGAAGGAAGTCCCCACCCTGCTTTAAAAAAACCCAGTATGAACAAGCTCAAAATTCTTTCTGATTCAATACCTGGAAGGAATGCAAATTATGATGGCAGACTAAGTCAAGTCCATGAGACAGGTGGAATGCAAACTTAATCTTTTGAGCTGCTCTCCGTATTTTTTTTTAAGTGACCTGTGTTTATACAGTTTTAAAAGTAGTTTACAGATTTAAAATTGTTAATCTACTGTTACTTGAGCAAAAAGAGAACTGATTTTTAAAGTAGAGAGGCTCCAGATGGCTGGAGAAAAGAGGGATTAGGAACACAAATATTGGAATGGATAAGCGTAGAGAGGTGGACATGCAGATATCACTGGTTATGGAATTAGGAGTACTGCATTTAAATTCCAATTGCAAGCTAAACTTTGGTCTTTCTTTCCCATTTGAAATGCTTTAATTAATCTCCAGGGTTTGTTTTAATGCTTCCCTTTCACTTTCTGTTACATACATACATAATTTATTGTTACAGCATCAAGCCATACAGAAAACAAAATTGAATGCAGAGCTTCAAATACTGGCATATACTGCAAAAGGCCACACTTTCTATTAGATCTGTTTTATTTCTTTCAGGCAAATGTCTTACTTGAACAACCATATGTAGGAAAGCACATTCTTAATTTCTCTTTACCGGATATTAATCAATACACGCATCTACAGTGGCAAGTGTACAAATGTAAAATGCTTTGGCTAAATATTGTCATTGTGTATGTAATCTGTGGACTACTCCAGATTCACACACAGGCAAAACTGACATCAGTCACTAAATTAGAAATAATGTATTTATATATTTTTAAAAGTGGTTAAACCAGAGAGAGAAGTTTCAGATCAAATTTTGACACTCTAGCACACACTCTAGTGATTTTCATCTAGTCACTAATGAAGCAACTAGACAAAAGGTGAAAGGAAATATAGTGGATGGTGTGCACAGAAGTGAAAGGAAAATCTGATGTCATACAACATGTACAATTGGAATATGGAATGTGAAAAGTATGAATCAAGGTAAACTGGAAATCCCAGCCCATAAGGAAGGCTGACCGCTGAAGACTTGATGCTTTTGAATTGTGGTACTGGAGGAAACTCTTGAGAGTCCACTGGACTGCAAGGAGAACTAACCTATCCATTTTGAAGGAAATCAAACCTGAGTGCTCACTGGAAGGACAGATCCTGAAGCTGAGGCTCCAATACTTTGGCTATCTTATGAGAAGAGAAGACTCCTTGGAAAAGCCCTTGATGTTAGGAAAGTGTGAGGGCAAGAGGAGAAGGGGACAACAGAGGATTAGATGGGTGAGCAGTGTCATCAAAGCTACCAACATGAATTTGACCAAACTCCGGGAGGCAGTGGAAGATAGGAGGGCCTGGTGTGCTCTGGTCCATGGGGTCACGAAGAGTCAGACATGACCAAACGACTAAACAACAACAAACTGGAAATCATAAAGCAAGAAGTGGAATGCACTATATCTGTAGCAGGATATTTTCAGTTAGACAACTACAAAGTGTTCTGGAAATGACAAATCCAGAAGAAAAGAATTGGCTTTAATACTAAGGCAAGAGGCAGCACAGGCAGTTAGGGGTTATAATGCAAGGAGTGGCCAAATAATGTCCATCATACTCCATGGAGAACCTATCAATATAGCCACCATTCAATTATATGCTCCAACTAGAAGTACTAAGATGATGAAATTGAACATTTTTCTGCAAGTATCCAAGAAGAATGCTTATAATAATAGGTGACTAGAAAATAAAAGTAGGGAACAAAGCAGAAGCAAATGTTGGTACATTTGGTCTAGGTGACAGAAATGAAGTTGGATAATGACTCATAGAGTTCTGTGAAGTAAACAATCTGCTTACTGCAAATACTGTTGAGAATTTTGGTTAAATGTGTATTCTCGGGACATAAGCAGAGTTAGGAGATTTCAGTTTGCAAAGACACTGTAACACTGAGAGAGTAAAATATCAATTTAGTTTATTAACATATATACATTTTCTACTTACATAAGGTTACATCATGTACAACAGCTGTACAACGTTAAGTCTCAAACCTTGATACCCACACCTGAATACAATCAGTACAATGACTCAGGTAAAATCAGCTATTTTACTTTTACTATACAACATTTATACATATTCACATCAAAATCTCAACAAATACATGCTTCAAGCAAATGTAGAGATGGCTGTACAGTGGTGCCTCGCATAGCGAGGTTAATCCGTTCCAGATTAACCTTCGCTATGCTGAAGCATCGCTGAACGGGGCAGCGATTTCCATTGGAACGCATTAAACATCGTTTAATGCGTTCCAAATAGGCCAAATACTCACCGTTCAGTGAAGCTTCAGGATGGCCGGCAGCCATTTTCGCGCCTTCGCCTCGCTTAACGAGGGCGCGAAAACGCTGCACGCGGCCATTTTAGGCCATTTTCCGGCTTCCGGTGGCCATTTTGGCTGCCGAACAGCTGATCGTCGGGGGGCGTTTTGCGAAGATCGGTAAGCGAAACGCTTACCGGTCTTCGCAAAGCGAATTTTTCCCCATTTAAAAAACGTTGAGCGATCGCATTAGCGATCCGAAAAAATGGATCGCTATGCGATTTCATCGTTATACGGTGCGCTCGTTAAGCGAGGCACCACTGTACATGTGAATGCCAGTGAATGGTCAATATAGAAATCAAATAGACTATGTAGTAATGGGAAGATGCATTCTCTCAGCCAAAAGAAGACAAGTCGATTGTGATCCTGATCACAAACTGTTAATATCCAGCATTAAATTAGAGATAAGCACAAACTAAACTATGAACTGAAAAAGAACTATGAATCAGGCTGGTTCATGGTACAGTTTCGGGATCGTCTTTTGCTGAAAGAAAACAAAGTTCCAAACTTTTTTCCCCCACTCAACACTTTGCTTTTGCCAAAATGGATGCCCCAACCCCTTCCTGCTGTTCCCATCGCCTCCCTGCCTGGTCCTGCCACCTCTTTGTCCTCTGGCACCACTATCTTTAGAGAGAGAGACCCAGCTTTCCTTTCTGGAGCCAGGGCAGCTGTCTCTGCAGATGCACATAACTATTAGCTGTTTTAGCATATGTGCTGCCACAGCGAGGACATAAGTGTGTGCTTGTGCAGAGACAGCCAGCCTAGCTTCCGAAAGGCCATCTGAATTTCAACCATTGAATATCATCACCAAGAAGCTGCTGCTGACTCAAACCTGTGGACCAAAAATAGAAGCTTATCTTAACATATAAAAGACAGAGTTCATATGATCAAACCATGTAAATGAAACTTTTTTTACTTTTTAAATAAGAGACAAAAAAATTGAAATACTCAGTAATTTGTAAAGTGCCCTTAAACATAATGATTAAGAATTTGTACATTGGCAACCTGCCTAGGTGATGGGACAGGGCTTCGGTTCTGTTCTATACACATACCGTTATTTCTGTCAATATAATGGTTATAGCTGGCAAGGATCCTACTCTTAATGAGCTCTTGCCTGAAATTCTTCAGTTGTGTAACATTAAGTTAGTCCAAGATATTCTAACACACGTAATGGCCAACACAAGATATAACACACATAAAGCTGCTGCCTCTTTGGGTTCACCCAAAGAGTACCTATCAATGGCTCATCATAATCCTGGAGGACAGTGACAAGTGGGGTGCCACACAGTGTTACGTCCTAAGCTCAGTGTGGTTTAATATCTTTATAAATTACTTCAGTAAGGGCATGAAGAAGATGTTCTTTAAATGAATAGATGACACCAAACTTGAAGGAGTGGCTAATGCTGTACATCAGAAGACAGTCACAACATGAGTCAACAATGTAATTCAGCAGTAAAAAGAAAAAAAGGGGGGGACAGAAGGGAAAAGGAAAAGGAAAAAAAAAGAAATAAAATTTCTACCCATCTGAAACCAACAAAGACATTGCTATCGATCCTGAGGATTGACTGTACATAAAACAGTTGTCTTCTTAGATCCAAATATTGGGGATATCCATCACCTATGCTTATAGAATAAGTTTGTATACTTGCTATACATGGGTAGTTTCTGAAGGGAATTGCCATCTAGTCCCCTAATCCACTCAGTCAAAACTATCATGCTCTCATGACAAAGCAAGTCTTGAGTAGGCAGCAGCTGGGGAAAAAAATCTTCAAGTTGTCCTGAAATTGTTCTCTCAACCCTGCTGCTTTGAGAATTATTTTGGCTCTGACGTCCAATTAATCTGACAGTGCTGTCAACAAAGATGTCGCTTGTCACAGTGTTACTGGGATGTAGGCACCTGTCTAAAACACAATGAGTGGAAATAATCACATTCATTTACATAGGCCAGCATATGGTAAAGGGCTCTATTTGGTGCTGACTCATTGCAGGGTGCTTTGTGATCCATGTCCAATTCTCTGTAGGGGGGCAGACAATTTGTTCAGGAGGAAGTTCTAATTAAACACACAGGAAAAAAAAGTCCTATTGCTACATAGCTTGAGCTAATTCACATTTTTTAAAAAAACTTACTTTGACAGCAAATGCCACCACACAGCAAATCCCAGATTCTGCTATTTTATTTTACATCATTTTCTATTCTTCTGTTCTAGACCAGAAGCACAATTTGTGATGGATATTGCAAAATACCTCTGCATCACATAACAAGGCTGTAGCAATTTTTTTTTCAGAAAAAGAGTATTAAAGAACTCTCTTATTAACTCTCCTATTAATTTGCCTGGAAAGGATCTTCATGGATCTAAGAAAATGCAGAGAAATAGTCTGAGCACAGCATTTTAAAAAAATATTCTATTTGGTATCAAACAAGTATTTAAATTGAGCACACACACACACAGTCTTTTGAGACTGCGTTCCCTGTTTATGTTTGTGTAAAGCACTTAGACTAGAACTTGGGAGAAAAAGGAGGGGATAACTAGGGAAAGCAGATCATGATTGGAGTATTAGTGTCCTTTGATCCAAATATAGTGGCTAGGCATCACCTATGCTTATAGAAAAGGTTTGTACAATGGTTATACATGGATGAAGTAAGATACCCCTCTGTCTTGGTCCACAAGACGTTCCTGACTTCTAGATGTCATGTGTATCTAAAACCATAGGTTATGAGCTAGGCAAAGTAAGACCCCATCAACTCTCCCTCTCTCCCCCACCCCAACAATGAATATGGAACACTTTCTGTCTTCCTTTCAACCTCATTCAGTTACTTCCTGCCTCCAGGGTAACAACAGCTACTCATATCCTCTATGATCACACTGTGTTCATGTAGCTGCATGTCATGCCTGAGTCCTTTAAGGATCTGCTGCTGCAGAATATTCCACTATATAAACCACAATACATGCAGATACTGCATATGTCTATGTATCCTTCCTTCCTTCCACTTTATACTCATCCTCTTTTCTTCCACAGGTCTTTTCTTCCATCATCAGGTTGTCTTCCTTGTCTAAATGTGTACTAGCATAAATTGGCAGTGTTCCTTCCTAATTTGGGCATGTCCTTCACTCCCTGGGCAATTAGTTATATAATCATAATTATTTTCTGCTGGGCAGATGAGCTAGATAACACCAATCCCACCCCCCTCCCAAAACACCTCTTTAGCAGTGTTAGAACAGAAATGGGAATATTCAGCTCCCTAAAGGCACCATCTGCTCCCACCATGTACGGTGATAACTACAAAAAATGCATATGTTAAGACACTTCCTCCCCTTCATGGATTGCTGGCTTGTCATGGCAAAGCAGCTTGAGTTATTCAGAGAAGCTATGGGCTATGCCGTGCAGGGACACCTAAGACGGACAGGTCATAGAGGAGAGTTCTGACTAAACGGGATACACCTGGAGCAGGAAATGACAAGCCACTCCAGTATCTTTGCCAAGAAAACTCCACGGACAGAAACAAAAGGCTAAAAGATCTGACACTGGAAGATGAGCCTCTCAGGTCGGAAGCCCCTGCTACTGAAAAAGAGTCGAGGACCAGGACAAGTAGCTCCAGAGTTAATGAAGTGGTTGGGGAAAAGCTGAAAGGCCGCTCAGCTGTGGATGCATCTTGAAGTGAAAGGAAAGTCTGATGCTGCAAAGAAAAAAAATCTACTTCTGCTTCATTGACTATGCAAAAGCCTTTGACTGTGTGGATCACAGCAAACTGTAGCAAGTTCTTAAGGAAATGGGAGTGCCTGACCACCTTATTTACTTCTTGAGAAATCTATATGTGGGACAGGAAACAAGAGTTAGAACTGGATATGGAACAACTGATTGGTTGAAAATTGGGAAAGGAGGACCACAAGGCTGTATATTGTTTCCCTGCTTGTTTAACTTATGTGCAGAATACATCATGTGAAAGGCTGGACTGGAGGAATCCCAAGGTGGAATTAAGATTGCTGGAAGAAATATCAACAACCTCCAATATGCAGATGATACCACTCTGATGACAGAAAGTGAGGAGGAATTAAAGAACCTTGTAATGAGGGTTAAAGAGGAAAGTGCAAAAAACGGTCTGAAGCTCAACATTAAAAAACAACAACAAGATAATGGCCACTGGTCCCATCACCTCCTGGCAAATAGAAGGGGAAGATATGGAGGTAGTGACAGATTTTACTGACCCAACTCTCGGAGGCAGTGGAAGACAGGAGGGCCTAGCATGTTCTGATCCATGGGGTCACAGAGAATTAGACATGATTTAATGATTAAACAACAAAAAGAACAAATCTGAAGCTGTCACAGTGATATTCAGAAATCTTCATCAACAGCAGATCTATGTTCTGTCTTCATGCTCAACCAACCCTTTTTCTTTTTTCATTCATTTCATTACATTGTCTTTCCGTATTCCTGTAATCTTGTTATCTTTCTCCTTTATGGAACATCTAGCAATTCCGAAGAACCAAACAACGTCCATTGAGAAGGAAGAAAAGTGGCACATAATGCTAAGAAAGATAATGTGGAGGCAGGGATGGATAAGGCTGCATGGGATTTACATTTAAAATGTTTGCAGTGACTGACTGAAGCAATCCGGGAAGCCACCTTGAGGAGCATATTAGCATAACTTGGAAAGAAGCCAGACTGTCGAAAGCACTTGTTTGCCCATAGTTAATGAGTTATATGCATCTTTGATTTGAAAACAACACTTTGAAAAACTTGATACATGGGCTATGAAGAGGGATGGGTTGCTCATCTCAGATATGTATGCCATGTGGGATATCTCTTTCTCTCCACTAAAACAGTATAGCAACTTCTAGTGAAGATAAAGGACTAAGAATGTGCATCATCTTCAAGCCCTGAGGTATAGCATCATCTCCAATCTGTAGAAAAAACATCACCTGGAAAAATGCATTTTTAAACATCTCTCATTAGAGTGCCTTGGGATTTAGCCACTATAGATGTTCTTGACATTATTGAGAATAATAAACACTGGAAAAATATACAGTCCAATAAACATTGGGAAATTATACAGTCCATACAAGCCTGCTGCTGATTATCTTGACAAAATTGGCCCCAGAATTTACAACCCAGCAGGTGATTTTTGTTGGTTTTGCACTTCACAAAATTGATAGCAAGTGTAGTTAGATTATTTTGAGCAGATCCCATTATGATAGTATTTAAAATGCTAAACATTTCCTCTGTGCACTATAAAGTCTAAAATAATAACTGTGTTCCATAAAGTCAGTTTTGTCTTATGTTTTCCATTTCCCTTTTCTGGGGGTACCATGGGACTGTGCAGCTTGCTCCAGGCCATGCAGGCTTATTTTCTGGGATCCACAAGAGAAAACCAAACTCCCAACCATACCAGTTTCACGGAGTGATCCAGCCAGCTCATAAAGTCTCTGTCAATGCATTTAATAGCCTTGCACCTATTCATCCAACTAGGTGAATCTTCTTTAATAGAATTTGGGGCAATACCTAAACTCCGTCTTAACAGCTACTTGTATTGGAAAGAAACTTTGGGTTAAAGGGGTTATTAAGGTGACTTAAGGTGGCAAGAATACACAGAGGAATTATACCAGAAAGATTTGGATATCCCAGACAATCCAGATAATGTGGTTGCAGACCTTGAGCCAGACATCCTGGAGAGTGAAGTCAAGTGGGCCTTAGAAAGCTTGTCTAACAACAAGGCCAGTGGAGGTGATGGCATTCCAGTGGAACTATTTAAAATCTTAAAAAATGCTGCTGTTAAGGTGCTACATTCAATATGCCAGCAAGTTTGGAAAACTCAGCAGTGGCCAGAGGATTGGAAAAGATCAATCTACATACCAATCCCAAAGAAGGGCAGTGCCAAAGAATGCTCCAACTACCGTACAATTGCACTCATTTCACACGCTAGCAAGGTTATGCTCAAAATCCTACAAGGTAGGCTTCAACAGTATGTGGATCGAGAACTCCCAGAAGTACAAGCTGGATTTTGAAGGGGCAGAGGAACTCGAGACCAAATTGCTAACATGCGCTGGATTATAGAGAAAGCCAGAGAGTTCCAGAAAAACATCTATTTCTGCTTCATTGACTATGCAAAAGCCTTTGACTGTGTAGACCACAACAAACTACGGCAAGTCCTTAAAGAAATGGGAGTGCCTCACCACCTTATCTATCTCCTGAGAAACCTATACGTGGAACAGGAAGCAACAGTTAGAACTGGATATGGAACAACTGATTGGTTCAAAATTGGGAAAGGAGTACGACAAGGCTGTATACTGTCCCCCTGCTTATTCAACTTATATGCAGAATACATCATGTGAAAGGCTGGACTGGAGGAATCCCAAGTCGGAATCAAGATTGCCGGAAGAAATATCAACAACCTCCGATATGCAGATGATACCACTCTGATAGCCGAAAGTGAGGAGGAATTAAAGAACCTTGTAATGAGGGTGAAAGAGGAGAGTGCAAAAATTGGTCTGAAGCTCAACATCAAAAAAACTAAGATCATGGCCACTGGTCCCATCACCTCCTGGGAAATAGAAGGGAAAGATATGGAGGCAGTGACAGATTTTACTTTCTTGGGCTCCATGATCACTGCAGATGGAGACAGCAGCCACAAAATTAAAAGACGCTTGCTTCTTGGAAGGAAAGCGATGACAAACCTTGACAGCATCTTAAAAAGCAGAGACATCACCTTGCCAACAAAAGTCCGCATACTCAAAGCTATGGTTTTTCCTGTAGTGATGTACGGAAGTGAGAACTGGACTATAAAGAAAACTGACTGCCAAAGAATTGTTGCTTTTGAATTGTGGTGTTGGAGGAAGCTCTTGAGAGTCCCCTGGACTGCAAGGAGAACTAACCTATCAATTCTAAAGGAAATCAACCCTGAGTGCTCACTGGAAGGACAGATCCTGAAGCTGAGGCTCCAATACTTTGGCCATCTCATGAGAAGAAAAGAGTCCTTGGAAAAGTCCTTGATGTTAGGAAAGTGTGAAGGCAAGAGGAGAAGGGGACGACAGAGGATGACATGGTTGGACAGTGTCTGTGAAGCAACCAACATAAATTTGACCCAACTCCGGGAGGCAGTGGAAGACAGGAGGGCCTGGCGTGCTCTGCTCCATGGGGTCACGAAGAGTCGGACATGACTAGACGGCGGCGGCGATACATCCGTCATATTTGGGGTTAGATATCTTAGCTGTCACAGTAATATTCAGAAATCTTCATCAACAGCAGATCTATGTTCTGTCTTCATTTTTTTTTTTTTTTTTTTTTGGTTTGTGTTATCTGTTTCTGATTCTAATACCAGGTTGCAAGCTGCATTCTACAGCCCTAAACATGGTTCTCAACAATCATTGTCCTCTAAAGGAGATGGTTTTGTTCCACCCTCTTTGTGACCAGATTGGGAACTCATGAAAGGGCCCTCCCGGGTTGGTGTGCAGACAACACCCATCTCTCCATTACAAGGACTGGGATAAACAAACAAAGAAAGGCTATTTTTGTGGCTGCTCACAGTCTCCAGTCCTCCCTCTCAAAGGAGACTGGGTTGATCCTTTCCTTTTTAACCTTCTGCCAGAATGCAAAGACTTTTTTCTTCAGGCAGATATTTAGCAGCTGAATGGGCAGATGAGGAAGAAGATATAATAATGGATAGTGTACTTTTACTTTTTATGATATGCTTTCAATCTGTAAAAATCTTTTAATTTAGTAGTTGATTTAATATAATATGTCTAGTTGTGTTTTAATATTATAACTTATTGGCCAAAAACCTAATGATGATTTATCTTTGAATAAGGGGTATTACATCATCTAGGACAACAAGCTGCTGCTCACTAACAAGATACTGGCTGTATTCCTGGGGGTGTGGCCAGTCATGTGATTGGGTGCCTGTCCAGAAACACAACCAGCATCTCATCAATGAGTGACAATTTGCCACCATGACTTACATGATTTCCCTTGCACAAGCAGTGAATAATACACACAATGACTGTAAGGTTATTTTTACAAGTACAATGTCAACTGCCTGCTGTAAATTTTAGGGATAGGGCAGCTAGGTGAGCACACACAGGGGCCTGAGAGACTACATAGGCATTAATATTGTATTGTATTGACAGTATATTGTATTGTACTGGTCAGTACTGCTCAAAGGAGAGGGAATGTAACTCCAGCCTTGAATTGGCTCCTGTATTTTAATGAGTTTTTTTCTAAATTACAACATGTCTTAAATTTTGCCAGTAACCTAAGTTTCAGTACTTGCATCTTTTTCAGGTTACAGAGATATATGTTATGTAAACTTACATTTTTTGCATAACTGTGCATATTTTGGATTTCAGCATCCAGTTTTACGCTTACAGGTTTTCCTCACTAAGAATTTGTTTGATATCTTTTGGATTCGCTAAGTGTGGAATCTAGAAATAGTGGAAACTTGTAGATAAAACTTGTTCAGAATGAAGAAGTTTTGGAATTGCCTGGAATTATTGCAACGATGAAAAGACTTATGATGATATACCCAGATGAGTTTCGAAAGGCTTGTCACTGATTGTATGGTTTCATTCTGGATTAATCCTTTACTGTGATAATGTCAGTTGTGACAGATCATAGAATCTGTTCTTTACCTGGGACATTTATAAACTTCTGTAGGACTCCTGGGGGAGTTAGATATCTTTATCTGGTTCTGACATGGTCACAGTTTGCAGAAAGTAAAGGTTGAATGAAAAAGAAACAGATACCTTAAATGCAATGGTTGTCTCAACCTTTCATAACTTACATCCCACCAATTATTCATGTTTTAGGTCCTACCATGATCAAAACAAAGAGCTCATATTTTCTGTGAAGGACATTTAGATCGTTAAATATATATCACCTATCAATTACACATTAGTTTTAAGGACACAAAAATTGCAATGGTTTTGTTGGAAGTAAACATAAACAAACAATTCCATTAGTAGCTGAAATTGTAAACACAGCTGAGTATAGATATTACTGTGACAGTTATTGGAAGTAAACAAAAATAATTCCATCAGTAGCTGAAGTTATAATAATATGTCTGAGTATAAATTTTACTGCGGCAGTAACTATAAAACAGAGAGATAAAGATTTCTTAGCAGCTTTCAGGAAAATCCTATTTATTCCTAGTGCTGCTTGTACTGCTGGTTGAGAATCACTGCTTTAGTGAGCAGCCTGAGACAGCTGTACAGGGAAGACATTGTTATCTGCCCTTCTCACTGCTTGTTGACGTCAGGAGATGTGGGGAAAGTTCACCCCTCCCGCCATTTCTTTCTTTCTTGATTTTGAGGAATGAGGGTCTAAGCCCCACCCTTCAAGGTCATTAAAAGAAACTCATTACTACAGAAGATGGCAATATTTTTTGTAAAGGAAACAAGCAAATAAATATTGTTTTTTCCCACTATTGTGGCATCCTGGATTTTTTTGGTAGGTGCTGCATAAAGTATAGGGTAATATAAAAATTGGAATGATTATCAATGTAAATAAATGGTTAAAATGTAGGTAATTAATCAGCCAGAATGGTGTAAAGATCAGATTATGGACTTTTTGAAGAAATGGAACTTTTGATCCATATACAAAAATAAAACATGTGCCATGATACTTGAACCAATCTCCATAACTCTTTGGGTATGTATGTTATGAGTATAAAATGGATAGCAAACTCAAAGTGTACAGTTCCACAATGGATAATGTCTACAGAGATAACTAAAGACAATTTTTCTCTGAAAGTTATGCCTTTTGCATAACAGGATTTTGTCCAATGAATTTGTTTGTTTATTTATTTATTGGACTTGTGCCCCACCTATCTAGTGGCAAACCACTACTCTGGGTGGTTACAAAAAATGTAACATAAATATGCAACCTGAATTAAAACAAAACATACAACCAAAACCCACACTAAACCCACCTAGGTATCACTAGATTTCAAGATGGCAGCAAGAAAAACTGGAACAAACATACAGTATATCAATCCCCAAAAGACCCCAAAGGACACAAGATTACATCATGAATAAAAGTAAAAAGAGGTATGGTTTCCAAAGGTGTGGATAAAGAGCCAATGAGAAAGGTTACAGAAGAAAATTCAAAGATCTGATTACAGCTGAACATTAAGAAGACAAAAGTAATAACTACATAGAATTACATAACTTTAATGTTAAAGAATTACATAACTTTAATGTTGACAATGAAGAATGTAGGCATCCTTCAGTCTAGAGAGACTATGGTTATGTGCTCTGAATAGAGGTCTTGGAACAGCATCTAGTGTGGCTGAGAAGGCCAATTCGAGAGTGACAATCCCGTTCACACTGAAGACAAATACAATCTGTCCCTGATTTTGCTGGTTTTGGGATTGCCTCCTTGCCTTGGCCTGCTTAACAAGTGCCTCTTCAAATTGGGAGAGGCCATGCTGCACCGTCTGCCTCCAGGCTGAAAGCTCAGGTGTCAAGGTTTCCCACCCTGTTGAGGTCCATTTCTAAGGCCTTCAGATCCCGCTTGCAGATATCCTTATATTGCAGCTGTGGTGTCCCTCTGGAGGTGCTTTCCATGCCCTAATTCTCCAGACAGGAGATCTTTTGGAATCCAACCATCAGCCATTCTCATGACATGCACAAGCCAACATAGACATCGCTGTTTCAGTAATGCATACACGCTAAAAATTCTAGCTCATTCTGGGACTGCTTTATTTGGAACTTTGTACTGCCAAGTGATGCCAAAAATGCGTTGGAGACAACGCATATGGAACGTCTTCAACTTCCTCTCCTGCCACGCACAAAGGGTCCAGGACTTACTGCAGTACAGGAGTGTACTCAGGCAACAGGCTCTATAGACCTGTAGACAATCAAGAAATTGAAACAGTTAAGGATGTCTTATGTTGTGGTTCAATCTTTAATCCAAACAAAGACTGCAAAGGAGAAATCGAAAGAACATTTAGGTCAGTGGTCTCCAGCCTTGGGTTCCCAGATTTTCTTGAACTACAACACTTAGAAATCCTGACTAGCACAGCTAGTGGTGAAAGCTTTTGGGAGTTCCAGTCTGAGAACATCTGGGGACCCAAGGTTGGAAACCACTGACTTAGACTTTGAAGGGCAGCTATATAGAGATCATCAAGTGCCACACTGTGTCACTGGAACCATGCCAATATTGTATGAAAGTATTCCAATTACTATATAGGATGTGAAAACTGAACAGTGAAGAATGTAGACAGGAAGAAAATTGATTCATTCAAACTGGGGTATGGGAGGAAAGTTTAGTTGATATCATGGGCCTCTAGAAAGGTAAATAAGTAGATTCAAGATCATATCACAGCTGAACTTTTTCACTAGAGATTAAAATTATTAAACTGAAGCTTTCACATTTTGGAAGTATGCAAAAATAGGTCTCATGGAAAAGATGATAATAATGGGAGACATTGATGGCAGTAGGAAAAGATGAGGACCTACTGTGGCATGAATTTATTCAGTAAAGGAATTAAATTTGCCAAACCTGCTAACTATAGCACCTGTTAGAAATCATTAGTTCATCTGTTTGCTGTGAATTGTCACCTAAGGATGTCCTTCCTGTTATCCTTCTGAAGATTATCAGGACATTTATTTAAGGGCACACCTACAATGTGAACTGTTTTATGTTAATTGCCTAGAAAACCCTAAGGAATAAAAGTCCTTCTTAACATATAAAGACAGGCATTAAACAGATCTGTATATCTCTTTGATTTTAGTGGTCTAATAAAGGTCGTGCCTATTCTTGCATTTGTGTAATCTTTAGGACTATACAGCGTTTTCCTAATTTTAACTTCTTTGAATGTGACCCAGTTCTTCCAAGAAATAAAAAAAAGGACAGACATTTTCCTTTTTATTAAAAACAAAACTTTAAAGTGTCCTACTGGGAAAAAGTCCTTACCCCTATTTCTTGAAATGTGCCATATTTCAAACCACCAGCTTCTACACAACTGCAAATTGCATCCAGTTGTGTATGAAAAAGTCACAAACTGATAGCTACTTGATTATCAATAGGAATGTAGGAAGTTTCAAATCCAAATATGTTACATTCAAAGGCAAAGTAACCCACCCTCCAGAGCACCATATCAGATTCTGAACTTTATCTTTCCTTTCCCACCACCCACCCCCTGATATTTCCTCCTTCACTTTTTTTTTCCAGTTCAGCTTTTAACTTGGATGCCTTTTATTTTATTCCCATTCATTATTTGCCTGCTCTGGAAGCTCTTCTGCTATCTTGACTCTTGCTTCTTGTTTTGTGTTCTGATTAGCTAAGCTTCTTTGTCATTTACAACTGATCTTTGTGGTGTTGTCCTTTTTTTGTCCAGCACACACATGCTTGGCTGTTGTTGTTTTTAATGAGTGAGACTTTTTTTTTTATTCAGGCCTAAAAAGACTATATATTGTACCAGTCAAACTGACAAAATAGCCATGGGCTCATTTAGAAATGTCATAGCTTCAGTGCTAAAACTTCTCATTACAATAGTGAAGGCAGCAATGGCATGGAACAAGTACCAAAAAAATCTTCTTCAAATAATTTACATACTTCTGTGTTACCTCCTTTTTTTCTTGGTACCATGTTGTTTTAATACTAATGAGTATAATTACTATATGATTACCCTTTTATGATGTGGCAAATATAGACAGATTATTATAGCAAAGAGTAAAGATGCAACAGACTAACTAAAAGATTTAAAATCAAGATTCTAAAAAATGTAGCACAAAATAATGGTGCTAATTCTCACCAAGGCTTCTTAACTTATAGGCGTTCGCTGGTGAGATTTATGTTGATTGCATTTGCTAGGACAAAAATGCAACTGGATTTTGGCTTATATCCTTGATCGGGAATAATACAGGTCAACACAAGTTTAGAAGCTGGAAAAAAATGAAGTTATTTGCTTGCTCCTGAGGCATTTGAGCAGATATCAAGTGTTTCTTGCCAAGGACACATTCAAAATCACAGTGTTACACTAACAAAGTCCCTATATTCCCATGAAGGAACTGTCTTGAAGGATAGACGAAAGGGCCTAGAGGCCCAAAGATGGCAGTAGTTGGGGCAGAATTAATCATCATCCTAGATCTACAGCACTGAATGTTTGGTGAAGCTTGTGTTTCAGATGTCTGAATTATACATCCACACCCCAGTCACCTAGAGACACCAAGATAGCAGAGAATCCTCTACTGGTGCTCCTCTACAAACCTTTCAAGTCTGGTAAAGATTGAGTTTCAGACGTCCATGTTATACTCTCACAAAGTGCAGCCCCCCAGGATAATTCCCTTTAGCAACTGGCTTGGGGAAACCCAATCTTCACCAAACTTGGAAGGATTGTACAGGAGAATCATGAGAAGTTTCTCTGTGATTTTGGTGTCTCTAGGTACCTGGGGAAAACTTTACTTAGGAGCCCTCTTTGTGGGTGTATAACTCAGACATCTGAAGCCCAAACTTCACTGAACTCAGAGGGATTGTAGAAGAGTGTCAGAGGAAGCTTCCCTGCAGTTCTGGTGTCTCTAGGTGCCCTGAAGGCTGTTTTATAGCCAAACTAATCAACAAATAAAAATATCACTAAAATCCATTGATACATGATTTGTTGGGGGCATTGATTTGTACAAATACAAATTGATGAAGTAGCGATTTTTGAATGAATTTGGTGATTATTATTTTTTTTATCGTGCCCATCTCTAATGCATACCTTAATAATTTCTGAGAACTGGAGAGCTGGAAGAAACATTATAGATCCAGGCTCTGTAAAAGAGGCACAGTGGGAAACTGAACTCCCAGCCTCTGGCTCCATAGCCAGATAACTGAGGTATCCAGCCATTCTAGATCCACAAGTAGTTTGTTTGGTTTGTGTACCAGGCATGGTAAGAAATGTGTTTTGTACACAGATACTCCCAAAATGAACTTCTGTCATTTCCAATTCAACTGTCATCCAGTTGGGGAAGACCAGTACTTAAAAAAAAATCAACCATGTAAGTCCACCAAAGCTGTCCTTCTGGAATACATGTTGTTCTCGTTACATGCCATGAAGTCATTTATAACATATGGCAACGCTATGAGTGGCAACTGCATGGAGTACCACCATTTGTATGTAAGGCCATGACCATCCCAAAGCTACTTTTCTGTGATAACTATGCCACCACTATAACAATTAAAGGGGAACGCTGAAGGCATTCTTGCTCAGCAATAGAATACACAATTTGCATTTGGAAAGTCCCAGATGTACTTATTTGGCTTCTCCAATCAAAAAGATCAGCTGGCAGATGACTGGGGAAAAATCTGCCAAAGATACTGAAAAGAAACTTTCAATGTAGACATTCCTGGGCCAGAGGGACTAGTACACTAGGATAAGAGTAATCTGAACTGCGGAGCTGAACTGCAGACCTTATGGATCATCAAGGAGGCACAGTGGGGAAACAAACTCCCAACCAATACCTAAGCCACTGAGCTATCCAGCAGTGCCTAAGCATTTTTCTGCATCTGTGATTTATTTGGCATATAAATGACTCATTTGCAACCCACGTATAAATGATTAATTCTGAAAAATATGAAAAACCATCATACTCCAGACATGATTCCCAAAAAGTGAATATATAAACATTCCTAATATGTGTTTCCAATGCCATACAACACCCCCTCCCCCGGCTGGTCTGATACATAACCTGTATCAGGTTATGGTGGCTTGTAAACCCTGCCTCATCTTGTTGTTGGTGTCGTTGTTTTCTTATCCATTCACCTTCCTCTTTCTGTACTGTCTTGTTTGTTCAGTCATTCACTCTCTCAATTTTTTCACCATCTGCTAAATTCCTTGATCTCATTGATATGGGATGTCTCAATATGATGAAACATTTTAGCAAAGGATTTCCAAGCTCTGCAAGAGACCAAGAAAAACATATCTTTTGCTAGTGGTAAGCTCTCTGCAATTCATACAACTTTCCTCTATCCTTTTGCCTATCTTAAGAAATGCACAGACATAGCAAGCACAGATGGGCTGACTGGTTCTTCAGAAAAATTCAAGTAACCTATCCAGTGTCACACATTTCTGAACAAAACACTGAGTATTGTAGTTTGTGCCATTCACACATTTTGTGAATTCTATGAATTACAAAATGATGTACAAAAATATTGGCATAAAGAAAATTAGGTCTTTTTTCATAATGCAAGAAACCTACTGAAAGCACAAGAATCTCCCTGCCATCATCTCACTTCCCAGTGAATCTCACTTCCCCAAAATCTCACTTCCCATTGAGAAGAAAATTACATTTTCCCATTTTGGCAGCTTGTGGATACCCTGTAACAATAGAAGTTACTAAATTAAATGCTGATTCTCCAGAGTACCTTTTCTCTGAGAAAAGAAAATGGCTGCATTTTCAAAGAAGGCATTGAGGACAACTTTTTTCTGAATATATACAGAAGGCTCCACACCTTTGACATAAAGATATTTAATATTACAATCCTAGCCATGTATACTCAGAAATAAGCACCACTGGGTACAGATGTCCAGACACTTTGAGTCAGCCGAGTTACACAATAATAGGACCTGTGTTCTTCCAGCATGAAAAACCAGAAATGAAGATGTTTGTAGCTTGGTCCTTCATGGGAAAACTCCTAAATATCCAAAGGCATTTGGCAACTGGTGCCTGTATATCATCTAGTGGCCTAGTGACTCACTGTGGTATTACAGGGAACAGATAGACTTTAATCAATTAGAGTTGATTAATTTGTTTGAAAAATGTAAACTGTCCCGATACACATGTCTTTGGGGTGATGGTTTTCAGATGTTTAGGCTTGGACCCATGGCAGAGCTAAATGGGCAGGAAGACGGAGACATGTGCACACATATATGTATAAATAATTTTAGATCTATAATTATGGAGTCAAACTTCTTATGGGCTGATAAAAACCAAAGCGACATAATACAATATGAGAGGTAATAATGTAAATGAGAAAAAAGCTTCAGTAATATAATGTATTCAAAATGATTGAACAAATACAATTCCACCCCCCTCCTGTACCAAAATTAATACAGCATCCTGAGAGCCAGAATCAAGGGCAATTTTAGCTCCTTTGGGAGGATATTTCAAAGAGCTGGTGATAAAGCTATCTTTGTGTGCCATTCATATATGATTCAATGATTTTTAACACTGCACATATAACACAGATAAGCTGCACCACACTTTGTTCCAGATCTTTCTTTCATGGATCACAAGGGAATCTGCGTGAGACTGGAGATTACATTAATTTGTTTGCAAAAGGACGATCACTGTGTCTTTAATATTGAAGTTCATTGTAATTATATACTTGATACTATCATTTTAATATTATTTTCATACCATTGTTACACAATTCATATAGTATATTAAGAAATGACATCACTACAAAGCAGAACACCCTTGAGGTACTTTGATGAGAAAGCATAACATGGTTTCCTACTGTTGCCCTTTTGGGCAAACATTTTGCACTGAAAAATAAACACTGAATAAATTACTTTCTGTCACTCTTTGGCAAATGTTTTATGCTAGATGCTTCCCTTCATAAAAAAAATGCTATTAGGAAGCTGGAATAAATGGGGCAGAGCAACTGATCATTTTTCCCTTTGGTTTCTGCAAAGAGGTAGTAAAGAAGGAGAAGGGGGCGGGGAAAGAAAACACCACAATATGGAGGGTATGGAGAAAAAAAACCTGTTAATTTCAATGTAAATAAAATGAGGATAGTAAAGATATACTGGGGATGTATTTTATTCATATTCCATCCTCTTACATAAAGAACAATAATGCAATGATGACATGTTGGTGAGCTAGTGTGAATAAATAACATTCAGGGAGGCTACTGAAAAAGTAGTAGATGCGTGCCAAAGAACACAATTCTCTTGCTTCCTGTAGTTCACCTGAGGTCACTCAGTGCACAAAAACAAGAGGCCATTAAAATCATGGAAGGCAACTGGTGCTTAGCTTACAGGGATATTAGGAGCCATTGTAAAAATGTTGGCTAAACACCCAAGAATGTTCTACAATCTCAATCAATCAAAAAACACACACACATTGGAGCAGCCTTTGTTTTAGTCACTGACATCCAGCAGAATTTCTTCTATAAGCGTGTTGACCTTTGGAATGGAGATTTACAGTTTGAATGTAGCATTCTTCTTTAAAAGTGTCTAAGTAGTATTTACTGTTACTAAAAAATGTTAAATCTACATAAGAAGGGTGGAGAACTGCTGGACAGCATAATGGTTAGGTCGCTGGATGAGGAGCCAGAGGCTGGGCGTTCAATTCCCTGCTCTGCCTCCTTGAGAGGGCCTGGACTCGAAGACCCAGATGGTCCTTTCAAGATGATTTGATTTGATAGTACTTTAGTAGATATTGAAACAATGGTTCCCAAAATCGCTCAGCATCATGCCTGCTTTTTTATTTTTTAACACAATCTTATTCCTACCCTCCTCTTCTTTGCTATAAGCCAATGCCCCTTGAACAACAACAAAAACTGAATATTTTAAAAACAGTTCATAAATTAAAAATCTAAAATAATTCAAGATGTTTTGAGACTGCAGTTGCACTCACAGTCCCTGGGACCTTGGGGCCAAGAATTCATGAACAGAGCAAGTAAACAGAGGTGTTTTGCATGAGATTGCTGAAAGAGACAAGAGAGGGTGAGCAGCATGCATTGTCTGGAGGCTGACTATTGTCTGAGCTGCTTGGAGGTTTATTGTATATTTTCAATCATTTCGGAATGATTAAAGCTCTTTCAAGTGCATGGCGCTAGGGAAAGGGTTACCAGTTGAGAGGAAGTGAGTTGTTGACACAGTTAGAGGAGGAGCTAGCAGCTGCCAGTCGCTAGCTGCACTTAGAAACCTTGGACACCTCTGGGGAGGAACTGGTCAGCAGGATGAGTAAACAGGTGGATTGCCTGGATGTTCAGTAGGGCAGTTTGAGGAGAAGCCCAAGAGTGTTGTGTCCAGAAAAGTGGACATTGAAGGAGCAGTTGTAGTGATGTGCAATACTTGTGGCATGTTTGTCTTCCTGCTTCAAAAATTAAGAAGTACAGGTGGGAGGTATTCATATTCATATATGAATTCCCTTGCACAGTTGGGCTTAATGAGGGTCCAGCTGTTAAGTTCACTCACACATCCAGCAGCAGCAGCAGCAGTGGCCCCACTCTTCCGGCCATCACTCCCGGAGCCCCACTCGGCTAGCTACTCCTGGCAATGGGAGGACGAGTCTCTATGCAAGGCAGCTGAGTCGCTAGCTGGACACGCGGGTGGATGGTCCAGCCCAGGGGCTGGACCCTCCTTAAGTCCAGCTGTGCAGGGGGATTCTTATACAAATAAAAATACCCCCATCTCTAGTAAGAAGCTACACTTGCAATGAGGGAGAAGAGAGAGAATGTGGAAGTATCCACATTTGGGCATCAGAGTAAATTTGAAAAGTTGTGTTCATTGAGTCAGGTCAAACAGATGTGCTATAATGGATAAATTATTTCATGAACAGAGAAGCCGTTCTTGTAGTTGCAGAGTGTTTTTATTTTATTTTATGTTTATGCATTCTTGTTGTTTCTTGTTTGGAATTACCACTTAGAGCTATAAAAGAACAACTTTTATTATTCTGCAAAAGACACTTTAGTGATTCTTCGGCTTTCAAAAGCAATGAAGTTTTATGCTTTTACTTACTAAGATTCACTTGATCTTCTGTTTTCTGACCCCCTGCCAGTGAACTACAGCAGCAAGTGCAAGCTGGTAGCCCTGCGTGAAGGGAAGGTGCAATAGGTAGAAGCCTAACACCATGGGAAATGAAGCATTTCTGGACAGAGCTGAGTAAGCTCTCTCAGGGTTGCAACAGAATAGAGATGCCTTTGGGGAGGAAGAAGAATGTCAAAATCAGGAGGCAAGCATGTGGGGAAGTATGACACAGAGAATCAGGACCATCAGGAAGTATGCTCTGACTTTGGAACAACAACATCCATATCAGGCCCTCCCTGTGGAAAGTGATTCCATGCCACCAGAACAACGACAGTTCCATGAACTCTGACTGGACAGTGATTCCATGCTGCTGGAAGAGACACAACAGTCCAAGACCATCTTCACAAGAAGTTATCTAAGCCAGTGGTTCTTAACCTTGGGTTATTCAGGTGTTTTTGAACTGCAACTCCCAGAAACCCCAGTCAGCACAACTGGTGGTGAAGGCTTCTGGGAGTTGCAGTCCAAAAACACCTGGGTAACCCAAGGTTAAGAATCACTGATCTAAGCCACTGGAGCAAAGAAAACACTCTGGACATGGTGATTCCAAATGGCCAGCAGAAAGTATAGAACTACCCATCGAGATTACTATACATGGTAGAACCCCTGCCACTTCCTAAAGAAGGAGTTGAATCTTGTGGTGGTAGTCTATGACTCATTCTTGAGAGGAAGAGAGACAGCCATGAGCTGTCTTCTTGGTGTTTATTTCATTTTTTTTCTTTTTAACATGTAGTATTATTTTATTGCAGTTCTTTATAAGTGTGAGGATTTTCTGAGGGCTCTAGCATGGTGCTGCCAATGCTAGCAGCACACTAGGAAGACAAAATCAGGACTGAACACATGCTTTCAAGAATTGTATTTTGATTTCTTGCAAACACCCAATTTTTAAAATGTCTAGTACACAAATACCTGAAATTTGCTTTCTGAAATTCGGCAAGTTTTTCCCTTCTCTTCAAGTTACGTGATGTCTTTGAATTTCACATACATCAATTTTTTTAAAAAAGTTATGTCTATGCTTGTTTTTCAAAGCAAGTTGTTGAGAGGGTTGGGGATCTGAATTTCTGGGTCAGGTTGCAATTACATTGACAAATACTTTGGGATTTGCTCCACAATTAGCATGGGCAAATTTGAAATATTTTGGGATGATGAAAAGGCTGAGGCAAATCAACTGGGCTCTTTTTGCTTCTGATTCAGAGGTTTTTTTTTTTTTTTAATTCTCCCACTGCTGGGGAGTTGTTGTTTTTTTAAGCCAGAATGATTTGAATGGCATTTTTTTCTGTATGATTGTCTCTTTTCTGATCTAACAATGTCAAAGGGAGGGCATGACTTTGGGTGGTGTTATGGTGACATATGAAGCCAGGGTTTGGGGATGGCAGGAACACCTGTCTCTGTGATCTTTCACACACACACACTTTTTTTTTTTTGGTAGACAGAACTACTGTGTTTGGCATACTGCATTGATACATTAGTTTAGTGCTGGACCACATGTGCAGACCTGTGCAGAGGCAAAAAAGAAAAAAAAAGAGAGAGGACAGCTGGGAATTGCCAGGAAGGGTCTATCAGATCACATTGAATTGAGATCCAGTGTGGACACTGCCACCAAAAAACAACAAACAAACAAACAAACAAACAACAACAACCCCAAAATCCAGGGTTTGACCTCCAAATTAAGGGACACAAGGACAGCCCTGTTAATACAATATTTAATTCATATGATTTTATGAACTTTAGCATGCTCATAAGTATTAGTGGACATTATTGCTCCATGAGACTGCAGCAGTGATCATTTGAGGGCAAAGCAAGAAAACATTCTATAAGGCAATTCTAAAAATGGGGGCAGCATAAAAACAATTTAGAAGTTTCAAACTGGGATGCATAGCAGCACCAAATTTGGCATATTTGTAAAAGTCAGCTCTTACTCTGTGCCAGATTTGAGAATACGTTTTTGGGCTATGATTTTTTAAAAAGTAAAACTGTTTTACTCTCCATTCAGAAATAGGTGACCTTAAATGTCCCCAGATTTAAAATAGCTCAGATAAATTGAAAAGATCAATCTTAACTATAAAATAAAATAAAATTAAAAAGTGGTTAGCTCCACCCATATTTTTTCATTTGAAAGAATCCAGGCTGCAGGGAACAAAATACTATTCCTGAAAACAGTCTTTTCAAAAGGCAAAAAACCCCAGCTACTTTGCTATAAGACTGAGTGTGTGTAGTACAGGCTAGCTAGCAGGACCTTAATGAAATGAAACATTCATAGGCGGAGGGAGATCACAGACACAGACTGAGAAGACAGGTTTTCCTGTGTGTTGTGTTTAGTCGTTTAGTCGTGTCCGACTCTTCGTGACCCCATGGACCAGAGCACGCCAGGCCCTCCTGTCTTCTACTGCCTCCCGGAGTTGTGTCAGGTTCATGTTGGTTGCTTCACAGACACTGTCCAGCCATCTCATCCTCGGTCGTCCCCTTCTCCTCTTGCCATCACACAGGTTTTCCTAAAAAAAACTTAAAAAAACCCCCAACCCACAGGTTTGGTGGTTGTTGTGGGTCTTTCAGGCTTTTTGGCCATGTTCTGAAGGTTGTTCTTCCTGATGTTTTGCCAGTCTCTTTGGCCGACATCTTCAGAGGACTGGAGTAGGAACTCTGTCTGTGCTCTGGTGCAGTTTGTGGGATAGTTGGGTATTTATAGCCGTGAGATCAGCTTTTTTCCTTTTCAGCAGATTGGGTGATTATGGTGATCAGTGTGTTTTTGTTGTGGGTATATTGTTGTGATAAGGGGGAGAGATGATCTATCCTGCAAACTTCACTAGAGCACAGACAGAGTTCTGTCCTCTGAAGATACAAGCCACAGAGACTGGTGAAACGTTAGGAAGAAAAACCTCCAGAATAAGGCCAAACAGCTCGAAAAACCTATAACAACCATCAGATCCCAGCCGTGAAAGCCTTCGAAAATACAAATATTCAGCAGCTCACTCATTCAAGCTGTGTAATTACTGTGTTTTTGTCTTGTGGCAGGTAATGGTCTTAATATTAGCAGAGATTTGATTCTGATATCCTGCCATAGTCTCCTGTCAAAGTCTCCATTCCACCCATCTTGTCACTATACAACTGCTTGGTAATTTTTTTAAAAAATCCTCTACATCTTTAAAGATCCCCCTTCTGATGTATGGTGACTATATGAATTAATTACCTCCACAAAGTCCTATCATTAAGAACTCTGCTCAGATCTTGCAGGCTGATAGCATGTCATCTTAGGTTGTTCTCTCATTCTTCCTAGGAACATTGCCCTTTTCACTAAGTTCTGCTCAGGTCTTATAAACTAACAGCTATTAATTCTTTGCTGAGTCAGTCCATTTCATGTTACATCTTCCTCTTTTTCTACTGCTCACCACACCACTTTACTCAGCAATATTGTCTTTTCCAGTTAGTTCGGTATCATCATCATCATCATCATCATCATCATCATCATCATCATCATCATCATCATCATACATTTATTGTCATTGTAAGTATATACACCGTATACCCATACAACGAAATTCAGACACCCAGAGACCAGACACATGCACACACATGAAATTCCCCAAATACTCCCCACCCACTAAAAGTCTCCCACTAAAAATACAAACATCTACACCGCAGGCCAAGTAACACAGTCCAACTGATTATTCACTACTGGTGGTCTTTAAGATCATTATTAATTGCAATTATAGCTCTGGGATAAAAACTATTCAGAAAACGTGTGGTCCGAGTCTTAATTGTTCTATATCTTCTACCAGACGGTAACAGTTTAAAAAAGTTATAAGCAAGATGGGAAGAGTCTCTCAGGATGCTGTGTGACTTCCTCAGACAGCGGGATGTGAAGATGTCATCCAGGGTTGGTAGCTGGAGCCCGATG
Organism: Pogona vitticeps; assembly: GCF_051106095.1. Lineage (NCBI taxonomy): Eukaryota > Metazoa > Chordata > Lepidosauria > Squamata > Agamidae > Pogona > Pogona vitticeps. Next base: position 49,286,832 of record NC_135784.1, on the reverse strand, counting down.
ATATTCTGGGCAATTTTAATGGTTCTCTGTAGAGCTTTTTTGTCCGCTACAGAGCTACTCCCAAACCATGCCAGAATGCCATAGGTTAAGACACTCTCAATGGTGCTACGATAGTACGACAGAAGTAAATGCTGAGATAAATTTAACTTGCCGAGCATTCTCAGGAAATACAGCCTCTTCTGTGCCTTCTTCATTAGCATGTTGGCATTTATAGTCCATGAGAGGACCTCTGAGATGTAAGTACCCAGAAATTAAAACTACCAACTCTCTCCACTTCCTCACCGTTTATGTACAGTGGTAAATGTACATTTCTCTTCCTCCTAAAATCAATTATGAGTTCTTTAGTTTTTTTGATGTTAAGTGTGAGATGATTTTCTTTACACCAAAGTATCAATCTTTGTACTTCCTTTCTATAAGCAGACTCATTGTTCTTATTTATGAGCCCCACCACTGTCGTATCATCCGCAAATTTAATAATTGCATTGGTGTTATACAGTGGGGTGCAATCATGTGTGTACAGGGAATAGAGGAAGGGACTTAGCACACAGCCCTGGGGAGCTCCTGTACTTAGTACCAGGGTAGAAGAATGGTGAGATCCTATCCTTACTGACTGTGGCCTATCTGTCAGAAAATCCTTTATCCACATGCAGATCTCCTGAGGTAATCCGAGGTTGATCATTTTAAAAAACAACCTATTTGGTAGAATGGTATTAAAAGCAGAGCTATAATCCACAAACAACAGCCTCGCATAAGTTCCCTGTTGTTCTAAGTGGGTCAATACAGTATGGAGAACAATGGACACAGCATCATCAGTAGATCTATTTCTCCTGTATGCAAATTGCCATGGGTCCAAAGAAGGTGGAAGACTAGCCTTAATGTAATCCAGCACCAATCTCTCAAAACATTTCATAATAACAGATGTTAAAGCTACTGGTCTATAATCATCGAGAGATACCACAGCTGACTGCTTGGGGACTGGCACTATAATAGATGTCTTCAGGCAAGTGGGGACAGAACACTGCAACAAGGATAGATTGAAAATATCTGTAAAAACTCCAGCTAATTCTGCAGCACAGCCCCTAACAACTCATCCCATGATTCCATCTGGTCCAGCTGCCTTTCGAATGTTAATATTCTGGAAAGCGCATCTCACATCTGAAATCTGCAGTACTAGTGGTTGTCTGTCGATGGTAGATTCTAGTGATGTATTATAGACAGTAGGTGCTGGAATAATGGCTGTTCCTGTTTCCACCTCAAAACGGTTGAAAAATTGATTTAACTGCTCAGCCAAAAAATCACTGCTGCTACACAGACTGTTTTTGTTACTCTGCCCCATGATTTGCTTTACTCAGCAATATTGTCTTTTCCAGTTAGTTTGGTATTCTCATTATATGTGCATTGTAGGATTGCTTCAGTTTACGAATTTTTGCTCTTGTGAGAGTTTAAACTTGACTTGATTGAGCACCCACTTATGACCCTTTCTGGTGGTCTATGGCATCTGCACAGCTCTCATCCAACACCAGATTTCAAGTGGGTTGATTTCCTCTCTCCTCTGTGTTTCTTCACTGTCTGTCTTTCACATAGTATGGGCGATATTGATTTTGGTTTCCTGACAATCTTTGCTAATTCTCAGCCAATCCAGAGCAGGAGTGGCTGCATTCATTTACCTGAGAGATTAACAGGTGTGCATATTTCACTTTTGCATATCTCGGTGTGCCGTGCACTGGGTTGCATGGGACAGAAGCACTCCTAAGTCCTGTAAAATCTTTGGGAATTAACATTCCAATACCTTCCAGCTGCACAGATATGTACTTGAGTGCACACAGTTAATCTGGAAGACATAACTTTTCTGAACATTTTGATTTCTTTGTGGCTCCAAGTAATAGATATCTAGAGAACCTGTTGAAAAACAGCCCCGACAATTGCTTTGTGTTTGGGAGAGAAGTGATGAAAAAAAAGGAGTCAGGTTCTGGGATTTTGCCCTGCTTGGTGTCTCTTTATGAATGATAGTGAGGACAAGAGGGTATCCTATAGACCATCTTGACTGCTGACATGAGCATTTTTAACATTCAGGCTGCCCTTTGCTATGTAAAGTTTGGCATCTTTTTTTCCTGCTGTAAACGTGGGCACAATATTGGGCCATTTCCTGGCATTTTGAATTGTGGATACAGAATCACAATATCCCACATTCACAAATTAGAGGTGTTTTTGAAAAACTCAATTGTTAAAAAAAAGTATCTTTACGTAAATGCTGCCACCCAGCTTTGCCAATGGTGGTCATAAAGATAGGGATGGGACGTACTCAAGCTTATGACAGAAGCGGGCTTTGAAGCAATAATATTCTAGTCTCCAACTCAGTTTCCAAGCAGCTCATCACAAATTCGCATGGGGGAAGACGCAGTGAGCACTCCAACTAGAGCTGCTACAAGGAGACAGAGCTAAGATGATGCTTAACCAATTACTTACCATTTGTGACACTTTATGATGAATGAATCCTTAACAAAGTGGACACAGATGAGTTGGTCAATGAGGCAGGCATGCCTCCTCCCATTGCATTCCTTGTACATTCCTGTCACAATTATCTCTTCCAGTCCTTTCTGGCTATGAGACCATGAGTTCTGCCATAGGAAGTGTGGATAAGGATCAAATCACAGGAAGAGTGAAGGAGCCTCAGCTGCCTTATCCTTACCAGTGCATTTAATTGCATGTTTACAACTAGCTTCTTGTATCTGGGCTGTGGAATCACAATCCTTCTTCAGTGCTAGCTCTTCAGCTGCAGACACAAGCAGTGATTAATAAGCATACACTGCAATGCTGACATTGAGCTGGCTCCTGGCTCCTGCCATGTCTTGCCCTTTCCTTTAATATAATGTTTTTACTATTTAAAATTATGGATTAGCACAATACTAAACACACACTTGGATGCTTTTAATGAAATACAGTATGCATGAAAAAGCAAAGGTAATTAATCACCCAAGAGCCAATAATACCTGTTCATTTCATCAGCTCATTAACCCATACTACCAATCTGGTTTTATTCCACATCTCATTGGGAACAGAACACATTACAAATGAGTCAGCCTCTAATTATATGTACATGATTGGATCAATGCATTGCATTCTTGCACAATTTTATAGAATGTATCAATATATTTTATCAACTATTTGTGTAACCCCAAAAAATGGGGGGGGGGGGAGGAATCCCCATGTGATGGATAGAATTTTTTTCTATTAACTTTTTTTTAAGGTTGAGTTGTTCCACACTTGCTTCTCTGTTAAGCCAAATGAGGAGATGTTTTCAAGCTGTTTCCAATTTGCATTTCGTTATCATTTGATTGATTATTCAGTGAATGCCATGGTGATGTTTTTGGTATTGTGGTCCTTTACTTGATAGAGTGAAAATTGCCCCACGATATTTTAATAATGTTAGCCTGGCAGCAGATGGGGAAACAGATAGAGATGTCATGTGGCAGGTTTAATGAAGACTCTAGTAAGAACCAATAATAGCTATGATGCCTGTAATTAAAGGGGAGGGGGGGGGTTGAGGCAAAAATTGTTTTCTTCTTTAGAAAGACATGACCTTCCTGTATACAAGATAATACTGTGCCTTTGGGCTTCTCCAAAAAATTCCATTGGCATTTCTCCAAAGCAGTTACTCCAAATTTACCTTGCATTTTGCATTGGGGAAGCACTTATAGGAAACTATAATTGAAATCCTACTTCCGAGCTGCTGAGAGTCTGGTTCATCTAAGTTATGACATTGAAGAGAACTGCCCATATATCTTCAATCATGCAAGTACAACTCATACAGACTAAAAATGCTTAGAAAAGATACTGATCATGCACACTACCAACAATGTGACTTACTTCTGAATAGACTCAGATAAGATTCTGCTGTGAGCTCCTGAGTGCAGGGTTGGCACGGGTAACAAGGCACATTGCCCCACTGAAAAAAAATCCTCCCAGACAGCTAATCACTAAAGGAAAGTCTGCCTGAAGAGAAAGGTATTTGTTTGCTAGAGGAAGGAGAGCAAAGATGGGGCCCCAAAGATGGAGACACCCTGTGGGAGGGAGTTCCAGAGTCTTGATGTAGTGACAGAGAAAGTTGTCTCCAGTGTCCCCACCAAACACACTGTTTGTGGTGATGCCTCCTTTATCCACAATCCTGCATGTTGACACTACCACTGATCATGTTTGCCGTAGTCAAGGGACCTGAAGAGTCAGCAAGACATTCCACCCCATTACTCTGTGAAATGATGTGATATTGCCTGAAGAGGTTTCTGTCTGTCCCATGCAAAATATAGCAAATGCAGAAGGTTTTTAGCATTGACGAAAGCAGGCAAAAACTACTCTGATGGGTAGTGACCACCGGTCTCATAACTAAATCAGTACAGGTCACAGGTCAGGTCACACTAGTATCAAGAAATATAATTCAGATTAGCCTTTACTAAAGATAGAATCTTACGGGCAAGGATGCAAACTCCAGCATTTGAATGTTAGAAGTGAATGGAATTCCCCAGAAAGTGTACCACATCTGGCAAAGACTAGTCTCCACCATGTAACAGAAAGACCCTGATAAGAATGGATTTAGCTGAGAAATTCACCTTCATGTCAGCCCACACTGCTTATCCGCCATTAACTTATTTATGTAGGTTAGAGATATAATTAATCAATTGCCCGCAACCTGAGAAAATGTGCATTCTTAATTATCCAGGGTGAGTGTATAGTATACCTGGACTGATTGTGCTACTATTGGCTTTACTTTGGTTTAAACTAGGAGGGTGCATTTGAGTCAGCCCAATCCTGAAATCGATTGGTCTAATTTTGACAGTGTTGGAATTTTTTTAAATGGTTGGAGTTTAAAATATCTAGCTAGATACTTTTTTTTTTAAACGAAGTGACATAACACTGAATTTCCCTAACAGCTTATCAACCTAGTGAAACAGACTAGCTTTGCTAATTTCTTCTGGCTCTTGGGGAGGCTGTAGCTGGGATTTCAGGCTAGAAGGCAGGGGGAATGGGGGTGGGAGAGAGGAACTGACAGGTCCCTAACAGTGCCTGCCAGTTTCATCTGGGAAAGTGGTTTAGCATTGCAGCATTTATTTTAAACATGCCAAATCTGAGGCACAGATTTATCACACAGTAAGAGTTATCACACAGTGTAGCTGCACTCTTAGAGCAAGTTCAAAGCAAACCAGATTGGTCTGAATCATTTTGGAGTGATTAGGCAGTTCCAGCACTGAAAGAAAGTTAGGCCGTATGTGTCCAGAATGTTGTAAAATAGCACTATATAATGTCAAGATTGCATCATGGGCAGAGTGGAGGGGAGCTGGACTTTGCTGTTTGGACGCTCTACCTTACAATCTCCAGTAACAATTTCCCCAGCGTTTTCATGCAGGGGATCGTGTGATGTTGGTGAAGTTATATTTTCCATTTCTCTTGCAGCACTTTATCTTTGGCTTTTCTCTTGCTGATAGTGTTTTTGTGGCTATTGATTGTCCTGATCAGGCCAAATGTCTGCTTTCTCAACTCCCAAACATTTTTTTTTCTTACCCGTGTATCTGGTGAATTTTTGCATTAAGATTCCAGTCCCTGAAAGAAAGAAAAAAAGAAAAACAGATTGTTTCCTTACATGCACATGCACAAGCGCACACACACATACACTTGGGAAGTGGGTATAAAAGGAGGATAATACCACTTGTAGAAAAAAGACTCTTGGTCTAAAATTACAAATTGAGCTGATTTGGACTTACCTTAGCAATTTCAGCACTAAAAGGAGCAGATTAACACAGAACAAGCAGTACATAAACAAAGAGCAGGTTTGGGTTAACTTTGCCTAAAACTTTTTCCTGGGACAATGCATCATGGGTTATTAGAATAAGGTATTACATCAGAATTACTTCTACAGTGTAAATCATGGTCTGGCCCATTCTCTCTTTATAGAAAAGAGGAACACAAACGAGAGAAAAAAAAACTCACTTGCAGGAAACAGTGCAATGAGGAGTGGAGCTGAATCATAGAGAGATTTTGTGTATTTCTGGGATCATTTCTTGTAAATTTCTGTAAAAGGGCACAAAAAGGAAAAAAAAAACACCCAACAATAATTTTTGTTTTGTGAACTGGTAAATGAAGCAACACTGAATGAGCTGTTAGTGTCTTACTTTTCTTGTGTTGGCCCTGTATGTGTTCCTAGCTTCGTGAAGGGGAAAAGGCTCTAGTTTGGCAGAGAGAGACAGGAGTTCCATGCAACATACCATGTTTCCTGCAGGTTGCAGTACCCATGGCCTAAAGCCAGCTGTTTGGTATTTCTGTCTCATGTGAAAGGCAACATCTCAAAAGGGGAATAGTAAAGGTTTTTCAAGGTGCTGTCTAGCCATGCCAGAGCGGCCTGCCTCATCTAGAACCCTGTCAATGGTGATTTATTTATTTTTTGTATCTCTCTAATTAGTCCCAAGAGAGGAAAAACAGCACTCTTTGTTTGCAGATACCAAGCCTTAGCCACGAAATGTTTTCATAACCAATCATTTCTGAAAATATTCAGGTCATAAATCTGTGGGGAAAGCTAGCTCCCCAGCTGATGAGCTGCTAGAGACAATGGTGACTGGGTGCAGGGAAGCAAGAAAGCATACAAGCTGACACAGCCTATGTTTTCTCCATTCCACATGGACATTAGACACAGACTCTGAAATTCCAGCCCTCAGATTACAAATGCAAAACAAAATTAAGGTAAACGTCAAACCAAGTTAGCTAATCACTTTAATTTGTGCTTTCCCACGCTAGGCAAGTAGACCTGGAGAAGGCACACCCAGCTGAAACTCACAGCTTCATGGCTGTTGCCATAGGGACAGCAAAGCTTGAGAACGCTGCTTTTTTGACTCCTCGGGAAGTACATAAACTAATGAACTGATCAGCATTCTGGGCCTACTTTTGTAAAATAAGCAGCCAACTTTCAACAGGGCCAAAATTCAAACAGAAACTCTTTCAGATATATAAAAAAGGAGCCAGCTTTAGTACTGTTAGAACTTGGAAGGACACAGCTCTGTTGTTGTAAACTCAAGCAGCCAAGACCCTCTGAAGAAACAGCTAACTTCCTTTCCATTCTGTCTGTTGGCTCTCTCTTAAGTACATGTGAGGCAAAGTTACTTTCAATAACTGCTTGGTGGTTTCTGCAAGAGACCCCAAGTGTTCTGTACCTCTGTCAGCTTCCCTTCATCCCCCAAGTAGATATTTGTAAGTTACTTTTTCAGATAATTAGCTAATCTACCCCCTCTACTGTGATGGCACACTCCTATAAAAAGCAACTCTAAAAGCTGCAGTTATATCACAAAAGGAGTCCCCTTATTTCTTGATAAGTTATACCCATAATGTACTATATTTATATTTTTGTTCTTGGGGGAAAGAAACTAATTGCAAGTAATTAGTTATTTGTAACTGCTTAGCTCAAACTCTGCAATGCCTTCTTCACCACGATTGGAGTTTAACAATACTTAACAAAAATTCCAGGTCTTTCTCACAACACTGGCCTTAATGAGACGGAAGGAGGTTGGGCATCTTGTCCCAGCCACAAGATGCAGAAGCTCAGACATTGTTTTAATTTTGCTAAAGAGGAAAAATAGCACCCTTTGTCTTGTGCACCCTCAGAGGCAAGGAATCTCACAGTATTTGACAGTTGTTCACCAATGCATCTCATCAAGTTGAGATAACCTAAACTGCTGAAAATTAAAAATTTGCAAAGCATTACCTCTACCTTTATAATCAGAGCTTGGGACATTACTTTTAAGAGACCCTTCTAGTTGTGTTACCCATTTCTTTGCTTAGGCATCAAGCCATTATCATCAGCATTGCCGTATCCTAAGGAAGTCATTTGTGTCGCTTATTATGACTGGGTTGCCACCACCATTCTTGTTGCACCTTTGAAAAGTGCAGGAAAATTCTCTCCAGTCTCCCCAAGAAAATCCCTCAAGCATTCTTCGACTTCTGCCAGTAAAAACACCAACATATTCACCCATTAAATTCAATGAGAGTGTGATTTACTGCTTCCAGTGTGCATAGTAGGATTTATTGTCTAACTACTCACTCCTCTCACTATGGATATTTAGGGGTTAGTGTCCTTTTTCTGAGTTGCTTTAGGGTACATTTGACAGGGTTGAAAGGAGGGAGACAAAGGCTGAGGGTGGGGGACAAGGAAGACAAGCAGAAATTCTTCCCTCATATAGAATGCTGACAGGATTCTGATAAATTCAATGTAAATGTGTGCCATAAACTTTTGACAGCCCCATGACCCTAAATCCCAGTATATCGATATACCACTGATCCATCATGCATGGCTTCAGCATAGCAGTATTATGTTTATTCTTCTTTTCTTAAAAAATATACTTTTCCAATCTTTTCCTAAGGACAAAACACTCAGCCTATCATGGCAACTTTATGCCCTGGCAATGAGAATGTCCTGGTTGGCCACCAAAGTCGCCTGTAACTAGCCACTCTCCACATAAATATTCCTTATCAAATAAGCGCTATATCTCTCACCAAGCATCTGGAAAGAAATTTGGAAAATTCATAAGCAAGAATAATTAGGCCCATAGGGAATGATGCAAGAGACTGGTCCAGCCCACACACAGAAAGAGAGATTTTGAGGGCCAGCCTTCCTGTTCCACAGCTGAAGCTCACAGGCACTGTTCCTCCATAAAGGTGGGAAATACCCAAAACATGAAGGGCTTTCTGCATTGCACCATGAGCTGTATGTGTTTTGATTCTAAAGGTGGACAGCAAATCCTTCATGCAAACAAACCCTTTCAGTTCGGCTTGCTTTTGAAAAGACAGGTGTGTGGTTTTTTTAAAAAAAACTTTAGTTTGATCTGCCCATGGCTTTCTTCTTTGCAATTGTTTGATCCAAAGAAAGACTAAAAAGCAGACAATCATTTTGATCATTAATATAAAGAGGGCTAAACATTTTGATTGCTTCCCAGTTTTAGAAAACCTTTTAAAAGACGTCCAAGTCCTAATATGGCAGTACTTCATGCACTTTCATCCTCTGCCTTGTCTTCTATCCAGTCATAATTATATTTCACCAGAGTCAATTCCCTTTTTTTCAATATGATTCACTTCCAAGTAAATACCTTTAGTATTGCAGCTTGAATTGTCCAGTAGCAATGCCAGCTGCACAGATTTGGGCAGAATACATAGGTGTAGTAATGGATAGTCAACATTGTGATTGCACGTGTGGTTTATACTGGGATGATGACCTGCGTTTCACAATATCAGTTACACTGAATAGTGTGTAAATGTGTGTGTATGTGTGTGTAATGTATTGTTAATACACACACCTATAGTATTTTAGATGGCACACTTTTATTCTTTATTGTCCAGAAAAATATTAGAATATGATGGGGGAATTTAAGATCTCAGTAATTTCCTCCTGCATCCAAGAGAATGCTGTATTCTGGTTCCACTTGGTTTTTTAAAATGCTATTTTTCTGAAAAAGGCCAAACCCAAATTAGGTGTATTACAGCTTACAATGTAAAGGGCAGGGGAAATAAAAGCATTGCACAAATGCTGAGCGCCCTCTGCTGGTTTCCTGGACAAATAATTTGTCAGCCTCTTGCTGTTTAATGTGCAGAGTTCTCTGATTGAAGAAAAAACACAGACACACTCTTCTTCTACAAAAAGACACGTGTATTAACAAAAATATGCACAAATATACAAAGTAGCAGACCTTCGGCATGGCAGCAAAAATAGAGGCAAAGTACATAGAGGATAGTAGCATAGAGGAAGGAGAAGGAGATACATTCATGTTCACAATGTTCCCTTATATACAGTTGAACTGATGCTTCTGTTCAATCACTTCAAGTGTTGCACCATCTTCCTTTACATGGGTGTTGCATCATCCACAGATGTGCATCATCTTCTTCTCAGTCACTGTGACTCAGCACTTACACAGGTGATCATCATGTTAGTTCATTAATGTTACAGTCTGTTCAGGCCTATAAAATTCTCAGTACTTTGACACCCCTCCTAATTTTATGCCTGAACAGAACATAATCCCATTTCTTTAATTATTTCACTATGCTTTTGAGCATTCAAAGGTTTAGTTAAGATATCTGCAACATTTTCTTCAGTCTTACAATATTCCAATTCAATTAATTTCTCTTTTATTGCTTCTCTTACATTGTGGTATTTGATATCCACATGCTTGCTTCTATTTTTTACTCTTTCTGTTAAAGCCATATGTATGCATGTAGTATTATCTTCCAAAACTTTTATTGCACCACATGTCTCAATTTTCAAATCTTTTACTAATTGTTTATACCAAATCAATTCCGAACATAACTCTGATAAGGCTGCAAATTCTGCTTCTGCAGTTGAGGTAGCTACAGAGTTTTGTTTTCTGGATTTCCAACCAACCAAATTATTTCCAAGCATTATCACAAAACCAGACATTGATTTTCTATCAATTTCATCATTGGCCCAATCACTATCAACAAAAGCAGTTAATTTTAATTCCTCTGATGGTTTTATTACCAAATCATAATCACATGTTCCTTTCAGGTATCTGAAAATTCTTTTCACCCCTTGCCAATGTTTTATGCTTGGTTTTGACACATGTCTACTTAAAATGTTTACAGAAGCTGCTATATCTGGACGTGTCCAGTTTGCCAAATATATTAAACTTCCTTTCGCAGAATGATACAATTCTTGATCCTCAGAATCTTTAGTATTTTCATCACTTTTCTGAAAATCTACAATCATAGGAATATTTACACTTTTACATACTTGCATGCAATATTTCTCTAATATTTGTTTAATTTTCAACTCTTGACTCAATACAAAACCTTGGTTTGTTTTCTGTATTTGTATTTCTAAATAATTTTCTTTTGAACACCCATTTGCTACCTATTACTCTATGTTCTGCAGGCAATTTGGTTTCAGTAAATACTTTGTGTTCTTCCATGGGCCTCATTTCTTCTTCCATGGCATCTTGCCACTTCTTTCTAAATCAGGAAGTGCCATCACTTCCTCATAATTCCTAGGTTCCTGGTATACATGGCAAACTCTAAATTCCCCCACTCCAAACCTTTTGGATGGAACTCCCTTGTTTGCCCTCTCTGATCTCCTAGGACCTTGTGGCTCTGGTTCATTCCCTGATTCACTACCTTGTTCATCTTCCTGTTCTTCTTCATCTTCAGTTGTGGATTTACTTGTGTCTTCTTCAGTTTCTTCTCTGTTTCTGTCTGCCTATACTGGTTCCTTTTTGTGTCAGATATTGGGATAAAAACTTGTGAATTAGCATGAATCTTATCCTAGTTTTCGTGCTCATTAAAACTTGCTGATCTGGAAATTACAATGTTCCTATTTCCATCTAGGAATCTGTATGCTTTTGAACCTGGTTCATACCCAAGAAATCTCATCTTCTTTGCTTTGGCTTTACAGTGGGGTCTTGACTTAAGAACGGCTTGAGTTAAGAACATTTTGACTTAAGAACTACTCTCATAGGAAAATATTGACTTGACTTACATACTTAGATTTGAGTTAAGAACTGAAAAAAACCATGTGGGAGGCAGGGAAAGTGCAAAATTTGAACTTTCAGTTAACTGTTGGCCAGTGAAAAGGGTGCCTGTCTGCTTCCTCACTCCTCCCTGCATTTAGAGAGTGGATTGGGAGACAGCCTTCAGACTGCCTGGTACTGTACTGCCTGGACTGTATCTTCCCTGCCTTCCCTGAACCTTTCTTGACCTAAGAAAAAAAGAAACAAAATATCCCCCTCTAGTGGTCGAAGGCGGAATAGCAGCTTCCCATTAGTTTCTATGGACGGAAAAGAGCAGATACGGATCAAATGGTTTTCAATGCATTCCTATGGGAAATGCAGATTTGACCTGAGAACTTTTTGACTTGAGAACCGCCTTCCAATACGGATTAAGTTCTCAAGTCAAGACCCCACTGTACCTTTTCTTCTCAATTGCTTTGGAACATGTACCCAAGCGATACACCCAAAAACCCTTAAATGCTTTAATGATGGCTCCTTGCCATATAACATGTAATAGGGAGTCTGATCAATTGCAGAAGACCAAATTCTGTTAATCAAATAATTCGAAGTCTGCAAAGACTCCGCCCAATAACCATGCTTGCTAGCATCTGCTAGCAAGGCATCTTTCATGGTTTGAAGCACACTGTTCCTTCTCTCAGCTACACCATTCTGAAATGGAGAGTAAGGGCTGGTTTTTCTGTGACTTATACCAGTACTTTCTAACCAACTCTGAAATTTACTGTTCATGAATTCAGAGCCTCTATCCATTTGCAACTGCATCACCTTGTGGTCAAAACGTCGCTCAACAAATGTCACCCAATTTCTAAAACTATTAAACACTTCTGTTTTAGCTTTCAGCACATAACAAAATAAATATCTAGAATAATCATTCACCAATACAAGAACATAGTTAGCCCCTCCTAAAGAGGGTGCAAAAGGCCCTATTAAATCAGCATGTACTTGTTCAAAGGGCCTTTTTGTTTGTCTGAAGCTTATTTTGCCTTTGCTGCAACACAGTTCTTTTTCTTAATTATACATTCACCTCTATCAAATATTACTGTAAAGCCTTGTCTATCCAAAGCTGACACACTTAATATATTACAATCAAGTCTGGGAACAAAAAGAACATTTTTTAGTTCTTCATTTAAACTGGGTATATAAACTTTTCCCTGACCAGAAACTTGAGCCTTATCTCCATTCGCCAAGGTAACACTGTCCTGATCCAATTCTCCTAGAAAAGAAAACAATTCTACCTCATTAGTTAAATGAGTCATAGCACCGCTGTCAACAATCCAAGAAACTGTCTGAACGACCTTGGACTTATCTCTATCTCTTGTTTTCTTCACAAGAGAAATCCTCCCTCTTCTGCCTTCTCCAGAGCGTCTGTAAGCTGCTTGTTCTCTGCCTTTTGAAACTGTCTCTCTTTGTTTTATGCTTTTAGCCTGTTTACAGTCCCTTAAAAGATGATTTTCAGATCCACAATTAAAGCAATGTTTTATAGTCATGGCACACCCACGCTGTTCTCTATCAGTACTAGGCGTTCTTCGTTTTACACTGCCATCTGGATTAGGTCTCATGTGGTTTTTCTCACCATTGTCGGACCTCTCATCCCAGCGTTGTTGTTCCTGCAAAAGGCGGCTCATAATGTACTCCAAACTCAGCTGTGCATCAGGTAAAGTCTAAAGGCCTGTCACCAGCATATCAAATTCACTAGGCAGGCTGCTCAGAATAACAAAAACCTTATGCTGTTCAGTAAATTGCACATTCATTAGCTCTACTTCATTGTTTGTAAGTGCTTGGATACTCTCTCACCAGGCTGTAACTTACATTTGTAGAGTCTTCTGGTCAGTTATATCTTCGTACCAGCTGTTTCTCTTATGTAAATATTCTTAAGCTGATCCCAGACTGCCTTTGCTGTAGTCAGTCCTTGAATATGAATTAACTGATTATCTTCAATAGAGAGCACCAAGGTACTAAGAGCTTTTTTGTGATCTCGTTCCTGTTCCTCGTTAAACTGCGCTGGGGGGGTTATTCACAAACTGCCATATTCCTTCCCTTCTCAACAACATTTCAGTTTTGACAGCCCACGTCTTGTAACTGCTATCATAATGGAAATCCTCCCATGCCTGCTGTATTAAACGCCATCCTGTCTGCTCTTTCAGTTCTCTGTATTCTTTCCCCTCCTGGGCTAACAACAGACGAACTGCCTTCTTCCAAATCTTATAATTCACTTTCACTTTCTTCTTTCATATAGTGATTTATCATCCACGGTACTCACCAGCCGTTCTTCACTTCAATCGGCTTGCGCAGAGCAGTCTCTGGGCCCATAACCTCTGTCAGCTTCTTGCTGTTTAATGTGCAGAGTTCTCTGATTGAAGAAAAAAACCACTCTCTTCTTCTACAAAAAGACACGTGTATTAACAAAAATATATACAAATATACAAAGTAGCAGATCTTCGGCGTGGCAGCAAAAATAGAGGCAAAGTACATAGAGGATGGTAGCATAGAGGAAGGAGAAGGAGATACATTCACGTTCACAATGTTCCCTTATATACAGTTGAACTGATGCTTCTGTCCAATCACTTCAAGTGTTGCATCATCTTCCTTTACATGGGTGTTGCATCATCCCCAGATGTTGCATCTTCTTCTTCTTAGTCACTGTGACTCAGCACTTACACAGGTGATCATCATGGCAGTTCATTAATGTTACAGTCTGGACCTGTTCAGGCCTATAAAATTCTCAACACTTTAACATAATTTCACTCTTGTTTTGTTACCAACCTGAAGCAGAAATTGATTAAAAGTGAGACAAAATTGATGCACTGCTTATGCCTAGAGGTGCCTTCTGTTTGTTTCTGCTATGCTATGAAATCCACCCCACCCCCTTGAAATGCATTTACAAAAATGGCAGAACTGAAAAATCACTCACCTGTTGACTTTTTTTTCAGCAGGGTGTCTCAATGCATAAAGTCATCTTTTTCATTGAGGATCAGGACATTTACAAGCATTCGGTACATCTTTTCCCTGCATCTGATCAATATGCATTTTTTTCAAGACACGAACAAACAGAATGATTGTTCCTTGTCGATGCATGCTACTTGTATTGGCACAAATTGTTTAGCCCAGGATGATACAATTCAATTATCCACACAGAGCTTAATATTATAATAATTCTTCTCTAATTCTCCCATCATCTTCACCACCATCTTCCTCTGGTGATATCAACACCTGCTCCTTTCCCTTTATACTTCCTTTTACACTTCGGTCCTGCCCATTTCCTGTATGCTCTATCACATAAGATGATATAAACAATATATTCTGGAAACAAGGATTTAATACAATTTCTATTGTCCATATATTTCATGCTTTCATTGCGTATAGCTGTTGATTCAATCCCTTCCCCTGCCCTTAATTTTTTGAAAAAGTAGAATGGTTTTTATATGTAGTGAAAAGGTTAAGAAGTTAGCTGAGAATCAGCTAATTAGATCATGGTGTACAGAAGCAAAAGTTCAGTTTGTCCAAGATGTGGAACTGATGCATCATTTGAAATCTTATGAGGAGATGATTTCATGTCAGAAATCCTAAGAGAATATTTACTGAAAGTGCTAGAATAAAACACAATTGGTATCTGTTTTTCTAAAGTATGGGGAAATACTTTGAAGATGTTTTACATAATTTTATGCTATTTCCCTAAAAGATACATGGCAAAATGTTCCCCTTTCTGGAGGACTGTTGTTCTGTTACTTTCTTTAATGTTAACCTGCTTTTTAAAAAAGCCTATAGTTGCCATGCAATTCACCAAATATCTCATCTCCCTGTCTACAAATATATGCAATGCACCATTTCATGAAGCTCCTGCTGGCTAGCTTATACCACATATGTTCAATGTTATCACAAAGTCCCTACTTTTCCCATTTGAAAAGTCTTTTTAAAGGATCAATATTTCAGCCCCTGCAGCCTGGACTCTTTCCAAATTAAAAAAAAAAGAATGTGAGGCCAACCATTTTTTTTCATAATAAGCAAGATTGGTCTTTTCAATTCATATGATGACGTGTTTTAAAAATGGGATTGTTTGGGGCCACCTATTTATGAATGGGATGGGGTGAAACAGTTTTACTTTTTAAATAAATCATAATTTGAAACCTCTTTGCCCAAACCTCCCCAAATTTGGCACAGAACAATAGCAGACAGTCTGCTACAAATGTGCCAAATTTGGTGCTAATCTGAAGTTTATTTCAAAGTTATAACTTCTTTCTTTTGGCTGCTCCCATTTTAAAATTTCCTTTGTAATATGTCGATATTGTCTGCAATCCAATATCATAACTGCACTCTTATGCAGTTATAATCCACACTCATTCTTGTGGCCATGTAGGGAAGCCATTAACATCAATTGTCCTCTATATATCAACTGTCCTTTCCCAGCTCATTAGATTATTGTCTGTTAAGTGTGAAGGTTTGTTTTAAAGAGCACATTGCAGACAGGGAGGTTGCAGAATGCAGGGATATGTATTCAAAGTGTGATTTTGGTCCCACACTCATGATCCTAAAGCAGCTCCCAGAATCCCATAACATTTAGGAGCAAACTAGGCAGTGCACTTCCTTAAAAACAGAAAACATATTAGTTATCCAATTACACACTGTCCAAGAACTTCATGCCCTAGAAACAAATCTCCCTGTGACCAATCAGAAAACAAAGCAAACTCATTCACAAGCTATGAAAGGTGGGGAAAGCTTGTGCTCTGACAATCAGAGCACTGAGAAGTCAAAGTATTCAAATACCAAGCAGAAAACCATGGAAATCTCAAAAGGAGCGATGCAAATAGGGATGTATTTATAAGTCCCGCCCTCACATCCCCACCCACCTAAAAGTCCTGTCTTGAAATAAATGCACCTACAGTGTTCCTGTGATTGGCAGACCTTTCTTACCAGGGTTGCTAATCACAGGAATGCATTAGGGACTGAATGCGCAAATATCTTCCAGTCCACCTCGTCTCCTCAACATCATCAGATCTTTCCATGAGGGAATGAAAGGCACTGTAGTTTTTGACGGCTCAACATCAGACCCCTTTGACATTCGAAGCGGAGTGAAACAGGGCTGTGTCCTCGCACCAACACTTTTTGGGATATTTTTTGCTGTCATGCTGAAGCATGCCTTTGGAACTGCAACCGAGGGCGTCTATCTCCGGACTAGATCAGACGGAAAGCTCTTTAATCTTTCTAGATTGAGAGCAAAGACCAAAGTACAACTGAAATGCATGCGGGACTTCCTCTTCGCAGATGATGCAGCCATTGTTGCCCACTCTTCCGAAGACCTCCAACAACTCATGAATCGTTTCAGCAAGGCCTGCCAAGACTTTGGACTAACAATCAGCCTGAAGAAAACACAAGTCATGGGCCAGGGGGTGGACTCACCTCCTTCTATTACCATCTCCACAAAAGAATTGGAAGTTGTTCATGACTTTGTGTACCTCGGCTCAACCATCTCTGACACCCTCTCTCTAGATGTCGAGTTGGATAAACGCATTGGCAAAGCAGCCACCATGTTCTCTAGACTCACAAAGAGAGTATGGCTCAATAAGAAGCTGACGACACATACAAAGATCCAGGTCTATAGAATCTGTGTCCTAAGCACACTCCTGTACTGCAGTGAGTCCTGGACCCTTTGTGCACGGCAGGAGAGGAAGCTGAACACCTTCCATATGCATTGCCTCCGACGGATTCTTGGTATCACCTGGCAGGACAAAGTTCCAAACAGTGCAGTCCTAGAACGAGCTGGAATTTTCAGCATGAATACATTACTGAAGCAGCGACGTCTACGTTGGCTGGGGCACGTCGTGAGAATGACTGATGGTCGGATTCCAAAGGATCTCCTGTATGGAGAATTAGTGCAGGGAAAGCGCCCCAGAGGGAGACCACAACTGCGATACAAGGACATCTGCAAGCGAGATCTGAAGGCCTTAGGAATAGACCTCAACAGATGGGAAAACCTGACATCTGAGCGTTCAGCCTGGAGGCAGGCACTGCATCACGGCCTCTCCCAATTCGAAGAGACCCTTGCCCAGCAGGCCGAGGCAAAGAGGAAGTCACAAAAGCAGCAAAAGCAGGGAGCCAGACAGGGGACAGATTGGATTTGTCTTCAGTGTGGAAGGGACTGTCACTCTCGAATTGGCCTTCTCAGCCACACTAGACGCTGTTCCAAATTCTCCATACAGAGCACATTACCATAGTCTCTCGAGACAGAAGGATGCCTATGATGGTATGCATAGGGTTGGGAGTACTTATTTATGTCCTTGCTTCATCACAACACTTTAAGACCTACATGCTTCCAGGCTGAATGCCTTAAAATGGCTTCTGTGTGTGTCCCTATCTGTGCCTCTATGAAGCATTTAATCTATGTGATACACTTTCTGTTTCTGAGTCTGTCACAATTACAATAACCTTCATTATTTTAGGGCACATGCAGAATCAAAGGGAACTTTTTCCCTATTTGCTGTCATACTGGAGGGGAAAAGGCCTTCATGTTACGAACATTTCTTACTGTGACATGCATACAAATGGTTTCAGGCTTTGAACAGCACAAAACACCTACAGTACCTTTTTTCCCTCTTATGAGAGCAATGGCAGTATACAGTATATAGCAATTTCTTTTCTCTTTTGTTATTATAAATCAAGGAAATATTCTGCTTTCCCATTGTTTCAGCAGTAGCTTTGCTTTTTATATATAAACAGTCATATTTTAATGGCCCCATAAGGTATGATATTCATTACTATTAAGTATTTATTTTCATTACAATATTTGCCTATCATTGCAACGTGAATGCTTCTAACAGTTTACTGAGTGCATTTATTTATTTGTAACAAAGCACTGAGAATGTATGGCTCAACCTGCATCCTTTCCTCTATCCTGTCTCATTTAAATCTGAAGATAAATCCTATTGATTTAAAAAGGACCCACTTCCCAGTGGGTCCACTGCAGTCTTTGTGAGGGAAGAAAGAGCCTAGTTTTGAACAGAATTTAACAATGCAAAAACCACAGATAGGTCCTTTTAAATCTTATCTGGCATGGCATCTTGAATGCACCTGCTGAATAAATTCACCAGTTTATGAGGCAATAAATATTATCTTTTGTGACCACAATTCGAAAAGAGTAAAATGTATTGTGGAACTACTCTTGTATTTCGAGCACAACATGACTTAAAGGGTTTCTACAAGACTCTTAGCCATCTTAGCACCCATTTATTTATCCCACATATAGAAGAAAAGAAAAAGAAAACTACCTTTATGTTTAGGTTTGTTGTATTTATGTTAAGAGATGGGGGTATTTGTATTTCACACAGCTGGACTTAACGAGGGTCCACTCATGCCTTTGGTGGCGGCCTCACTCTTCCTTCCAATCACTCCCAGAGCCCCACTTGGCTAGACTCTCGAGGATGAGTCTCTCTGCAAGGCTGTTGAGTCACTAGCTGAGCGGCGCTCCGGGAATGATTGGAAGGAAGAGCGAGGCCACTACCGCTGGTGGATGCTTGAATGGACAGTCTGGCCCCAGGGGGGTAAGTCCAGATGTATGGGGGTCTTCAAATACGAATACCCCCATCCCTACTTTTCTTAGTAATTTTTAAAGAAGTAGCCGTTTTAGCCTGTGCAAGCATATCAGATGAAAAAGCAAAACAAAAACAAGAAAACAAAAGAGACAAAAATGTTGTGACACCTGAAAGACTAACTGCCACATTTTAAAGGGAGTTTTCATGGCTCAAGACCAGACATATGACTGACACTACAGGACTGTCATATTTACATATGCCCACCCCCCAAATAGGAGATCTCCTACATTGATCCCCACAGTTTGCCACTTGTGTGAACTATACTACTGTTACCTTGTGGACTGATCACTGAAGTTAATCATAGCCTGATAGCCTAGTCCTTTACTAATGAACCATTGTCACTTTGTCCATTATTGGTATCACCAATTAGTCATGGAGTCATGTATAAATATGGCCGTCACTGTTATCACTGAGGGAGTGGCCTTTGTCCATGAAAGTTCACCTTAAACTATAGCTGTTGGTCTTTCAGGTACCACAATGTTCTTGTTTCTTGTGTGTGTGTGTGCGCGTGTGCTTGTGTATTGTTATTGCCTGATACATGTCCACTTAGTGAGTTATGATGTATTTTCTGACCTCATGAGTAGTAGTGTATGTAGTGTGGTTAGATTTAGCAGATAAATTTACACCACCTGTTGTGTTTCCTAACCCCATTAAGAACTCCTGTGTCCCTTCAAAATGGGACCAGCTCTCTGATAACAAGATTGTGACACTTCTCCTTCTTGTATAAGCTCCTTATAGCTTGCCAACATTTTTGTCCCAATGTGATAGATAGGCTTGGACAGAAAAGGACCTCAGGGGCAAAATGTATTAGCATTAGGTAGGCTGGAGGAAATTTTCTTCATTTTTAATGAACCATTTAAAAATTAGTTATCCATTTACTGTACATCCCTGATGTAACTTTTGCATTTGGTGTCAATCATTATTGTTCGGAAGCATTATCAGCGTATTTATGATGGTATGAATGCCAGCACATTTCAGGGCTGAGCTTTGTCTCTAGGGGTCAAATACAGCCTGAAGGGAGCCCAAGGAGAATGGTCTCTCTGTCCTCTTTGAGTACATTTGGCAACTTTAATGGCTGCCAAGGACTGCACTCCCAAGACAGTAGGACTAATGGGGGAGGGACAGGATCAAAGAGGCTAATTGGATTTTTAAAAAAATTAAAAGCAGCGAGCATGTACAGTGAAGGTTGTAATAACTTTTTTTGTTAACTGAAAATGGAATTAATTTAAAAGGGGGGATTTAAGCTGAAAAAGTCATGTTGCATCCTCTAGTGGCCTATTACGAACAAAACAAATTAATCTCATTTGAAAATAACTGTGTTGCATCTCAGTCTTCTCTTCTCCTGGCTAAATATACCAAGTTCTCTCAGCTGTTCCTCATAGGGCTTGACTTCAAGACCTTTTAATATCCTGGTCACTCTTCTCTGGACAAATCTCATCTGGACAATGTCCTTCTTCAACTGTGGTGCCACAGTACTCTAGCTAAAGTCTGACAAAAGCAGAACAGAGTGAAACTATTATTTCCCTTGGACAACTAAAAGTAGGAAAAGAAAAAGGCCTAACCAAAGTTGGGTAATTCAGTAAGGGAAACAACAGTCTTTAGTTTGCAAGACCTGAGCTGGGATGTTAATGATATCAACATTTGGAGGTCATTTCATTCATAGAGGCACTGCACATTGGGAAGTAACTTAATTGCACATAACATAAGCATTGCATCCCATTCTATAGTTCTCAAACATAGGTTGAAATCCTGTTGCTTAGAGCAGTAAGTTGCAGCTAGAATAGGACCGTTGAATCAACTGAAACTATGGAGGAGTTGAGTCATCAAATCCCCATTGACTGAATGGGCCTACTTTACTTTGCTAAGCAACAGGATTTCAGTCATTCTGTCAGAAAATGAACACTTTACATAGACATTCTTACAGGGAACTTCATTTTCCCATTTTTCCCACTTAAGAAGATGCAGTTGCCATTCTTGGCAAATTCAATTTTCCCATTTCGAGTCTGCATCATAAGTCTGAATGTCTTCTGCCAAGTTTGACCGTATGTCTGATCTAGTCCTCACAGACCTCATGCTTGTAGATGTTAACTCCCAGAGAAGCCCAGAAAATGATGATCAGGCTTTCTCTGAAGTGGCACCGTCTCTACAGAATGCTCTCCCACAGGAAATATGACAAGTGCCTTCCCTCTGCATATTTAGAAAGTTCCTAGAAACAGAACTATTCAGATAATCCTTTGGGGTGCTTCTTTAGGAAGTATTGCCCCCAAATAGCTGGGACATTGAAGAGATGAATACTTCAGTATTGTAATGTAAATCTGTAGTGTGTTCTGGAAATCATTTCACCACCCGTTTTAGGTTATGATTTATGTTTGGGATAGTTTACTGTTTATATTATTATATATGTACATTTGATTTGTTGTACATCTCCCAGAGCATCAATTTGCTAGTGGGTAGTATATAAATCAAACAAACAAATGAACAGGCTATTCCACCCTCCATTCCCCCATACAAATATTTGGCAAAAATACTCCAGTTCAACCTGGACAATTGTGGAATCAACCTATTCGGTACTGCTTTTTAGCTGGGCTGCTTTAGGTTTTACACAACTACTGATGAAGTAAACTCCCCTTCCTACTATTTTAGTAGCCAGGCTGACCTGGAGTATGATTTCTCATCAATTAAAATTTAAGTCCCATACTCATGACATATGAACTTTCTGGGATAATTCATGATTTAACAAGTTGGCAAAACCATTTTTACAAGGAAAAAATAGCTTGATCATGGAATATACACATTTCATCAATGGATAAGCCTACACAATAAATTTTAAAAATCATTTTAAACATTGTGATCCACACATGACTTACTTTTTCGAGAAAAAAAATATTTACAATTACAACATATGTGGGCCATCAACCTCGTGTGCCTCAGCAACTCCTTGAAGTCATTAACTACATTTTCAAAGAAAGTGAAGCCAACACTATTAAAAAGCACTAAATTTGAAACTAATGGAATAAGAATGTACTGGAACAAAGAAATGGACTGTACAGTTTAAATTAACCAATGGAAATTGGCTGTAGCTTCGTTGCCTATAATCTCTTTAGATCAGGAGTTATGCTTGGTTCAGCAAAAATTAAAGTTTCAAAGTTATTGCCATTGCAATGTTTATTTGGTGGGGGGGGCAGGAACGGGCCACTTCAGCTATATTTTTGTGTTGCAGTAGAGCTGCTTCTTGAGGGCAAGTCAGCATTTCAGTGGTGGTCCCTTTTTTGTTGGGTGCATTGCAGTATATCAACTTTGTAATAGAAGAATTCTATATATTTGTAGATATGTACATAGTTTTAAACTATGTTCCTGAAACTTGGAACTTAACTGGTGGTCAGTGCAGTTGGATTTTGAGAGTGCTTAACATCACTAAAAGACTTAGGCTCCCAGATTTGAAAGATAAACATACGCAATCCATTATTCAGTGTCAGAAGATCTCACTATTTCCTTGACTTTCAGAACCAGCTCATGGAAAATTTACTCAAAGCAGTGTCTAAGTGGCACCTAGGTCTTGCAAAATTATTCAGATATATACAGGGACTTTCACCAAAGTGATGGAGGGACTGAGGGGAGGAAGGAATGGAAAGGACTCTTCCATAAAGATTTGATAGCTTTCTTGCCCACAGTAGCAAGATTTAAAGTGTTTTAAGATGGGCTTTTGCCTTGCTTTCTACATATGAAACTTCTTCACCACAAGCTTCTTCTTCTTCAAAGGAATCTGTCAACTTTTTGATATGATTTTATAGTGGCAACATAGATAGATAGACAGACAGACAGACAGACAGACAGGCAGGCAGACCGACCGACCGACCGACCGACCGACCGACCAACAGACAGACAGATAGATAGGTAGATAGATAGATAGATAGATAGATAGATAGATAGATAGATAGATAGATAGATAGATAGATAGATAGATAGATAGATAGATAGATAGATAGATAGATAGATAGATAGATAGATAGATAGATAGATAGATAGATAGATACCTGTATCTCTTCAGTATATTCTTTCCCTCTTCTTTTTATTTGATTCTGGTCAGGTAATTTGCTACCTTGCTGATATTTCAATGTTCCTACTTCAGATTTCAATTTCCCTTTGATTGATTAGATTTTAAGGAAGAGATTTCTCATTTTTTTGCCATTTTCCTCTTTTGTTTTTCCTTTTCTTTGCAGTGATTTTGGTTTCTACATGACACCATCTAGGATTCTGACCATATTTTTTTGTCTCCTCTTATTTTCTTTTTCATCTGTTCCCACCAGTACTACACAGTTAGGTTTTTCTTTCTTCTGATTATAGGAATAGTCTTTCTACATATTTCCTTGATATTTATCATCAGTTTCATCTGATAGTTATCCTGGTTCATGGTCAATTGAGTTTGGTGATGCAAAACTCTTCTTTAGATTAGGCATCCTTCAGTCCCGAGAGACTACGGTAACGTGCTCTGTATGGAGGACTTGGAACAGCGTCTAGTGTGGCTGAGAAGGCCAATTTGAGAGTAACAATTCCTTCCACACTGAAGACAAATACAATCTGTCCCCTGTTCTTTATAGAACTTCTGTTCTACCCATGCCAAACACAAAGAAAAAAAAAATTAGATGTATGATCAGCTTATATTAATATATACACCTAACCCATGATTATAGTTTATATATTCCTCACTTTTTACAATTTGCTATCTATTTTCATTTCCTTGTTATTTTGTTTGTTTGTTTCTTCTCTTCTTATTTTATCTCAAAATGTATACAATTAAAATCCAACACAATTATATTTTCTTTTAAAAGAACAAATTGTTTGCTTTTTGTTTCTTTTCTCTTTAAACATGAGATTTTCAGATATTATCTTTGGGTAAGATTCCTTTACACATTCCACATTCAAAAACTTGCACACATTTATGGAAGTATTTTATCATGTCAGAATTTGCTTCCATGAGGGCAATGTGTGGCGCTCCAGATATGGACCACAGCTTCCATGATTGTTTACCATTAGCTATGCCAGGTAGAGGTGATGGTAATAAAAAGGCATACCTTTGACATCAGAAAGGGCAACAAATGAAAACAAATGTTCTGTTCTCCCACCCTCAACACTTTATTGCTGATTTCAAACTCTTACCTATACCTCCCACTTCAGTGGCATCTGCAGATTCAGTGAGCACTTTCTTCTACTTCATTGTGGCCTTTATAAACATGTTCAGAAACACTAGATTTAGGCTAGAACCTTGGAGAACCTCACTTGTCATTTCTCTTCAGGGTGATAAGGAAACTGTAGTAGACCACTATTTGGATATGACCTATCACTTAGCTCCAACATCATCTAGCTAAGGTTGCTATATTACCTGTTCAGCTGCTCACCTAATTGCTAAAGGTGCCTCACAGTGCCTGTTTGGACCATTACATGGCCTGGATTCCCAGCCTTCATTTTAAAAGGATTGTGAATCTGATGCCTTTGTAGAACGTAGTCAAAAGGTGGAGTCAGTGCTTTGGCCTATAGTTTGTGAGAATCAATGTTTCAATGGGATTAGCTAAGAAGTGAAGCAGCCCACAGTTTCAAGGGTAAATATTGCAATGTCGGGTACATGTTGTCCTTTTTTAAACAGCTGAAATCTAATGTTTGTTTCCAGACATGCCTGTACTGTTCATACAGAAAGCAATTAACCCGTAGCAGTGATCGGTGTGTGGATGCACAGCTAGCCGGCCTGACTTCTGGAAGGGAAGCCAGGCTGTTGCCTCTGAAGATGGAGGCAGCAGAGGAGAAAGAGGGGGTGGCAGGACCAGGTTGGGAAGCAACTGGGGTAGAAGGAAGTGGACGACACATCCATTCTGCTGAAGCAAAACAAAACTCTGAGCAGAAAAAAGTTTGGTGCTTCATTTTGTTAAAATGGGATCTCCAAACCAAACTACAAACCAAAATCAAGAACCAGCCCAGTTTGTGGGTTTTTTTTAGTTTGTAGTTCAGTTTTAGTGACAATCTTTGCTAACACCCAGCCCCCCTTTTTTATTATTTCAAAAAGTGAGAGGGGATCAGTTAACCACTTTTCACCCAAACATAAAGCAATAGTCAGGGCTGCTTTTCAATAAGATCTCTAGATATCAAATACCAATTAAGCACAAGAAAGTATCATGTAGGCCAGTGGTCCTCAACCTTGGGCCTCCAGATGTTCTTGGACTACAATTCCCAGAAGCTTTCACCAGCACCTCTGCTGGCCAGGGCTTCTGGGAGTTGAAGTCCAGGAACATCTGGAGGCCCAAGGCTGGGGACCACTGATGTAGGCTATCTTGACTGCTGACATGGGTGTCATCAACATTCAGGCTACCCTTTGCTGTGTAATGTTTGGCATCCTTTTTCCAATTGGCTATGAAAGAGTAATATTGTGTAGCAATATTGGCCCATCTCCTGGCATTTTGAATCATGGATACAAAAGCACAATATCCCACATTTTTAAACAGGATTTTTTAAAAAGAACTGAGTTTGTATTAATTTGGCTGTAGAAGCTATATCTATATCTGTGAGTGAAATAAAGTGGTGAGTAAAGATGAGCTCAGATATTTTCTAGCTGTAATAAAATATTCAATCTTCATCTCTGCAAGAAGTGACAGCTTGCATTTTTCCTATGATTTCTGCATTTTGTCTTCACTTTCCCCTGCATTTTTTCCTATCAGGTGACAGTATGTCACTTGTCAGAGGTTCCTGTGATATTCTCATGTATCTGAAGGAGACTCTTTTTTTTGGCAACAGTAAAAAATTGATAGGAGAAATAACAGCCAGCTCATAAGAATATTAGCAAAAGCTGAACATGTACAGCAGAAATGGTATAATTTATTTATTTGCATCAGAAATGTACCTGCATGCTTTAGGTAATTTCCCCTCTTCATTTTATTCTGTAACCAACCCTGTAAAGTAGGTTTGGTTGAAACAAAATGGCAGAGCAAAATATAAGAACTTCATAACTGAGCATCGTTTCAACTTGTGTTCCCTGCTCCAGACCCATTACTTTAACCATTATGCTATACTGGGTCCATCAGATCAGTGGTTACTATATAAATTATTCTAAGGCTAAAATACATTGGCCAGTAGCTGTCATATAGCTATGCCATCATAGCTGGATTGGTGTCAGCAACAATAGCAGATTATTTCTAATTAAAGAGTGTGCACAACTTCCTCTTATTATGTGTGCATCAAATGCACCCTAAAATGGAAGCAGCGACCCTTCAATTAACAGACATCTGCTGTTCCTGCTGATCTAATTCCTGATGCACTAGGATAGTTGTGCTATGTAATATTGGCCTTTGGTAGAAAAAATATGCAACAGTTAATATGCTTAATGTTAAAAATCTGTGTTTATTAGCATATTATGCACCATTGTACAACACAGAGATTGGACTCTTTAATTTGCAAATTGCATATTACACAAATCAGGCTGCTCAGATTTGGAGAACTAGCATGTGGCAACCTAAATTGCATCATAGTTTACAAGTGTGAACACAAGAACATCAAGGTGAACCTTGTTAAATGCCTTGTGGAAATCAAGGCACTCCACATACACTGCATCCCCCAAAGTACCAAGCTTGTAACTGTATGAGAGATTAGTCTGACCTGACTTATTTTTTGGAAAGCTATGTAGACTTTTAGTAATCTCCGTTTTCTTTTCCAAGTGCTCACAGACCCAATGATTAATGGTCTCTCCTAGAAGCTTTCCTCTTGATTGGTTTGTAGTCATCTGGAAGCATTTCATCTGACACTGGAGGACTGAACTCAGATAAAAGTAGACAGGTATTCCTCTGTGTTCAGCCCTGCCACTACCTCCTTTGTTCTGTGTGCACTAGTTGAGCACTGATGTCCTTTTGAGAGAAAATGGAGGTGCAGTAGGAAACTGAACTATTCCAAAACTGCTCTGCCATCCATTAGCATTTTGTCATCCTTTTCATGAAGCAGACCTACTGGTTGCTTCCTCCTCCTCTTGATCTAAGCATAGCTGAAAAAACTTTTGTTGTTCTGTTTATCTTCTCTTGTAAGTCTGAGCTTATTCTGGCCTTTGACCTTCTTCCTCATTTTGATTCTTCCTTGGTGATCTGCCCTTCCTTGTACTTCCTATACATGCCTCCTTGAAAATTAATCTGAACATTCCTTAGGCAGCTACCTCGTAATGTCCATTTTCATAAGAATTTTTTTTGTGATTGTGCCTTCAGTATCTCTTCTTTCAGAAACTTCCACCTGTCATGAACTCTGCTCTCTTTCAGTGTATTTGACCTGAGATCTCACCTAGTAATTCCCTAAGCTTATTGAAATTGGCTTTCTCAAAATCCAGAGTGTACAGAATACTAAACTCAGCTTTCTCTTTCCTCAGTATAAGAAATCCCAAAAGGTCATAGTCACTTTCAAACCATTTCTGCCATTTTTGACCAGTTCTTCCTTGTCAGTAGATATGTAACTAACTAGCCATTTTGGTACCTGGAACATATGGCACCATCTTCCACCCACAATGCCCTGAAGCAAGAGCACAAGAGGAGAAACGTGATGATGTCGAAATGCAGAAGGTGTTTATTCTCTCTCTCTCTCTCTCTGAAAAATGAACATGAATAGGACCAGGAGGTGTTCTTATATTTCTAACACTCACCCATAGATTCACATCTAGATATTGGTGCTCTCTAAAATTTGGTGGTCTGGGGCAAAATCCCACTTGCTGCACCCTAGTTACAGTCTTGACATTTTGGTGAGCACCAGATCTGTAAGATCTGATTTCCTTGTCATTTTTTTGCAAAAGCAAAACAAAGTGTGCTGCTTATATACCACCCCATGGTACTTAAAGCATTCTCTCGGCAGTTTGCAACTTAATTATACAGGCTACACATTGCCCCCCCCCCAGCAATTTACAAATCTTGGAAGACTGGAAAGCTGAGTGAACCTCGAGCCAGCTACCTGGGAATGAACCCAGATCATAAGCAGAGTTTTGGCTGCAGTACAGCAGTGTAACCACTGTGCTACAAGGCTCAGTGCATCTCTGAAAGATGAAGCTGTTTGTATGGCAAGTTAAAAAATTGTTAGACTTTACATTCTTGATAGAGTTGAACAAATTAGGACAGCTCAGGCCTCCCACTATTGCTATATCTCTAATCTCTGACTGTTCAGTGGTCTTAATTAGGAAGTAATCATCCAAGAGTAAGGGCCTCTCTGCAAGGCGCTTTGCTGCTGGAACATGGCTCCTTTGCCCACTTGGATGGAGGAGATGGATGCAAGTGAGGGGGCTGGGTCAGAACAAGCCTTCAAGAAGGATTCCCAGCCTCATCTCGCCCTTCCTTCATCTCAGTGCTGGAGCCAGCACCATTGCAGTGGGTCCCTAGCGGTTTTGTTTTTAACCATGTGGGCTGCTCAACACATGGGTGGCAAGTGGATCTAGTGCATTGGCACAGCCCTCAGGTCAGGAGGCAGCTTTTGGGTGACTGAGAGCCTTTGTAGGCTCCACTGGATTTGCTGGGAAAAAAAAGTAGGCAGATAGTTGTCGCAAAAATACCGTGCTTATCCGCGCCCTTTACCACAGTTTAAGGTGCTGCTGTGTTTTGCTTTGTTATTTGTCATTACAGGTCCCGTTGGGCCAAGTTTGAGTTCTGTTGAGCAGGCATAGTTATGGTATATTTTGTTTTTGTTTTTTGGCTGCCAGATATGCCAGTCGGACCAGTTGTAGTCGCAGTCTGGGCCTCAGAGATGTGGCAGCAGTGGAATGGAGGGGACGGAGAGGCATGCTTTGGGATGGATTCATGATATTGGCATCCCAGGGTTCTCCGGATGTGCCCCCTGGCATTCTGGCAATTCATTTGGAAGGCACTCACTTAGCCCAAAGGTTAGGCAAGTCACTGATCCTCTGAGTCATTGTGGACATCAGAGCTTTTGCAGCACGGTGCCACAAAACACGTATTATCTGGTCAGCGATAATTCCACAGCCGGTGTGGAGAGCTGCTCATGACCCCAGGTGAATTGATCGGGCCCGGAAGGGAGTCAACAGAGAGGTTGGCAGGGCTGTACGGCAAGGCAGTTGTTACACATCCTTTGGTTACAGTGTCATGGCCAGTTATACTGAGAGAATGGTGTACATCTGTCATATTTGGGGTTAGATATCTTCCTAAAGGATTTACAAGGGGGTCTTAGGGCTGAAATGTTCAGCTTGGTGAGGGGCATGGGACATACTAAGTAGTCCCTATGCCATGGCAAGTAGTGCACAAGGATAAGGGTTAGATGAGTTCCAAAGAAGGCACCCAGGGGGTGCAAAGCATCCTTTCTCTCAGTAGGACAGCAGCAGTGATTTACTTGAGGGGAGGGGAAGCTGGGGACCCCAGGGGACGCTTACCAATTAGGGTTAGGAGCTCCAGATGGGGCGGACTTAGGTATCTCAGCTAGTGGAGACATGGAAGTGTGCTATATGATGGGACACCGTGCTTCCACTATAGGAACTTGATTGGCGGTCTGGACTGGGAGGTCAAGGTTGACTCCAGTTACAGACCAGTTTGGTGCACTATGGGATGCCCCCTTGTAAAAGGGAATTTTAGGTTATTATAAATAAGTTAATAAAATTATGGCCCTAGTTAACCCATATATCTGTGTCTGTCTCTTTATTCTGTACTGGGTGGGCAAAGTCTAGCTTTGACATCTGTAATAGCCCTCTATCGTGATGTCAATGTTGTTTTCTTCTACTTTGATTCTACCCAAATGCTCTCCACCTATCTTCCATGGTTCAAGTCAGAGATTCCCTTTCAGGAAATGCTATTGCCCCACCCCCTTGCCCTTAGACTATCAATTTTGACTGAGTTATATCCTAAATTATCACATGTCCATTGTGAGTCTGATCCTATTAGAGTTCATTCATGTCTTTAAATCATTTTTGCCATTTTGTTTGATTCCAATTCTCTGTGTATTAGAATACAGCCATTTGAAATCACGGTTCTTTGCCTCCATATGTTTCATTTTTGTCTTCTTCCACTTATTGGCAGGTTCCTATTCCATGAATGCAGTTTATAGTGGATCATCTACATTCTTGTCCCAGTATTTGATATTGTTCTTGTGCCCCCTGTTCTATCCCCTTGCCTCCTTCTCAACCCTTGTGAGATTTAACTCATCTTTTAGTCAGGAGTCCTTCTTCATGGAATCACAGATCATGACCTAAGGATACATACCTTTCCTGATGATGCTATCTGAGAACCTGGTTGTCTTCTTTTCTTCTTGCCTTCATTCTTAGCCTTCAGCTTTCTACAGGAAAGGGTGATGTAGAAGAAAACCCACATTACTGCTGCAAGATTCTATGCTTTCTTACTGAGAGCCTCATAGTCTCTGGCAACATATGGAAAGCTATCTCAGGCAGTACCTTTCCCATACAGGTAGGAAAGAAGGTATAAGGATTAATGGAATTGAGAAATATTGGCAAGCTGTCACATTTTGGATCTTTTTAAAAAAATATTTCTATAATCATAAGGAACTATTTTCAAGGGATGTGGTGGCGCTGCGGGCTAAACCGCAGAACCCTGTGCTGCACGGTCAAAAGACCAAGCAGTCGTAAGATCGAATCCACGTGACGGAGTGAGCTCCCATCGCTTGTCCCAGCTCCCGCCAACCTAGCAGTTCAAAAGCATGCAAATGCAAGTAGATAAATAAGGACCACCTCGGTGGGAAGGTAACAGTGTTCCGTGTCTAAGTCGCACTGGCCATGTGACCACGGAAGATTGTCTTCAGACAAAACGCTGGCTCTATGGCTTGGAAACGGGGATGAGCACCACCCCCTAGAGTCGAACACGACTGGACAAAAAGGGGAACCTTTACCTTCTATAATCATAAGGAACTATTTTCAGGGCTTGGGACCAGAACCAATTACTTAACTTGCTTAAACAAAAGTTTGGTTTAATTACCTATGTGTAGTATTTTTGATTGAAGAGACCCACCCACTACAAAACAAGCTAGTTTTAAAGTTTGGGCGTGTTTCTAAAAGCAGTTCATGGAATGGTAGGAGCACCCACTAGTCTGAGGAGGAAAAATATATATATATATATCAAAAGTTGTGCCAGGTGTGTGAAAGTTTAACTTACTTCTGCCGCTTGTGACTGAAAGCTGTAAAAATGGAAAGAATACAGAAAACAGAGAGATTCATACTTCTGCTCCTCTCTTTACCCTCTTTCCACAAGTAAAGCTGGACTAGATATGTATTTTTTTCTTTATATGTCTTCTGTGTGCCTTTAGTCAAAACCAGCTAGAATGAGCAGCTCAAAACCTCCAAAACACATTTGTTATTCAGGTTCGTTTTGGCAATAAAATGATTTTATTATCTGTAAAACATTGTTCCCAATGACCCTAGCATTAAGGGTAGCACACAGTATTTTGCTCTATATCTGCCCTGAGTCTGAAGAAACCTGAAAATAAGGTTGTATTCTGATCCTCCTGCCATGTTCCTAAATAATATAAGAAGGAAGACATTGTCTTCCAGGTTGCCT
Organism: Pogona vitticeps; assembly: GCF_051106095.1. Taxonomy (NCBI): domain Eukaryota; kingdom Metazoa; phylum Chordata; class Lepidosauria; order Squamata; family Agamidae; genus Pogona; species Pogona vitticeps. The sequence continues at coordinate 49,255,194 of NC_135784.1, read as the reverse complement.
AAATGTGAGTCATAAAAAAGCTCAGCCCTGACAGCTTTATGGCTCGGCATACCTACGTTAAGTCATCATGTGCCCATGCGTTGCCCAACTTGTATAAGAGAACTCATGAAAATTGTAACAATAAAGCATAGACCAGTTTTTCGTCTCAGTACATTGCTTGGTTTTTAAATCTGCAATCCATAAATAATGGATGCATCAGCACATTTATCTGGTCACAATAACAAATCTCATCCTCTTGGTAATTGTAAACTGAACTCGTTACTGACCTTGCATATAAATTCAGATGCACACAGACACACAATTGCCAAACAGCAAAGAAGTTCTTGTTGATATGCTGATGTTGAGTCCTGCCTGAGAGAAAGAAGGCTCCTGGTTCAAAATCTGTCATGACCTCACCAGGAAGGGGGGAGGGAGTGATAGTTGTTGTGGTGGTGATGGTAGAGCAAAGCACTCTCTATCATCTATCTGTAATATAGGGTTAATAATATTGTCTGACAATAATGTTTCAAAGTCCATTTTCTGCTGCCTAGCAATTCTGTACTGGAACCTGGAGAACTTCAAAGTCAGGTTTTGTCAGGTTTTCCTTAAGATTTAGTCTCCCTTCACAGGCTGGTCTTGGTCAGAAATCTACTAAATATTCTATGAGGCGTCAATCAAAGTCACTTCATGGGCATTTTTTTAAAAATGGGAAGGATCTTTAAGCCAGATTCAGCCAATGGGTGGGACAAACAAGCATGGGGTCAGGCCAAACAAAACAGTGGACAGAAGACGGCATTCTTGCCTATCAGGACAATAGGTTGTTTTGTCAACAAGCATAGATAGCATAGTTCTATGCATGTCTACTTAGGAGGAAGCCCCAAGTCAACAGAGGTCTTACATGGAAAATAGCAGTTTATCTTCAGTCTTCTCAGGTGGAGGAGACCACTGACCCTGAGAGAGGCCTGGAAAGAGAGGATTAGAAACCTGACCTTCTCCATAGTCACCGTTCACCTGTGGAATGATCTCCTGCCCGAAATCCACTCCTTCACTGGGGATTTTTAAATGATCTTTGAAGACATGGCTTTTTAGGCAAGCTTTCCCAGAATTGACATCTGAGCAACGCGTTGCACTCTCCAGTGTTTATTTCTGTTACGCCATCTTACCTCTTAACTATTTATATCTATGTTGATTTTATTTTACGGTGTATGTTCTATTTTTGATTTTGATTTTCTGTTTGAGTTACTTTTGCTTAATTTTGAGTTTATACCAACCACTAATGGTTGTAATTTGATGATATCTTTATTTTGTGTCTTTTTAATTTTTTTTAATTTATTATAAACCACCCAGAGTGGCCTTGTCGCCAGATGGGCAGTATAGAAGTCAAACAAACAAAGAAACAAACATTTTTTCCCTGCAGCAGGATGCTTTGCACTGAAAGTTCTTCTCTGTTTTCATGAGACCATGAAATCTAGCTTACAGGCTAGGGTTTTTTAATATCTCTCCCGGCCCAGGGGTGGGGGGGAATCATTGGAAAATATAAAGCAAGTTTTGTGAAAGATTTTAAAAGTGCCAAATAAATGCCAAGAACTACCATCAGCCTGCAAGAGGTCACATAAAAGAGCAGCAAGATGGGCCTGCTTCTTTCAATACTCTTGGTAGCTATAGAACATAAAACTAAACAATGGTTTAGAGTACTATCCTATACTTGTCCACCCTGGAGGACACCCAATTAAATTTTCTCTGGAACTTCCACTTGTTTTGCCTAAATATGTACATGAAGAGAAGCTGCAATGAATCTCAGTTTCTCATGATCCCATGAATCATTTTTCCCTTCCCCCTCCCTTTTACTTCACACACATAGAGATAATCATTTCTTTAATGAACCTGGAAAACAGTGGCTTATGAAAGTCATCGTTTTTCTGTCTGGTTTGTGAAAAAGCCTGTGGTTTGTTTCTTAACCAAGTAAACATGCAAAGGAAGGAAGTAGAAAAAAGATGTGTGGTACTAAAATCTGATACCTATAATGGGACACTTTAATTTTATGTTTGAATAGGCCCTTCTTTTGTGATTCATTGTATTGTCGGAGCAGTACTATTACCATCTGTGAAACAAGATAAAGTATGTATGAAATACTAAAAGTATGTATGAAATACTAAAAATTGTTAATTAATCAGATTGTGCTTAAAGCCGAAGACATTGATCTTAAAATTAATACTTTAGCCTGCTTTTTTGATACATTTAAGAGTGTGCCTAAGCAGACAGACTCAGATCCTAGTTCTGTCAGCCTACACTGTTATGATGAACAAAACTCCAGTGTTTAATTGGAGAAATATCCATGTATCTCTCTATTGTAGAGCAGGCAATATCAGTATAGTGCAGGAGCAGGCTTCTCTGTGTTGTTATCATGTTGCCCTGCTAAAAATAACACTTTATTCTTGCATAGCTTTGAACTACCAAGTAGAACAGTGGCTATGCAAATTAAGAGCTCTCCGAACTACAAAAGGTCAAGATTTCCACAGCAGTTTTCTTTAGGTTTGAAACATAAAGATGAAAAAGACATCAATTTGAGAGTCATCTCCTCAAACACTGTTATGATGTCAGAATTCCCTGAGTATCCATGACAAAGCTTCCATGGCAGGAACCCATAAATTTCATCCTGAAAGCTTCCTGATTAATTCCACTCCACTTTTTCCCTGGGTAAAATATTACATACTAACCATTAGGAAGAAATGCGCATTGAAAAATTTCTTTGTTTCTATCTGGACCCAGGGATTAAAGCCACCATGCTATCTTCTGAATAACTAACAGCTCTATTTTGATGAATAAACATGTTTTTTTAATCAAGGTCATTTGATATACCAAGATTCAGCATATTCCAAACATTGAAGACTATGATCCTACAGTCCTTAAAAACAACCATTAAAGCAATCCATTTGAGCAAACTCCAGGAAACAGTGGAAGACAGGAGGGCCTGGTGTGCTCTGGTTCATGGGGTCACGAAGAGTCAGACAGGATTTAACAACTAAACAACAACAAAGCAATTCAACAACAATGAAGTATTATATGTTTACCAGATATGTAGCTGAGGTGTGATTTTACTAGGGATTTGTTTCATTAGGAACAATATTTTCACGTCACTTTTTCACTTAAAATATTCTTCCCTACATTATTTTTTTAGTATTGCCAAGTAAATAGCATCTTGTTGCTTAAAATTCAAACCCCAATCCTGAAACCAGGGGCTAGATCATTGCAATGTTATGGAGTGGATCCTTGCACAAAGGCAAGACAGGCAAAGATTGTGAGGGAAAACTAGCACAATACATTTGAAAACATATTCCCTCTCAAAGCCTGGTGCTAGCTGGAAATGGATGGATATAGGTGTCAGGCTTTGAGTAGAGAGAAATCAACATCAATAAAGGAGAAGAGGAAGGAAGCATTTTTTAAGAAGTCTACTAGGATAACACTGATGCACTTTAGCACTTTAAAAACTTCCTCCCAGAAGGAGAAGGAAGGAGGAGGGGCAAGGAGGGGATTTTGTTGTCAGTTTTTATTACAGGAGGAAGGCCAAATAGGATCACTTGAGGTGCATATGCCAATTGGATGCAAGGATGACACTAAATGGCATACTGGACCTTTACCCAACTTTAAGGGACCATAATCAGCCCACTCCAGCTTGATTCAATCAAACCATTTATACAAAGCCTTAATAACTTAGAAATCTGTTTCTGACTGGTGGAATGCCATCATGGAAGACTTCTGTTACATCAAGGAGATGTAGTGGTATGTACCAGTGTTTCCCCTACACCCAGACTTGTCTGTTTCCCTAAGTTTCCATCTTTGCTTAGGTCTTTTTTTGTTATCCTTAGCCCGAGACACTTTTAAAAACTGGTTCTGTTTTACAACTTTTCTCCTTTCTCATGCTCTTTTCCTAACCTGATGAATGATTGTTTGGGAAAGGCGTGTGTTTATCTCAACTGTCCCAGGTCAAAGCCCAACATTGGACACCTGGGCTGGAAATTTAATGTGATATTTTTCTCATCAGCTGAAGGTTTTCAAGGCCCCTTGGTTATAATTTTGCCAGTTAGTAAGTATCCTCTTATCACTGTGCCAAATAGTGAGTTGATTTTTAAAATCATTTCATTAATAAAAAAGGAACATATTGTACTTCTAGTGCCAGTGGCCTTAAAAGTACATAAGGTCCCTGTCACACCTTAAACTCACTATATATCCCACCTCTCTCTTTAATCTGCCACATGAATTATTAGGCCTGGGTTTGTTTATTTATTTGATTTTTATACCACTCCTTTAGCGAACACAACATTCTGGGCAGTTTACAAATAAAACGCAGAACCCCACATGCCCCATAAAATAATACAACCCCTTGTTGTAAGCCACCTAGAGTGTCTTAATCAACTAGATAGGCAGGATATAAATAAATAAATAAATAAATAAATAAATAAATAAATAAATAAATAAATAAATAAATAAATAAATAAATAAATAAATAAATAAATAATGGGTGGTTCACTGATCCAAAACTAAAATCAATAATCCTTTCAAAAAAGAAAAAGAAAGCACAATAAAGATTTTTTTTTAAAAAAACTATGTTAACAGCACCCCTGACTTGAAGTATATCAAGGAACTTTTATTGCATAAAAAGGTTTCAGTACAATGTAGTTTTATTCCTAAATCCCATTTAATGTTTAGCCAGCTTTCCACTTGTATGAAGTCAACCCTATTTGACTTTTCTACTGCCTTCCCCTCCTCTCTTCCTTCTTACGTAGTCAATATAGACCGTTCTCCAGGGATGTTGGCCGGTCTTTTGGTCCATGTCCCAAGCCCTGAATCTGGGTCTTTGGTACTAAGTCCCAAGTCTGAGTCCCTGTTAAAAATAAGGCTTCTTTTTTCCAAGAAAAAAAGGGAGGGAGGGAGGAGTGGGTGGGTTTTGAACCACTAGTTGAGTTCAGTCATTTAAAAAAACAAAACCAGTTTGAATCTGAGTTGAGTCACTGCTGCAACTCAAGTCCTATTTAATTGCAAGTCAGGCAACTCAAGTCCCCATCCCTGCCATTCTCACCAGCATTCCATGCTCCACACTTACCCTCTCCCTTCACATGCTTACAATCCTTATATAATCTAAGCAAGTCACTCACCATGTTCACATAAACCAACACATTTAACACAACTGGGCATCACAGTCCCCAAAGGTTTAGTGTTGTACACCCACTTGGACAGAATTAACTGCTGCTGTCTTCCAGGGCTTCTCAGCAAACAGAAAGGTTGCTGGTTGTTTCTCCTTTATTCTGTCTTTCTTTATAGATGTTCATGTAATCCAGTCTATCAGTTGATTATCTGGCATGCCCACTCAGGTGCAACCGTCACCATTTACCAATGAGGTCCTGTTCATGCATGTGCTTGGAGATCTAAATACATGGTGAGAATGCATGTAAGTCCTCCCTCCTTTGCAACAGCAACAGCTACATAAACAAACAAACTTGTTCCCCTTAAAAAAATCTTCATACATGCCCAATAAGGCAGAATTTTCACACCAGAGACCTCTGTAACCCCCTGCAATTATTTTTCCCATTTAGTATATTGTATTCTAAATGACCTCTGGTTGATGAGGACTTTTGGACCCTCCCAGGTGAGATCCACATGGACATCATGAATTTAGCTGCTCAGGTGAACACATGGGCATGTCTAACAGTCAATGCAGAACTCTATACAGTAGATGAGTAGTCAAAAGAGAAAGCAAAAGCAAAGTGTGCTGCTTATATGCTGCCTCAGTGAACCGGGTACTCAATTTAAAAAGAGACAGAAAACAATAGAATTTCAGTACAGTGTGGTTGTGTGTTTCTTTGATGTGGAGTGCCATCTTGTGGTTAAATTGTAGAACAATTATCATTTGGTAAAGCACATCAATATTTGCGAGGTTGCTATTGTAGACTGTAGCTATGGATACAAATCATGACTTTGTTTGTCCTCACGTACTACGTGGAAAAAAGCAGACCCCTCACAAAAGATGTATAAATAAATAAGTCTTTTTGGTACTAGAGGCTGAGATTTTTGTTGGTTGGCTTTGGAGATAATTTGTGCATTTACCCCACCAATATTTTGTACAACTGTGCAAATGTAGAACAAAGATAATGCCTTTCTTGTTTCTGGCTGAATTTTGAAAAGCAAAGTTATTGCTTGAGCCTTTGTAAGCTATCAACCAAGCAGGGTGGGGGTGGGGTGAGGGTGGAGGCTTGTGTCTCACTTCCATTACGGAGATGAGAACACTTAGGGCTGTTGGAGAACTCTCAACAGGATTCTTCACCTATTTATCTTAATCATAATTGAGAGACTGTCAACATTTCCCTGGCTGTATCCAAACTGATTTGTAAGTCTATGCTGATCTGTATACAGTGTGTGGGGGTGTGTGGGCATCACCTGACGTCTTGCAGACATTGCTGGACAGCCTTCTCACCAGCCCTAGTCAGCAGAGGCAACGATAAGGAATGATACGGGTTGCACTCTAACAATAATTGGAGCTCTACCTGTTCCCTATCTCTGGTTTAATGAGTGGCTTGTATTATCTAGCAACAGAATATCAGCATGAGAGGATGAGTGACAGCCTGGAGCAAGGGTCAACCAGGGCATCCTCCACAGACTTCATGGGATCCAGGGTGTTGTAGGATATACTGGGACCTCACTACCCCAAAGCTGGTGAGACAAGCTTAGTGGGTTTGGACCCTCCCCTTGTTAGCTTAGCCCACTGAAAAGGGCCTGCCTAAGCAGCAGCTGCTGCTGCATTTAAGTGGGAGCGGGGAGGAGAAATGAGAACACTGGGGCAGTGAGGGCCATAAAGGGAGAGTCGTAGTACAGTGACACCCCAAGGAAGTAGACAACCTCTTTATCCCAGCTGTGGCCTCCTACTTTTGTTTTCCTCTTGACCATCTGGACCCAAGGCTGAAGGGATGGAAATATTGGCTTGTCTGGGGATGTGGATATCCTGATCAGCCCATAACTGAAGAACTAGTCCTCCCAGGGCCAAGCACTGTAACCATATGGATCTCTTGGACCATTCCCCAGGTTGACCCAACTAACAGTGTCAGTTCCAGCCAATGAGGCAATGAGTGCAGAAGAACCAGCAGCCAGGTGGTGGGAGCCAGGGATCTGGCCAAGTGCAGAGAGGGACTAAGCATAGTCTGGACTGCTTCATGGACTCAGGTGGGGGAGAACTCAAGGGAAATCATGGCAAGAAGGGAACCATCCTGCCAGGATTGGAATGACCAGGAAGTGTCCTTCATGGGAACTGGGGCCAAGACTGGAGGACATGTATATATATTTCCTCAATAAAGACTATTTGCTTGCTGTGTGAATCATTCTCCCATGTCCTAATGACCACCATGATATTGCACCCACCCTTGGGGGGGAGCATGCAGAACTAGCATTTGAAGGGAACAGGAACTGGGTATGTGTAGGTAAAGTTGTCAGACTCAAACACAGAGATTTACAAAGCAATAGACTGCAAGAGTTCCAGAGCAATTTGAAATTCAAAGGAATATTTACCAGCTGGAATGCAGTTGCAAAACAATGTGTCTTGAAAATGTGCCACACACCATGGCACCGTCTGCATGGCAACAATGAGTGTATGCACTCTTATTAAACCTCATTCCATTATTCCACTGATGATACCTGCCACAGTTCACTGCTATTCCATTATCTTGACATACTTTTTGAGCTTTTAGGATTATCAAAGTAGAACTGAGTTAGATTTGGACTGAAAGGTATTAAGAGGCAGTTCTGTCACAAGTGAAACACTTCACAAACTTGAGTTCCTTTTTGTAGGGGCAAAAAAAACCCCCCAACAACATCCACTTCAATTTTGTAACTAACAGGCGATGAGCACTGCTAGTCATCTATAATATTTTCATACCTGCAACAAATTGGGAAAAATCTTCTTTTCTAGGCTCAACAGTGGGAAGTAATCTTCTTGAGATTACATTTTTAACAACTTCATTTGCTTGGCAGATTGCAAATACAACATAGTTTTGTCTTTTGAAATTCGAAGTTCTCTGAACAAGACTTCTCACTTTTAAAAAAGAAAAGAAAAGAAAAGCCTTTCGATTATTATTTTGTTCTTTTGTCTCCCATCTCAATAAATTCCTCCAACATTAGCCTTTATTGTCAGAAAGGACATTCAAGAATGTCAGAATGTAACCAAAATACTTCATATGGTCTTGGCTGGTGTAAACATGAGCCATACAGCTAATTATGATGGCTTAGATTTCAAAAACCCTATTATGCCACTTTCCAGCAGAGCTAATTGTGACTAAATTGACCTGCCTAATTACAGTGTGAGAAATCAGGTTGTCAGTTTACAACTCAAGATTTTTTTCAATCTCCCATGGAATTGGGCGATATTACAGTAGCAGCTTTTCTATCCATCTTCAATTTCACCTGTTATGAGCAGCTGGGAGAGGGCTTCTTCGAACTGCACCACAAGAATGCATTTTTCCTGAGCTCTGGACCAGTAGCTCCAAATGCCCAGTAGATCCTATGTTAAAATGAAGGCTATGAAGCACATGCAAATAATTGTTTCACATGTGCACAAAATGTATGCTTTTGGAGACTGATATTGTGCCCAATTGACACAAACTCTGACATCAGTACTTGAGAACTATCATGTTTTAGGGCACCAGCTCAAAGAACTGTTATCCTTCTACAGACCTCAGGATAGAGAGATAAACTACATTGCTATATTTTCAAGCCAGTTCTTTCTAGCTCACTTGTTGACTGCAAATGAAAAACAACCCATCATATGTTTCATGCAAATAGGGAATTTTCTGGCATCTGTGGTATGGACAGTGTAACTAGGCCTTCAGTCTAAGGTGGGCATTTCTTCTACACAGAAATCCTTGGAAGAAAAGCCATGCAAATCTCCCCAGTTTCATCTTGCATAATGCCTACTGAGTTGTGGTTTTGTTCCAGTCACATTATTTCCCAGATACTATCCACAAGAGACTGAATCCAGGGCCTTTCACTCCCATTTGTGGGCTCGTTCTGTTGCCCTGATTTGGATACAATGGAAATGGGACATTGCTATGACCCCACTAGTTGTCTGGAATGGAACAGGACAGGGATTCTCTGAAGCACCTTGCAATGAGATTTGTACTTTCAGGCAACTCTGTATAGGACTACGTATGCTAAAGAGGTGTGCTGGGACTGGTCAGTGAGCAGAAGTTCCTAACTTCGGGTCTCCTGTTGGTTTAAGATGATAGAGCCTAGAACATCACATCAACTGCAGCAAAGGATGCAGGGGAGAGGACAGGGTGCAACGAACAAGCAGACATGGAGAAGGCAGAAGGAGAAGGCAGTGGAAGTGAGAGGGGAGTGCCGAATGACCAAGGACCCAAGATACAGGAGACTGCAGGAAGAAGAGAGAAGACCACAATGGCTGGAGGGAAAAGGAAAGGGGAAGATGAAGTGGGCAGGAAGAGGAGGCTGCTAATTTCAAAACACACAAATTTCCCATTTTAATATAGAACCTAATCAGTGGTAGGATTCAAATAAATTAACAACAGGTTCTATGTCCTAATGACAAATAAATAAATAAATAAATAAATAAACAAAAAAACAAACAAACAAATAAATAAATGCCCAGGACAGTGGGATCCGATGAGGGTTTCTTCCACAGTGGTCTCCTAGTGGTATGCCCGAACAGTGTATCTGTTTGGGCATACCGCTGCTGTTACCCTCACCGTGGGCATGTGCCAAACACACACACACAAACAAACACACACCACACAGTGGGTGCTTATGACCAAGTTTGACAGAGAACTGACACATCTCTCCTTCCCTTTACCTCCTATTTCGCCCTATAGCTCACCAGCAAAAATTGCTTCCCTCCCCTTTCCGGCTCCTGAAATGACTGATAGCCCTGCTTGTTGTTACCTGGAAGCCGCCTTTGCACACCTGTTGTGGAGTTATTCTCCCCCCCGCTTCCTTCTGGCTTGGAAGGTATGGTCTCTTTTCAATCTGTCGCCACTCCACCTCAACCCCACCACCTCAATCGGTCCTTCAGTTACTGACTCCTCTGAGGTCTCCTCCTCAAGGAGTCATCCTCCCCCCCTTTCCCCCAGTGATGCCTCTACTCTTTCCAGGGCTCTATCTCTCTCACTCCCACCCCACCTCAGATGGCTCAGTGTGGCACGGGAAGGGAGGCAGCTAATTATGCCCTCTTCCCCCCCACTTGTCGCTGGTCACCTGGCCCCTCCTCCTTCATTCTCAGGCCAGCAAACGGTTCTACAAACCAATAGTACATTTAGGAATCGGTTCTATAGAATAGGTGCGAACCTGCTGAATCCCACCTCTGAGCCTAATGGGAAGAAGGAGCTTGACTTGTGACAAACGGTTTCACAAACATCATCAGAGAACCAGTTAGATTGTGGTTCTGGGGCTTTACTCTACTTTAAAGACAGAACATACAGACAATAAAACAATAAATGAAGGCAGTGCAAAATAGAACCAAGAGAAAACTAGGAGCAAAGATCAAAACCCGTCACAACATATGAAATTAAATTGAAACAAGTAGTGAGATAGAAGTCCAAAGATCTAAAAGCCAATTTCTTCATGCCTCAAAAGCCACAACAAAGGCATTGGAACACTTCCTACAATAGGGCTGCCACCACTGAAAAGGAGCTCTCTTCTGTCAGATCCTGACTTGTCTACTTTGACAGGGTTAGCCAAATATGGAGTCCAAGAGGACAGCAACTTTTGATGTTCCTAGGATCCCGTGAGAGCTCTTTGACTTTTAAATATTGCCATGAACAGCAGTGTGTGGGATAAATGGGCTGCAGTATATTGAAATGTGAGTTGTATCTCACACTATCCTCAGAATCACCAGAAGGCACTATGAGCCTTGAGTCAGGCACAGCTTTAAATAAGTATAACAAATACATTAATAAATCATCTGAAATTGTATTAAAGCAATGGAAACAAAAATTGATTACTAAATAAGTATTAAGCTCTCCCATTTCCTTTTTTTGTAATCCCACAATTTCCCCTCTTCTAGTATTTTAGCAAATCTGTCTAGCTACCGTATCCTGTTCCACTACTGCCCTCTGCTGGATACTGCTAAGAGTTCAACTAACCAAGGAAGGTGCCTTTTGCAGACACGCAGTATTCTCTGTGTTATTGAAATACTCTTTGTAATACATGTGTTTCAATTCTCAGGATTTCAGGTGTCTGCTGTGGGTTTATAATCATGGCTAAGTGGCTGTAATTCTGTTGCAAATGAAGGCAGTAATCAGGGATGACAACATTCTGGCTAAAATAATAATGTGAATCAGGACCAGGGAGCAAAAAAAATGTGGTTTATTACCAACTGCAGAAACCTTTCTTTTACCAATGCTTTCTCAAGTGAAATACTGGATTTAAATGATATTATCGATCCATCTGTTTGCTCAGGTGTTGTTTGTTTATTAAATGGGTTTAACGGCTGCAAACAGCTGGGCTTTCTGCTACTTTATTTGCTGGAGGGACAAATTGAAAGTGGAATAATCGGACAATTCGATACAGTTTTTGTTTCCTTCACTTCTGGTAGGTGCACAGCAAATGCTTCTGCTCAATATACTGAACAAAAAAATGGATTAGAAACAAAGTTGGAAAAGCGTTAAAACTTCTGCTTAAACAAGAACTTTTATCCATTTCCCCTGAACGTGGCCTCCATTCTCTTTAGAACCAGTCTTAAGTGTTTTATTGGCATTTCCTGGAAGAAACATATCCCCAGTTGGGATTCCCAGATAGGAAACATCCCGTTGCATGATTTAAAACTGTTGTGTTATTTGCTCGAAATGCATGGGCTTGAAGAAATGCAACCTTTTTGTGAGCACCCAGTTGAAATACTCACACAGGCCTTAAAGCAATTCCTTCCCTCTCCCCAACTGTCTCCTCCACCTTCAGCTACCAACTCCGGCACTGCCTTGAACCTGAATGAAGGAGGGGGGAAGATGTTTTCAGTATCCTGATGGTGCACCTTTCTTTCCCTTCATTGAAGCCACCAGTTCCACCATTGTCAATGGGACAATTATGTGATTCCAGTTCCACTCCAGTGTACCAGTTACTGAAACCATGGCCATTTCCTACTGGAATTCTGGGAGTGCTAAGTTCCCTGCCATCCTTGACAGTGGAAGATGCGCCACCTGAGCTCCGGATGCCACCACAGCTTGCCTGTTTCTTTTCTATCTCCCAAAGAACAATGCCTGTGTCCCTAGACCTGTATTCTTTCTTGTTTCACAAAGTCTTAAGAAAGAGAAGCAGTAGGTACCTGGAACACTTGCAGGACCAAGATGAGCAAGGACCGGGTTTGTCCTGCTACACTTCTCATCCATATTCTCTAAAAACTTATGAGCTGGAAGGGACCTTGTGGATCATTGAGTCTAGCCCCTCTCAAGGAGGCACAGAGGGGAATTGATCTCCCAACCTCTGGCTAAACCACTCAGCAATTCAGCTTCTGCTCACAAGTACTCTCCATAGAACCCTTAACTTTTAAGGGTCTCTCCTTGTGTATCACATAGCAACCTAAGTAGTCACAGGTATGAAGAAATCTTATTTTTGCCAATATTTTAAATTGTGACTGCATCACACCATGAGTATGACTGAAGGTAGGGAGGGAATTTTTTTTGACATGGTTCTTGTCATGGCAATTTGCACAAAAGGTAACATGCATAAAATCTCAGTTTCTGTGCAAGATAGTTTTCTTTTTATGAAACTTTTATTGTATTTTAAATGTTGTAAGCCGTCCAGAGACCTTTGGGTAGTGTGGGCTGCATATAAATTAAATAAATAAAATAAATAAAAAATAAACTAAGCACATATATATATAGAAAGAACTGAAGTGACTGTTGATTGATCAGTCAGAAAGATACAGACAGCTAATTCAGTATGTGTTTTCTCTCAAAGGTCTGGGACAGAGCTGGTCGAAAAATAGAAACAAAAATCCACCTCATTTGCCTCCTGCTTCAAGGAGAAAGTTTTTTTGGTTGGATTTTATTTTATTTTTTTAAGTGATGCAGCTGCCCTAAAATAATTATTTCCCCCCTAATTCCTCAGTCCATCTATGGAGCCAAAGAACTATTTAATTTGCAGGATCCTGAGCTGGCTCTCTCCTTAAGCCATTTCACAATACAGTGGTACCTCGCTTGACGAGGATAATTCATTCCATTGAAATCGCTGTTAAGTGAAATCCTCATCAATCGAAATGAAAAAGCCCATTGAAATGCATTGAAAACTGGTTCAATGCATTCCAATGGGCTAAATACCTCACCGTCCAGCGAAGATCCTCCATAGGGGCGACCATTTTCGGTGCCTGTAAAGCGAGGAATCCGTCCTAAATCACAGAGGGGAGCCATTTTGAACAGCGGGTGGCCATTTTAAAGCCGCCGATCAGCTGTTTTAAACTTGTCATCTAGCCAAAAAAAAAAAAAATCAGTTCCCGAAGCAGGGAACTGATCATCGTTAAGTGATTTTTCCCTATTAGAATATCGTTTTGCGATCGCAAAAGCGATCGCAAAAACTTCATCGTCAAGCGGTTTCATTGTTTAAGGAGCTAAATGTTAAGCAAGGCACCAGAAATGCCACACACAACCCTCCACAAACTGGAAATGCACAAATTTTATTACAAATCCATACAAAGATCAGTCTGAAACTATTAAAAGTATTAAAAGAAAAATCCAATAAATATATATTTCTAAAGATGAAGTTACTAGAACTTGCCACTAGAGGGAGCCATATATCATGCTATGTATAGCATTTGCTATCAAAATATAATTCACTATAATCTGTGCTTTCCAGTATCCATGGGAGAACCCATCTCACATGGATGGGAAGAGGTTTCCTACTGTACTATCAAGAAGAAATAGGGGCTGAAATCCTGTCGCTTTCATTTCTGTGGTGTAAGTTGCACAACAGGGTTTCAGTGAATGTTCCTGAGCAAGTTGGAAAGCACCACTTCCGAAGTGATCAAGGCTGGCGTGGAAAAGAGTCAGAGCTTTCTCCCACTCCTGCTTTGTACCTTTCTCAATTCTGGGGGGTTGAGTGTGTTTCATGCCTTGAACAGTGTGGCAGGAGGAGATTCCAACATTGTGAGCAGCTTCAAGGAACAGACATTCATGGATTGACCTAAATGGGTCACAATTCTTTGAGCAACTAGATTCACATTGATGAGCCTCAGCCTTGATTTTCAGTGCTATTGCTTTCTTGTTAATAACTCAATGCCCTTCTGCCCCAAATGAAAAGCGAGACTTCACCTCAGTGAGCAGCAGAGAAAATCAATGGCTTCCATCATTAAACTCGCAGGTCTTTTTCTGTAGTGAGCCATCAATGAAACCTCATATCGTAGAACAAAAAAGGGAATGTCCAAGAACTGATTAGTGGAAATCCAGTCTCTTTAGATTTTATAGGTGGCTAACACAATGGTGGAGGATATGACAATAGCTTCACATTTTCGGTACACTAGAAAGATTTTTTTACAAATGCAAACTGATGGAATTAACAGTGTTCTTCAGATTATAGTGTAATAGGGTTTAGGGAAAAAAAGGACTTTACAGCTTTCATACAGGTGAACTTTCCCTTTCTGAAACTCCACAGAGGGAAGAATCATAATATTGGACCATTTACTTTGCACACAGAGACCTGTGAGCATTACTGCCAGCCAGTGACATAGTCCAATGGCTTGACTTAATATCAAGCAGTTTCTCATGTAGTGAAGGAAGGACCGCACCATTTTGAGAACACTGTGACTACCCAGTTAGACAGGAAATCTTCACTCAGTGGTTACGACTGCTATGCACTTTTCTTCTCCAGTAACTGTTCAGGAACTAAACTTGTGTAAAGCAGCTATGAATAAAATGCATGATTTCCTCTGCATGTAAAAAATAATAATCTTCCGTTGATGGCATACTTTGCTTCTTTTGAGATCAATCCAATCTGAGAATATGTTTCATTATGGAGAGTCAGCTGCCATTAGGTATGAATAAAATCCTGCATGTTGGTATTGTACAAGAGAAGGAAACTTTGCTGACTTAGCGTAGAATGCTCTCTTGCTTTCCTGCTGAGTGAATTTTCTTTTGTTGGTGATTTTTTATGTGAAGAAGAACACTCTTGAGTCTCTCTGGCTTCTGTATATCAGAGGTTTATTAAAATTGACAGGTTCTGTTTCTTTTGAATGTGCAGGTTTTCTCACCTTGCTTTGAAAGTTTGATCGAAGTAAGCAGAAGCCCTTTAAACTATGGTATTTTATTTTATGCTGCATGATCTCATTTTATATCAAAGTAGTACGATTCCATTTCTCCTTTTCCCACAGGCACGCTTGACTATTCCAAAGTTTTGTTTTTCACATAAAAATCTTGATAAAAGAAATGGTCCAAATTAGGAAAAAGTTTGAGCCAGAAGTTCACTACAAGTGTCTCTGGTGTGTGTGTGTGTGTGTGTTTGTGTTTGTGTGTGTGTGTGTGTGTGTGTGTGTGTGTGTGTGTGTGTGTGTGTGTGTGTGTGAAAATAAAGTACATACTTAATTGAAACAAGGAAATCTACTGAAATTGGGAGTGCTTGTCTTTGGCTGGACTGGAATCTCTTTTGTTGACTCATCTTGGCGGGTTCTGTGGTGGTGGTGGAGAACTCTGTACAAAAGAAGGTCCAGAATACAATCACAAGCAACAGGCAATACTGTGCCACCCATTAGCAATGGAATGGAAATATAAGATAGAAGAAGCAAAAATGGCAATATTGGCCATAAGAAAGAAATCTAAAGTAAAAATCACTTGGAGGAAACTTAAATATGCCTGTGCATATATTGTGTTTTCCCAAAAATAAGACAGGGTCTTATATTAATTTTTGCTCCAAAAATGCATTAGGGCTTATTTTTAGGGGATATATTATTTTACTGTCATTTCATCTTCTTCTGGTTGCTGCACAATGGTGGAGGGCAGGGTTTCACTTAACTGGGGCTTATTTGGGGGTTAAGGCTTATATGACGAGCATCCTGAAAAACCATACTAGGGCTTATTTTCAGGTTAGGTCTTATTTTCAGGCAAACAGCGTATGCTTTTAAATTCCAATTACCAGAATAATTTACTTCCATTACGGTAGGGCATAGGTCGGGGAACAGGAGTAAATTACCCCAAATGGGTTAAAAGTGAAAAACCTGGAGGTAATGAGCAGGGTGCTACCCACCTCCCTCCCTCCCACCCCCACCCTCTGCAGCCAATTGTAAGCCACCTCTCCCTGTTACTTCCTTGGTTGCATCAGGGCACTTGTAAATCCTCCCTTCGTTCAGAAATCAGAGATAAGCCTACTTGATTGGTTACAGCTATGGATTAGCCCCAGGCAATCAATCCGGGGCTTCTGAATGACTGCTTCCTCCGGAAATGACTGCAAAGAAGCAGGAGGAGGGAAAGGATCAAGGAGCAAGCAAGGGAAGGAGGGAAGAAAGGTGCGAGAGACCGAGGACTTCATCAAGCTTATTTAAATGTATGTAGAAAATGGAGGGAGGAAATGGAGGGAGGGAGGAAATGGAGGGAGGGTGGGTGGATGGATGGATCCGTGTGTGTGTGTGTGTGTGTGTGTGTGTGAGGGAGAGAGAGAGTGAGTGAGACTGACTCAAAACTATGAAAAAGAACAGGCAAGAAAAAGAGAAACCTTGAATTAAGGCAGGGGAAGGGTGGCTTTTAAAGGTGCTGTCTAGGTTTATCATTGCTTCCGTCCCAAGAAGCAGGCATCTTTGAATTTCGGGGCTGCTGTCACCCTCTGCAGTGATCATGGAGCCCAAGAAAGTAAAATCTGTCACTGCCTCTATATCTTCCCCTTCTATTTGCTAGGACGTGATGGGACCAGTGGCCATGATCTTAGTTGTTTTGATGTTGAGCTTTAGACCATTTTTTGCACTCTCCTCTTTCACCCTCATTAAGAGGTTCTTTAAGTCCTCCTCACTTTCTGCCATGCTTTTGCATAGTCAATGAAGCAGAAGTAGATGTTTTTATGGAACTCTCTGGCTTTCTCCATAATCCAGCACATGTTAGCAATTTGGTTTCTAGTTCCTCTGCCCCTTTGAATTCAAATGAGGGTGGAACAGGAGAGCACAAAAATGGTCTGAAGCTCAACATTAAAAAAACACACAAAAACCTAAGATCATGGCCACTGGTCCCATCACATCCTGGAAAGAGAAGAGGAAGATATGGAGGCAGTGACAGATTTTACTTTCCTGGGCTCCAAGATCACTGCAGATGGTGACAGCAGCCACGAAATTAAAAGACACTTGCTTCTTGGGAGGAAAGCAATGACAAACCTAGACAACATCTTAAAAAGCTGAGACATCACCTTGCCAACAAAAGTCCGAATAGTTAAAGCTATGGTTTTCCCTGTAGTGATGTATGGAAGTGAGAGCTGGACCATAAAGAAAGCTGACCGCCAAAGACTTGATGCTTTTGAATTGTGGTGCTGGAGGAGGCTCTTGAGAGTCCCCTGGACTGCAGGGAGAGTAAAACCTATCCATTCTGAAGAAAATCAATCCTGAGTGCTCACTGGAAGGACAGATCCTGAAGCTGAGGCTCCAATACTTTGGTCATCTCATGAGAAGAGAAGACTCCCTGGAAAAGACCCTGATGTTGGGAAAGTGTGAAGGCAAGAGGAGAAGGGGACGACAGAGGATGGGATTGCTGGACAATGTCATTGAAGCTACCAACATGAATTTGACCCAACTCTGGGAGGCAGTAGAAGACAGGATGGCCTGGGGTCACGAAGAGTCAGACACGACTTAACTACTAACCAACAAAAGAATGAAACTCTGCATATATCATACTTACACTGATAATTAACAAATACACTTTGCTATTTAGACATGGACAAAAATAAAATGAAATATAATCATTAAGTTTGTTAAAAGATTCATTTTGACCTATCTGAACATACATTCGTAGTTTCATTTTTGTATGCAAAATGCATATATGGGCATAAAGCTTGCTAGTATCTGGTTAGACAGATTACAAATGCATTTGCTCATGTGAGCTTTTAGTTTCTTCTCCTGCAATTTGAAAGTGCATGGAGGAAAACTGTGAAATAGGAACAATAACAACAAAACAAAGCTACTAGACAGCACAAATTAAACCAAAGACATAATGCGCTTCTGTGAGTCAATATCACAGACTTTCCCAGAGCCAGGTTGAAATGAGCTTTTTCCCTGTGCTTCTGCATGCTTAAAAAGTAGCTTTACAATTATTGAGCCACATTCTATGGGGTCCTTGAAGTTCAAGTATGGAAGGGAAACTGTCCAGATCATCAGAGGCCTAGCAATGGAAGAGACAGAGAAGTAGAAAAACTGCCACCCCCTATACTTTGCCGTCTGAAGTGATTGCCTCCTTGGGCCGAATGGGAATGTGAGCCCTGATCAGTCCAGTGGATGTTTAATTAGGCAGATTTGGTAGCTGATACTTCTCGAGCGTCATATCCCCAATGTTGTAAAAGTATCTTTAGCCTCTATCCACCTGTGGATTTGGGCAAATGAGGCTTCAGAACCGAACCAAATATTCTAAAAACAGACTTAAATGTTCCAGTTCCAGTGGCACCCTTGGGCTTCCTGACTCCCCTTATTCTCCTTATTGAAAATTACTGAATGCACAGATGAGTCTCCAAGGTCATAACAAGAGCCAGCCAAAAGTTGGCTTGTGCATAGAATCTTGGGGAAAGACAAGACAAGAAAAGATTGGAAATGGGCAGAATGATGCACCAGTAAAACTTGTTAGGACTCTATATCCTTGCATGCCCTAATCAAATTCAGCCATGAAACAAGCTCTTAATTACCGTAAATAAAAATTTGGAAGAGTGCAACCCAGTCCAAACCTACCAAATTGCAGTACACTGAGGTATGGCTAAACCATGAGGAGCCAAATTAGCTGAAGTTCTTTCAAGTGACTGAGCCGTTGAGTGGACAAGAAGTGGCTTCTTAGGGGGAATGCATAGAACACAGCCCTTGCCAGCCATATTAACCTTTAGAAGTAGATTCCCAGTACAGTAGACAGTAACAAGCAGTAATAGCTATTGGACTCTTCCCAGACATCCTCTGCCCTTCTTCTTGCCCTGCATACCTGGAAGAAGAGAGCTCTCTGGATGATTCTGGTGCTGCATATTCTTTGTGAGCTGGGGTTAAGTAATGGTGATTTCCCAAAGGCACTCACTGAGCTTATAACACAGCTGGACACCATGTTTCTCACATCCAACTCTGTGTCTTTCTGCAAAATCGCAGCTGCAGTTATTGTAGACTTTAGATTGTCTCTAGACTTTAGGCTGAAAAAAGAATGGCCAGGAGCAGAGGACCCGGTAATGAGGAATTACCGGCATCTGACAACTGCTGTATACAGAATAATGAGCTGAGTGTGTCTTTTTTGGCTCCAGAATTGTCCCTTAGATGGCAACTGTTCTAAAGCCCAGAGGGGCCCATGGAAAGATGAGCATCCATTTCCTTAGACTTTGTGTAAATAACTAATTTTGTACCAGTACACCTTGTTCATCCAGATAATACAAGTATCTTTTCTGCGCTTTCTATAGAGTAGAATACGATGGCTATTCATGCGGAAAATCAATAATACAAAATCATTCCATAACCCATTTAAAGCAGTACACTCTTGATCCCAGGTCATGAACAGAGTTTTGGCTGCAGTATTGCAGTTTAACCCCTGCACCATGATGCCCATACCCAAGCCCAAAGCCAAACCACACCAGCATGCTTTCTTTTGGACTGGTTCCTAATTTACTTTTGTATATTGAAGCAGAAAAGCATACCCCGCTAATCTTTAGAGAAGAATAACAGGACTTCTCTTCTTCCAAAGATATGCCCAAACTCAGACACTCTCCATAGATAATGTTACCGCGAACCCATGTAGAATCCAGCACAGTTAGTGTTTTCAGGTCCAGAAGGTGAAATAAATCACTCAGACACGTCCATCTTCATCAAGCACATGTATTTACAGCATATGTACAAGTGTAGAAAGCGGCAGCATGACAGCATGGCATCATCAAATGAAGGTAGAGGGTACATGTTCTCTATACAGTGCATATATATGTATATACAGTTGAGCCTCTGCTCTTATCCGATCACAGCAAGGTCATGCAATATTGTAAGGTTGCATCATCCAAGGCACCACCTATCCAGAGTCACTGTGACTCAGCAAATCACACACCTGTACAACATGGTAGTTCATTATTACTTCTGTTATTTTCTGTTCAGGCCTGTAAATTTTCAATACTCTGACAGATAATACACCTGGTCTTGGATTATTAAGCACAAAAAGCCTTGGGACATTCCATTTCCAGACACCTGATAAGCATGCTCAGTAGTTAGGTCCCCTGGACTGGAAGGAGAACAAACCTATCCATTCTGAAGGGAATCAACCCTGAGTGCTCACTGGAAGGACAGATCTTGAAGCTGAGGCTCCAATACTTTGGCCATCTCATGAGAAAAGAAGACTTCCTGGAAAAGTCCCTGATGTTGAGAAAATGTGAAGGCAAAAGGAGAAGGG